>NC_138769.1:390191044-390791044 GCF_965119305.1 Pelophylax lessonae | reverse complement strand
AGCCCTCGCAGAGTAACAAGGGCCAAAACAACATCCTACCCGAGAGAAGGGTCGTAGGGGTCACCTACTCTAAAGAACTCCTGGGCACAATCAAAGAAGGATACGAAAATGACCCCTTCCTTGCCCATCCCACAAGGAATGTCAGCCTTATGTTTAAGAACGGTCATTGGTTTCATCAGGACCTACAGTTATATGTACCAGAAATCGCACGGCTTGAAGTACTCAGACTCAACCATGACTCCAAGCTGGCCGGCCATCTAGGCACAAGAAAGACCCAGGAGCTTCTCTCCCGCTCCTTCTGGTGGCCAACATACAAGGAGGACATCAAGAGGTACATCTCCTCGTGCACGGTCTGTGCCCGCAATAAGACTCCTCGTTCCTCTCCCGTGGGTTTGTTACAACCTCTCCCGATTCCCTCCCGCCCCTGGGGCTCGATCTCCATGGACTTTGTGGTAGACCTTCCTCCTTCAAAAGGGATGAACACCATCCTGGTCGTAGTCGACCGCCTCACCAAGATGGCCCATTTCATCCCCTACAAAGGCCTACCCACCGCCAAACAGACGGCCGATCTTATTCTCAGAGAGGTCTTCAGGCTGCATGGGATCCCGGACGACGTGGTCTCCGACCGAGGCGTACAATTTGCCTCTAAGTTCTGGAAGAACTTTTGCCTGGCACTCGGGGTTAAAGTGAACCTGTCCTCCGCCTTCCACCCTCAGTCAAACGGGCAGACGGAGAGAACTAATCAGACCCTAGAACAGTACCTACGCTGTTTTAGCTCCCACCTGCAGGATGACTGGCTTGACCATCTCTCCACGGCCGAGTTCGCTTACAACAATGCGGAGCACAGCTCAACCAAGCACAGCCCCTTCTTTGCTAACACAGGCTCGCACCCGGTATTCATTCCCCACCTACCCATTGCCTCCACCCTCCCAGCAGTGGCCGAACGCCTAACAACCCTACAGGAGGCACAAAAGAACATTATAAACAACCTCCAGCTCGCCCAGAGCCGCTTTAAACAGGGAGCAGACAGACGCCGCAGACCCACCCCGGGCTTCCATGTGGGAGACAAGGTGTGGCTGTCCACCAGGAACCTCAGATTGAAGGTCCCCTCCAAAAAGTTGGCCCAAAAATACATGGGTCCATTCCGGATCTCTGCGCAAATTAACGAGGTCACGTTCCGGCTCGATCTTCCGGACTCCATTAGGGTGCACCCTGTTTTCCATTGCTCCCTCCTCAAGCCATACGTGGAGAACACCTTCACAGGCCGCCACTCGCCCCCTCCACCACCCGTGAGGGTACAGGGTGAAGAAGAATACGCTGTCGCAAAGATCCTCGACTCCAGGATCCACCGGGGAAGACTACAATACCTAATTGGGTGGGAGGGCTACCCTCCCGAGGATAACTCGTGGGAACCAGAAGAAAATGTCCACGCCCCCAGACTGGTAAAAGAGTTCCACCAACAGCACCCCGATAAGCCTGCCCCTGCGGTGCCCGGAGGTCACCTTGGAAGGGGGGGAGTACTGTTGGGATTCGAACCTGTGACCAGCCACATCCCAGGCGGTAGCCCTGCTTACTAGGCTACCGTCCGCTCTGAACATTCCTCCCTGAACATTCTTCCCTGAAGCCTATTATTTCAACCTTAGTCTTGCCAAGCCTTGCTCATCACCCTTGATTCCCCACACCTGGTACTTCCCTATAAAAGTCCAGCCCCTTGCACTCCAGTTTGCTGATTATTGAGCTCCTGAGCCTTGATCAAGCTACTCCTCACCTGCTGCTCTTATCTACTACCACAGATCCAACGCTGACCAGGAATTGACTACCGACTACTCTTCTGCTTTGTCCCTACCTACTGAACTGTTACCTCTGTTGCCGATCCGGATTGTCTGACCACGCTTACTGCTGCCCGCCCCGACCTTTGGCTCATCTGACTTCTCTCTGGTTATCCCTTGTCTGCTCCTCTGCCTTCGGACCGAACCTACACTCTGCCTGGCTGGGTGATCCTGAGGACCGCGTCCTGGTGTTAGCTTGCAGCGCAGTCTATCCCCACCATCTGGGGCTCTAGTGAAAACCAGCTAGCACTTAGTTTCCGCACCTCAGGTGAACCCGTGTCCTCATCAGAGTATTACGCAGTGTCCATCCGGTATCCAGCACCTACTAACTGCCTGCGGTCTTTGCCACTGGGCTCCACTCCTACCTCCGGCCAGTAGTCCTCTGACTCAGGTGAGCCTGTAGGATTGTTACACTTGCATGTGCAGGCCTCCTCTTCTTCCTCTGCAGCCACAGGCGCCCGAGCCTCCTCAAAGTCGGGGAAGATGTCTGCGGGGGCCGGGAACCCTCCTCTGGCACAGCATATGGACTCAGGTACCGAGGGGTCATTACTGGGGACCGCTGGATGGACTGGGGGGTCACCTGGAGGGGGAGATATCACTGCTCCCACCCTGGCTGCTATAGATGCCTCAAAAACTGCCCTGATGCTCCGGATTGACCACCTGGCCTCTGAATGCACCCTGATCCGCCATGATTTGGATAAAATCAGGGGGCGCCTGACTGAGACTGAAGGCCGGGTGTCTGAGGTGGAGGATGTCACCGCTTCCCATTCGGCACAACTCATTGCCATGCAGGCCCAGGTGAATGCTATGGCAGACAAGATGGAGGATGCTGAGAACCAACAGCGTCGCAACAATATCAGGGTGGTCGGATTGCCAGAGAAGGCTGAGGGATCTAATTCTACATTGTTTGCTGAGAAATTATTTTGTGATCTACTCAAATTGCCTCCCCCTCCCCCGACATATGTGGTGGAAAGGGCCCATAGGGTTCCCACGGGACCTCGGCCGCCCGGGGCCCCCCCCCCGCGCCCGTTTCTGGTCCGCTTTTTGAACTTCCGTGACAGGGATCGTATCCTCTCTGAAGCCAGGAAACAGGAGGAACTGCAGTTTGAGAACAGCAAGATAATGTTATTTCCTGATTTCTCTGTGGAAACGCAGAAAAAACGTGCGCAAACTCCTGAGAACCAAGGGCCTGAAATATGGCATGATGTACCCGAGCCGCCTGCGTGTGGATTACAAGGGATCCGTCCTTTTCTTCAATTCGGCTGGGGAGGCTGCAGACTGGTTGGAATCCATTTAATCTCCTCTGATGCACCTGCTCTCCTGGATGGTATGGGGCTCTTAGGGCCCTGCTTCACTGTACCCCCTATTTGCAGCTCCTGTCTACGCACGGTCTGACTCCTCAATAGCTGATGGGGGGGCATCTATAGTTCCTGCATTGATGATCCTGCCTTGAAGTTTTCTGGGTTGCCCTGGGCTGGATCCTTGCTTCTATCCCTGGGGCTGTGGAGTGGTTTACAGTTCATTGGAGCTCTGTGTGCTACACGTCGTTGAACTTGACTTTTTTTTTTTTTCAGCTTGGTTTTTTACCTTTTCTTCGACCTACTTGCAATTTTTTGTTTTTTTTTCTTTACCCTTTTTATTTTTCGTTTTGGACCTTTTTGACTTTATTTTTCCTCCCTTTTGCTTTCCCTCCCCTTTTTGGGGACTGACGATCTGACAGCCCCCTTTTTGGGGCTGCCTTTGGTGGACACGGGTAGCACCGGCTGCGGTTTTATGTTGCAGCCATGCCTTTAAAATTTTTGCTGGGTTTTGGGATTAGGCTGGATACCCTGTTGCACTTTTTCTTGTTTCAGGTTTGGGTATCACAGCAGGGATGTTTTTGTCCTTGGCTCCAGGCTCCATCCGGTGGTCACTGTTTTTTTTTACTTATGTGTATATATTGCTGAATGTCTGGATGGAGTTGGAGGATCGGGTTGGTCCTCGGGCTGTGCTTGGTCCTCCGGCTCCCTCCTGCTATGTACCCCTCTGCTGTTCTATGACTGAGCTACTTAAGATTATGTCATGGAATGTGCAGGGTCTCAATGACAAGGTGAAACGCACAGCCATTTTTCGATATATTAAATCTGTTCAACCTCATGTTATCCTCCTCCAGGAGATGCATTTGGATGGTAGCAGGGTGCTTGCTTTGAAGAGGCCTTGGATTCAGAGGATCTTCAACGCCACGTACTCCACGTATGCCCGTGGGGTGTCTATTTTGCTGGGAAGAAATGCACCCTGCTCGATTCAAAAGGTAATTACGGATCCTGGCGGACGGTATGTTATTGTTCTCCTGGAGATTTTTCACCGGCAGGTGGTACTGGTGAGTGTCTACTTACCTCCCCCGTTCCACTCCCAAATTCTGGTAGATCTCCTGGTGACCTTGGCCCCTTATATGCACCTTCCTCTAATCATGGCGGGGGATTTCAATGCTGTTCTGGACGGCGGGCTGGACTCCTCTAACCCGGGTAGACTGTCGTCCCCTGAACTTGTGTCCTGGTCTTCCGCAGGTCTCAGCTTACGGAGCTGTGGCGCTGGAAAAACCCTGGGGTACGTGGCTACTCCTGCTGGTCTGGGGAGCACAGAACGGCGTCCAGGATAGATTTGGCTTTTGCTAATGAGCCTTGTCTTACTTTGGTCCAGGATGCCACATATTTGGCGGTGGTCTCTCCGATCATAACCCACTGCTGCTGACTCTGCGGGTGGGAGCGGGTGGGACTAGGGGTGCATGGCGCCTTTCGCCGGGTTGGCTGCAGACCGAAAAGGTGATGCAGCAGGTGGAGCCCCAGATCAGATCACTTTTTTGGTGGCAGATCAGAGGGCTTCGGTTAGTGTTCCATGCATCAAGTCTGGTTCAGGGGAACTGGTTAGGGACCCGGGGGAGATCTCCCGGGTCTTTATGGATTACTACTCTGACACCTATTCACCCCTGCCTGCATATGTCCTGGAGGAGTTGGAGCGCCTTTTGTCTGGATTGCCGGTTCCGGTCTTGGAGGGTGAGGACAGCGCGTGGTTGGACAATGACATCACGTTGAAGGAAATAGAGAAAGCCATCTCATCCTTCCCCCCCAATAAATCGCCGGGCCCTGATGGGTTCCCGGTGGAGTGGTATCGGCAGTACTCGGACTCCTTGGCTCCCAGGCTCCAGGCTTTGTATGCTGCGTGTTTCGATCAGGGGGCCCTGCCGGGTTCCAAGCTCGAGGCGTATGTTGTTCTCCTGCCCAAGCCGGGGAAGGACCACACCCTGTGTTCCTCCTACCGCCCCATTGCCTTGCTCAATGTGGATCTCAAGATACTCACGAAGGTCTTGGCTACTAGGCTGGCAGTGGTCCTGCCTTCCCTGGTGGACATTGATCAGACCGGGTTCATGCCGGGCAAGTCCACGGACACCAACCTTCGACGCTTGTTTACTCATTTACAGGTGTCCCATGCCTCTGTTGGCACTAGAGTGATGGTGTCGCTGGACATTGCCAAGGCCTTAGACACGGTGGATTGGGTGTACATGGGGGTGGTGCTGAGGCGCATGGGGTTTGGTCCTAAATTTTGCAAATGGATTTCCCTCTTGTATTCTTCCCCACGTATGGCGTTGAAGATTGGATCCACCCTGTCTCCTTTTTTTGAGGTAGGTGGGGGGACTAGGCAGGGCTGCCCTCTTTCGCCCTTTCTGTTCTCCCTGATGATTGAACCCTTGGCTATTGCATTGCGTGCGTCTCCGGAGGTGGGGGCGCTGGAAGTGGGCTCCATTAAAGAGTGCCTGGCGCTTTATGCGGATGATATGCTTTTATTTTTGAAGGATCCCAATGCTTCCCTGCGGGCGGTATTCAATATCCTGGACACTTTTGCAAAGTTTTCCGGCCTAAGGGTTAATTGGGATAAATCCTCCATGCTCCCTATTGATCCTGGTGCCATTGCTGCAGCTGATGGGGCGTTGCCATTGAAATGGGTGACTGAGTTCACCTGCCTGGGAGTCAGGGTGTCGGCGAGGGTGGCGGACTATCTCAATCTGAATCTTCACCCATTGCTGGAGGTCTTTAAATGCAGGGCGGAGATGTGGCGCGACTTACCTTTGTCGGTTCTGGGGCGCATTAATTTGGTGAAGATGAAACTCCTCCCTGTCTTTCTGTATTTCCTTAGAAATTCCCCGGTGTGGGTCCCGCGTTCTTTCTTCCGCCGCGTTCATGGCCTGATAGGTTCCTTTATCTGGGGTACCTCTCCTCCTAGAATTGGTATGCAGGTGTTACAGGAGCCCTGGGGTCAGGGGGGACTGGCTTTACCTGATCTTTATAAATATTTCCTGGCCGGGCAAGGAGTGGTGGCACGGCGCTGGCTTACGGGGGACGATGGGGACTCTGCCACAGTGCTGGAGGCGGCTGTTTTGGGCTCCTACGAGAGTCTTCGACTTCTACTGCATCGGGGGACCAGGGCTAAATTTGAGCTGACAGGAACGATGCGTTCCACCATCAAAGCCTGGGAACAGATGCAGGTGCTGGTGGAGCCAGGAGCAACTGGTGTTTCCCCGGCCTCCCCATTGTGGTGGAACCCCAAGTTTCCTCATTTTGCCTCGATCCCTGATCCTGCCCTCTGGGCCGTTAAGGGGGTGAAGTTGCTGGGGGATATTGTCTCTGGTGGGGAGCTGTGCACCTTTGATGCCCTGAAGGTGTGTTATGATCTTCCAAATAGGTATTTTTTTCGCTATCTTCAACTTCGCCATGCATTTGTGGCACAGTTCGGTTCCTCCCGAGTTGTGATTAAAGCTTCAGCTCTTGAAACGGCGATACAGGCGGCGGATATGCGGAAGCCCCTCTCGGAATTGTACAGGGAATTGTTTGCTACCACTCCACCTGCTGTACGTAGGTGTCGGGAACGCTAGGGAGGGGAGGTGCCTCACCTGGATGGTGATGACTGGGATGATATGTGGAGTTCACCCTTCGCCTACCTGGTCTCTGCGAGGGACCGCCTGATTCACTTTAAATTTCTGCATCGGATTTATTACACGCCGCCGAAGGCTGGCACGTATTTATCAGACGGCCTCGGCGGAGTGCTGGCGTTGTTCGCATTCTCCGGCGGACTTCAGCCACATCTTCTGGGGGTGCCCGGTGGTCAAGGACTATTGGTCATCCGTCTTAGCTTGCATTGTGGAGGTGGTTAAGATTCCGGTCCCCAGCTCCGTGGAGGTCTGTCTCTTGGGGTTGGTGGATGGCTTGGCCCCCGCGAGGGCCATTCGTACTCTGGTCAGTTTACTTCTTTTCTATGCTCACAAGGCCCTGCTCTTACACTGGAAAAGTCCCTTAGCTCCCACGATCCTCTTTTGGAAGGGCTTAGTTAATAAAGTGATCTCAGTAGGGGATGCCCCCGCAAGTTTGATAAAGTGTGGAAAACATGGATAGACTCCCCGGCCTCGACCTCCGTTGCTCAGCTTTAGTGTTCTGTGTGCTGCTGTTCAGGGTTGTCTGGGGGGGTGGTCATGCTAGTTGGTGATATTCTCATATTCATTGTGTACTTGCTGCATATGTAGAAGTCTCTCTATTTTTTGAATAAGGCGCGGGGTTGCTGATTATGGGTTCTGTGCTGGACTAATCTATATGTTCTATGACCTTGCTCCTTGATAGCTGGAGCAGACTTGACGGGTATCTTTATTACTGATGGAAGCTTTGTTTTTGCGCTGAACGTGCTGGGTGGAGCCTGGAGTGGGGGGAGGTATGGGGGGGTTTGACCTGTTGTCACTGTTTGTGCTTGTTGCCCTGCGTGGCACTGTCTGTTTTTATGTGCAAAATTTCAGTAAAAACAAATTTTCAAAAAAAAGATCATACCTAGAGTTCATCTTTAATCGGGTTTTACATGCTGTATGTGTCCTCTTTGGGCAGATTTCCCTTACCTCCCTTAATGCCACCTGGGCAGGAAGGAAGGGAAACCCCACTCAAGTGTGTTCCCATTGAGGGGATCCCCTCCTCCTGTTCCCTCAAATAGGAAAACTTCTCAACAGGGGAAATGTAGACAGAAACAGAAACTCAACAGACCTTTGAGGTTCCAAAAGGTCCTAACCCCCCCCCCCCCCCCCATGTTGTCCTATGTGTCCATGCACACAGGCATTTAGAGGCAGAAGAAAACATTACTTGCAAGTTCAAGGAGGAATGTTTAGACAGAAAAACACTAGGTGCATTTAACACTTCAACGTTCATTCATTTCAATGGCTATAATACGATGGATAATATTCTGTTCAAGGGAATGAATGAATGCCCAACTGCTTAGCACACCTAAACACATTTGCAAATATGGCTTCAACACTGTTTTTTACACTGCTTTTCTCCTGCCAGGAGAAAGGACATTCAGAAGAGCTGGGCCCAGTGCCCAGTGTGCATGAGACGAGGCCTAAAGAAAGTTCTGGCTGGTGCTAGATTTTATGAAAACTCCCTATAATCTCAGTAGAGAAATGTAATAAGTATTACTGAGGCTAAAAAACATGTCTGCTTCACAGACTCAGTATGTAAAACTTCTATTGCTGAACAATAGCACCAGTTCATCTTATGTAGGGCTGTGAAATAAAGTTTGCTGAATCATTTTAACCACTTGCCTACTGGGCACTTTCACCCCCTTCCTGCCCAGGCCAATTTTCAGCTTTCAGCGCTCTCACACTTTGAATTACAAATTGCATGGTCATGCAACACTGCACACAAATAAAATGTTTATCTTTTTTTCACACAAATAGAGCTTTCTTTTGGTGGTATTTAAACGCTGCTGTTTTTATTTTTTTATTTAAAAAACAGAAAAAAGACCAAAAATTTTGAAAAAAAAAGTTTGTTGGTAAATCTTGTAAATAAGTATTTTTTCTCCTTCATTGATGTGCGCTGATAAGGTGGCACTGATAGGCTGCACTGGTGAGGCGACACTGATAGGTGGGCACTGATGAGCAGACACTGACTGGCATCATTAATGGGCACCGATTGGGGTCACTGATGTGCACTGATTGGTGTCACTGATGGGCTCTGCTAGGGCTTTACTGTAATCAGTGCCCTGATTACCTGTACTTGTATCCCCTGCGAGGAGATGTCGCTGATCAGCTCTCCTTGCCACACACTCTGTCCGACAAATGGCACTTCCACATTTACATGTGACCGGCAGTGATTGGACACAGCCAATCGCATGGGTAAAGAGCCATGCCATTGTCTCTTTACCGTCAGTTGACTTCGACCCAGAACGGGAGCTGCACCGCTCCACAGTCATTTGACGGTGGGTGGGAAGTGGTTAGCTTACACACACATATATATATATATATATATATATATATATATATATATATACACACAGTGCTTTGCGAAAGTATTCGGCCCCCTTGAACTTTTCAACCTTTTGCCACATTTCAGGCTTCAAACATAAAGATATAAAACTGTAATTTTGTGTGAAGAATCAACAACAAGTGGGACACAATCATGAAGTGGAACAAAATTTATTGGATATTGCAAACTTTTTTAACAAATAAAAAACTGAAAAATTGGGCGAGCAAAATTATTCAGCCCCCTTAAGTTAATACTTTGTAGTGCCACCTTTTGCTGCGATTGCAGCTGTAAGTTCGCTTGGGGTATGTCTCTATCAGTTTTGCACATCTAGAGACTGAAATTTTTGCCCATTCCGCCTTGCAAAACAGCTCGAGCTCAGTGAGGTTGGATGGAGAGCGTTTGTGAACAGCAGTTTTCAGTTCTTTCCACAGATTCTCGATTGGATTCAGGTCTGGACTTTGACTTGGCCATTCTAACACCTGGATATGTTTATTTGTGAACCATTCCATTGTGGATTTTGCTTTATGTTTTGGATCATTGTCTTGTTGGAAGACAAATCTCCGTCCCAGTCTCAGGTCTTTTGCAGACTCCATCAGGTTTTCTTCCAGAATGGTCCTGTATTTGGCTCCATCCATCTTCCCATCAGTTTTAACCATCTTCCCTGTCCCTGCTGAAGAAAAGCAGGCCCAAACCATGATGCTGCCACCACCATGTTTGACAGTGGGGATGGTGTGTTCAGGGTGATGAGCTGTGTTGCTTTTACGCCAAACATAAAGTTTTGCATTGTAGCCAAAAAGTTTGATTTTGGTTTCATCTGACCAGAGCACCTTCTTCCACATGTTTGGTGTGTCTCTCAGGTGGCTTGTGGCAAACTTTAAACAACACTTTTTATGGATATCTTTAAGAAATGGCTTTCTTCTTGCCACTCTTCCATAAAGGCCAGATTTGTGCAGTATACGACTGATTGTTGTCCTATGGACAGAGTCTCCCACCTCAGCTGTAGATCTCTGCAGTTCATCCAGAGTGATCATGGGCCTCTTGGCTGCATCTCTGATCAGTCTTCTCCTTGTATGAGCTGAAAGTTTAGAGGGACAGCCAGGTCTTCGTAGATTTGCAGTGGTCTGATACTCCTTCCATTTTAATATTATTGCTTGCACATTGCTCCTTGCGATGTTTAAAGCTTGGGAAGTCTTTTTGTATCCAAATCTGGCTTTAAATTTCTCCACAACAGTATCTCGGACCTGCCTGGTGTGTTCCTTGTTCTTCATGATGCTCTCTGTGCTTTAAACGGACCTCTGAGACTATCACAGTGCAGGTGCATTTATACGGAGCCTTGATTACACACAGGTGGATTCTATTTATCATCATTAGTCATTTAGGTCAACATTGGATCATTCAGAGATCCTCACTGAACTTCTGGAGAGAGTTTGCTGCACTGAAAGTAAAGGGGCTGAATAATTTTGCACGCCCAATTTTTCAGTTTTTTATTTGTTAACAAAGTTTGAAATATCCAATAAATTTCGTTCCACTTCATGATTGTTTCCACTTGTTTTTGTTTCTTCACAAAAAATTACAGTATTATATCTTTATGTTTGAAGCCTGAAATGTGGCAAAAGGTCGCAAAGTTCAAAGGGGGCTGAATACTTTTGCAAGGCACTATATATATACATATATATATTTATATTTTAAATATATATATATTTATATTTATTTAAATATATATATTTATATATATTTTATATATATATATATATATATATATATATATTTATATATATACACTCACCGGCCACTTTATAAGGTACACTGGGTTGGACCCCCCTTTTGCCATTAGAACTGCCCTAATTCTTTGTGGCATAGATTCAACAAGGTGTGGGAAACATTCCTCAGAGATTTTGGTCCATATTGACATGATAGCAGTTGCTGCAGATTTGTCGGCTGCACATCTATGATGTGAATCTCCCGATCCACCACATCCCAAAGATGCTCTATTGGATTGGGATCTGGTGACTGTGGAGGCCATTGGAGTACAGTGAACTCATTGTCATGTTCAAGAAAACAGTTTGAGATGAATCAAGCTTTGTGACATGGTACATTATCCTGCTGGAAGCAGCCATCAGAAGATGGTGCACTGTAGTCATAAAGGGATGGACATGGTCAGCAACAATACTCAGGTAGGCCGTGGCGTTTAAACGATGCTCAACTGATACTAAGGGGACCAAAATGTGCCAAGAAAATATCCCTCACACCAATACACCACTCTATACAGATATTGTCGTGTAGTTTAGGCCCTTACCCCTATGAGAGAACAGCAAAAAATGAGGATAGAAAAAGATGGGGCTTTACAGGCCAGTGGGAGTAGAAGGATCAGACGCAAAACCAATTGTAAAACCAAAAATACATTTTATTGATATATAAAGAATAAAACCAGGAATGGACTACCATGCGTATTCGATAACAACAGACTGACATACAATAGTAAAAATCAAACATTGAGAGTCACTAGCAGTGTAGAAACAGATCCCGTAAAGGGATTATAACCAAAAGAGCCTGTGTAGGATGGAAGGTGGGTCTCAAGCTGGATTCGGTCAATGTAGGTCCCCAGCAAGCCGACGCGTTTCGCTCAAGGCTTCCTCAGGGCCTGAGAGACCATAACAGACCGGTATTTCTATAAGTAATATAAAAGCATAACCAAGTAAGTATTAGTCAGTCATACATTTCGTGGTATATCATAAATGGTATTATCATATTTCATTACACTTGGTTCTGGTTTTGTACTGACCCTTCTTGGTAGTGACTCATGCTAGACGACAAGGTTGAAGCGATAACAGATGCTGCTTGGAAAGTATTGCTTCCGTATTCCCAATATAAATTCTATACAGACGTCATAGACAGATTTATTGCACTGGATCCAATACTTTAAATCCCAACTGTGTCACCAGAGGCAGGGCTGTGAATCAAAGTACCAATAGGTATATATCTGTGTCTATTCTATAACCCATAGAAATTTTAACAGATTTATGGCATCATAACCAACCTTCTAGGTTTGCCCTCACTGTGGCCTCCTGGAAAAGATTGCAGCCCAAAAAGGTGGGGATCCTCTCCCTGGTATATACTCAATTATATATATATATTCACCATTAGATATGATGGATCTATGAATATGAGGACATAGGTTACTCATCTCCAATGAAAGGTATCTATAGATAGTAAACCTCGATTAAATAAAGCTGTCAGGTAGGAAAGATAGTGAATATTCTAAGATACCATATATAAGGGAAGGGAGTGGGGCTGATGAGGATAAAAGTTGGTTGAATGAAAGCAGGGATAAATAAGTTACAGAACCTAGTGGTGCTGTCAGAAGTATCTAGCAATGGAGCTGAAATATTGGCACCCACCTAATATTATATAGGGGTAGCTTGAGCAGGACGAGAAACAACCTTTTCTATGCGGTCCAGAAGGTGATATATTCACGGCCTAGAGGTCCTTGATGGTGACAGTGAATAACCTGAAGAAAGGACCGGTATTTTTGAATGCATGAGGAGGTTAGTTGTACTACATAGCCCTAACTCGAAGCTATGGTTAGAGAGAAAGGGCTATTGTGTTAGGAAAATATAGGAGCTAAGCAAAAAAAGAGACCTACCTCTCCTCAGTATAGGTAGTGCTCCAGGCAGGAAAGGGGCGCATCTATGTATATATATTTTTGTTAGCGGGACAATCAGTCCTGGGCTGCATAAGCCCTAGAAAAAATAATAATTCAAGGGATTAATTACATTTCATAAAGCACCCAAGCCTATGCTGCGAAGAGTGCAGCCCTGATGGCAAATATCCTCTCATCAAATATGGGATTAGCATTACTTACCTCCGTGATCAGTTCACCAACAACCTGCCTACCTGCTTCTGTTTAATGTGGATTATATAAAGGGGGTGTATAGGAGGGAGACCGCCTTCATTGTTCCGTTTTGGCGCTCAAACCGTTTCATTCAGGTGGGGCTGCTTGTGAGTGATTGCGGTCAGCGGTGGCGCCGCCTGACCGCATCACTTCCGGTCGCTCCGGAAGTGAGGGCATAATCTTCTCACTGCTCAGACCTCAGTCGGCGGTGGCGCCGCCTGTCCGCGTCACTTCCGGTCGCGCCGGAAGTGAGGGCAGTGTCTTTAGGGGTTTTTTAAGTCGTATTCAGATCCGCCCTCCAGCTCAGAGAGTACGGCATCCAGACGGATGCGATCCATGCTGCAAGCTGGGCATCCATTAATGGAGCTCCATCTAGTGGCGCTTCAGTAGATTACCCTGACATATAGTCCTACCTATTAGGATCCCACAGGGGACTAACGGTCGGTCCCAATAGTGCAGAGCCGTATTGTAACTATATATACAATTAAGATTATAGGGTATATATATGGGATAATGCAATACCAGAGAATTGTTTTTCGGCAGCATCTGTTAAAGCCTTGTCGCCTCGCTGGTCATCTATTCAATACAGAAAAAAGGATACATATATATGTTAATCTCTGCACACAGGCAGAATTATAATTCGTTGTACATTCATGAAAATTACATATAAACTTACACATATCTCAATGTACTCCTGTATTATATTTATGAAAAATAGTCCCTATACTACGAAAAATCTTCATTTGTCTTTCATCTTAATGTGAAACGACCACCCTGGGTGGGAAAGAGGGAAAGAGGGGGAGGAAGACCTATAGAATTTGAAGGGAGGATAATTAGTGAAACTACTATAAAAATGGTTTGTAACTAATTACATCATTTAAGCCTGGATATACGGTGGCCTTCAAGTTGTATATCCATCTAGCCTCTCGTGCTAGAACTTTCTTGTCAATGTCTCCTCCTCTTGTATCCTCAGGGATAACATCTAACACGGTAAACTTGACAATGCATTGGTCAAATTTATGCTTTAGCCCAACATGGCCACCTATAGGGGCATTAATTTGGCCATTGTTAATATAAGAGATATGATCTGAGATTCTCTTCCAGAGGGGTCTTATGGTTTTAACCACATAGAAAGCCCCACATGGGCACAGCATTATGTATACTACCGCCTTTGTTTGGCATGTAACAAACTGGTTAATATATCTTCTATGACCATTGGGCATTACAAAGGACTCGCCCTCAAGGATGTATGGGCAAAAATCACAGCTCCCACATTTGTAAAGGCCTTTGGTGTGTAATATTTCGTTAGGTCTCCAATAGTGGCTTGTGACTAAGCCATCCCTTATAGATTTAGCTCTTTTATATGTGATGTTTGGGTGATCATCTAAATATTTTCTAAGTATTGGGTCACTTGTCAAAATTTCCCAATTTTTTTGTAAGATGTTACGGACTTCATTATACTGCATGGTATATGTGGAGATGAATCTGACCTTGTCATCTGCTTTTTTGGTTTTCTCTTCGAAGAGCAGGTCATGTCTCGTGTTCGCTTTTGCTTTGTTATATGCTTTTCTAAGCATTGTCACACTATACCCTCTCTGTAGCAGACGTGCTTTTAACTTATCTGCTTCCCTTTTGAAGTTTGTGTCATTAGAACAATTTCGTCTCAATCTTAAATATTGGGAGTATGGGATACTCCTGATTAAGGCTTTAGGGTGGGAACTTTCAGAGTGTAGTATTATATTTCCTGCTGTCGGTTTGCGGAACAAGGTTGATCCGACACTTCCATCTTCCTCAAAATAGAGAGTGGTATCAAGGAAGTCAATCTGTTGTTTGCTCCAGGACATAGTGAATTTCAGATTGAAGGTGTTAATTTGTAACCGTTGAAAAAAGGTTTCGAATAATTCAATATCCCCATCCCAAATGATGAGGACATCATCTATGTACCTGAGCCATGTAACCACATGGATCAGGTACATAGAGAGGGCCTCATCATTAAAGATATTTCGTTCCCATCCACCCAGGTGCAGGTTGGTGTAGGCCGGAGCACAGCATGGCCACGCCCTGCACCTGGATGAAATGGGAACCGTCAAATGTAAACACATTGTTTTTCAAAATATGTGCCAACCCATCCAAAATAAATTGGTTGTGGGGTTTCGCTTGGGGGCCCCGTTCATCCAGGAACCTTTTGATTGTCTGTAGACCGAGTGCGTGTGGAATCGAGGAATATAGCGCCTCGATATCCAACGCAATCATGATACATCCAGGGGGCATTACCTGATCATACAATACCCTAAGTAAATCTGGTGTATCCTGGATAAAGGAGGGCAGGCTAGTTACATGGGGTCTCAGATACTGATCGATCAATTTGCTTAGTGGTTCTGTATAAGACCCAATTCCTGATATAATTGGGCGTCCCGGAGGATTTTGTAAATTTTTATGCGTTTTTGGCAATGTGTAAAAAGTGGGTACACGGGGTAAGTCGATTTTTATGGCTTCGTATGTATCTTTGTTAATTATGCCATTACTATACGCTTCATAGATTAGTACTTTATATTTATTTTGAGCAGACAGAATTCTCTCTTCATTGATAGGCTTGTACCACTCTCTATTTTTTAGGATGTCCCAACACATATTTTGGTATTGTAAATGATCCATAATTACAATATTGCCCCCCTTATCGGAGGGCTTTATTATAATTTGGGGATTTTTTCTCAGTGACTCAAGTGCTTGTTTCAGATGATCACTTAAATTTTCTTTCATGGAACTGTGAATTTTTAAACGATTAATGTCTGCCGTGGTCTTATTCACGAAGGCCAGCACGTTAGGGTATGTCTGTAAGGGAGGAAACCTATTAGATTTTTTCTTTGCCATCGGGGCTTGTGTAGTGGCCATTTGTTGCTGTGTTACTACACATGTCCCTTCTGTATCTATATAGTCACCCTCTAACTCAGCTGTTACTTCCTCTATGTCTGAATCTGTAGGGGGATCATTTTCATCCAGAAGTTGGATAAGATCTTTTAATGCTCTAAAATCTTTTACTGAGAAATCTTTCCATAGTTCTGATAATTCTTTGTCTTTTTTAGTTTGCTGTCTTTCTTTGTCAAAGATATAATGGTAAGTTAGCTTTCTAGCAAATAACTGTACATCTTTGACAATGTCAAAGTGTGTTGTATTACTGTCAGGGCAAAAACTGAGGCCACAACGTAAAACCTCTAGTTCGTCCTGTGTGGGAATATACGAGGACAAATTAATAATGGAAAAGGTAGATTCCACTGTTGACTCCATATTCTGTGTTTGTGTTTGGTGTTTCACCAAGTCATTGTCTTTTTACATTTTTGGGCGTGGCGCCCAAGTTTGTGTTGTTTATAGCTCCTGCATACGATGTTATTAGTGCTTGTTGTGTACCTGTATTAGTGTCATCATTTGTTCCTTGTGTTTAGTGCGAATTATCATATTACCTGTTTCCATGAGTGTCGGTTGAAGAAGTAAGGGTGAAGTGATAGAAGAAGAGTGAGCAGAACCATCACCAAAATTTCTAGATGGATAACAGACTGTGGTGTCTTCCACAAGTCTTCTCTTTTCAATACCCCCGTGCTCTTCAGGTGCCTTGGATCTTTTTCTAAAGGAACAGTTCCTTGGTCGTGCGTGTTCCGATGTGCGTGAAGAAAGAGAGAATTGTGATATGTTAGAGTCAGATTCACTATCATTATAGTTTCTCCTTCTATTATTATTCCTCTGTCCCCGCCAGTTTTTTCCTGTAAAGTTATTTCTAGGTTGTGGCCATGAGTAGGCTGAGCCTGCTCCGAAAGCCAACTTATCCCTGGAGAACTTCTGTTCTTTTTTCTGGATTAATTCCTTGGTGAATATATCCAGTTGTTCCTTAGTTTCTTTTTCTTTTTCTTTAAAGGTGGCTTTTACAAAAATATCCTTGTACTCTAGTTGCATGGCTTTTATTTCCTCATTAATGGCTTTCTGTTCCTCTTGATAATATCCTATTAATAACTCCATCATTCTACGTGAGCATGCTTTCAAGTTGCTCTCCCATGAGTTTTTGAATTCTGGGCTGATTTGCCAGATGTTAGGAAACACCTGGATCCGCAGCCCTTTAGGATTCAAATCCTCTAGAATATATTTCTGGAAGTATTTTATGTGCCAAAAAAGGCTAGCCCTGCGTTCCAGAGCACGTTGCAACTTTTGTATAACCACCTCTATTTCCACATCATTATTAGTTGTGTCTGAACATTCTTGTTGTATTTTGATCATATATCCCTCCCAGTCCTCCCCCAGAAATTCAGCCATATCTCCACTCCAAGGGTCCTAATCACATACGAGAAAAACAAAATCTGATGTCCAGACGTGTAGGCAAATTATTACCGTGGCATCTGAACTAACGAGACTACTTATATATTCCTAAGTACCATAGTATGTTTATCTATTTTTTATAGTAACTTAACTATAGATACCAATTAGTAACCTTTATAGTAATGTAACTGATCATACTACTCCCACATTGGCACGGACAGAAAAGGGAAGAGAAGGGTGTGTTATCCACCCGAATTGCAGTCTATACAGATATTGCCGTGTAGTTTAGGCCCTTACCCCCTATGAGAGAACAGCAAAAAATGAGGATAGAAAAAGATGGGGCTTTACAGGCCAGTGGGAGTAGAAGGATCAGACGCAAAACCAATTGTAAAACCAAAAATACATTTTATTGATATATAAAGAATAAAACCAGGCATGGACTACCATGCGTATTCGATAACAACAGACTGACATACAATAGTAAAATCAAACATTGAGAGTCACTAGCAGTATAGAAACAGATCCCGTAAAGGGATTATAACCAAAAGAGCCTGTGTAGGATGGAAGGTGGGTCTCAAGCTGGATTCGGTCAATGTAGGTCCCCAGCAAGCCGACGCGTTTCGCTCAAGGCTTCCTCAGGGCCTGAGAGACCATAACAGACCGGTATTTCTATAAGTAATATAAAAGCATAACCAAGTAAGTATTAGTCAGTCATACATTTCGTGGTATATCATAAATGGTATTATCATATTTCATTACACTTGGTTCTGGTTTTGTACTGACCCTTCTTGGTAGTGACTCATGCTAGACGACAAGGTTGAAGCGATAACAGATGCTGCTTGGAAAGTATTGCTTCCGTATTCCCAATATAAATTCTATACAGACGTCATAGACAGATTTATTGCACTGGATCCAATACTTTAAATCCCAACTGTGTCACCAGAGGCAGGGCTGTGAATCAAAGTACCAATAGGTATATATCTGTGTCTATTCTATAACCCATAGAAATTTTAACAGATTTATGGCATCATAACCAACCTTCTAGGTTTGCCCTCACTGTGGCCTCCTGGAAAAGATCGCAGCCCAAAAAGGTGGGGATCCTCTCCCTGGTATATACTCAATTATATATATATTCACCATTAGGTATGATGGATCTATGAATATGAGGACATAGGTTACTCATCTCCAATGAGAGGTATCTATAGATAGTAAACCTTGATTAAATAAAGCTGTCAGGTAGGAAAGATAGTGAATATTCTAAGATACCATATATAAGGGAAGGGAGTGGGGCTGATGAGGATAAAAGTTGGTTGAATGAAAGCAGGGATAAATAAGTTACAGAACCTAGTGGTGCTGTCAGAAGTATCTAGCAACGGAGCTGAAATATTGGCACCCACCTAATATTATATAGGGGTAGCTTGAGCAGGACGAGAAACAACCTTTTCTATGCGGTCCAGAAGGTGATATATTCACGGCCTAGAGGTCCTTGATGGTGACAGTGAATAACCTGAAGAAAGGACTGGTATTTTTGAATGCATGAGGAGGTTAGTTGTACTACATAGCCCTAACTCGAAGCTATGGTTAGAGAGAAAGGGCTATTGTGTTAGGAAAATATAGGAGCTAAGCAAAAAAAGAGACCTACCAGTCTAGGAAGTGCTCCAGGCAGGAAAGGGGCGCATCTATGTATATATATTTTAGTTAGGGGGACAATCAGTCCTGGGCTGCATAAGCCCTAGAAAAAATAATAATTCAAGGGATTAATTACATTTCATAAAGCACCCAAGCCTATGCTGCGAAGAGTGCAGCCCTGATGGCAAATATCCTCTCATCAAATATGGGATTAGCATTACTTACCTCCGTGATCAGTTCACCAACAACCTGCCTACCTGCTTCTGTTTAATGTGGATTATATATAGGGGGTGTATAGGAGGGAGACCGCCTTCATTGTTCCGTTTTGGCGCTCAAACCGTTTCATTCAGGTGGGGCTGCTTGTGAGTGATTGCGGTCAGCGGTGGCGCCGCCTGACCGCATCACTTCCGGTCGCTCCGGAAGTGAGGGCATAATCTTCTCACTGCTCAGACCTCAGTCGGCGGTGGCGCCGCCTATCCGCGTCACTTCCGGTCGCGCCGGAAGTGAGGGCAGTGTCTTTAGGGGTTTTTTAAGTCGTATTCAGATCCGCCCTCCAGCTCAGAGAGTACGGCATCCAGACGGATGCAATCCATGCTGCAAGCTGGGCATCCATTAATGGAGCTCCATCTAGTGGCGCTTCAGTAGATTACACATATCTCAATGTACTCCTGTATTATATTTATGAAAATATGAAAAATAGTCCCTATACTACGAAAAATCTTCATTTGTCTTTCATCTTAATGTGAAACGACCACCCTGGGTGGGAAAGAGGGAAAGAGGGGGAGGAAGACCTATAGAATTTGAAGGGAGGATAATTAGTGAAACTACTATAAAAATGGTTTGTAACTAATTACATCATTTAAGATATACGGTGGCCTTCAAGTAGTATATCCATCTAGCCTCTCGTGCTAGAACTTTCCTCAGGGATAACATCTAACACGGTAAACTTGACAATGCATTGGTCAAATTTATGCTTTAGCCCAACATGGCTACCTATAGGGGTATTAATTTGGCCATTGTTAATGTCTATGACGTCTGTATAGAATTTATATTGGGAATACGGAAGCAATACTTTCCAAGCAGCATCTGTTATCGCTTCAACCTTGTCGTCTAGCATGAGTCACTACCAAGAAGGGTCAGTACAAAACCAGAACCAAGTGTAATGAAATATGATAATACCATTTATGATATACCACAAAATGTATGACTGACTAATACTTACTTGGTGATGCTTTTATATTACTTATAGAAATACCGGTCTGTTATGTTCTCTCAGGCCCTGAGGAAGCCTTGAGCGAAACGCGTCGGCTTGCTGGGGACCTACATTGACCGAATCCAGCTTGAGATCCACCTTCCATCCTACACAGGCTCTTTTGGTTATAATCCCTTTACGGGATCTGTTTCTATACTGCTAGTGACTCTCAATGTTTGATTTTACTATTGTATGTCAGTCTGTTGTTATCGAATACGCATGGTAGTCCATGCCTGGTTTTATTCTTTATATATCAATAAAATGTTGTTTCTCGTCCTGCTCAAGCTACCCCTATATAATATTAGGTGGGTTCCAATATTTCAGCTCCGTTGCTAGATACTTCTGACAGCACCACTAGGTTCTGTAACTTATTTATCCCTGCTTTCATTCAACCAACTTTTACCCTCATCAGCCCCACTCCCTTCCCTTATATATGGTATCTTAGAATATTCACTATCTTTCCTACCTGACAGCCTTATTTAATCGAGGTTTACTATCTATAGATACCTTTCATTGGAGATGAGTAACCTATGTCCTCATATTCATAGATCCATCATACCTAATGGTGAATATATATATATAATTGAGTATATACCAGGGAGAGGATCCCCAGCTTTTTGGGCTGCGATCTTTTCCAGGAGGCCACAGTGAGGGCAAACCTAGAAGGTTGGTTATGATGCCACAAATCTGTTAAAATTTCTATGGGTTATAGAATAGACACAGACATATACCTATTGGTACTTTGATTCACAGCCCTGCCTCTGGTGACACAGTTGGGATTTAAAGTATTGGATCCAGTGCAATAAATCTGTCTATGACGTCTGTATAGAATTTATATTGGGAATACAGAAGCAATACTTTCCAAGCAGCATCTGTTATCGCTTCAACCTTGTCGTCTAGCATGAGTCACTACCAAGAAGGGTCAGTACAAAACCAGAACCAAGTGTAATGAAATATGATAATACCATTTATGATATACCACGAAATGTATGACTGACTAATACTTACTTGGTTATGCTTTTATATTACTTATAGAAATACCGGTCTGTTATGGTCTCTCAGGCCCTGAGGAAGCCTTGAGCGAAACGCGTCGGCTTGCTGGGGACCTACATTGACCGAATCCAGCTTGAGACCCACCTTCCATCCTACACAGGCTCTTTTGGTTATAATCCCTTTACGGGATCTGTTTCTATACTGCTAATGACTCTCAATGTTTGATTTTACTATTGTATGTCAGTCTGTTATCGAATACGCATGGTAGTCCATGCCTGGTTTTATTCTTTATATATCAATAAAATGTATTTTTGGTTTTACAATTGGTTTTGCGTCTGATCCTTCTACTCCCACTGGCCTGTAAAGCCCCATCTTTTTCTATCCTAATTTTTTGCTGTTCTCTCATAGGGGTAAGGGCCTAAACTACACGGCAATATCTGTATAGACTGCAATTCGGGTGGATAACACACCCTTCTCTTCCCTTTTCTGTCTGTGCCAATGTGGGAGTAGTATGATCAGTTACATTACTATAAAAGTTACTAATTGGTATCTATAGTTAAGTTACTATAAAAAATAGATAAACATACTATGGTACTTAGGAATATATAAGTAGTCTCGTTAGTTCAGATGCCACGGTAATAATTTGCCTACATGTCTGGACATCAGATTTTGTTTTTCTCGTATGTGATTAGGACCCTTGGAGTGGAGATATGGCTGAATTTCTGGGGGAGGACTGGGAGGGATATATGATCAAAATACAACAAGAATGTTCAGACACAACTAATAATGATGTGGAAATATAGGTGGTTATACAAAAGTTGCAACGTGCTCTGGAACGCAGGGCTAGCCTTTTTTGGCACATAAAATACTTCCAGAAATATATTCTAGAGGATTTGAATCCTAAAGGGCTGCGGATCCAGGTGTTTCCTAACATCTGGCAAATCAGCCCAGAATTCAAAAACTCATGGGAGAGCAACTTGAAAGCATGCTGTAAAGCTCCATCTTTTTCTATCCTCATTTTTTACCAATACACCACCAGGCTGAATTTTTGAGACAAGGCCGGATAGATCCATGCTTTCTTGTTGTTTACACCAAATTCTGACCTTACCATCTGAATGTTGCAGCTGAAATTAAACCAATCTTCTATTGTCCAATTTTGGTGAGCGTGTGTGAATTGTAGCCTCAGTTTCCTGTTCTTAGCAGGCAGGAGTGGCACCCGGTTGCTGTAGCCCATCTGCTTCAAGGTTCAATGTGTTGTGCATTTAGAGATGGTATTCTGCATACCTTGGTTGTAACGAGTTGTTATTTGAGTTACAGTTGCCTTTCTATCATCTCCAACCTGTCTGCCCATTCTCCTTTGACATCAACAAGGTAATTTTCGTCCACACAACTGGCGCTCACAGGATATTTTCTCTTTTTCTGACCATTCTCTGTAAACCCTAGAGATGGTTGTGCGTGAAAATCCCAGTAGATCAGCATTTTCTGAAATAATCAGACCAGTCCGTCTGGCACCAACAACTATGCCACGTTCCAATAATTTAAAGAGAAGTTCCACAAGAGCTTTATCGCACAGGAAGAAACCAGTATAAAATTACAAAATTATTTTTATTAAAAATACAAAAATTACAATATATATATATATATATATATATATATATATATATATATATATATATAAACCACCTCCACTGAAACCAAATAATAAAATGACAACGTTGTCTTCACAAACAGGCAGCTGCACCAGACATACCCTCGCCCATACACCTACATCTAAATGAACATAGTGATATAATGGTGGTTAGTAGAGCCCAGCGAGATTGGGAAAGACCGATATTCTCACATTGCACAGCAGCAGATCTGCTTAATAGACAGGGAAAAGGTCACTCAAAAAAAGCCAAGGCTGTTCATATAATAGTTAAAGATGGATGGGTGTTCGGAGTGAAGGAACTTCTCCAATCCTAAAAGTGCTGCATAGAGGTAAGTCAACCCTCAGTAAAGAAAGCATACTGTCCCGTTACTGTCCCGTTACTGTCCCGTTACTGTCCCGTTACTGTCCCGTACTCAAAAAAACATCTGATTCATCTGCTTAATGTGGGGCAGCACACAGGCTGACTGAGAGCAGATGAGTGGTCGCTGATTGTGGGTATAGATAGTATACAGGTCTAATTGAGGAGATGATGCTAAGCAGAGATGGGATGGGAGACATATAGTTGTCCAGCTCACAGCAATTTACAAAGAACTCACCACTTCCCAATAAGTTTGTTATCTGCATCCAGTTCTCCCTCAAGACAACGCTTCTCATTTATGTCTTATCCCACGTCCACATTCCTTCACAAATAGCTGAAAAACAATCGGATGTACAGACGTGATGAAGTACAGCTGATGCGTTTCAATCGTCACAACGAGCTTCTTCAGAGCCATGTTCAAAGTCACTTAAATCCCTTTTCTTTCCCCTTCTGATAGTCAGTTTCAACTTCAAGTGGTCTTCACTATGTCTAGATTCCTAAATGCATTGAGTTGCTGCCATGTGATTGGCTGATTAGCAATTTTTATTAGCAAGCAATTTAACAGATGTACCTAATAAAGTGATATATATATATATACATATATATATAGATACTGTATATATACATACTGTGAGATTGCTCGGTGGCGGGCGTGGATGACCCCTTGGGGGTATTCGTTACACAGGGAGATGGCCGAGAAGTGGTTGCAAACAACAGTTTGGTTTATTCATGCAATTTTCTTCACACAAGTGCAAGCGTCAAAAATATCAAAATAAAAATAAAACACAAAATAAATCCTTGCCACTGTGGGCGGCTACCTTCTCACATACAGGAACCTACCTACGGAGTCTGTCTCCAACCTACTGTTGGGCAAACTTTGCTGATCCTACAGCGGACACTCAATAGTCCATGATTTTTTCTTCATACAACAAATGTCCATTGAACATGTCCCTTTTCTCTTCACATTGAACATGTCCCTTTGCTTTTCTTTTCACATAGAACACATTCCTTTGCTTGTCTCTTCACATAGCAAACAGTTCATTTATTTCTTCCACATAGAATCAATCCCAGACCTCACCTTGAGTAGTCTTCACACTTTTTACCCTCCTCAGCGCACATCGCTCCAGGAGGTCTTCTCCCATGCTCACACAGCGTCGGGAGGCACACATCTGACTGTCCTCCTCTCCCCAGCATTACACAGCGTCAGGAGGCAGCAATCCTTCTCCCATGCTCACACAGCGTCGGGAGGCACACATCTGACTGTCCTCCTCTTCCCAGCTCACACAGCGTCAGGAGGCAGCAATCCTTAGACTTCCTCTGGACAAATTATAGAGGCCTTAACTTCCTCATTCCGAACAGCTGAAGGCCTTTCAACTTCCTTAAGCCGTCCTGGCTACCTTTTCAGCCGACACCCTATAGTAATTGGTGAATTGTCTAAACCCAGCAGACATGTATCTCCTGTCTGTGACAACATCCACAGATTTACCTGACTTCCTGTCACAATACATACATACATACAAAATATGTATACACAAATCTTCATATATACTGTGTTTATAATTTAGATTTTGGTTTATTTTATTGTTTAATTTATTTTACTCAAGCTGTAGTTCCACGTAAGGCGCAAGTGTGCCCATTTTTTTTTCCCGTAGGTTTAAAAATAGTGGAGAAGTCAAACTTTAATGCTTCCCAGGGCTTTATTAAAGATATTTCTCTAGCGCTCATTGACAGACGTAGTCCTCGGTGATACAGCACCTTCGGGTTATGTTGCCTCCACAGGAGCAGGACTAGACAGGAAATTAAAAAGCTCTGGCCACACCCTAGGGGCAGTCCCAGAGGGTATATCCTCTCTCTCTCTGCCTCAGCAAATCAGTTATTTTCTGTCTAGTTAGGAGTAAGGACCTAGATACCTTGCTGGGATCTTAGGTCCTGGCAAGATTTTTTTCTTAAAAGATTTTTTTTAGACAGCTTTTTTTCTCCAGTGTTCCTGTGAGATCTTCAAGCAAGAAAGCTGAACTGGGCGACGGGCTGGATGTTGAGATCCGGTGGTCACCCCAGTTCAGCCTACGAGCGCGTGCAGGCCATAGCTCCGCGCTGGGTCGGCCGCGACAAAATCCCATTAAAGGACTGACCCCGCGAGTTAAACGTCTCGCTGAAACGCCAAAGACCATGAGTCACGGCGTCCATATCGGTTGACAGCCCTCCCGCCCCGGTGGAGAGGGGTACTGTCAGGAGTTGGTGCCCGCCTGGTTCCGGTATGGTGAGTAGTATGTTCCCCCTTTTCCCCTGACGGGTCTTGTGGTGAACGCGGGCCCCTCTCTGTATGGTAAGATAGAGTCCCTCTCTATCCTATAAATGACACAGATCCTCCTACTTTGAGTGTGATTTTATGTGCAAAAAGCCAGGAGGCTTGGTTTGAGAGCTAACAATCTAATTGTATACATGTTAAAAAGATTGTAATCAGTGGCATTCTGGCAATCTTACGGTGATAAAAATAAGCTACCTACCAGTCAGAAGCCACGGACATGTAGACTGCCTTCCTAATCAGATCTCCAGCTATTAGCAGGCCTCCCGAATGGCCATGCGGTCCGCCAGGGCCGGTACCGCCAACCACGCCAAATCCCCATGCAGAGAGAGTGTTGTGTGCCCTGCAGCACACCGCTATTCGGTACAGGCCGCCGCCATTTTTTTTGCTGGATCGCACGAGCCGCCATTTTGGCGTAGCCTCGTGTCTCCAGCATGGGGGCGGCCATGTTTGAGGTGATCCAAACACCTCGTGGAGCTAGGGGAGGCGCCGGAAGGCGTGCAGAGGGGCGGAGCCGCCTCCTTTCTTCCTGGGCAGCCAGCCAAAAGACTTCCTGTTTGTCAAGACAGCGCTGTAACCTGTTGCAGTTAAACTCTGAGCATCAAGTGGTGAGCCTGGGGGTCTATCTCTCTCTCTCTCGATCGATAGGGATCCCTAGCAGGTAACACTAAGGGGCTTTTTGTGGCGCTGGGGGTCTGAAAAAAAAAAAAAAAAAAAAAAAAAAGTTTTTTTTTTTGAATTATATTATCCAGGAAGTGACTGGAATTATCATGGACCCTGCCACACATATCCCCCCACCTGTTTCCCTCGAGGGGGCCACGGGACCCGCCGGTGCACAGAGTGTAGAGTCATTTACAGCAATTTTGGAGTCTATGGTGGCTCGGGTGGAGGCGGCCTGTCAGGGACGGGGGTCAAGGAAGCGACCCCCGCCTACCCCTATACTATCTGACACCTCTGACTCAGATTCAGAGATAGGTCACTGCAGTTGCAGGTTCCTCTGCAAGGGCTGTTGTCTCAGGTAAAGCCCCCTCAGACAGTGAGGAGGACGTTTCTTCTCCCGCTATAATTCAGGAAGAAGCATTGGTGGACGCACTAGTTGTGGCAGTGCAGGAAACCTTAAAACTTGAGGCTTTACCGGCAGAGGCAACTGAAACAGAGATTCCTTTTGGTACTAATAAGCCCATCAAAACGGTGAAGGTTTTTCCTGTACCCAAGTGTTTCGGTAATCAGATTAAAGGAGAATGGGAGCATTCTAAACGTACCTTTACTATTTCCAAGCGTATTGCTAGACGCTATCCGTTTGAGGAATCCATCATTAAGAAATGGACGGTACCACCAGTGGTGGATCCACCTATTTCCAGGCTGAATAAAGCCACGGTTATCCCAGTGGAGGACACTTCGTCCTTTAAGGATCCGGTGGATCGAAAGATGGAAGCAGAGTCCCGCACCATCTTCTCTCTGATAGGGTCAGCATTTAGACCAGTAATTGTTATTGGTCTAGTTTCCCAGACACTTACGGAATGGGCGAGAATGGTACGCCAAGACCTTAGGGGAAAAGATATTCCCCAGGAGACATCTGATTTGATGGAACAGATTATACAAGGGCTACAGTTTATCTGTGACGCAGCCTTGGACACTACTCCCTTATTAGGGCATGCATCTATGTCAGCGGTCATCCTCAGACGTGTGCTGTGGTTAAAATGCTGGTCAGCTGACCTAGGTTCCAAAAAGACCTTGACAAATCTCCCTTTTCAGGGGAATCGTCTATTTGGGGCCAACCTAGATGAAATCATTAAGGATGCCACTGGGGGCAAGAGCACTTTTTTGCCACAGGCTGCTAAAGCTAAGGGACCTCGCAACAAGCGAGGACCTTTCTTTACCGCCCATAAAGGGCGCCCGGCTGGTACAAGCGGGAAAGGCAAGACTCCTCCAGGAGGGTTCAAGAAGGGCTGGTCGGACAAGCAGAGGACCAACCCAGCCAAACCCGAAGCAAAGGAGTACACAGCCTGAAGGTGCGCCCCCACCCGGTTTCAGGGTGGGGGGACGTTTTCACCGGTATTCAGGACATTAGATCGAGCATCAACCACTACTACCGGTGCGATTCTTCCCTTCCGACATTTAAGTACTACAGGAAGCGGTAGTTACCGTTCCCTGAATAGATCTTTTCCTTTACCTTTTCCTAAGATTAGTCCCTATACCTCACAGGAATCGGATCTGGTTGACCAGATAGGCCAAGTAGCCTCTAGTCGGGTGACTTCGGTCCCTGAGGTTCAACCAGAAAAGATCACCCTTCCTGATAACAATCAGGTATCTGATAAATGTGTGGGAACAGAAAACGACCAGACTTTCTCGGATGGTCGGGGCCAGATACCTCTAGGGACGCCTGGTTCAGATTCTATCAGCGCCAGTGGTCCTAGAAATTCTAGGCTGGCCTCCTCAAGCCGGCCTGGCCAACTTGGACATGCTAGTCGCAGACGTTCCGTGGGAACTTCGTCTCAGGGAGTGTCTGTGGTCTCAAGGACCAATTTACCATCATGCTTTACAGTCGCTGGTTTTAATGGCCTGGCCATTGAGACCCAAGTACTGAAGGACAGAGGTTTGTCTACTTCAGTCATTCCTACCCTTATTAAAGCAAGGAAAGCGACTTCCAGCAAGGTCTATTATCACACATGGAAGACTTATATTGCGTGGTGCGAATCTTTAGGATTTCCTCCACGTACCTATTCGGTGACTCGAATATTGGCCTTTTTGCAACAAGGGGTTGAGCAGAAGCTAGCCTTGAGCACCATCAAGGGTCAAGTTTCAGCATTAGCAATCTTCTTTAAGAAGCCTTTAGCTACCAAGTCCTTGGTGCGGAATTTCATCCAGGGGGTGCGGCACCTGGCTCCACCAGTCCGCGCGCCCTTACCGCCCTGGGATCTTAATTTGGTTTTGTCGGTTCTACAGAAACCTCCCTTTGAAAACATCAGGGAGATTCCCTTGCTTACTTTATCCCAGAAGGTGGCCTTCTTGGTGGCTATTACTTCTGCTCGCAGGGTGTCAGAACTGGCTGCATTATCATGCCAGTCCCCATACCTAGTGATTCATAGGGATAAGGTAGTACTTCATCCTAAGCCATCTTTTCTTCCTAAGGTGGTTTCAGATTTTCATCTGAATGAAGATATTGTACTACCTTCCTTGTGTCCTCAGCCCAAGCATCATCGGGAACATGCGTTGCATTCCTTAGATGTGGTTCGGGCAATCAGGGTATACCTGAAAGCTACGGAATCATTCCGTAAGACGGATTCACTTTTTGTGATCACGGATGGCCCCAGAAAGGGTTTGCCTGCATCTGCCGCGACCATTGCCAAATGGATTAGACAAACGGTGGTACAGGCTTATTCTATTAAGGGTCAGAGTCCTCCGTTCCCTGTTAGGGCGCACTCTACTTGAGCGCTCAGTACTTCCTGGGCCTTTCGCCATCAGGCGTCAGTGGTCCAGGTATGTAAGGCGGCCACCTGGTCGTCGGTACATACCTTTACAAAATTCTATAAAATTGATGGGACGGCATCGGCGGATGCCTCATTTGGCCGCAAGGTTTTGCAGGCCGCAATTTGAGGAGACCGGTGGTCTACCTCGAGGGTTTTTTCTGTTTGAAAAAAAAAAAAAAAAAATTTTCTCTATTTTGTTGAGTCTCATCATTAAGGATTAGCATTTTAAACTTCTAGTTGGCACCGGTTGGGCCTTCTAGATTGGGATTTGATTTTCATTTTCCCACCCCTCATTTGTGATACTGCTCTGGGACGTCCCGAAGGTGCTGTATCACCGAGGACTACGTCTGTCAATGAGCGCTAGAGAAAAATGGATTTTTGTAAAATCTTACCGTAAAATCCTTTTCTCTTAGCTCATTGACAGACGTAGTCCCCGCCCCTCTGTTTTTTGAGTTGGGTTGGGTTAAAATCTCTAAAGACTGCTTTTTCACATAACTGATTTGCTGAGGCAGAGAGAGAGAGGATATACCCTCTGGGACTGCCCCTAGGGTGTGGCCAGAGCTTTTTAATTTCCTGTCTAGTCCTGCTCCTGTGGAGGCAACATAACCCGAAGGTGCTGTATCACCGAGGACTACGTCTGTCAATGAGCTAAGAGAAAAGGATTTTACGGTAAGATTTTACAAAAATCCATTTTTTCCCTGGCTTCTGTCCTGCTGACAACATTTAAAAGAAGGGACCTCTCCAACAGACAGAAGTAAAAATGATTTTCTTTAGAAGAGTAGGAAAAGGCTTTAACCCCTGTCAGAGTTTTATTTCTGTTTGTGTTCCTACAGATTGGATAACTTTTTTGGCTTGATTTTTTTTTTAAAGCTGAATGCAGTATTGAACCCGAAAGCAAACATTTATCATATTGCAGCTAACCAATTCTTAGATGCGATGGCTGCATTGGTTTCCTTTTTTAGGCTTTCTTTCTTTTATTTTCACCTTGTGATCTGGTCAGTAAGTCTGTTGTTTTTCAAAAGAACAAGCTGTCTTGCAGATCTCACATTTAAAGGGGTGACACAAACCATTTAACACTGACAGGGATGCTTAATATGATCAGCTTTTATTTATTCATGTAAAATATTTATCCCAAAAGGAAAAAAGTTGCTTGCTGTAGAGGCACCCAAGCCGAGCCAGAGCTCCCTGTGTCCTTGCAGACATGGAACTGTGGTTTGTCCCCCCCCCATACCCTCTCTCCTGTTTAGCTTACTGACTTTGACAGCAGCGGGAGTCAATGGCACCCCTGCTGTGTCTCAGCCAATCAGGAGGGGGAGGCCGAGGCAGTCATGCACATCGCTGGATAGAGATTGGCTCAAGTAAGTGTTAGGGGGGGCAGAAGGCTTTTTATATTAATACAAAAATGTATTAAGATAAAGAAAAAAACCTTCTGCCTTTAACCACTTTAGCCCCGGAGGATTTGGCTGCTCAATGACCAGGTCCTATTTTGCAATTCGGCACTGCATGACTTTAACGGACAATTGCGCAGTCGTGCAATATTGTACCCAAACGAAATTGATGTCCTTTTTTTCCCCACAAATAGAGCTTTCTTTTGGTGGTATTTGATCACCTGTGCGATTTATATGTTTTGCGCTATAAACAAAAAAAGAGCGACAATTTAGAAAAAATAACAATATTTTTCACATTTTTTTATATGAAATTCTCAAAAAAAATTGTAAAAATCAAAATTTTTTAACAATTTAGGACAATTTGTTTTCTGCTACATATTTTTGGTAAAAAAAAATCGCAATAAGCATATTTCGATAGGTTTGCGCAAAAGTTATTACGTTTACTAACTCATTTTTATTGTTTTTTTGTTTTTTACTAGTAATGGCAGCGATCTGCGATTTTTTTTGCGGGACTGCGACATTGCGGCAGACAGATCGGACCCCTAACTGACATTTTTGACACGTTTGGGGGCATCAGTGTCATTACTACAGTAATCAGTGCTAAAAATATGCACTGTTACTGTAAAAATGACACAGGCAGGGAAGGGGTTAACTGCACTGGTGATCAAGAGGTTAAATGTGTCCCTAGGGGCGTGATTCTAACTGTCAGGGGGCGTGGCTTTTGAAGTAATCACAGAGACATGCAATCCTATATAGCAGGATCACATATCCACTGTGATCACTTCAGGGAGAATGACAGACGGTTGTGTTTGTATCAGCCGTCTGTCTTTCTCTCTCAGCTGCGGAAGATCGTGAGTGGCCGGCGGCAGTGGTGGGATTCAAAAATTTTAATAACCAGTTCTGACTTTCCCAGCAGAATGACCAGCGTGCCCCCTTTCAATGCACAGTGACAAGCGTGCCCCCTTTCAATGCACAGTGACCAGCGTGCCCCCTTTTAATGCACAGTGACCAGCGTGCCCCCTTTCAATGCACAGTGACCAGCGTGCCCCCTTTCAATGCACAGTGACCAGCGTGCCCCCTTTAAATGCACAGTGACCAGCGTGCCCCCCTTTAAATGCACAGTGACCAGCGTGCCCCCTTTAAATGCACAGTGACCAGCGTGCCCCCGTTTCAATTAACAGTGACCAGGGTGCCCCCCTTTCAATGCACAGTGACCAGCATGCCCCCCTTTCAATGCACAGTGACAGCATGCCCCCCTTTCAATGCACAGTGACCAGCGTGCCCCCCTTTCAATGCAGAGAGACCAGCGTGCCCCCTTTCAATGCACAGTGACCAGCATGCCCCCCTTTCAATGCAGAGAGACCAGCGTGCTCCCTTTCAATGCACAGTGACCAGCGCTGTGTGCCCCCCTTTCAATGCACAGTGACCAGCGTGCCCCCCTTTCAATGCAGAGAGACCAGCGTGCCCCCTTTCAATGCACAGTGACCACAGCATTGCCTCCAATAATTGCAGAGTGCCACAGCATTGCCCCCAATGCTGCGGAAGATCGTGAGTGGCCGGCGGCAGTGGTGGGATTCAAAAATTTTAGTAACCAGTTCTGACTTTCCCAGCAGAATGACCAGCGTGCCCCCTTTCAATGCACAGTGACAAGCGTGCCCCCTTTCAATGCACAGTGACCAGCGTGCCCCCTTTTAATGCACAGTGACCAGCGTGCCCCCTTTCAATGCACAGTGACCAGCGTGCCCCCTTTAAATGCACAGTGACCAGCGTGCCCCCTTTAAATGCACAGTGACCAGCGTGCCCCCCTTTAAATGCACAGTGACCAGCGTGCCCCCTTTAAATGCACAGTGACCAGCGTGCCCCCGTTTCAATGCACAGTGACCAGAGTGCCCCCCTTTCAATGCACAGTGACCAGCATGCCCCCCTTTCAATGCACAGTGACCAGCGTGCCCCCCTTTCAATGCACAGTGACAGCATGCCCCCCTTTCAATGCACAGTGACCAGCGTGCCCCCCTTTCAATGCAGAGAGACCAGCGTGCCCCCTTTCAATGCACAGTGACCAGCATGCCCCCCTTTCAATGCAGAGAGACCAGCGTGCTCCCTTTCAATGCACAGTGACCAGCGCTGTGTGCCCCCCTTTCAATGCACAGTGACCAGCGTGCCCCCCTTTCAATGCAGAGAGACCAGCGTGCCCCCTTTCAATGCACAGTGACCACAGCATTGCCTCCAATAATTGCAGAGTGCCACAGCATTGCCCCCAATGATTTCAGAGTGCCAGCCACAGCATTGCCCCCAATGATTGCAGAGTGCCATCCACAGCATTGCCCCTAATGATTGCAGAGTGCCAGCCACAGCATTGCCCCCAATGATTGCAGAGTGCCAGCCACAGCATTGCCCCTAATGATTGCAGAGTGCCAGCCACAGCATTGCCCCCAATCATTGCAGACTGCCAGCCACAGCATTGCCCCCAATCATTGCAGACTGCCAGCCACAGCATTGCCCCCAATCATTGCAGAGTGCCAGCCACAGCATTGCCCCCAATCATTGCAGAGTGCCAGCCACAGCATTGCCCCCAATGATTGCAGAGTGCCAGCCACAGCATTGCCCCCAATGATTGCAGAGTGCCAGCCACAGCATTGCCCCTAATGATTGCAGAGTGCCAGCCACAGCATTGCCCCCAATGATTGCAGAGTGCCAGCCACAGCATTGCCCCCAATCATTGCAGAGTGCCAGCCACAGCATTGCCCCCAATTGCAGAGTGCCAGCCACAGCATTGCCCCCAATTGCAGAGTGCCAGCCACAGCATTGCCCCCAATCATTGCAGAGTGCCAGCCACAGCATTGCCCCCAATTGCAGAGTGCCAGCCACAGCATTGCCCCCAATCATTGCAGAGTGCCATCCACAGCATTGCCCCCAATTGCAGAGTGCCAGCGATCCCCCCGCGAGACCCATGCACTTACCTCACGGACGGTCTCGCAGCTTCTCTTCAGTCCCCGGCTCCCCGCGTCTCCAAGTCCTCAGTCCTCCCGTGGCGCCTCCTCCTCGTCCAATGGCACGGTGTTTGCCTTTCGGCCAATCAGGAAGCGGGAGGACCCGCTCCCTGATCGGCCAGGAGGAGGATCCATGTGACAATAGCGAATTCTCATTCGCTATTGTCACAGAATGGGCGGGTCGGGCGCACTGCTCCGCTCTGCGGCTGCGCGGTCCGAGCGCGGGACATTCAATTGTACTACGCGTCCTTAGACGCGCAGAGGGATTCAGCCGGTTCTGCGAACTTGCAGAAAGTTAGTAACCGGTTCTATGGAACCGGTGCGAACTGGCTGAATCCCACCACTGGCCGGCGGCCATCGGAGCCGCCTGTCACAGGCACTGGCTCCCCAGCTAACGAGCGGGGCCGGGAGCGTGCCGCTGGCAGCGCGCGCTTGCCCCCTAGAGTCTCCTGAGCAAGCGACATAGTACTACGTCACTTTGCCCAGGAGCGCCTGACTGCCGCAGTAAATGTGCGGTGGGCGGGGCGGAAGTGGTTACAACCCTTTTAGGGTTTTGAGAATGTTGACACAAAAAATAATGGCGACTCACTTCAATTATCCAATCAAGTGAAAGGCAAATTACATTTTTTGGGGGGTTTTTTATGTTGTATTTCAGCTGCTCACGATTGGATAAATAAAGTTAATCCTCTCGCTGTTTTGAGTGAGCATTTTCAGCATCTACGTCTTTCCTATCTCTAATGGAAATCGCCCTGCATTTGTCCTCCAAGCCTCCCATAAAGGAAGTTTTTTTTTTTACAGGTTCATTACAGGACACATTGTGTGAATGTTTTATCAACCCATGACACATCTGCTGGGAGGTGTTAGCAAGTAAACTTTTAATTGGTGCAAAACTTTCACCCTCATTAGTGTATAGCCAATAACTAATTAATGTGTTGCCTTTTGTCATCTGTATTTTCAGATACTTGAAACCAGATGAAGACAAGAAATCAAAACATAAAACTGCTGTGAAGAAGAAAACGCTAAATCCAGAGTTTAACGAGGTAACAATAAACTTATTTTAGTTTTTTTGCTTTTTTAAATCATTGTATGGTGAGTGTGGCAGGTGGTTACTAAAAGGGAGAAAATTTAGCAATTAAACTGCAACCTTCACTTTTCATTTAAACATCAAATTCTTTCGATATGATGCAAACCAGAGATCAAAGTCATCTGTGCAGTGCTACACAGTAATGGTATGAATAAAAAAAATTCTATTGTATCAAAGGCGATGTTGTTGATTTGTGGTCAGACTGATTTTTTGTCACAAAAGCAAAATTAAAATAATCAACCTACAGAGGGCTGAATTCAAAGACATCTCAAAAATCAAAGTGAAAAAATGATGTAGCAGGCTAGTCCATTTTGCTGAAATTTCATTGCAGCAACTCAACATGGTACTCAGTAGTTGTGTGGCCCCCAAGCCCTTGTATGCATGCCTGACAATGTCTGGCATGCTCCTTTTGAGACGACGGATGGTGTCCTGGGGTATTTCCTCCTAGATCTAGACCGGGGCATCACTGAGCTCCTGAACAGACTGAGGTGCAACCTGGTGGCGTCAGATGGACCGAAATATAATGTCCCAGAGGTGTTCTATTGGATTTAGGTCAGGCGAGTGTGGGGGCCATTTAATGGTATCAATTCCTTCATCTTCTAGAAACTAGCTGCATACTCTCGCCACATGAGGCCAGGCATTGTTGTGCACCAGGAGGAACCCAGGACCCACTGCACCAGGGTAGGCTCTGACAATGGGTCCAAAGATTTTATCCCAATACCTAATGGCAGTGCCATTGTCTAGCCTGTAGAGGTCTTTGCGTCCCTCCGTGGATATGCCTCCCCAGACAATCACTGACCCACCACTAAACTGGTAATGTTGAACAATGTTACAGGCAGCATAATTTTCTCCACGGCTTCTCCAGACCCTTTCATTCCTGTCACGTGCTCAGGGTGAACCTGCTCTCATCTGTGAAAAGCACAGGGCGCCATTGGAAGACCTGCCAATTCTGGTGTTCAATGGCAAATGCCAATTGAGCTCCATGGTGCCAGGCAGTGCAGCACAGGACCCACTAGAGGATGTTGGGCCCTCTGGTCACCCTTATTAAGTCTGTTTCTGATTCTTTGGTCAGAGACATTCACACCAGTGGCCTGCTGGAGGTCATTTTGTAGGGCTCTGGTAGTGCTCATTCTGTTCCTCCTTGCACAAATGAGCAGATACTAGCCCTGCTGATTGGTTAAGAACCTTCTTTGGCCCTGTCCAGCTCTCCTAGAGTAACTGTCTGTCTCCTGGAATCTCCTTCATGCTTTTGAGACTGTGCTGGGAGACACAGCAAACCTTCTGGTAATGGCACGTATTGATGTGCCATCCTGGAGGATTTGGAATGCCTGTACAAACTCTATAGGATCCAGGTATCGCCTAATGCTACCAATTGTGACACTGACCTTAGTCAAATGAAAAATTAGTGAAAAACAGTCAGAAAAGAAAAGAAGGGAAACATAATTCAGTGGCCTCCACCTGTAAAACCATTCTGTTTTGGAGGGCGTCCCATTGTTGCCGATCTAGTGCACCTATTGTTAATTTCATTAACACCAAAGCAGCTGAAACTGAGTAACAACCCCCTCTGCTACTTAACTGACCAGATCAATGCCCCAGGAGTTTAATTGACTTGATGCTATTCTCTTATTAAAAAGTTCCTTTAATTTTTTTGAGCCGTGTATAAACCCTAACTGAATGACGTTTACTTTGCTAAAGCACTGTGTATCAAACAATTGCCATTGCTATTTAGTAAAATAAGCAAATACATCAGGCGCTCAGGGGAATCAGGCATTTATCTGGTGATGAATAATACATAGCAGAGTGGAAAGTCCATAAGGAGTTAAAATCGTCTATAAAAGACCGAATGTCCACTGGTGGTGATAAAGTGTATGAAACTTAGATGGGGGCAGCTCTTCTGAGAAGTGAGGTAAACTCTGGAGAGGATATATAAGAAACAGAAAAGTGCCTCTAAGTGTATACCTTTATTAACAAGATACAGCAATAGTAGTTAGCAACTCACAAGGGATGGTAAACTTGATAAAGGAGCGTGCATGCTCAGAATGAGCTTCGCGCATGCAAAGAAATGTGTTGTGACGATTCTAGATCCCTGGTGACGTCACACGCCTCTCCTCACGCTGCATTCCATTCTGCGGCTCAACACAGGACCTGTAACTGATAGGAGGCTTCCTGCGTCTCTTCCCACCAGACCGTGGTCTCTGTATGTCGGATCGGCGTGTATGGACATTTCACCTGGAGGAGATTTGTTTCTGCTTATTGATGAGCCTGATTTTGTCATCCCTTGAGTTGCTTATTACTATTGCTGTATCTTGTTACATAGTTAGTCAGTTTGAAAAAAGGCACAAGTCCATCTGGCTCAACCAATAAAAAAACAAAAAACAGTAAAGAAAACCCAACCATACAATCACATATACACAACCCTATACCCGCAGTTGATCCAGAGGCAGGCAAAAAAACCCAGCAAAGCATGATCCAATTTGCCACAGCAGGGGAAAAAATTCCTTCCTGATCCCCCGAGAGGCAATTGGACATTCCCTCCATCGACATTACCTTTAAATATTAGTACCCATTTGTATTATGTAGACCCAGGAAAGAATCCAGGCCTTTTTTAATTCAATCTAGTGAGCTAGCCAGAACCACCTCTGGAGGGAGTCTTTTCCACATTTCCATAACTCTTACGGTGAAGAAACCTTTCTGTATTTGGAGACGAAATCTGTTTTCCTCTAGACGTGAAGAGTGCCCCCTTGTCCTCTGTGTTGACCTTAAAGTGAATAACTCAACACCAAGTTCATTATATGGACCGCTTATGTATTTATACATGTTGATCATATCCCCCCTTAATCTGCTCTTCTCAAGAGAGAATAAGTTCAGTTCCTCTAATCTTTTCTCATAGCTGAGCTCCTGCATGCCTCTTATAAGTTTGGTTGCCCTTCTCTGCACTCTCTCCAGTTCCCCGATATCCTTTTTAAGGACTGGTGCCCAAAACTGAACTGCATATTCCAGATGAGGTCTTACTAATGATTTGTACAGGGGAAAAATTATATCCGTCTCTCTGGAGTCCATGCCTCTGCTAATACAAGAAAGGACTTTGCTTGCTTTGGAAACTGCAGCTTGGCATTGCATGCTATTATTAAGCTTAGGATCTACCAGAACACCCAGATCCTTCTCTGCTATGGATTTCCCCAGTTCTAATCCCCCTAGTACGTAAGCTGCATGCATATTCTTAGCCCCCAAGTGCATAACTTTACATTTATCAACATTAAACCTCCTTTGCCACATAGTTGCCCAATGAAACAGTGCATTGAGGTCAGCTTGTAAGTTGGAGACATCCTGTAAGGAAGTTATTCCACTGCAAACTTGGTGTCATCTGCAAAGACTGAAATGGTACTTTTAATCCCAGACCCTATATTATTTATAAAGATATTAAAACGTAAGGGTCCCAACACTGAACCTTGGGGTACACCACTGATAACCTTAGGCCATTCAGAGTAAGCATCATTAACCACTACTCTCTGAATTATATATTTTAGCCAATTTTCTATCCATTTACAAACTGATCTTTCCAAGCCTGTAGACTTTACCTTACTCATTAGCCATGTGTGGGGAACTGTGTCAAACACTTTTGCAAAATCCAGGTATATAATATTCACAGCCAGCCCTTTGTCCAAGGTTTTACCTACCTCCTTTTAAAAATAAATCAGGTTTGTTTGAAAACTTCTGTATTTCATGAATCCATGCTGTCTGTTGCTTAAAATATTTTTTTCCAGCAAGAACTCATCTATGTGGTCTTTTATTAAACTCCCTGGTATCTTCCCGACTATAGAAGTTAAACTAACAGGTCTATAATTACTTGGCAGAGACTTTGATCCCATTTTAAATATAGGTACCACATTGGCCCTACGCCAATCCAGTGGTACTATTCCAGTCCTTAACGAGTCCATAAAAATTAGAAACAAAGGATTTGAAATTACAGCGCCCAATTCTTTTAGGATGCGTGGGTGGATGCCATCTGGTCCAGGTGCTTTATCCACCTTTATTCTGTCTAAATATTTCTGGACCATATCACTTTTGAGCCATTGTGGATCATTTGGGGCTGTGTCAATACCATTCTCATTATGGTCATGAGCTCCCCCATGCTCCTTTGTATACACAGAGCTGAAGAAAGTATTTATTAAATTTGCCTTCTCTTTGTCCCCAGTCACCCACTCCAGATTATTTTGTAAAGGGCCTACATGCTCAGACCTGACCTTTTTACTATTAATATACAGTATTTGAAGAATTTTCTGGAGTTTGTCCTACTATCTTTTTGCAATCTGACGTTCATTTCGAATTTTTGCGTTCTTGATTTCCTGTTTGAATATTCTGTTATATTCTTTATAGCAGTTAAACAATGATAGTGTTCTTAATTTTTATATTTTTTAAAAGCTTTTTTCTTATTATTTATAGCTTTTTTTAACTTTAGCTGTGAGCCACATATGGTTTTTTTTTGGCCTTTAAAACGTATTGCCCATGGGAATATACTTTGCAGTGAGTTTGCATACATTTTTTTTGAAAAATTCCCATTTCTGTTCTGTGCTCATCGATGCTAATATTCCCTCCCAGTCTAAATCCTGGCGAGCAGCCCTCATCCTTGGAAAATTTGCTCTCTTAAAGTTAATTGTTTTTGTATTTCCTGTATGCGTTTTTTGCTTACAGCTAACATTAACCACTTTAGCCCCAGCCCTATTTCGGACACTTTTTGTTCACAAGTTAAAACCAGTATTTTTTCCTAGAAAACTACTTAGAACCCCCAAACATTATATATATTTTTTTAGCAAAGACTCTGGAGAATAAAATGTCGGTCATTGCAAAATTTTTTGTCACGCGGTATTTGCGCAGCGGTCTTTAAAACGCCATTTTTTTGGAAAAAATTTGAAAAATCACATTTCACTGCATTTAAAAAATACTAAACAGTAAAGTTAGCCCATTTTTTTTGTATATTGTGAAAGATGATGTCACGCCGAGTAAATAGATACCAAACATGTTACGGTTTAAAATTGCGCCCCCCCGTGGGATGGCGACAAACTACGGTCAATAGAGATCTCAATCTGCGACGCTTTAAATTTATTTAACGGTTACCAGTTTAGAGTTAGAGTGTAGCTCTTTTTTTTTAATTATTGCCCACGCTCTGGCGATCGCGGCGATACCTCACATGTGTGGTTTGAACAGCGATTTCATTTGCGGCTCGACTTGCGTATACGTTTTTTTTTGTGCGCGAGCTAACGGTGACGGGGACGGCTAAATTTTTTTTTTTTTTTTTTTCCTATTTATTTTTTCTTTTTTTTTAAACTTTATTACAGGTTTTTAAAAAAAAAAAAATCTGATCACTTTTATTGCTGTCACAAGCAATGTAAACATCCCTGGTGACAGCAATATGTCGTGACAGGTACTCTTTATGGAGGGATCGAGGGTCTAAAAGACCCTAGACCCCTCCACTACACTTCCCTGTATGCAAAACGCCGAAAACGGCATTTTTGCATACAGCCGTTTTTCAAATCTGCCGCCTTTTGCAGCACAGTAACCCGGACGTGACGTCATGGACGCCGCCTCCGGGTTACGTCATCGGAGACCCGATCGATGCCGTTTCCGGCATTCATCGGGACTCCATCCAGCCGGCGGACGTGCCGGCTGGGTGCTCGGGGCTCCCGGTGGGACGGTAGCCCCGAGCAAAGCCGCGGAAGGCGGCGGGAGGGGGGGGACGTCCCCTCCCGCCCCCCCGGGTAACGATCGAGCGGCTCCCGAGCCGCATCGATCATTACCGACGGAAAGCCGACCGTCGGCTTCAAACAACGGTACCGGGATGATGCCTCTAGCTAGAGGCATCATCCCGGTATAACCCCGCAAAGTCTGATGACGTAGAGGTTACGTGACTGGTAGTAAAGTGGTTAAATGAAATTATATTTTGGTCACTGCTACCCAGATGTGCTTTTATATTAACATTATTAATAAGCTCTGCATGGTTTGAGATTACTAGGTCCAACAGAGCATCATTTCTAGTGGGGGCCTCAATAAACTGCACTTTAAAATTGTCTTGTAATAGGTTTATACATTTGAGCCCTTTAACTGTTCCAGAAGTGCCGATACTCCAGTCAATGTCTGAGTAGTTAAAATCCCCCATTATTATCACTATCCCACCCCTTGCAGCCCTTTCTATCTGTGCCAGGAGTTGAGTCTCCATCTCCTCATTAATACTGGGAGGTCTGTAACAAACTCCAATGATAATCTTTGTATTACGCACACCCATGTACATTTCCACCCATACTGCTTCAGACTCAGCACACTCTCCATCAACTAGGTCCTCTTTCACACTCACTTTGAGATCACTCACATAGAGACAGACACCATCACCCCTCCCTTTTACCATGTCTTTCCGAAAGAGAGCATAGCCATTATGACCACAGTGAAACGTTTCTGTGCAATGTACACTGCACAGCCACTGATCATTTATCCTGGGATAGTGTGTGACAGAGAGACAACACAGAAGAGCAACTGGGAGACATGGGCAGAGAATTGTCACTCTATGGGGTTGATTAACTAAAGGAAAATCCACTGTGCACTGCAAGTGTACTTGGAAGTGTGTCGCTGTAGATCAGAGATAAAGATCTGAAGTGAGGGAAATCTCTGCTGATTTCTATCATCCAATCATGTGCTGTTGTTTTTATTTTCCTTGCATGTCCCCCTCGGATCTACAGCTACTGCACTTCCAAGTGCACTTGCAATGGCAATGGCAAACTAGCAAGCGGATTTGCCTTTATTAAATCAACCTCCCCTACTGCCTGCACAAGAACCTTGATAGCAAGGTCACCAGAAACTCTTTTAATGAAACTTGAAGATTAAAAAAAACACTTTTGAAATTACTTTATTGTGTTAAAGCTTTTAAGGTATTCAAAGGATAAACACACTTTAAAACAAAATATTTGAAGCAGAGTATTTTAGTAGTATTAGATTAGCTCCCTGTTGACTGTCGTTTGTTTTTCAGTGCTTCAAAATTCTATGTGCTGTATGCAAAGCAAAGGACATCAAAAAACAATATAATTTTATTATAAAAACAATTTCAATTTTAGAACAAAGTGGAATTAAAATATACCATTGTAGCTGAGCCCTAACTACCTTAGAGATTGCAAGGCCCATTTTCAGACTAATGTCAGCTAAGGTAATATAAAATTTCCCCAGTCTGACACTTTCCCCTGCAGTGCCTCTTTTTCCCCAGTAGACGCCCTCAGTCTTATGGGTTGAATTACACCTTCCATCATTCAAAGAGGGAGAATGAATACATACTGGGGTTTATTTACTAAAATTGGAGTGTGCGAAATGTGCTGCAGCTGTGCATAGAAACCAATCGACTTCCAGGTTTTTTTGTCAAGGCTTAATTGAACAAGCTGATTGGCTATTAAGCACAGCTGCACCAATATTTGCACTCTCAAATTTTAGTAAATCAACCCCACTGTGTCATAGACCCACCACTTGAGAGGTCATCACCACGGTACCCTACCCTATGCATTGCAAAATAAGGATTTAATTGCATTTTTTTTGTGTTGTGGTGCTTGGCAGTCCATTCATAATGATTAGGCTGCCCTAATGCAATTCTAATTTACGCACCGCAACAGATCGACAAAGTGTGAATTGGTCCTAAAGGCCTGTTCACATCAGATGCATTTGGATTCACGTAGACAATATAATTTAATAGTTTGCAATGAGTGCAGTTTAAACCAGAATGCATTCAATGTGATGTGTGATTAGAAAAAAGGATAGTAGGCTGCATTTTTTCAGAATGCAATGCACATGTATGCGCACAAACGTTTGTAAATGCAATGCTACAGAGGCATTTTGATGTTTGACTGATATGCAAACCCATATCCATACTTCCTCTATTTTCTAAAGTGTGCATGGGAGCATTACTAAGCATATAAAAAGGCAATGCAACACATTGCAAAACTCATAAAGTGGGTATATGCATAGGAGTTTTCTGTGCATTTTTTAGTGCATTCTGGTGTGACTAAGACTAAACAGGTAAGTATAAAAAAGCTAAAAAAAAAAAAACACACCGGTGGGCTTCCCCCGGAGAAGGGGGCCATTGGAGGAGCCTGAAGCCCAGAGTTGAGCTTTAATTAGCATGATAATAATCTCTTGTTAATGGTTGCCTCATGTGCATCACATTGGGGGAGATTTACTTAATTTGGTGCAGCCGTGCATAGTAACCAAGCAGTGGTTTGCAGAGCACAGTGTGAACTGCCTGTGATTCTGATGCATTGCAGGAACTGAACAGGAATTGCTGCAGTTCCCTAACCACATCAGTGTGAACCGGGCCTCAACAAAAAAAATATTCCAATTCCCCCATCTACACATTCAAGGTGGATAGGGGAATCCTCCAGCTGAGACAGTGACGGAACTACCAGGGTCGCACTTACGGCCCGAGTCCCAGCGTTCCTCCACCAGGGGGTTTCCAGCCTCATCTCGCTGTCCATGAAGATAGAGACGCTGGACCGACCCTATCAATAGCAGGGGCAGGACATCAAGAGGAAATTGGGAACCCCCACAGTGGTGGAACACCAGGCCTGGTTGCAAGTGCAACCTTTGCAACCCGGTGGCTGCCCCTTCTATGCCTACACAGTAGGGTTGTGGCCAAAACCTAGAAAATAGCAAGAAATCTGACCATCCTGGCTTAAAGAATACACAAGTCTGCTATTCAGAGAGATCTTTGTTGCTGTTTTGGGACATTCTGCCCCCCTAATCCTCTCTCTCCAAGACAATCAAACCAATAAAATTGCAAGAAAGGATAGAAGGTACTGAAGTCTGTCTGTCACCATTGGTGTGTTGGTGATTTGTTGCAGAGGTCACCAATACGAAAATGGGAGAGTCTGTAAAATCCAGCAGCTCCTTAGCTACATAGCCAAGTCTCAGAATCACAAAGAACCAAAGGGCAGCAGGTGCCTGGTTATATATTTTTTTGTACTTTATTAAAATAAAACTACATTTATCCAAGGAGCAATACAGGCTACTGTTTGGTTCCATCTAAGGCTGTCAACTCCCCAGTAAACCTACTCATGGTAATGTGAGATTTTCTTACTTAATCTTCTGTGATTTACAGATACTCAACATGCATTGGCAACTATTTGGGTTCAGATACTGGGTTTAGGTAAAATCGTATGGGTGCTGAAGGAATACAGCAGATTATGTGAAGACTCTGATGTTAGCTGGCTGCAGCAATTGTGGCCATGGCATAAAGGTTTGCTCCTAGGCCCCTGACTGTGTGCCTTCGAGACTTGCCTGCATAACAGGAAGCACACATTTTTTGTAGCACCCTCCTAGGTAGGTTGCTAGATGGTAGGTAAATTTAATCTGTTTGAGTCTCACTGTAATCAAGTGAAAAAGCTCCTTATTGCTTGGTTTGACTCTCACTGGCTGCAAATTTCGACTGCTCTCCCCTCTATTCTGGAGGCTTCTAGAATATAGGCAGGGGGGAGTCAGATGAAGCAGCTAGAATATTGATTGGTACCCAATCCCTGGGTAGGTGTACCCAGCAGGAGGCTTTGAATTTAATAAATAGTTTGAGAGAGAGATGACGGGAGTTCAGTTGGGTCTGGAAGTTCCACCATCCCCAGGGGCTGCTGCCCCAAAGGGCTCTATTTTTTGTGTGCTGCTGTTGTCCACCAGGGTCTTGGCTTGTGGCAGAGCAGAGGAACCTGCACCTGCAACTGTACTGACCCCCCCCCCCCCCATGGTCTTCGCCCCAGAGGATCCTTTCAGACAAAATCTCGCTTGAAGGCATCTGGGAGCTAAGTCTGCTCCCACTTACTCATAAGTCTGCCTTGTGAGTAATTGAGTGTAAATGTAAGGGTAGCACCAAAGGAGACAGCTTTCACAGTGTCCCTGACCTGGCCATTATCGTCAGTCTTGGGTGGGAAGCGTGACACTAAAGAATTGAGAAGATGATGTCCTCTCACTTTGGAGCTTAAAATAATTTGCAGAATCCCATGTACTATACCCCTCCCCAGTTAATGTTTTCCAGAATTAAAACTAAAAAAAAAAAAAAATACAACCCCTAGACTGATTGTTGGGTCAGCTTGGAATAGGTGCGGTGTGTGTGCTGGCAGCCTCTGCATAATCAGGGAAGAACCCTGGTCATCATTGCCATCATCTGTGCTGTGATGTTCAGCAATTGGGCTTCTATTGCATCCATCACCATTAATCAGCGGCTAATAAGGGGATAGCGCTACATATTTATTAAACAATGACACATTACAAGTGTTGCATGCAGTACTTTATGCATATTAGGTAACTGAGAAAACCTGGTAAAACAGCAGAAACCTAACAGATCTGACAAATACCTCTAACTAGTGTGACTCTGGAAAAACAGAAAGTTCAGCAATGTACTAATGTTAACCTATTTTTTTTTCATCAAATTTATAAGTGCCAGGATACTTCAATTCCAAGTAAAACTTTGTTGTTTGTTCTTATAGGTTTTTTTTGTTCCAGTTCTTGCTAATGTAATTTACCTTTGCAGGAATTTTGTTATGAAATAAAACACAGCGACCTTGCAAAAAAGACTTTAGAAGTCACAGTCTGGGATTATGATATTGGAAAATCAAATGACTTTATAGGTAAGTGGTACTGTGTATGAACTCCAAGAAAACAAGCTGTCTCATTCTTCGTTTTACATGTAAATTGAAATCTACAGTGCAATAGTGAACTAATGTACATGCTAAAATATTATCACTCATTTTAATATTATATTTACAGTATTAAAGGGATTGTAAAGGCAGAAGGTTTTTTTTTTTAACCTTTTTTTCCTTTATATATATATATATATATATATATATATATATATAAATTTGTATTGATTTTTAAACAAATTTGACAATGCCAAAATTTACTTTCACAGTAGTAAACGATCACAAATATACAATCTTCTCTCCCTCAGCAAACCCTCCCCCCCCCCCCTCACTTTCCATAACACTTCTAATCTTCTCCTGTGCATCCTCCTCTCTTCTTTTCTGCCTGTATGTTCTTTTCCCCTAATTTCTCCTAATTCTTACAGATTTCTGCATATCTGCTGGTATTCTTGAGTTCCTTCCATTTTCTCCATTTATTTTAGAAACTTGCTGTCAACTCCACCTCCTTGCTTCCCAATTATTCCATATTATATGTATATTCTATTATTTTAAACCAATCTCTAATTGTGGGGCTCTCCGGATCTAGCCATGTTTTTGGGATTGCCCCCTTGGCTGAATTTATCAAGTTTGGTACAATTGTACTTTTGTATTGGACAGTCCCATCAAACGCACCCTTCCTATTACATCCCCTCCAACATAATGAATATTTCTTTGGTTGACATTTCAGTGCTTTTACCGGTGTCATCTACCATCTCGAGAGACATTTGTAGTTCATTTTGATGGTATTTACGTTGACCGCTAGACTGTGATAAGCGCTCAGTAAACTATTCACTTCATGTTCTTTTAATCTTATCCCTATCTCTTTTTCCTATTTCTCTATGAATGGAGGCCTTCTCAGACCAACAAATTTAGTTAGCATTTTATATATCTGAGATATACCTTGTTTTACTTTCATAATATTACATCGTTTTTCCAGGAGGTTCATATCTTTCTCAGTTCTAATGGGTCGTGGCAGAGACTCCACGAAGTGCTTTAACTGGGAATATCTCCATTCGTTCAGAGAAAGGTTCTCTCCTTTAATTTTCAGTTCATTATATGACCTTACCTTTCCCTCTAATGTAATATCTTTTAACTGTGTGTTTTTAATCCAATTACCAAATAATTTCTCGTTCCCGGGTGCAAAATAGTTTGTACCATCAGGTAATATTAGTGGCGAGTTATATACCCATTTAACTTGTCTATGCAACGTGTCCCATGTCTTCAATACAACTCTGGTTATTTCATGTGTATATTGTGTTCCACTTAACATGTTTTCAATCTTAAACCATCTTTTATCTGAGTTTATTTTTGCCCATTCTGTCATTCATGAAATTATAACTGCTGTGTAATATCTTTTTATTTCTGGTGCAGAAATGTGTACTGTAACCTAGGCTCCTTACCCTGCCAAATGAACTTTAGTATCATTGTTTTAACCGTTTTAAATATGTTTGTGGAATCGGTATTGGTAACATTTGAAATTTATATAAATTTTTGGGGAGTGTTACCATCTTGACCATACTTATTCGGCCCAGCCGTGAGAGTGGCCTTAATGATATATTTTTTTTAAGATCTGCTTTTATCTTGTTAAGTAAGGGGATATAGTTGGCATGGTAGAAGCTCTTTGTCGGATCGACCAGTTTCATTCCCAGATTTTATAATTCAGACTTTGCCCATACAAACAGAAATTCCTGCTGCAAAGCTAGTGCTTCTCTCTTACCGAGCCCAATGTTCAGAATTTCTGATTTTATTGGATTGGTCTTAAAGTTTGAAAGTTTCCCATTTTTTTATTATGTTTGAAAGTGTTGTTCTATGGTTTATGATGTAGAATAGGACGTCATCTGCTGCCACTTTATGTTCCTCTTTGTCCACCCTTACTCCCCTTATATCCCTACTGTTTTGTATGGTGGCTAGCAAAGGTTCCAGCGAGAAGATGAACAGCAGGGGCGAGAGCAGACATCCCTATCTCATCCTGTTATTCATTCCAAAAGGAGGTGAAAGACTTCCGTTCACTTTCACAATTGCTGTTGGATTCCTATATAGAGCTTTTATCCATTGGATCATTCTAGGACCAATTTCCCAGGTCTACTGTTGTTTCTAGCATAAAGCCCCAGTCTACCCTGTCAAATGCTTTTTCAGCATCTATTGACAGTAGTAGATCTGTGGCCCTATTGCCTCTGTATTTATGTAATAGGAGTAACGTTCTTATACCGTTGTCCTTTCCCTCTCTACCCGGGACAAATCCAGTCTGTTCAGCATATATCCATTCGGGTATCAGATCTTTTAATCCAGTAGCCAGCACTTTTGCATATAACTTTGTGTCAGAGTTTAATAATGTTATTGGCCTATAACTCGAGCACAAAGTTGCGTCTTTCCCTTCCTTTGGTATTACCATTACATATGCCTGTAGTGATTCTGCTCTAATTTCCTTTCCTTCTCCTAAAATATTCATATATTTACATAGTTTTGGGACTAATATTTCCTTAACCTCCCTGGCGGTATGATTATGTCAGGAATTACATACCAAAAGCGGTACAATTCTTTTCATGGAAATTTGGCGTTATGTATTATAGGCCTACAATTCTTAGTAATTACTGACTTAAACCTGACCAAAACAAGACTCTAGTAGACATCCCAGATGTGATAAATTTGAAACACAAACGCATGAATTATAATCGAATCAATAATATTATTTTATTATTTCATATATAATATATATAATAAAATTATATTGATTAGATTATAATTCATGCATTATATATTATATATAGATATATGTGTGTGTGCATATATATATATATATATATATATATATATGCATATATATATATATATACCGGTATATATATGCGCATATATATATATATATATATATATATATATATATATATATATATATATATATATGCATATATATATATATATACCGGTATATATATGCGCATATATATATATATATATGCATATATATGCATATATATATATATATATATATATATATATATACAATATAAAACGTGTTTTGTGTAACGTTTTTTTTTTTTTTTTTTTGAATTTCCCTCCCTAGTTCCGCTCCCATGCAGCATTGCTGCTGCAGGGAACGGAACTAGGAAGTGATCACACCGGCGGAGGACGGAGGAGCGGCGGGACTCTCGGCTGGCGATCTCAGCAATGAGAGATCATCGCTGCATCGCCAGGATAAGGTAAGAGAACACCGCTGCGCTCTCTGCACATCCACCCCGAGCGTGACTCGGGGTTACCGATCCTGATATGAAAAATCAACCCCGAGTCACGCTCGGGATTACCGCTAAGGAGGTTAAACATCCTATAACGGATTGTAAATCCGTCAGGGCCGGGACTTTTCCGTCGCTGAGTTTTTCAGTTCCAGGTCTATCTACTCCTGTGATATTGGTGCCTCTAGCCCTTGCAGTTTTTCCATTGATATTCTGGGTAATTTTGCTTTCTTTATATATATTTTTGTATCCTTTGGTTTCCTTTTTGTTCTATTTTTTGTGACCCCTCTTGCCTTGCTGTATATAGTGCCCCATAGAAGCTTTGGAATGCTTTGGCTATTTCTGTTGTTGAATATACAATTTCTCCTCTGCTATTTTTATATTTTCTATGTAATTGACCGTCTTTTTCTTCTTTACTATTTTAGCTAAATATTTCCCTGGTTTATTCCCCCATTTATATCTTTCTCTGGCCACTCTGTTAAGCACCCTTCTCGTCCCTTCCTCCATTAGTTCTTTTAATTTGTCCCTTTTTACTACTTGGGTGTGGTGTATCTCCACCTCTGTTCTCTTTTTATTTTTTTGTTCTAATTCCTGTATTTCTGTAATCAGTCTGTTTATATTCAGGATTCTTTCCTTTTTCTTCCTGGAGCCTATCGAGATCAATACCTCCTAATTTATACCTTGTGGGCTTCCCAGATTGTAGCATCCGATAAATCAGGGGTTTCATTACCTAGGAAATATTGTTCCAGTTCTTTTCCTATAATTGTGTCTATTAGTCTAGTATCGGTTCTTCATTAAGTCTCCAAGTGTTTATTCTTTTCTGAGGCCCTATAAGTTTTTTATTTTCATCATTACTGGAGCATGATCTGATAAGGTCATAGTTCCTATTGAAGTATTTACTAATAATTCTAGCAACCTGTGCTTGATCATAATATAGTCCAGTTTTGAGTACGTCCCGTGAACAGGAAAAAAAAGGAGTAGTCTCTCTCCCTAGGGTGTTGGGCTTTCCACACATCCACCAATTGATTGTGAAATAGTTTTTTCTTCACCATCCTCAGTTGGTGTCCACCTGTCCCCTGTGCATGAGATGAATAATCTAAGAGTGGATCTAAACAGAAGTTAAAATCCTCTGCCAAAATCAGTATACCTTTTTTAAACTGCATCAGCTTTTCCAATACTTTTTTCAAATATCCTTTTGGGTTTTTATTTGGACAAGATGTTTGCTACTGTGCATTCTGTCCCCTGCAATTGTCCCCTCAGAATTATATACCGTCCATCTGGGTCAACTAATCTATCTTCCAAGGAGAACCTTACGTCCTTTGCTAAGCCAATTGCCACTCCCTTAGCTCTCCTAATTGGGGAATCCCCGTAATACCATACCAGAAACTATTTTGAGTATAATTTCACATTTGTATCCTGTGCTACATGTGTCTCCTGTAAGAATATTATGTCAGCAGAGTAGCGTTTGAGTTCCTCTAATAACCTGTACCTCTTGAGTGTATTTAATCCTCTTACATTATATGTCAAGAGATTTAGGGCATTCATGTTGTCTCACTGTCTCCACTCTCCTCTTGTGCTTACCTGCTTCACCCTCCCCACTCAGTCGAGACCGAAGGCAGATAATGGGGCTTTTACTAAGGGTCTCACAGAGAGGCTAATTCAGAGATTAGAAGGGGGGTCAACATTATCAACTGATTTTCCAGTTTTTACACAGTTTATTTCTCCTTTGCCTTCTCCCCTTCCCCTCTTCTCTACCCCCTCCCCCTCCCTCACTCCTAAATCCCAGCAATCTCAACAGATGTAGATTTGGCCATCCCTAGAGCAGGTAGATGCCATTACTATTAAGGGCCTCCTTTCCCTTCTGCTCTTTTACTGTGGGGTGATGCTCTAACCAATGCACTCTGTGGACCTGCTCCCCCTAACTATGGAATCTGGTCTGAGATCCACCAAGAGACCGAGGCAGCCATCCTATTTCCTGACTCTGTCCCTCCCCCCCCCCTCCCCTATTCCCACTCATCCTCCCCTATCCCCACCCATCAAATCATCTCAAAGTAGCTTTAATCCTCCGTCCTCTGTCTAAATTCAGAGATAAGTTTATTTTCTTAGTTGCCAATTGCCACTGCTCTTCTTCCTGGGTTTCTTCTTCTATATTGTCTACAGACCAGCCTACTATATATTTGTCATGGAGATTTCCAGCCTTTTACAGACGCTTTGCAGTTCTTCAGGGAATCTCAGATTTGCCATGCGTCCTTCTTTTTGGCCTACCAGACATGCTGGGAAGCCCAAATTGTAGTGAATGTCCTGACTTTGCATCAGCTCCAAAAGTGATTTCAGTAGTTTCCTTCTTCTTAGTATTTCTTGTGAAAAGTCCTCGAAGATCTGGAGAATTGCCCGTTCATATTTTATTGGTGGTTTTCATTTTAAACTGTCCCAGATTTGATATTTTTCTGAGTATTTCTAAAACCTAACTAATACGTCTCTTGGAGCTTCCGCGGGGGTGCCTTTTGATTTTCTAATCCTATGTACCTTTTCTAATTTTATCTGTTCTGCTTCACCTCTACCTAATAAGGGGTTAAAGATTTTCCTCATTTTATCTGTTAAATCTTTTCCATGCGTCGGATCTGGTAGGCCACGTATTCTTAAGTTCTTCCATCTGTTCTGATTTTCTTGGTCTTCTAGCGTGTAAGCCAAATTCCTTTGTTCCCTTTTTAAAATTTTCATTTATTATTTGTGTTTGGCTGTCTTGTCTTTTTTCCATTTCTTCAACCCGTAGCAGTAGGTGACCCAGATCGTTATGTATTGATGCCATCTCTGTTTTTACAGACTTTTCAAGTGTTGCGAACATAGCCACCATTTCCACTTTTGTAGGTAACTGGGAGTTGGCACTCTGTTCCACTATACATTCAGACTCATAGTCACTTTCAGGCTCCGCTCTTGACTAACTAAGAATAGTTGTACCCAGTGATGTTCTATTTTGCCCGGTTTTATCTTTAAGTTCAGCGTGTTTCACACGGGTTCCTGGATTTTATTGTTTTTCAACTCTCTACTTATCAGGGACCCCTTCTTGGGTTACAGTGTGAACGAGAGGGGAAAGAAGAAAAAAAAATCCTTTCTCCTTCTTCTCTCTCCTCCTTCCTTCAATTACTGAATCTTCTGCCAGTTCTTATATAGGCACAGTCTACACAATTCACAGCAAGCAATACTGGTCTGGACCGTCAAAGTTCAAGAAATTTAACACATACAGGAGTGTTGAAAAAATAAGAAAAAAAAAGGACAGAACTCACCACTCTCCTTCTCCATGCTGGGGTTTATATAGGAGCTTTGCGGTGTTTTGTCAATTTAACAGTTCAATCAGCTAATTGGAATCGGCGTCCCTTCATTGGGAGTTGCTTTATTACTGTAAAGGTTGTTTGTGTACATAAAGACTCCTCAGGGACTCTTTTCAAAACTCTGCTTCTTCATCTAGGGGGTTCAGCCCCTTTCCTCCTTTCCACTATCGGCCACTTCTCCAGACGGAGACCTCCGAATGCCTCAGACGCCGACCAAGTCACTTTGGCTGCCTTTGCTTCGACTCCAGTCTCCCGACTATCTTCAGGCACCGTCTGGGTCTCCTGGAAAACTCACGGCTTCTTCTGTCTCCAGCCGCATCGCCATGATCTCCCACATTCCCAAGCTCTCGCACAAATGCGGAGACCCCATCGGAAAAGCCTGCTAGGATCTCCACCCCAAAGCCAGACCAGACCTGCGCTGCTGCAAAGCACCTCCGGTACAAGTAGGAAAAGAGACGAAGTCGATTGCTGGGCTTAGCCTATATTGAGGGTAGGGTAGCCGGGAAGGGGTGGGGGGATCACCGGGCTACCATTCCATTACACAAATGGCTGCTTGTAGCTCCTAGCTCAAACTCCTTCTGGGTGCCATTCCTAGGCTCCTCCCCCACAATCCAAAGACATGATAGTTTTTTTATCTTAATGCATTTTATGCAATAAGATAAAAAAAAACTTCTGTATGCAGCACCTGAGCCCCCTCTCGATCCATGACTGTCTAAGCAGTCTAGGACTCTTCTCTTCATTGGCTAAGACACAGCAGTGGTGCCTTTGACCGCTGCTGTCAATCAAAGTCAGTTAGCCAATGAGGAGAGAGAGAGAGAGGCTCACTGAATTTGATTGACGGCAACAGGAGCAAATGGCACCACGTTGCCGTCTTAGCCAATCAGGAGGGAGAGTCTCTGGCAGCAAAGACACTCCTGCAACATTGCTTGATGCAGATGGGGCTCAGGTAAGTATTAAAGGGTGCTGGGGAGGCTGCTGCACACAGAAGGCTTTTTACTTTAATGCATAGAATGCATTAAGATATAAAGACCTTCTGACTTTACAAACATTTTAAGTAGTTTTACTGTACATAAAAAGTATACACTTTATTCTAGAATCTGTCTCATTTAATATTATGTTTCTGGTACAAATCATTGCAAAGTTTTTTACATTTGTGAGCATTTTTTAATGCGACACTGGGGGAAAAAAAATGAAAGAAAATGTACAAATACATGTAAATATAAATGTTAAAGAAGTAAAAATGGAAGAGGGGAATAGAGAATAGAATTAAGAGGAATACATATTATTTTATTATGTATTTTTAACTTTTTTGATTTGTAAGGTTTTTAACTAGAATCATTTACAGATCAACGGTCTTGCCCTAATATATTTATGAATGTAATGGTAAAAACACATTTCACACAGGAGCCACTCCTGTAATGTAATGTATACCAATTGCCATTAGAAGGTCTCAAGGGAAACCACCACTCCAGAAAACTGTTAAAGGCCTCTCCCTGCAGACACTGGTACCAATCCCAGGAGCCCATCCCAGTTCCACACACATTTGACAAACAAAAAGGTCTCACTCCAATAGGCCACACATACACAGATATACCATTGGTGTCAACAGCGTGTGAACTTCTTCTTTGTCATATAGCAATACTGGACTGTCATTTTGACAGCCAGTAATTGCTGGTAATAGTGGAAGGAAAGTTATGTCAGGGGAAGAGGAACAGGAGGAGGGTATATGTTTTAGAAAGGTTGATGACATTTTTTAGGACATATCTTATACATTCAAAATCCTGAAATGGTTGAAGTGGAAGTAAATATAAAGTTGTTTTATTTATAGCAATCCTTTCCCCCTTATCAGTGGTAATTATGTTTGGTTTGGGTGGATTGTTTTTGTTTAAGTAACATCTGCCTTGACACATTCCGTGGTGATCGGATTAAGATGACTGTGTTGGAGTATGTCCCTGGCACACATTTCAGCTGCAGAATCTAGAGAGATAAGGAGCAAAATTTTCTTCAACATTACATACCAAGTTGAAGGTTATCAACTACTATTATTTATACCATGACCTGGATTTATACCTGGACCTTTGCATTATCGTTCTGAGATCAGAATTCTTTATATACAAGGCACTAACTTTCAACATAGATCTGTGTAAGGATTCATATAAGCTGTAGTGTTAGTACCAAAAAAATGGCAGCAAGTCTGCTAGTACCACTGCCACTATGGTTAAGACGGAGTACTGGAGATGAAGCTCAGTGATATCAACACCTCAACCCCCACCCACAGAGGCTGACTGACAGCATAGTCCCTCCTTGTATTATTGCTACTGAATGTTTTCTTTCATTGGGAGTTTTTTTTATAAATGCAGTTTTTCATGTAATGGGGCTCTCTCCTAAAATTCAATGCCTTAACTTTTATTTAAAATACTTAGTTTCTTAAGATTTATATCTTCAACCACATATAACTTTAACCTGTCTAGCATCATGCTATGCTGAAAAGAATAATTACAAATAGTCCTAATAATATCATGATTGCATCTATTTGAAATACCCCTTTGCCTCACCAAAGTTTTGTCTAAATATGGTAGTTCTCTGACTTAAGTTATGTTATATAGTAGTTGAGTTCTGTATTAGAAGATTCTGTTCCGACGACTGGATTTCATTGTTAATCAATGTTCAAATACGTTTCTTTTGTTACACCTGCTTTTACCAAATAAAAATATTTTGGAAGAAAAAAACGAATAATTACATTTACTTTTGTCTATAGGTGGAGTTGTATTGGGAATCAATGCAAAAGGAGAACGTCTTAAACACTGGTTTGACTGCCTAAAAAACAAAGACAAGAAAATTGAACGCTGGCACACGTTAACAAATGAGCTACCAGGAGCCGTCCTCAGTGACTGACCTAAGCATGTCTCTGTGTTGAGATAGCACAGCTGGAAAGGAACAAGACACAAGCTATGCCTTTGCCCTTGCCACAGTTTACCATAACCATAACCAAGAAGAAAGATAAATAGGGATAAGATGATTACTTCAACCTGTCAGTTAAGCTGCAATAGTGCCAATCAGGGTAACTGTGAAGGTAACTTATCATAGAAAATGCACATACTGAAGGTATGACATTAGTATAGTATTAGGATTTTCTTCTCATGCTGTTGTCTTGAATACAATTAGTTACTCAAATACAATTTTGCTAACAGGCTGGATTTATGATTGTAACAGAAAATATTTTTTTACTGATTGTGAGACAGGGAACAAACTAATTCAAGACAGTGGTGAAATAATCCACTAGCATGATCTCCGAAAGAAAAACAAATACATTCTAGAGAAATGTTACCCCGATTGGCATTGATATTTTGACCAATACCATAGCAATCTTTATTTTGTATGCAGATACCACTGGCAGCATTTTTTGTAAGTTTTAACACTGCTCATTCATATCATAATGCACATATGTCTATATGTTTTGTGTTTACAAAACATTTAGCTAATTTACAGCGTACTAAAATCTTTCTCTTATACCTTGTGGTATCACATGTGCCATTTTGTGCCAGCACAGATGGCCTTGCAAAGCAAAATAGTAGCATTTTTAAAGGCGGACAGAGTTCATGTTGACATAGACGACTGCTGATCCATGATCAGTTGAAAGCAGCACCATGGGCATAGCATAATTATGTAACCATATACAATGCACATAGTTATCATGCTGTACTTATATGGATAGGTGGTCTGTTCATATGATTTTAGAGAAGTTTTAAATGATAAATAAGTTTGCTGTAAGCCTCGCCAAGTATGGATTCCATATTATGGTGCAAAGAGAATGGTGGCTCAAATATGCAACTCTGAAGCCCAGGAATGACTACATTCTCCAAGCCCCTGGATTTTCAGTCTGCACACAATAAACCAAGATGATGCAGAACATAAGAGTTGATTTTTAAAGGCAAATAGGCTATTTACTTTGCAAGGGAATCCTTAACATTGCTTAGTAAATGTGGTGCAATTTCTCTTTGCAAAGAATATCCAATTTTTGCACATGATTGGATGGTGGAAGTCAGCAGAGCTTCACCTCATTCACTAAGCTTTGGGGAAAATTACCTGGCAAAGTGTAATTTTCCTTGCAAAGCGAATAGGCTATTTCTATCAGTACAAAAGAAGGCATGATGGTAAAAATAGGACCCACTGCTTTGCAATGTACCACTTAGTCCTTGAGCCAACTGTCTTTTTTAATGTACCAGATGTCATTAATGAATGCATCTATCGCTGGATTGTTTATTTTTTAAGTTCATGACAATATTATTGAAACTTTTGAAAAATACTTAAAAAAAGGCAAAACGTACAAACAAGTGCAAACTATATGGCACCTATTGAATTTAAAAATATATATTTTTGCTAAAACAGATAATGTGATGTGTTTTTTAATAAAGAAGATTCCGAAGACAGATTTAAAGAAGAACTCCAGAAAAAATGATTTTATCAAAACTGCTCCCTGCAAAAATCCCATTGCAACTACAGTGAATGAACAACCCTTTCTCTGAAATATATTACTTTTTTAATGGGTCTACATGGCTTTAACAGCCTCTAATATGCAGAACAGTCGAATTTTAAAAAATCCAACATGTATTTTTGGATCCCCCTCTTCCTCTGCATGCATTTGCTGGAGGTTCAAAGTCATACAAAAATAGATGAAAGGTCACATCCCTTATTTCCCTTGAGATATTAGGCACCACCTTAGCAAATATTTAATGTTGTGCATATAACAAGAATATGATCTGCTGCACCAGATCATATACTTGCCATATGCTAGGATGCTGGAATTTATTAATTCTTAATCTTCTTAGAGAAAAACCATGACTCATAATCAAAAACAGACAGAGGCGCCTCTAAGTGTAGACTTTATGCAACAGGTTTAATGAATAAAATTATGCACTCACGTTAGTAAGCATATATTCATGCCCATAAAACAAGGTTCCAGTGTGGAGAAGTGTACATCATCCGGTCATGGACATCCACCCTGCTGGAGCCGAAATCCTTTCGCCGTGGCTGGCTTGTATGGCAAGGTTAGAACCAGGAAGTAGGCTCGGTGTATTTGCTTGACAGCGAGGCTTGGTGGATAGTCGAACCTGGATGTCATCTGCATGCAACGCATTTCCGAGTGTGCTTGCTGCCTGGGGGAGGGCAGCCACGCTCCTTCTTCACGGCAAGTATATCGCATGCAGATAACATCATCCAGGTTCGACTATCCACCAAGCCTCGCTGTCAAGCAAATACACCGAGCCTACTTCCTGGTTCTAACCTTGCCGTACAAGCCGGCCACGGTGAAAGGATTTCGGCTCCAGCAGGACGGATGTCCATGACTGGATGATGTACACTTCTCCACAATGGAACCTTGTTTTATGGGCATGAATATATGCTTACTAACGTGAGTGCATAATTTTATTCATTAAACCTGTTGCATAAAGTCTACACTTAGAGGCGCCTCTGTCTGTCTTTGTTTTAGCCCTGTGGAACCCCTGGCTTTTGGTCTCTGGATGGCTGCCCTACATGGTGGACTTTTTCTCCCCCTGTGCCATTAATGACTTTTAACTCCATGGACTTTTGGTTCGATATGTGATCAAGCGCCTGTTAACATTGTGTATTTATGACTCATAATCAGACAGCTAAAGATTTGGTGGTCAGGTATGGCCTTCAAAAAGGCAAAGTTATTCATTTTTAGTTAGAGCATTCCAAGTTCCAGTGCAATGATTTTTAAATATGATTTTAACTAAAAAAAAAAATATATATATATATTCACAGAGAATATGATAGTAAACTAAAATAAGCAACAGTAAAAAGATAGGGGTTTAAAAATGAAAAATACTTCAGTGGAGTCTGCTAGGTTTTCATCAAGTGCAGCGTTTGGATCACGGGAAGATTAAGTTCAATCTGGTGTTGCAGGAGTCACTGGTCCTCTTGTCATGACTCTTATTAATCTTTAGTAGTTTGATTGTAAAATGAGGCCCACAGCTGCTAAGGCAATAGCTTTTTATTGACCCTGGGGAGGCTGGTATAGAACTAAATCCATACAATCAACGGGTCTGGGGGTTATGTTGTAAGTATGCTGGAGTGTTTTATTATGTCCAGTTGACACTTTCCCAATGTTGGTTTTCTTGGGCACATCTATATTCCCGTATGAAAGGTTTTTACAATTTGCAAACAGAATGTTATTTAGCAGAATGAAATTATGATTTAGATACCAAACATGATATGTCTCTGATGTATGTTTCTCCTAGCAGGTCTAATGTGTCTTACTGGGCTTTTGTACTTAGTAGTATACTCATGTTTGGTGTCTAAAGCCCCGTACACACGTACCGATCGTCGGCCGACCGATCGGCCGTCTTTTGTCCCCGGGCTGTCGTGTCCGCTGAAAAGTGCAAAAGACTGCACACGAATTTTGTCCGCCGACTGCAGAAGTGATGTCATGTGATGGTTAACTTTCCCTGTGTTTTTTCTTTTCTGAGCATGCCCAGTCTTGCAAATCTGCTGTCTGTCGGCCGTATTCTGTACTGACTGGCGAACAATCGGCCGTTCTGGTGTCGGCATACAAAAATTTTAATGCTTGCACGACAGATTCTGTTCGGCCGAAAGTGCACTGTCGGCTGTCGGAAGCATCATACTAACAAGCCGAAAATCGGCCGATCGGTCGTCGGCAGAATCTTTTCGGCCGACAATTTGCACGTGTGTACGGGCCTTTACTGAGTAGTATGTTTTCCTACATTAATCTGACCCATTTTAGAAATGTAACCATAGTAGTTATGGAATATGGATAGAACTTAAATTTACGGAGTTTGGTTATAGATTACTATCCCAGTCTCACAGATATGTATTTCTTAAAGTGTATTTTAACCTATGCAGACAAATTGGGTAACACCTACTTTATATGTGTTGCATGTTCTCATTCAAATAGAATGACATGAAAAATAAAAATTAAAATTACTGCTTACCTTTTTACTTGTTCTCTTCTGAAAACTCCAAAACTAAGAATCCCTATTTAGCGTTCCCTTTCTGTGTAATGTTAAGGTGGGGAGAGTTGTGTTTACAATGATTAACCCTGTCTGACTATAGTGGTGGATTCTCATATCTGTCTTCAATGGTGGAAATACACTTTAAACTGCATAGGAGACTATTTGCAACTTGACAGTTTATGATAGGGCCTCATGAGAAGATTGTTGAAGACCCTGATAAGTGGAGGTTTATAAAATCTCTGCATTTCACCTAACTTCTCTGCTCTTTCAAATGTGTCTTAGGCTTACCGTATTGTTACTGATTTGTGAACACTGAGAAAATGAGGGTGGCATTGTGTTCAGAGTGACTTCCTCATTCTCTGCACAGTTTGGCGTGTGTCAGACATCACTATGGTCACACAAGAGAATTAATATTGCCTTTAGATGAACTCTTTAGTGAACATTTTATAACTGTCAAATGTTAAATAAGAAATAAACAAGCTTTCAAATAAGCCCTTAGTGGTCTCTCTAGCTGTAAGCAACTCATCCTCAAAGTTTCCAACAAGAATACTGAAGTTATTAATAGGTTCACCTTAGGAACATGTTCCAGCAGCACCCCCTAACCCCCCTCTTACCTGCGACAGCGGGTGGTGGTTCTTCTTCCATTCAGCCGCTGTCACATTTTAGAGTTGTCCTGCCTGTGTGGAGCTCCCCCCGCACAGCTGCATTATTTATACACAAGGATTTGTGAATAAAGTTCCATCTGCCACTACAGCAGATTGTTTGTCATTCTCAGTGAACTAAGAGGATGCTGATGAGCGCCATAGTAGTTCATTGACACTCCCTCCAGCTTTCAAACTGAAAGCCCATACAGAGGTAAGGACAAGAAAGCTGAAAGGAGAGTGTACAGAGGAGCATGATCACAGGTGTAGTTTCGCAGGCTCCTGTAGGGAAAAATAATAAACGCACTTTTTGTTCTCCATTTTGTTTTTTTTTCCCTGAAAGGTGAACCTAGCCTGCCCCTGCCCTGAAAGTGCCTATTGTGTGTCTACAATAGTGATCAGAAACCTGGAAGCCTGCCAAGTCACTGCTCGGAGTTGGGAACAGGGTGAGCTGATCTGCTGAGCGAAGAACATCAGCATTCCTGTTGTAAACTTTGAGGTGCATTGTTCCATAATGCTTGTAGTTACAAAGGTTGTTGAGGACTTGTTTTGCACCTCCCTTTCTGCTTGTTTAAAATATGTAAGTATTAAAAAACCCATGGCCTAATCGCAGTTACACCTTAAGTCTACATTTTACTATACATAGGTCTACTTTAAAATGTTATTTTCCAACCCACAGCAATATTTATATTGTTAGAGTGTTTTGCTATTAGTAAACACACAGCCTAGTAGAGGAAAATCAAAGTGGAAAATGGCCTCTGTCCACATATGGCATCCTATCACAAGTGGTAATTCATAGCATGCTAATATCCTGCCTCTAAATTGAATAGGTGACCATGATGGGGACAGAAGAGTGACTAACCTTCCTTTTAAATTAGGAATTGTCAGTGTTAAAATGTTCTATGCTCTTTGTTTAGTTTAAGAAGTTTTATCCAGAATCACTATAGTAGGGCCCTAATTCTGACAAATTTTCCACAAGTTAATACAAATGGCAATTAGAAACCAAGAGAAGGTTGGTGAGGAACTCTGCTCCCAGGGGCAGTTTCTATACAGTGCCAGCAAAAGTAAAAATGCTGCATAGCAAAATACATTGCCCACACTTAGAAATCTATAAATCTCTAGTATCCCACTACAGTAACACTTCACTTTAAAAACATACAACATTAAATTATTTATGTGAAAAGGAAAGTTCTTTGGACCCTCTTGGGTGTTTGCTGATTGTTTAGCTCAGTGCCAAAAGATCTGCCTGTGTATACCAGCGATATATACTGAAGGTACAGAAATCCCAAGGAGAAGCAGACGCATCTACTATTTATCTGAATAATGGAGCATACAGGCATATTCACACATTTCAAATTATGATATTCCCTGGCTGATGCAAAAGCATGATTGCCTTTAAAGTAGAAATTTTAAACGTAATGGAACTCTGGACAACAGCTAAATACATGGTTGAAATTACCTGCTGAAGTATTATTCGCCAGTTTTTCCAATAACAGGCGTAGCTCTACAAGTCAGTAAGATCACTCTGCTAGAAGTGATGGTGCTGATTTACTGTTCAGTGAGGAGAGGCAGTGAGGTCTGGTTGTATAGTGTGAAAAATGTATGTAAATCACAATTATATCTACTGTTCGTTTAGCTGTGTGCCTTAGGTTTCACCTCAATTAGAGTTTTTATATATACCTCAATTAGGGTTTATATATATATATATATATATATATATATATATAAAAATACAGTGAGGATTTTATCCTTCTGCAGTTTCGTATTATTTCTTTAAAGTAATATTTTAGGTTCCAGTGCCTCAGTGCAATAGATATTAAGCATTTAGTAAAATGATATCATTCCAAATATGTAAGTGAATTTTTTAGAGGACAAAGCCACAGAGACTAATTAGCTGGCTTGATAACACCGTCTCATTGGAACTGTCGCTGACAGCTATTAATTGCTTGTCACATAGCACCAGAAAAACAGGATTATACAGTACTTTTTCCGCTGCAGAGAAAACCGTGTTTAGTATAGCCCTTTAGAAATATACAAGTAACAGTCTTGAAAAGCCAGTATAATTACTTAGTCACTTTTAGTTATATACACAGCTGTTGTAATTAATTAATATAGTTGTCATTCAATAACTTGTAGTATTCTATCTATATTCAAAAGGCAACTAGTGCAAATGATTTCTCCACAGAATAATTCAGTTTTCCACTTTTATTGCATCCTAAGTGCATGCATCACTTGCTCTGTTGGGTTATAGTCCAAATACAAGGCCTACACAGCTTACCCCCACATCATGCCTTACACCCTATTTGCAGTGCAAAGAATTCTTTCTTCCAAGAAATCAAATGAATCGCCAGCACTCCAGTGTCTCCTACAGTATTTATTTATTGAAAAGCACCTGTATACAGACTAAAAATTGAGATGCTTCTGCCCTAGACAGCCTTAGACATTGCTAGATGCCATACAGACAGAAATGATAAAAAAATGCTATCCACCATTAGCAGGGCAACTATTCCATCAGTAAACAGCACAACTCATTGACAATTAGCAACAGTACTAAAAAAACAAGCATTCTGATAAATAGAGCCATTAAACACAGTAAAGGTATGAAAATAAATCTATTATATAACAAATAATTTGAAATATTTTTTCAAAATATTAGGACCTTGTGGAGCCCAGAATCTACAATAAGGAATAATGTTCCTAAAACAGCAGGTGCTACAAATGAAATGGTCCAAGTGGTATGACAATTAAAAAAATCACCTTTATTAAATATACAAAATCATCATCAATTTCAATAATTATCTCAAATAATTACCAAACAACAGAATAAAAATCTCCAACTCACTTCACTAATAGGAATTGACAATGTTGTCAAAATTAAAAACAATTACTGACAGACATTCAGCACCCGATGTTGCAGGAACTTTATTCCTTATTGTATCTTTGGTCTTTTGGTGCATGTCCACACTCCCAAAAAGGGGGGTCAGTCGGTGGATATAGAATAATAGTTTTAATTCATTTTATTTCCTCTATAGGATAAGCCTATTTTCTAGTGGAACTCTGGCTTTAAAATTATAGATCCACAGGGCCTCGTGGAATAGTAACCTCCCCTGAATATCATCTTCTCTAAAATGGGCAGCACTCTTTCAATCAATGATGTTGAGGACTCTTTCGATTTAAATGAGAACGAGGACATTTCTCTGCCATGTGGATCCTTAAAGTGATGGGAAACATTCAAAATACACAATGCAGAAGGATTTAATCACCCGCAAAAGTGGACCCCGCATGTTATACTTTTTGGATTTGACCCTGTAGGGTGATGTAGGGTCAGGTACTATTGTTACCGTGACTTCCTGCAAGTCTATTGCAGATAATTATACATTAAGCACCACAAGCTGTCATTTATACCACACTATATGGGTTATCCATATGGGTAAATTTGTGAAAGCTTCACATAATTTCTCTACTACTGGGGATCTTTTTAAAAGAAATACAATAATATTACATCTCAATAGGCTAGAAGGTATCCAGATTGTTTAATTAGGAAAAGAAAACAGTGATCAATGTGGAAACCTAGGAAGGAGCTCAGCCAATACAAAATGAGCAACACATAATCACATGAGGTTACAGCTAATGTGCCAGTCGTAAAAAGGAAACTTCCAATATCATATGCATACATTTCAGAACTTTCTGTTAAAGGTCTTTTAGTTTGTTTGCTGCAGAGCACCTAAACTTGGTTTTATGATCCTGATATTAGGAGTTGGGGAAGAACATGGCAGTCAGTGCAGGGCTTTTATAAATGTGGAGTATCAACATGTAGACATTGCAGAGTTGATGGAGATTTGCTCTGCAATATCAGGAGATGTTTCCCTATACAAAGAGATGGCCCCTGCCCCCATCTATAACTGGCCTTCACAGCTAGAAGCACATGGAAGGGCGAACGCATTGAAGACAAAATCAGAGAAAATTCCCAACCTAACTCACCAACCAGTCTGCTTACCAACCGAATTAACCTGTACAACAGTATGAGTTAAAAACAGGGGTTTAGTTAGCACACATTTCCAAAGGCATGTGTAAGCTGCAAGGCCCCTTCACAGCACCCTGTATTACTTGCAGCCCTAACCCTTCTAAATTTATGAGAGTCTCCACAGTGGGAGCACATGCATTCTAATGGATAGATAAGGGGTAGGTGGGCCTGGTGGTAGCCCAAACCTCCTTAAAGGTTCCCCTATAAAGTGTTTAAATAATTGTGGAACCAGAAATGTGGTATATGATGTTTAATGCTTAAAATACAATATGTAAGGTGCATTACAAGGCATCTCCTCGCTAGGATAAGGGAGCATTTTGCAGGAGTTTAAATCCTTCTCCATTTTGTATTTCAAATGTGTCTGTCATTTTAGGGACTAGCCTGAGGAAGGAGTCCTGTGCACCTCCGAAATGTTGCAAATTTCTTCTGTAAAGGGATCATTCTTCAGTAAAGATTTGGACGTATTTGACGATCTGTGGTGTGCTGACGAATAAGTGCATTTGTCATTTTGGGGATGTGCATGGCAGAGAAATGGTCTTATTCTCGATTCATGGGATAGAAAAAATGCTGCCCCATCCTAGGGAAGGTCATTTTCACAAGAGGTTACAGAATTGTTATATTATGTTTTTTCACATCCCTACTGATTTTATCATGATTCTTTTTGTCAGTATGCATGTTTTTAGATATTGTTTTTAATTGTCTCAATGTGTTGTTTATTGATTAAATTGTTGCAATGGGACCGGTAGCTATGATAAAGATGCTTTTGTGTATTGCAACCTAGCTATGACTAAGGCTGTCTAAGGCAGAAGCGCATTAGGAGAGGGGATCCCAACATCCATTTAGATTTATGCGATTTATGCCTCTGCTGGGTTCTACCTACAATAATTATGGAGAACAAAGGCCGATGACAGCATACTTTCACCCTCAGACTTACAGACTTTTTATTCAGTGGGGGTGCCCCAAATAATTCCACTACTCATATGACAAAGTTCATGAAACTTCATCGAAGAAACACACAAATACATACAGAAAGGCCAAATTACTTTTTTCAAACTTTGGTAAAATACCAACAAATTGAGATATGACCTGCACATTTTTGAGAGGGGATTGTGGGGGGCTGGTCGCATGGATTGAGGCATTGATGATTAACGCATTGCCAAAGCCAGGAATAAAGTAAGTGAATACCCTACACCCTTAGACTAAACAAGCATTTTGTCTCATTCCTGGAGATCAGCTTGAAGACTAACTTTGCCTAATGCCCTCATACTACCAAACCAAACACCTCAGGAGTACAAACTTCAGGAGTAGTTTACATATATATATATATATAATATATATATAATATATATATATATATATATATATATATATTTATATATATATATATATTTATATGTTTTTTTTTATATCCCTCATGTTTGTTACAGTTTTACAATATGAAGGCACTAGAGAATTTTCTGTATATTCTCCATTTCTCCATCTTTAATATTTATTTAGTTTGAGAAGCCCGTAGATCTGTACATATTGCTCTTTTCCTCAACATCTGTTCACATTGACTATGCAGAAGACCTCAGCTTATTCTCAGGGATGTGGTATGTATTCCTGTAGCCTATTGTTTGCCATTTGGCATTTAGCATAAGGAATTGAGAACAAACCTTTTGATCATCAACATTTTTTTTAGCTTTGTGTCAAATGGACCAATATTTTATTTTTTTTAATGTATACTTCACCTAAAAATGGAAGAACACATCACTTTTCCTGAGAAACAGATGTAGCACATGCACATAAATTTTGTATGAAAAAAAAAAAAGCCACAAAAATCTAGCAACAAATGTAATAACATTTTGGTGGCTTGGGCTTTAAAAATTTAACCATGAATCTACAAAAACTGTAGTTAATTAAAATTATCTGAAACAAAAATATTGTAATAATTTGCAATTCAAAACTGAGGCATGTAACTGTGTTGGTCAAAATGGTATTTTGATGTGTAGAGTGCAAGTGAGTAATAGGTTCAATGTTATTTCAATATATCAATATATTAGGGTCAATTCACAAAAGATCAAGGGTAATAGTCCTCATTTCCATCCATGCGACTAATATTAAAATCTCCTAGGACTCATCATAAAATAACTGACACTCATTTTGAAAATAAGATCCTTATACTCATATGTTAGCTTTGTAAATTGTGCCTAGTATGTGTAATTCTTAATCTATTTCAGATACACAACTAATGACTGTTGGATAAACAGGAAACTATTCTAGCTAAAAGCTATGACCTTATAATGGAATATGTATGGTTCTCTGCATCTTTTACATAATTCACATTTTCTTGGATATTACACACTAGCTCTGCTGTCAGGCTTGATTTCTCATTAGGCGTAGTGCCGCTAGTACAGAACCCAGCTTCAAGCACTGAACTGAAGTCTACAGTTGTGATTTGCTTTTTTCGTTGCATCTTCCTAGGGCATTATACAGCAGGTGGACCTGTTTCTCGTTTTCCATAACCTATGTCTTTCCTACCTTGTGTTGCTAGGTGCAGTACATACTGAAAGGCTGGCACTACACTTAACAATCCAGGGATATTGTGTCTTTCATGCAATTTCTGCACAGATATATATAATATATACAAAATAGATACTCTATATTCTTTTTAGCCTATTTATATTATTTGTCTTCCATTACATAAAAAAAACAGGGCTGTGCATCCATGACCACACATGGTATACAAGGAACAAGCACACACTAAGAAAAATTAAAAATGATAATATGCTGAAAATAATAGGCTTGTGTTCTGTTGCTAATCTTCATCGTAGGTACAATTCACACTTAAGTGTTCAGTTGTGGTGGTTTAATGTCCAAGCTTTATTGTACTTTATTGACCAGTTTAACCTGCATTGCATTAAAATGATATTAAAGTCACATTTTTATTTGCTAAATGAGCTGCTAATAAGCAGGATGTGCATGATCTTTTTTTGTTTTTGTAATTTTTTCTCTTCTGAGTTTCTTCCTCATACTGCCCCTTAACCTCATTGCCCAATTCCAGGTATGTGGGTGCCCTCTGTGCCTGCCACGACCTATGGAGTACCACCAGAGTCTCCAATATATGTGCACTACCATTTAGAAACTGACCTGGGAGCCGCTGTCAATCACTGCTTTAAAGGGGGAGGAAAGGCATGGCTTTAGCTCTGTGTCCCTTTTGCTCTTCCTCTGGGTGTGGCACTGGGAACGGTCCCACTTAAGATTTTAGTTCTAATCAGGAGGGCACTCCTAGTGAAGACCCCAACAGGACTCTATTAGTTATAGGAGGCGCAGGGGGCACCTAGTTACCCTAAATCGGGTAGCACATATAAGGAGAAAGCTCAGAGAAGAACAATTAGAATATCAGCAACAAGAGCATATACGTTGTGCTATTGGCAGCTCATTTAGCAAAAAAAGCTCCTTCATTACAAATTGGCTGCCAATACACCATGATGGATAGAAAATATGCATGGCCCTTTTTAATAATGCAGTGAAACACAATACATGGTATTTGCATTGTGTAGTGCTGCTGTGAATTGTGTGCTGGGCTCTGCTGTACTGTACAGTGTATTAAGGTGTCCCATTCACTGCAAATCACTGCACAAAAAGCAGGTGCATTGCCATGTGTTGTGGTAATGCACGTTAATGCGCTTGTTGCCACAACACACAACCATGACTGGAATTTATGCCAAAATATGCAAAAACACACAAATGTTTACACTGCCAAAAACATTGCAGCTTATCTTAACTTTGCTAAAGAATATGTGGAGTAATGTTCTTTGGGCAAATAAATAAAAAATTGAGATTTCTAGTAATTGTATACATCATTTTGCCCGGAAAGCACAAGACAATGTATATTATCCCCAAAAGCTTATCCCTATTGTAAAGCATAGTGGGGGAGTTTTATGATGTGAACCTGCCTTCTTTGTTCAGGATGTCTAGCAATTACTAGGAATTTTAAGGTATAAGGGCTCTTTCATAAGGGCTCGTTCTGTCGGCGAACTCCGTTTATCTCAGCGGGGGATCGATCCGCCAATCTTCCGCTGAGCAGGAGAATGACAGCTGTTCTCCGCACTGTGTGCGGAGACACAGCTGTCAGAGCCCCATACATCTCTATGGGGGAATCGGATGGGAACGGACCGTCGGTCAGTTCTCATCTGATCCAATCCACTGGACAGATGGAAAATAGGGTTTCCATCCGTCCAGATTTGATGGATCTGATCGGATGTCAGCGGACATGTCTCCGCGGACATCCAATGCCCCATAGGGATGCATGGGGGGACCGTTCAGATCCGCCAAAAAAACTGACAGGTGGATCTGAACGGTCCGCCTGTGTGAAAGGGGTCTAATAGGACATTTTACAGCGGAATTTTAGGATGTCTGTGATTTAAAATGCAAAAGAAGAGAACCATATCTGATCATTATCTACAGAAAGCCTGTGGTTTTGCTTATTGCTAATAAAGTAGGCTCCCTATGTTAGTGAATATAAAAGGTTTAAATATATTTTGCTTGAATGCCCTTAATTCATTTGTCTGCTTGTTTGGAGCAGACGCTCCAAGAAATAAAATAGTCAGGGAGTGACTCAGCCCAGAAGACTTAGTGGGGTTTATTTATTAAAGCCAAGGAGACTATTTACTTTGCATGATCATTTTAGATTTCATTTTCTCTTAGATTAATAAATGCGGTGAAAACCCACTTTTCAAACAATACCCAATTATTAACAATACTAATTTTAGCTTTATAAAATATAATGTTATTGCATGGTAAGGAATTGGATTTGTATGCACAGGTAATAGGGTGTATTTAAAACAAAACTTGATTTCTTTTTGACTTTTGATAAAATATGGAAAAGAAATAACCCCCTATTAGGAGTTTATAGCTGCCTGTGCCCCTACTATGAAGACTCATCATAACTATTGGACCTGGTGATCCTTGTCTGTGGGGCAGAAAGTAATGGGAGATCCAAAATGTTTGAGCTGTCAGAGGATTGTGACAGGAGAACAGGAGATGAGGGGAGATTTCCCAATGGGTAATCCTGTTCTGGTGACAACTGTTTGAAAGGGGATATTATTTCACTTTGAAGAGATCTCCTCCTAATTTCTCTGAGACAGGAATGGCAGGGAAATATCCCAGATTAGACACAAAGAAAGGACTTGAAGTGTAAATAATATCTTGTTTTTTTTTTTTTTTAAATACCAAACATGGTATACTTACCTGCTCTGTGCAGTGGTTTTGCACCCAGCAGCTCAGATCCTCCTCTTCTTGGGTCCCTCGCTGGCGCTCCTAGTCACTCCCTTCTGCTGAGTGCCCCCACATCAAGCAGCTTGCTATGGGGGGCACCCGTGCCGAGCCACTGCTCTGTGTGTCGATTCTTACATGGAGATGTGGCTTGGCCCTGCCCCTCTTTCTCCTCATTTGTTCACTCACTTTGATTGATAGCAGCAGGAGCCAAGGGCTACCCCGCTGCTGTCTCAGCCAATGAGGAGGGAGAGTCCCGTACAGCAGAGGCTCTTGGGCAACATCACTAGATTGAGATGGAGCTCAGGTAAGTATCACGGGGGCTGCTGCACACAGCAGGTTTTTTTTCTTACTGCAAAGAATGCATTCAGATAAAAAAAAAAACCTTCTGCCTTTAGAATCACTTTAACTATTGTCTACTCGTCTAGCAAAACTAAAACAAGCTTTGGCTTTACAACATGCAGTTTGTCTCTCCATCTGATCCACTGCATTGGCGCATTATGGCCATTGCCTCTGCTAATATGAAAGATGGCATTTCAGGGAAATGTTTTTTTTTTCATAGTTTTCGTTTAACTGTTATTTTCATGAATATGTTCATTTTATGAAAATATACAGTATTTCCATCATGGACTGACTGGTATGAAACCTAATTCAACAGCAACAGATAAAGTATTTCCCTAATTTGTTTAAATGAAAATACATAAAAAAGGGTATTCTACTTTTAGCATAAAAGGATGTCATACCCCTTTCATCACTATTATGGCCATGCATGTGTGGCTTTGGACATTGACTGTTTCTTCATCCTCTAAAATATTATTTGAACTTGGTAATGGTATTAAACCAAAAGCTAAAAAGCAAAATCTGTGGGATTTCTTAACATGATGCGCTGCTGATGGGTAGTACTTAGGATCCTTCACATGAGTATTATCCTTGACACCTGGGTTAAACTGAATGTATTAAGTAGTATGGCTTAATCAACAAAGACTCGGCTAAGCTATACTGAATGCAAGCTGTAGCATCTGTCAGTGTTGATACTGCAGCTCTTGTACTACCTAATGCCTCTGCTGTACGAGCATCACAAACTAAGGACAGTGTTGGGGACTGGACTAACACAAGAGTTTTAAAACACTAGGCCAAGTGCACTGTACAACTGATGGTCATATGTATGAGGTTTTAGGGTGGATAGAGGTGTGGAACAGCCAACAGTGGAAAAGCCAACAGAATGAGGTTGCTTTTGCTTATGATTTCAAAAGGAAGCTTTGCCTGCCAAATTACACTGGCTTGTCAATAAATTTTGAATCCCTATGGCATATATAGTGGAAACACATTTTAGAGCTTCACACAAGTCACTGCAAAGCAGAAACTTCAGACTGACATGACAGCTCCTAATCCTGTGTATTAAGCAGACACTATTGTTTTTGATTTTCATTTGTTTCGTTTGTGAGCAGTCACATACCCACAGGAGATTCAGCTAATTGACTCATATCTCTAGTGCCTTCAAAACCTGTCAACAATTGTCCTGCTTGGCAGACAGCTCCCTAGTGATCCTATTTGTGTGTTGGCGTTATATTATTCCTGTAACTTTCTCTGATTTTAGTGAAAGATATTTATGGAGACTGGATTAGGCCACATAAAGATTGTTTTTTGGATCACTCTCCAGCCACATATAATTTGTATAATACGAAAAGTGATGGCTTATATAGCTAATTCTTTAAAAAAGGAAATCTTTGAAGAATCAAAAACAGCTGTGTGATTAGACTCTGATGGAAGCAGCCATGCACCAAATCACTGCTCTCAAACTAGTATGAATCACTTGAGCCAACAAAAAGTCTGCTTCCATGAAAGCCTTACATGAAAGCCCAATCATAAAGGTGCTGTGCATTATAATGTAGGCCAACAGATGTTCTAGCTGCTATTGACCTGCCTATTTTTTTTATAAGTTGCAGTTTTTTTTTTTAATAAGCTGATTTTATGAAAGCTCATTAATTCATTACCATAATATTGTACTGTGATCAATGCAAAGATATAGAAATAGTCCAGTCACTATACGCTGTTTGTTTCTCCTGTATACCTCCAGCCTTCCTATGCAATTATTAAAGCAGACATTATTTTATATAGTGGCTTTCAAGGATTGTAGCTGATCAGGTGTCTACATTCAACTCTTTCCTTGTACTTGTTTTATGGTCTCCCTGGACATGCATATTGTACTAAAACATCAGGTTTTAACCGACAAATTTAGATAACCTACCACATATATTACCACATTATACACATTTTTCCGGATTGCTAGCCCACAATCTTCTCAAGCAGCCCTTGGGACAGTACACTCCTCTCTGAGTATATCAGTCAAGTATGCTGTATAGTGGGTAGGAGATTACAGTATGTAGAGAAGATTAGATAAAGGAAAAGTAGAGGTGTTCCCCATTTCAGCCAATCATATGCATGTTTTTTTTTTTTTTTTTTACCCTGCACTACTAAAATGCTAACTGCATCCTGAATTAATTTACATTTTTTTTTTCTGCAACAAAAAAATATATATAAATTCAGTCAAATACGTTTTGTACACAGCAAGGTAGACTCATGAGTATAAAAAAAGATAAATTAAAGGTCTATTTTAACATTTTTTCTACAAGATTTCCACATTTCACATTTTATAAATGGGTTTGGTTGGGAAAATGGGTGAAAGTGGTGTGGATCTTGTGTGAAACACAGCAGTTCACTAATTTGATAAAGTAGGTAACATGTTTCCTCCAGATCTGCCAGCGACCAACTCATTAATCTTAACGTAAAAAAAACAAAATGCTCTCCGAGGACAAATATCCTCTGTAGTGTCCAGGCAGGAAGCTGTGTTGAGAAGCGAAGTAAATATCTAGGTAGATATCCAAATAAAAGGATTGCCACTGCTACTGTTTTCTCAGTCTGTAAAACAGTTTGTTATTCTGCTGTACAACACTTTGATCTGTTCAGACGTGAAAGATGCAGGAAAACAAAATATGCTCCTAAGAGACCTATAAAACTATTCATTTTATAGACAGACATAAAAATACATTTTATAATGCTGAAATCTCAGAACATCTATGTTTATTGTATTTAGTACTTTATGGACCCACTTTTTTATGTGATACAAACAACTACTCCAACAACATCCCAACTAGTCTAAATTCCCTTATGTAACTAATTCTGAAGCTAAGGGCTAAACTTACAGAGTTGTAATTCAGGGATGCGGATTATTAGAACAGCAAACTCCCTTTAGTTTGATTCATATAGGTATGATTTTTCTACATGTGTTGGTAGAGCCAGGAGTCACTGGATAACTAGGCGAGTGGAGCTGTTGCTAGTAGCATATAGATGGTTACATTACCTAATTTTTAATTTAATGCTTGAAAAATGACAGCTGTAATATGAGTGGTTGCTATGTATAGCTCAACTTTTCCTGTAATCCAATCACATTAGTAAAGAATCACCATATGAATGTAGAATGCATATACATCTTGAAAAAAAACTGCAGCTAAGCTACAGTTATTTCACATATATTTAAAAATACACATATATTTTGTAAATGAATACCCCATGCACGTTTATACAGAGGTTGCTACAGATCAAGAAGAACACAATGTAAACAAGTTTACTAGTTTACAAAAAAACTAGAAATCATTTTATGCATATTATTGTATATTTACATGAAAAGCTTTCATATGAACATTTATTTGCTATATTGTGTCTATTTCTACTATACAGACTCCATAAAACTATCTATTACATCAACTATAAAACATTTGTTCTTATAAATATTAATTTGTAACTTGTGTAAATCCAAATATACAGCAAAATTCACAGGTTGTAGAAACAATATGTGAATAAGATAGTTCTGAAATGCGTACTGGAAAAATGCTGCATGTTTTCTGCTATTGACACAGTAGTGTCACATTTCCAGAAGCCTTTAATCTCTAGTACAATTTCACATCCTGTCTAAAGTTTGTATTTTATGACAGCGCGCTGCCTGAGCATAATGTGATACTTTTGTGTCCGATTCCTTTTTTTGGTGCAATGACTTTTCAATATTCTAAAATGTTTTGACTCAATCAAAGGGAGTGCACAAATGTCTTTATTTTCTAGACATATGGTCTGAATTATTTATTTTTTGAAAATTGTGAAAATCTCTTGTATTGCGTGAAATTTAAAAAAAAAAAAAAAAAAAAATCTTTTGTCAAGTCCTAACTAATTTGTACAATTTGTGGTACGTGCTGAGAATATGCATGACTCTTATTTGAATGCAGAGCTGGTATGCTTAGTAAATTACAACAAGCTGCTATGTTGCCTATTTGTCTACCTGTATTGGATTTACGGTGTACACCTTGAAGCCAGACATTTAGGATTACCTTGATGGAAGTACAAAATGCTTTTGTCTAAAACAAAAAGAAAACTGTTGATGCTATGTGAAGATTCTCTTTTCAAACAAAATCATTTTGATGCGCCAGAATGTGTGCAGGAGACCCACAAAGCCCTGGCTGCCATTTGTAATTCTCTGCTAAGCACCGGCAGCTTCTGTGATAAACACAAATTTCCAAAGCAGCATCCCCTTTGTTAACATTACAGTTTGTAGTCATATATATTTTTTTATCCTATAAAAAAAAAAAACATGTAGTATAACCATTGTGTTTCACAGGTTAGAGGTAGAGTAGTGTGGTTTTTGGTAATTTTTTTCACTTCTTTTAACGTTTCAAAGTTTATAAACTGAAATTTTATATCATTATTTTTATTATTTGGAAAAGAAAACAACAAAGTTTAATTTGCAACCAATCATTTAATACAAGGTGTTTTCATGATTCAGTGTGTGCAATGCATACTGAGCTGTCTAATAAGACCTAGGCAGCACCGCCTCTACAGAAAAGGTAGATAATAGTGTGGTCCTCCTCTGAATCATTCAGCTGTTTCTGGAAACCTGGGACCCTGCTTTAAAGTCTGTAGTCACAGCTCAGCAGTAAACCAGCTATCTAAAAATCATCAATACCAAACTTGCACTGGCCACCTGCAAAAGGGTGAATATGAAAAGTAATATGCAATATTTCAGATTTACCTGGCTATAAAGGTAAAGAAAAAAAATCCAAAAACATTACTCTTAGGCCCCTTTCACACTTGTATGACCTGAAAGTCATTGACTTTGACGCGACTTGGAGCAATGCCTGTGTAATCTTGAGGTCTATGAACCTCAAGTTGCATCAAAGTGGAACCAAAGTAGTGCAGGGACTACTTAGAAGTCGCTGCGACTTGAAATAACACAGATATGAATGGGACTCATTGGAAATCATGGAGTACGACTTGCCATGTGACTTTGCAGTCCCAAGTCACAGGACAAGTCGCACAAGTGTGAAAGGGGCCTTAAATAATACACACACACAAGAAAAATATTCCGGAAAACCACTTAAATTTCTTTAAGGCTCCTTTCACATGGTCCTCATTCCGTTGCGGACTGTTCTCATCTCAGCGGGGATCGATCCGCCGATCCCCGCTGAGCAGGCAGATGACAGCTCCGTCTCCGCCCTGTGTGCGGAGAGGGGGTGTCAGAGCCCCGCTGCACTCTATGGGGAATCAGATAAGAGTGGACCGCCTGTCCACTCTCATACAATCCCATCCACTGGACAGATGGAAAATAGGGTTTCCATCCATCCGGATTTCACGGACAGGATCTCTGCTGACATTCCCTGCCCCATAGGGATGCATGGACGATCCGATCAGATCCGCCTAAAAAACTGACAGGCGGATATGATCGGATCGTTCATGTGAAAGGACCCTAAGAAACATCTCTCCCACAATGTATCATTCGGAGCAGAAAAAAAATGGTTTCCAGCTAGTAGGGATCCTGGTGAAATGAACCCCTTATTTCAGATGGCACCTTAAGTCCCTCGCAATTATAGAAGTTATATCATAATTACAGGAAGGGCATGAGTTCTCTGAATTAACTCTTGTCATTATTGTATGTGGAGAGTGGTGACTGTCAGTAAGTTGCATCTCTGCCAGTCACTGAGGTTATTACTGGGAAGCAGATATATTATAGTCATGTTCCTACCTGAAGATTTATAAAAGACACATTGCAGCATCCAGACCTGAGTCTGGTGTGGAGAACCTGAACATCAGACATCTCCATTTAACTATATGGCACATACAGGCAGCACCTGGAGTACTACATGTACTGGTGGTGCTGCCTCCCTCTGATCTATGTTGTAGTCATAGAGGTTTATTTACTAAAACTTGAGAGTGCAAAATCTGGTGCAGCTCTGCATAGAAACCAATCAGCTTCCAGTTTTTTTGTCAAAGCTTAATTAAAAGCTGAAGCTAGAAGCTGATTGGCTACCATGCACAACTGCACCAGATTTTTCACTCTCCAGTTTCAGTAAATCAACCCCATAGACTTCAATTTATTAACAGCTCACCAGCAGTCAGTGTTACCAGCAAGCTGGCTCCCGCAGGTGTTGTTGCACACGTGAAAGGGGGATTCTGTCAACATGGGGTAGATCATTGCACAGGCATTTGGACTTCTGTGGCATGTCCTTATATGCCTTGCAAGAGCCAGTAATATCTGATTATTGATGCATAGTTGTCACTGAAAATGTTCACCTATTTAGTTTAAAAGGAAATAACACATACATTTAGACAAGGGGATGACTGTTTTAGGAGTGTTGTCCACTTTCTACTGAAGCCTTTTTTATCTTATATGTACATAACACTGCATGCAGAGTGTTGTTATATGCAATGACTTGTTAAATGTTTGATACTAATGTTTTGCTACAATGTGAAGGCTGCAGACCTATGTCAGAACTGCATCCCTCAGACTTTTGTATTTCAGTATTATTAACCCTAAATGTGTATTTTTTGTCTGCTTTGTTAAAATATTTATAAACATGAAAATAAAATAAATATTACAAATTAACGTGTTAACAGTAATTCTTTTAACATATATTTTATTAAAAGGTTGCATTTGAACACCACTGTGTATTGAACTTGCGATAAAGAAAAATGTCTAATACATGTAAAGAAAAAAGAAAACCCCTTACCTGTATGTCCATTTTGATACACTATTGGCATAAACAAAATAAAATCTACATACCACATCAACCTTCTGTTGCCTCAAAATATCTGTTTGCAAAAAGGGGAAAAGATGGTGATGTATTAATCTTTTTTTTTTTTATCAAAAGGAGTTTATTAAGCCACCATAAAATAATGCACAGTATATCAGCGCTCAAAATCCTATCAAAAAGCAGCTATGCACTCAGGTTCAAAAGACAAAAAACCAGCACATCAAACATAAAATGTCAGCGGATTAAATCCCTCCTTTTCTGAGCAGATTGGGGAACACGCTCCCTAGGGATCTCTGCTTGTTACTGGAGCCAGACTATGCATCCTGAAATTTCCTGTACAGCAGTACTTATACTAGGAGAGATTTAATCCGCTGACACTTTGGAAACCGGTGAGGACCGAGCTGGTCTTGAAGCTCCCGCCGATGCCACATATCTGTACTGCTGTTGATTTTTCATCTCAGAGTAAGAGGCCATTTTACTGTTTATGATTTAATGAAGTTCGTATCAGGTTTACACTATGGGCTGCTTGCTTTTGTCTCCTTTGTATTGATTATGCTGGAGAGAGTCCTGGAGTCACTGTTCCATGGTCTTATATGAAAAGCGGTGCCTTGGTTTACCTGGGAAGAGAGGAGATCTGGTTGCCTGATTGCATTAGGTTTAAGGTGAGAGGCCAATCGGTGTGGTGGTGGGCTGTGTTTTGCACACTGAAGAGCAACTGTAACACCTACATCTCGCATTGGGATTTTTCCACTTAAGTCTGCACTTGTGGGCTACTCGCATGGACTCTTTTTGATGTTATAATACTATTGATTTTATCTAGCGCTGCACTATTTATTTTTATATTAAGCCACCATGCAGTAAGAAAAATATATTCATTTACAGTAATCTGTTTTCATTGTAATAGCACAATTGTACAGCATATGAACATAGCAGGGAGTATACAATAAAGTAATTGTACTTCAATTGGTTTTTATTTGAATTTTCACAAAAGAGAAACAAGCATATAAAAAACATAATAAGTTAACATAAAATAACAAAAGAAAAAAAGAGAATATTGATATGATATGTTGATTACAATACCTTGTGACATTATATGTAGCAAGAACAGGAGACAAAGAAGTCCAATGCTATATACATTCAAGACCTAGGAGACTACTTAGGAAGTATATAAAAGATACATAGGAGGTACTTAAAAAAGCACCAAAAAGAAAAATAAAAAGAAAAATACCAGAAGAAGGAAGGAAGCACCACCACACTCCGAGTCGCGCCATCCGCCGGCCTCAATTTTTCCGTTAAACACCGTGGAAATAGGGGCTTTGTTGCCAAAGAAGCCAAGCTATGTGAAATTTATTACTTCGAAAAATTGAATAGGCATATGCCTTTTCCAAAGAATAGTGTTGGTTAACTAAGCCTATTACCTCTATATGGGAGGGGGCTATAAGTTGTTTCCAACTTCTAGCGATTACCGTTTTGGCTGCTATCAATATGTGTATAAATACTGTTCTGATATCAAATGGTATATTTTCAATACCCAAAAATAGTAGCGCTATTGCGGGTTCAGGTTTGATTAATATACCCGAGACTTCAGAAAGTATTTCAAAAATTTTCCTCCAAAAACTAATAAGGCCTTTACAGGACCAGAATATATGAAAAATTGTGCCAGTTTGATCGCACTTACGCCAGCACAATGAGTCATATTTAGGGTATATTAAAGACAGGCGGTAAGGGGTCAGGTACCATCTAGTAATTATTTTCTGAAATTGTTCCCAGTGTGTTACGCATTGTGTAGCTTTATAAGACATTCGTATCGCCCATCTCCATTGCTCATTGGAGAAGGACAAACCGAGGTCTCTTTCCCATTTCATCATGTAAGATGATTTAAAAAAGGTGAGTTTCTGCTGAAGTTGATTGTAAAACACCGATATCCCTTTAAGCTTAGGATTTGGGTCTGTGAGATGTTTCCAAAGTGGTTGGGGGATTTCAAGTTTAGGGGGTGGGTGTTTAGATAAGAAGCTCACTATACTAATGTAAACAAAGACAGCCTGGGGGGTGAGTGAGAATTCTCGTTGGAGGGCTGCAAAAGACTTAATAATATTATTTTGGTATAATTGTGTTACTGTGTCAATACCTGCTACCACCAACTTGTTAATATGGACGTTAGGAAGCAGGATGCGCATTGTCAGTAAGGGAATGGGAACAGATATTTTGTTTGGCTGTGGTTGTAACTGTAGTTGAGCAATTAGATGACGCCAGGACTGTAAGGAGGCTCTTATTGTTAATGGAAGAGTCTGAATTGTTATAGGTTTCCACATGTCTGCCAAAAGTAATGTATATAAATCCTGTGAATTAGTTAGTGCGGCTTCAATCGGAAGCCACGGAAGAGATATTTTATGGGTTCTATGGGTAAACCAATACTGTAGAGGAGCCAGACGGGATGCATGGTAATAGTCCTCAAGGCTTGGTAGTCCCAATCCACCCACTGATTTATTGCACGTTTCCCCTGCCATACGAAGGTACGCAAGAGTTTGTTGAGCGAGTTAATATAGTGTTTAGGAATATGGATCGGGAGAGCGCGAAAGATGTACAATATCTTGGGGAGGCATGTCATTTTAAATGCAGCTATTCTTCCAGCCCATGATAGTTCCGTCTTCTTTAATTTATTAGTATCATTAGATATAGAAGTTATTAGTGATCGCAGATTAAGTGTCTGTAGCCCTGAAGTCGGGAATGTCAAGGTTATACCCAAATATTGCAAACCTTGGGGGGTCCATGTATATGGTAGATTTTGCTTAAGGTGGCTAAGTACGTGGCCCTGTATACCCATATTAAGGATGACTGATTTATCAAAATTAACCTTATAGTAAGAAATGTTACTAAATGTCTGCAAAATATCATGAACAGCAGGTAAGGACACGGTGGGGTTCGTCAGACTCAAAATTATGTCATCCGCAAAGAGCGTGATGGTATGTTGTAGGTGCTGAATTTTAAAGCCAGAGACCCTAGAGTTTTGTCTTAATGTTTCCGCCAAGGGCTCGATCAATAAATTAAATATCAAAGGGGAAAGTGGGCAGCCCTGGCGCGTACCATTTAATATTGGAAAAGTTTTAGATAGAGTGCCCGCAGAAAGCACTCTAGCGGTTGGAGATGTATATAAGCTCATAATAGCCGAAAAGATTGGTCCAATGAAACCAAACTTTTCCAATACTGCCCTCATATACCCCCAATGAACGCGATCAAACGCCTTCTCTGCGTCTATAGATAAGAGCAGAGAAGGCGTTTTAGTGCGCTCTGCCTGATGGAGCAGGTTAATAACTCGCCTTGTAGCGTCGGGGGCCTGTCTCCCCTTGACGAACCCCATCTGGTCCTCCTTTATCAAAGTGGGCAAAATTAAAGCGATCCTATTAGCTATAAGTTTAGCATATAACTTAATGTCACTATTCAGAAGAGATATCGGCCTATAGCTAGCAGGATCAGTGGGAGGTTTACCAACTTTAGGGATTGTAATTATATTAGCTTGTAACATTTCAGTGGGTAATATACCGAACTTAGCCGTATTTGAAAAAAGATTCAACAGATGGGGTGCTAGTTGATCTTGCATGGACCTGAGATATTCATTTGTGAATCCGTCAGGGCCAGGAGACTTGTTTAAGGGCATAGTTGCAAGTGTATCAGTCACTTCTTTAATAGTAAATGGTCTATTCAGTTGTGTTAATGTGTCGATTGACAAGGACGGAAAATGAAGGTTGTGTAAGAAATCGCGAATGGATGCATCCGTCGGTTGAGGGGTATCTTTGTCTAGCTTAAGACTATATAGAGTACTGTAATAATCAGCGAACGCGTCCGCTATCTCTTGTGGGTGTAGGTGTTTGCTGCCCGTATGTGGATGTACGATACTTTCAATCCTGGTTTTAACTCTCTTCGTCTTAATCCTAGATGACAGAAATTTGCCTGCTTTATTATGTGCAGAGTAATACTGCATATGAAGATGTGCTAGCATGTTTTCATGACGTTCCAACAAAAGTCTTCTAAGGTCAGCACGAAGGGAACCCAATTTAGAAGCATTAGATGGGGAAGGGGTCTTTTTATTCGCGGTGTCCAAAACTTGGATGTCGCGAATGAGATCTTCCATTTTGCTATTGAACCTCCTCCTCAGCTTAGCCCCTAGCTGAATGAGGAGTCCTCTCGCAAAGGCCTTATGTGTAGTCCACAATATAACAGGGTCTATATCCGGTGTATTGTTGAAAGAAAAGAATTCTTCTATCTGAGCTTTCAAAAATTTAAGAGACTCAGGGTCTGATAAAATGGAATTGTTACATCGCCATAGAAATGTAGTAGGGGAGACAGAGCGGTGGGACAACGACATGTGAATTGCGGCGTGGTCTGACCATGTTATGGGAGAAATAGATGTATGAGTGACATATGGTAATGTTTGCATGTCAACCAAAAACATGTCAATTCTACTATAGGAGTTATGGCTCACAGAAAAGTAGGAATAATCCCTCTCCTCTGCGTGCTGATAACGCCATACATCATGGAGCCCCTCAGCATGGATGAATGTGGCCAAAGAAGGAGCCGAAGATCTTCCTTTAGATGAAGCATCCATACCGTGGTTTGCCACCATGTTGAAATCTCCGCAAACAATTAGTCTTCCTGATTTAAGTTTATTAATTTTAACCCACAGTTTATGGAAAAATCTCAATTGGTGCGTATTGGGAGCATACACATTTACTATGGTGTATAGACAATTATCAATAGTGCAGTTAAGTATAATATAGCGACCTTCTGTGTCCAATACCACCCTATTGGGGGTGAAGGACACTGAATCTCTAATTGCCAATAAGACTCCTCTTTTTTTTTCACCCGCTGAGGATTGAAAAATGTGCGGGTAATCCTTGTGGGAGCATCTCGGGCTGTGGTCCAGTTGAAAATGTGTCTCTTGAATAGCAAGAATATCTGCCCTATGTGAGCATGCTTCCTTCCACATGGAGTACCTCTTAACAGGGTGGTTCAACCCTCTGACATTCAAAGATAATAATTGTAGAGACATGATAGTGCATTCTGTTTTAGAACGTCAATTGTAGATATATATTTGGAAGAGTAGTACCTTAGATGTGTATTAGATTTGATAGCCACTGGGCAATGCCAAGTTGCCATTGAGATGGTTCGGTCCACATAGGACAAGAGGTAAAAAAAGAAATACCGTTCTTCCGGTCCTAATTGCCAATCTGGAGGGTAGACCAGAGCGTGGTGGTGCTTCGTATCGATCATGGCACATAGCTTCGTATAGTCATCGTAAACCTGTTCTGCAAGAAAAAGCAGAAGCAAAAGGGAACAAAAGAAAAAGAAAAAAAAAAGAGAGAAAGAAGAAAAAAAGAAAAACCAACATGTAGGCATACAAACTATCGTACAGACTGACATTACATATATAAAAAAAAACAAGGCCCAAGCAGGCCAAGTGCGCAGCTGTAGCTGCATCTTCTATGGGAGAAAAAATAAGCACGATGTAGGGTGCTATTCAAAAAAGGAAAAAGAAAAATGCACGATGTAAGGTGCTATTCAAAGACAGGGGGTCTTCCTCCGTCCAGCTCAAAAAAGAAAAAAAAAAAAGAATGGTAGTCCTCATTTATGACGTTGTGTAGATCTGGAAGAACGATTGGCTACTTGCCAATCAGGTTGTAAATGTTGTGGTTTCTGATCGTTGCTATCTTCCAGCAAGTCGATCTTATCTGGGAGGATGTTCCATTGGCGAAGACTTCTTAGCCCTTGTTCCTTAGTAGTGAACTGAAAAGTTGATCCTAAATGGGTCACACATAGCTTAGCCGGGTATTTCCACTTGTACAATATTTTATTATCTCGAAGGGCTTTAGTAATTATATTGAGATTGCGCCTCAATTGGAGGGTGTGCTGGGAGTAATCCGGAAGGATCTGTAGTGTCGCAGCCTGGTCAGGAAGATGATCTTTTTTCCTAAAGGTATCCATAATTTTTTCTTTCACTTGAAAAAAGTGAATTCTCACCAATACATCCCTGGGGATCTCTTGAGATAAAAAAGAGGATTTCGGGATGCGATGTATCCTATCTATGGTAAGATCTAAGTCCATAAGATCAGGCACGACTTTGGAGAAGAGGTCGTGTACAAACCCTGATAGTTGAGACGTTAATATAGATTCAGGGATTCCCCTTATCTTGAGGTTATTTCGCCTCGACCTATCCTCCAAGTCAGCTATTTTGGTTTGCAGGCGCAGTATGTCTTCTTGTTGTGAGAGGTGAGAGTCAATTAAAGTGTTATGGGACTCAACAATCTCTCTCATTTTGGTCTCAACTTCATCCACTCTATCTCCCATCTGGTGCAATTCTTTTTGACAGTACTGAATTGATGTTAAAATGCTATTTTGCATAGATGAGTGAAATATTGATAACATTTCCTTCAATGTCGTATCTGATACTGGTTGACCCGTAGTTGGGAGATGTATGAAGGGATCTGGTTGTGGTGTAAAGACCCAGTCGCCCTGTGGTTTTATAATATTGCTGCACGTCTCCATAGATGAGTTGCTATACTGTTGGGTACCTTTGGTGAGAAGCTGGGTGTCTTCCTGTTGCGCTTCCTCTTCCCTCCTTGGCTTAGATTTTGCAGGGCTCTGCATTGAGGGTGATGCAGGGGAAGAGTCTGTTGAGCGTGCTACTCTCATAGGTGAGCTGTCTGCCGACTGCTGGGCTATTGTATGCCCTGCCTCTGGTGTCATCTCTGAAGGGCGAGATGGTTGTGGGCCGGGAATGGCCCTGCCGCCATTTTGGCGGAGTCCCGTAGCTGTTTGCTGTGCCTGCGGGTAAAATTCTGATAATTTGCGTAGCTTCACGGCGGTTATTTTCCGTCTAGGCATGGCAATCAAGCCCAGGGAGCCACCTCTGATATGTAACCTTATATATAGTAGGCTGCTGGCTACAAAGGAGTAGATAGGTAGGTAGGTAAGTAAGTAGATAGATAAGTCAATTCCCTCAATTCCCTCACTGTTCAGCCACTGCGGACCGGTATGTAGCAAAAACAAATATGTAACCAAAGCAGATTTCCCACGGCGGGGCAATATGTGGAGAAGACAAAGCTCCCTAAGTGATTTCTAGTGACCTCCTAATATCCGTGAGTAATTTGCGGCAGTCAGTGTAACCGTAGCCGTAGTGTAGCTATTGCTGTCAGCGGGCAGGCTTTCAGTATATGCCCTTCATGCAATGCTGCAGTTAGCTGCAGAGAGGTGAGGTAGGTCAAAAACTGCAGCTACGTGTCTGTCTCCGTCTCCAGGATGTCCCCGTAATGTCTCCCGATGACAGCCGCTCTGCGCTAGGATGGAGTGTAGCTGGCATATGGAGTAATTTCAGTATATGCCCTTCATGCAATGCTGCAGTTAGCTGCAGAGAGGTGAGGTAGGTCAAAACTGCAGCTACGTGTCTGTCTCGTCTCCAGGATGTCCCCGTGGTGTCTCCCGATGACAGCCGCTCTGCGCTCCACACTCTGCTTGGTAGGCTCAGCAGGTAGGATGGAGTGTAGCTGGAACGAAGCTGGAGCAAGGCTGGAGCGAGGCTGGGGAGAAGCTGGAACGAGACTCCTATGGCGGGCTCCTATGGCGGGCTCCTGTGGCGGGCTCCTATGGCGGGCTCATAGAAGGCAGTGCAAGGCGGCAACCAAGATACCCGATCCACCCCCCCAGTACTCAAGACGTCCGGGAACAGCGGGAGCAGCGGGAGTAGCGGCGGGAATGGCGGTGCGGTAGTCGGCGGCAGTCTGCGGCATTCAACGGTGAGCAGTCATTGATGGAGTCTGCGGTGGCAGCAGTTAAACTGTCGGCAGTAGAGCTGGTGAGAGTAGGCACTTAGGCTGGGCTGTATTTCGGCATGTCGGGCTGTAGCTGTAAAAAGAGCCGACGGAGTGAAGAGCTCCTGTTCACGCGGCCATCTTGGACCGCCCCCTCCGGTAAAGTAATTGAATGGTCAATGATCAGTCTAGCATTAACAAAATTAAGGAAAAAAATCGAGAAATGACCAGTTTAGTGGCATTTTTCTCATGTCACTCAGAATTTCAAAAATAACATTTAATAACCTGAATAGAAAAAAATAACAAAGCAATGAAATTAAAAACTTCTCACCAACTAGTTTGGGATGTTGTTTGCTACCAGAATGGGTCAATAAGAGAAAAATGTGTATGCATTGATTAACTTTTATCAAATGTTTGGGGCAACATATCTAACTTTACATCTGCAGTAATCTAGCCAATACCAGCTGAGCAGGAGTAAGGTTCTGTGTATCTTGCCAGTCCTGCCATATTGAGTAAAATTTGCGGTTTGCATGCCTATGTTGATATGTCAGTTTTTCTCTTATTAATAAAGAGTTGACCTGATCGATCCACTATTTGACTGTGGGAGCACGAGGAGATAGCCACATTTTAGCAATCTGTTTGCGGGCTACAAATAATAGCCTTATGATCGTAATATGAAGTGGTGCAAGATTAAGTCCTTCATAAACTGCCCCAAAATACAGATCAGTGGGTCTAACAGTATTTTAGGAGACAAGACAGTAGAAATTGTGTTTATAACCCCTTTCCAATACCTATGGAGCTTTGGGCATCTCCACAGCAGATGTATCAGGTCACCCTCTTGTCTTTCACATTTGGGACATAGGGAAGAATCTTATCAGCCCCAGCTGTGCAGCTGTACTGGCGTACGATAAAACCTATGCAATATGAACAATTGTGATAGCTTATGAAGTATTATTCTTTAACCGCTTGCTGACTGCGCTATAGCAGTTTTACTTCAACAGGGCAGCAGCTGTGCACTGGATCCCATATATATATATACATGATCTGGCTCTTCAGGAGAGGGGCGCGTGGAGCAAATCGGCGGATCAAACTCTGTGGGGGTCCAGCGATTGTTTAGTTTAGGGGAAGATCGCCATTCTGTCAATAGGGAAGGCATTGATCCCTAAGTAAAAGCACCTCCTCCACAGTACGCAAGCACTGGCTAGGAACACATTTAACCCTTTGATTGCCCAACCCTTCGATTGCCCCTGATATTAACCCCTTCCCAGCTAGTTTCATTAGTACAGTGACAGTGCATATTTTTTAGCACTGATCACTGTAATCCTGTCACTTGTCCCCAAAGAGTGTCAAAAGTATCAGTTATGCCCCATACACACGTGCAGATTATCTGCAGACTTTTGTCTGCAGACTTACCAAAACCATATAATATGAGGTCAAACCTAAACACTTTCAATTTGTATGCAATCCGGCAGGCCCTTGCACTACAAAGAAAAGGTAAGTCTGCAGACAAAAGTCTGCAGATAATCTGCACGTGTGTATGGGGCATAAGTGTCCAAATTGTCCGCCATAATATTCCATTTCCACTATAATGCCCCGTACACACGTGCAGATTATCTGCAGACTTTTGTCTGCAGACTTACCTTTTCTATGTAGTGCAAGGGCCTGCCGGATTGCATACAAATTGAAAGTGTTTAGGTTTGACCTCATATTATATGGTTTTGGTAAGTCTGCAGACAAAAGTCTGCAGATAATCTGCACGTGTGTATGGGGCATAAGTCGCTGATTGTCGCCATTACTAGAAAAAAAAATTAAAAATTTAAATATCCCATAGTTTGTAGACGCTAGAACTTTAGCTCAAACCAATCAATATATGCTTATTGGGATTTTTGTTGTTTTACCAAAAATATGTAGCAGATTATATATTGGCCCAAATAATTGAAGAAATTAGCTTTTTTCAATTTTTTATTGGATATGTTTTATGGCAGAAAGTAAAAAAATGTGATTTTTTACTTACCGTAAAATCAATTTTTCTGATGTTCATTAACAGACACAGCTCCTGATTCTTCTTAACCATTGGGTTATACTGCCCCCTACAGGAGTAGGACACCAGGCAGGAAAAAGCTTGACTACGCCTATGGGCAGTCCTAGGGGGAATACCCCCACTCTCAGCTATAGGCACTCAGTTTTGTTACAAGCAGTTTCAGAAGAAAATCAACTCCACAGTGGGGTGGGTGCTGTGTCTGTCAATGAACATCAGAGAAATGGATTTTACGGTAAGTCAAAAATCCCATTTTATCTTTTGTTCATTGACAGACACAGCTCCTGATTCTTCTTAACCATGGGGACGTCCCAAAGCAGTGTTAAACATGAGGGGTGGGAAAACATCAAAAAAAAATTCCCAATGCTAACCATAGCCAACCAGATAACATAGAGCTCAACCATAAACAACTGGAGCTCATCTGAAAAACAATACACCCTCAAAGATTGACCAGGTCCTCTAAACAGCAATCAGCAAAACCTTGCGGCCGAAGAAAGTATCCGCAGATGCCAACACATTCACTTTATAGAACTTTGTGAAAGTGCACTGATGACCAGGTTGCCCCCCTTGCAAACTTGCGTCATTGACGCTTGAAGACAGAAAGCCCAGGAGACACTAAGCGCCCTAGTCAGGAGTCACGTTCCTCAGAAAGGAGCAACCTGACCCCTGACGCAATAGGCCTGAACCACCATCTGATCCACCTGGAAATGGTCGCAGAAGAAGCGGACAACCATTTGTGAGGTCCGTCCGTGAACACAAATAGAAAGTCTGACTTCCTAAAAGACTCCTTAGCTGCCAGGTACACCCTAATTGACTGGACTGCATCCAAGACATGCAAGGCAATTTCCTTCAGAGGTTTAGATACAATATCGGCATTCAAATGACAGTCAGAGACCTCCATAAGAAGGAATGAAGGACAGAGGCAAAGCACCACCTAATCATTGTGAATCACCATAAGGTGAATGACAGGATAATGCCATCAGGTCCGACACCCTGCATGCAGAGGTGATAGCCACCAAAGAAGGCCTCCTTCTGGGGCAGCATAAGCAGGGAACCTCCCGAATATTTTCAAAGAGAAGCTTCAGTAGAGCTGAAAGCACCACATTAAGAATCCATGGCGGTAACGGAGCCCGCACTGAAAGAACCAAATGTCGGACACCCTGAAGAAAAGGTACGCACCAGGGAGTGTGTGGTTAAAGGTCGTTGGAAAAAGACCACCAAAACCTGATACCTGCCCCTTGATGGTACTCAAGGCCAATTTCTGCTCAACCCCTTGTTGAAGGAAGGTTAAGATCCAATCCACTGAGAAGGAGCGAGGATGAACTCCAAGAGACCCACACCATGCAATGTTTGTCTTCCGCGTACAATGGAAGATCTGCCGAGAGGCAGATTTCCTAGCTTTTAACAGCGTAGGAATCACAGATTCAAACAAACCTTCATCCTTCAGCACCTGGCGTTCAACAGCCAAGCTGTTAAAGCAAGCTACTGTAAAGCAGGATGGAAAATTGGTCCTTGGGACAGCAGATCCTCCCTGAGAGGAAGTCCCTAAGGAGCATCAGCGACCAGCCGTACCAGATCAACATACCAAGACCGGCGAGGCCAGTCTGGAGCCACTAGAATGACCGGAATCCCTTCTGCCTGAATGCTGCAAAGGAGTCATGGCAGAAGTTTGAGAGGGCTGAAATGAATCATTCAGTCCACCTTAGAATTCTGGCTACTTACTGAGCTGCCAGGATATTTCTTGTGCCCCCTTTGTGGTTGACATAGACCACGGCCGTGACATTGTCCGAAAGAAATTGTACTGGACACCCCTGAAAAGGATTGTTTAATGAGCCAGACAAAGTCTGATCGCTCTGAGTTCCAGTACACTAATCGGCAGTCTGATCTCTGCCAGAGTCCAGACCCCCTGAGCACGTCTGTGCTGACGACGGCTCCCCACCCATACAGGCTGGCATCTGTGGAGACAACCGTCCAGTACAGGGGGAGAAGGATTTTCCCTGTCGAAGTGGCGGACAGCGAAGCCACCGCTAGAGACCGTGGATTCTTGACCATTTCACCAGAATCTCTTTAGCAGAGAACTGGAACTGGGCAAACAGACCGCCTCAAGGGTGGACACCATCAGGCCCAGCGCGTGCATGCAAGCCCAGAGGGATGACCGTCTGCTGAACAACAGAAGCTGAATTGCCTCCTGCAATATCTGGAGTTTTTCCCAAAGAAGAAACACTCTGGCTGAGGCCGAGTATAGAGTCAGACCCAGATAGTCCAGTTTTTGTGGACAGAACCAAAGAAGACTCCTGAATGTTCAGGATCCAACGGAACTGCCTCAGAGTTCGCAGAGCAATGTCCAGTAGTCCATCAAAGCAGTCTCCGCTCGCAGAAGAAGATCGTCCAGGTACCTAAGTACCGCGATCCCACGCTGACTCAAACAATGCCAACATCAGGGCCAACACTACTGTGAAGACCGAAGGTGTGGAGGTGAGCTGAAAGGTCAGCACCACAAACTGATAATGCTCCTCGTCCATGGCAAAACGGAGGAAGTGCTGGCGACCAGCAGATATTAGAATGTGCAGGTAGGCGTCCTTAATGTCGATAGAAGCGAGAAGAAATCCCCCTGAAGTAGGGATGCCATTACCATGTGAATGGACTCCATGGGGAACTTCTGTACTCGCACAAAGCAGCTTAGTGTCTTGAGGTGAAGAACTGGACGTACCTTGCCTTCCTTCCTGGGGACTGTAAAATGGTTTGAGTAAAAATCCCTGAAAACAATCACCCCTTGAAGTAACAAGTCTTGCAATGCCCCAAAGAGACCCCGGAAGCGATCTGGGGACAAGTGCAGGTTTGGGGGGAAAAAACTTTCTGGAGGACAAGACCAAACTTGATCTCATAGCCCGACCGAATAACTTTGTGGACCCACTTGACATGTACTAGGGAGGTCCATTGATCCGGAAACCAGCGAAGACGTCCCCCCACTTCAGATATGGGTGAGGGCGCCCCATCATGCAGATTCAACCTTGTCCGCAGGTCTGGAAGAGCCTGCTCATGGTTTGCCAAACCAGTTCCTCTTGGAACCTCTGGTGGAGGCCCTGACTTTTGATCCCTTTTCTTGAGACCCTGAGAGACGAGGAGGCAGCTTAGGAGCCGAGGAGAATGGCCCACGTCTACGTCAGGGCTCCTTGCCCTTGGTACTCTGCAGAAGAAAAAGACACTTAACAATGCCATTCAAGGAAGCATCAAACAGGCGATCCCCTACAAGAGGGAGATCAGATAAGGCCTTCTTAGAAGTCTAGTCCGCAGACCAGCATTTTAGCCAGACAATACGCCGAAGGTTCACTGCTGATACAGGCAGCCTAAAAATCAAAGGAGCCGCATCCAAAAAGGGAACACAGACAAACTGTAGCCCCTGGACCAACCAGTCTGCCAGCTCCACAAAGACAGGGGAAGCTGTCCTTCCCCCAGGTCCTGGCGTAAAAGCTTAGTCCACTCTGTCAGAGTTTGCGACACCAGGGCAATAGTAATTACCGGCCTAATTGCCGAACCAGCCATAGGCACATATGGTGGGCCGGAGCATCTGCCCTCTAATTAGCTGGACCTGTAAAGGTCGGGGACTACTCAACCTGAATGAAGGTAACCCAATTTGACCTGGAAACCGGCAAGTCCACTACAGGTGGGACCGCCCACCTTTAGCGCAGTAAATCCTCATAAGGATACCGCAAGCAAAAAACGCCTAGCAACCACTGCGTTTTGGACAACCCCACTGTTTTGTGACAAGTTGTCAAGGTGTTGTTGTGTGGAAAGAGGAACACCCTTGCCGCTTTGGAGGGCCTATGGGTGCCAAAAGGAACTGGTGCCTACAACGCAGCATCAGCTGCAAGTTTCAGGCACTGACACAAACAGTGCACCCACCAGCACCTATTTAAGCACAGCTAGAGGAGCAGGGGAATAAACCCCAGTAGCTGAGCACTTAGGGTGAGTGGACACAGACTCATTAGGGTCGCTAAATACTGAGCTCACCCCGAAAACATAACAATCAGGGGAGCTTGCCAAATGCGAACCCGCAAGGAAACAGCAGCCAAGGGTCCACAAATGGACCACCTATTGGACCCCACCCACAAAAAAAACAAGGGGTTAACCCTCTGAGCCCTCCATAGAGGACATATTGGACATAGCCCCTTAAAAGGGACCTGCCCGCCCTCGCTAAAACAAGGCAGGTGCCCCAAACAATAATGGCGGCAAGACTGTCATTAAAAATGAATTGCCCCCACAGTGCCACCCAGTCGAAGGGAGGTGCCAAGCTGACCATAAGGCCCAGCAGGCCGCAAGGCATGGCCTTTAATTTTGTGGGGGCCCAGCCGCAATTGCACGGATCCTTAGCCCGGCAGAAGCTCAAAGGAAGAGTGGGGGCTTCAGCTACCCGCACTAGTGCCACCCCCCGACTCAGACCGCATGGCCTAGTAGGCCACCGGCAGCGGTTTAAATTTTTGAGGGAACCCAGGCGCCAGGATGCGAGCCCCAGCGGAGCCAACCACCCAGGGGCAGTGGAGGGGAAGGCGCATGTCCAAAATGAAGGCAGTGGCTTCAGCCAAGCTCACAGGGGCCAATTCACGTAGTTTCTGAGTAGTAGGCCAAAAAGCCGTGGCCTAAATTTTGCGTGAGGCCCACTGATGCTAAACTATCCACTCCCCCAGCTCAGCAACCTCCACAGGGAGCCCAGAGGACATCCCTGCCCTAGTCACCAACCCCCAGGATGGCAGGGAGCCCTGCTCAACCCTCCATTGCGTACCAGGAAAACCCAGTCAGCAGCAACTCCAACCAGCCCCCCTAAAGAGAATGTGGCAACAGCCAGGTCACAAACTCAGGGGCTGGGGGGCAAGGGAGGGAAACCCGGGGCCTGACACCCCAAAACCCTCCAGGACACCGCTCCATCATAATTTCGGTGCTGTCAGCCAGGAGGAAACACTGTGACTCTGGCACTTGATTGTAATTCTCACAGGAACAACATAATAAAAAGAGGAAAAATCTATATTTAAAATTAAAACATTGCCAGGACCGGAGGACCTAGCAAGGAACTAGGCCCTTACTCCTGACTAGGCAGAAAAAAACTGAGTGCCTATAGCTGAGAGTGGGTGTATACCCCCTGGGACTGCCCATAGGCGTAGTCAAGCTTTTTCCTGCCTAGTGTTTTACTCCTGTAGGCGGTAGTATAATCCAACAGTTAAGAAAAATCAGAAGCTGTGTCCGTCAATGAACGAAAGAGAAATATTGTTTTTTTTTTCAAAATTGTCAGTCTTTTTTTTCATACATTTTACATACATACATTTTATTTGGGCACAGCGTCGCACGACCGTACAATTAGCAGTTAAAATAACATAGTGCCGTATTTACATATTCCTAACAAGTACTATGCCAAGGGGACAAAGGCATCTGCCATGATAATATCTTTTAAAGTAATAAAAACGAAATGATCATTTTTACTTATGTGAAATTCATCTTCTCATCAAGTCTTCTCTGCTCTTTCACAGGTATATTACCACTGCCTTGCTTTTAGTCTGAAACTGTTATCTAGCACTATTGGTACTTTTGAATCAATCTACAAATGATAAACCTATATCTATATTATTGAGATTGATTTAGGCACCATGCACATTAGCGTTTCTGATAAGCTCAAAAAAACCTAGAAAAAAATGCTGGATAAAAAATGCTGATAATAGCATTTTTGTGCCAGCTTCTAGTAGCATTAGCATTTTATTAGCGTTTTTGCAGTACACAAAAAAAAAATGTTTTTTTAAAAAGTTCATAGTAGCATTTTAGTAGCACTTGGAAGCAGTTAGGAGCATTCAGCTTTTTATCTGCTGGAAAAACGCTCCAAGAAACTCTACAAAAACATTTTTTTTCTGCTCCTAGAAGCTGAAGCTCAAAAAAATGCTAATAGCCTAAAGTAGTGTGCATGGACACAGGATAACACTATTTAGCTTCTAGGAGCTTAAAAAACTGCTAGTGTTCATGGAGCCTTAAGTGGGGTACACACTAGTAGAAAATCTCCCGAAAATTCCTGTCCGAGGTAAAATCGTACGATTTTCGGCTAGTGTGTACACAACTTTCAGCAGCCGATGCCGACATTTTCAACGAAAAAAAAACGGAGGGACAAACACCAACATTTTTATCGTCTGTCTCCAGACGACCAATTTTCGTTTAATGTGTATGCAGTACGTCCGCAGAAAATCGGATACAAAAGACTGCGCATGATCTGAAGTTGCTGACGACCCGAAAGTCTAGGAACAAATGGCTAAAAAAAAAAAGAAAAATCGGACGAGAAATTTTGTGAACATTATGCACTGTCAACTAAAAACAGTTATGACCGCTGAGCATGAGAGACAAAAATCTGAGGATATTTTGTCCGATTTTCATCAAGTGTGTACGAGCCTTTACTATCCTGTTGTCTTGTTTGATTAGAGAGCTGAAGTTATCTTTCTGCTTCTGTTTTAGGCTAGCATTTTTTAAGCTCCTAGAAGCTGTTATTAGCCTTTTTTTCTGCTCCTAGAAGCCAAATAGTGTTATCCTATGTGTCAATGCACTACTAGCATTTTTTGAGATTCAGCGTCTAGGAGCAGAAAAAAAATAGTTTTTGTAGAGTTTCTTGGAGCGTTTTTCCAGCAGAAAAGAACGCTGAATGCTCCTAACTCCTTCTAAATGCTCCTATCTGCTTCTAAATGCTAATAACAGTTTTTGTGCTCTTTTTTTTCTTAATGTACTGTAAAAACCTTAATAAAATGCTAATACTCCTAAAAGCTTCTAAATGCTTCTAAAAGCTACTAATATGCTACTAGAAGCTGGCACAAAAATGCTATTATCAGCATATTTTCTAACTTTTTTTGAGCTTATGAAAAACGCTAGTGTGCATGGTGCTTAAAGCCTAGTACACACGCAACGATTATCGGCCGACCGATCGTCCGTCTTTTGTCCAGAGTGGTGTTTTGTTGGTTGGAATGTGCCTAGACTGCACACGAATTTTCTCGCCCGAAAAAATTCTACTTCAGAAGTGATGTCATGTGTTGGTTTGCTTTCTTTGTGTTCTTTCTTCTCTGAGCATGCCCAGTCTTGCTCATTAGATTTTTCCCTGTCGAAATCTGTACTGACTGCACAAAAACCGGCCGTCTTTTTGACGGCGGACAAAAATTTTTTAGCCTGCACGCCAGATTTTTTTTCGGCCGAAAAGTCGGAGTCGGTTGTCGGAAGCATCATACTAACAAGCCGAAAATCGGCAGATCGGTCGTCGGACGAAAATTCCCTGCCGATTTTCGACGTGTGTGTACGAGGCTTTAGTGTGAAAATTTCCTCTTTCATTGAAATGTTTCTTATCAGTTCCTAATTGTTTTATTGACACTTATTTCCTCCCCATAAATTAGAAGAACCCTTGGTGGAAACACACTATTCCACAGGGACAAGGGCATTTGTCAGGGTCATTTCTTGCAAAGTTATTTCTGCTTAGATGATATGGCAGTTCAACCAAGGTACAAAGAAAAGTATCTACAAACAACAGTGCTTTACTCTGAAAAGACTACAAATGAACCTATATTTCCCCATCAAAAGCTTTCTTTTCAAGTATGATTTCTGTTCTACTTCCCCCTTTCTTTTTACTTTTTTCTTCACCCTTCTCCACTACACAGCTTGTATATAGCACCCTTGCTTTCTGCCCTCTCCCTTTTAATGTACCTATCCACTCTGCTAATTCTGAACCCACATGCTGACATAACCTCTAGGACACTGGGGTATGTGCACTCATATAAATATCCCTCCAAACTTAATCCACCATCCTCCTATTTCTCTTAACTTTCTCTTAAATTCTGGGGAAGTTTTTATCTAATTCTTCTTCCTCTGGCAGAAGCTAAAATCCATAATGTCTGTTTCTCTGCTTTGACAAACCAGCCTCCCCTCTCATGTACCCTCTGGAATGTCAAGTTCTTCTCTGTCCATCAGTGTTTTATCTACGACTCTTTAACATACTTGCTGTTACTAAAACCTGGTTTCAGGAATTTAACTCTGCTTCTGCAACTACCCTCTCTTTTGGAGGCTCCCACTTGGCGCACTAACCCAGACCCAATGGATGAAAGGGAGGTAGAGCTGGAATCCTTCTATCTACACAAAGCAATTTTTAAGTTCAAGACTGTAGGATTTTCCCATAGTCCAGTTATTAAACCGATTCTCTGTTGGAATCTGGAATTAGGAAAGCTCACAGTACAGATCACCGGGAAGAAGATAGTATTTTTTTCAGATATGTGTCATATAAACTCCTACTACTTCTACATTCTTGGAATGCCACTCCAGTTGATTAAATAATGAATTAAAGGATAAGTTCACTTAAAAAAAAAAAATGCACATTTTTTTTTTGCAGGAAGGAGCCTGGAAAGCATTGCCATGCAGGACCCCTACAGGCTGTCAGTGTAAGCTGTCTGCCCATGCATCATACGGGCAGGCAGTTTCACACTGACAGGAAGAGTCAATGAACTGCTACAGCACTCAACATCACCCTGGTAGTTCATTGAAAATTATAAGCCAGGAGCTGCAAAGGAGGTCAGTACTTGTAGTTTTCACATTCACAGAACTCTGTGAATAAATTACATGGCAAGATGGGTTGAGCCCACCTCGGCCAGTTTTTTTTAATTGGGACAGCAAGGGAGGGGAGAAGATCCCTCACTCGCTGTCACAATGGGAGGGGGGATAGTGGGGGCTGGTGAACTTATCCTTTGAAGAGGAACTTTCACTTTTGCAAGAACTGCCTTATCAAAAAAAAAAAATTTCCATACACAGTATGTCACAATTGCCCATTTGTGCATCCTGAACAGTTCTCATAAGTAAGTTTTCCTCAGAAAGCAGGGGGGGGGGTGGTTCATTAGAGCAGCTCTGATCCTCCTCTAGCTAACCTTCCACTAATTCTCTCTAGTCTAGCTCTGTCTCCTACAGCCTGGAAGGTGCATAATGCTAACAGGAAATGACAGGCCCGGTCTGCTGTTTTCAAGGCGAGAGTGAGTTTTGAGACATAAGTGAATGGCAGACTACTTGTCTTCTGCCCTTTCCTTTGGCCTCATTACTTTTTATGTTTCTGTGATCTTATCAGAACTGCTGGAATTAGCTATTGCAGCGGAGTAGGACATTACACCGGGCTAGATGAAAAGTAGGCAGCCTTGATATAAAAAGTTGTACTGATGACATGGGTAACCTTTCGTTGTCAGTTGTTTTGGAGCCGCAGCATTCAAGATAGAGACTCCCAAGCATTAGTAACGTGTTCTGGTAAGGGTACATGTGTGAAACAATGACATTATGTCAATGACATATTATCTAGGATTCTAAGTTGGAACTCTGACATTTTTTTCAAACAAGACTGGTTCTCTTTAAAGAGACCTTGCAATTAAGCCAATATAGCTATAACATATGCTGGAAATGAGCTTTATAACTTATTGCAGATACTTAAAACATTTGCCTCTACTTGGCTTCATAGAAGCGATTTATAAATCTTTGCATCCAATATAATGATAACATGTACAAGAAAATGTAAACCATAGCACAACACAAAATACACACACTGGAAATCCTTGCACATAGACATGCTCTTATCTTCTTTGACGCAGCCAGACCATTTGGCTTGATTGGATTCCTTGCTGTAAATGTAATCTGGTATTTAAACTAGAATTATCTGCTGTGCAAACATATTGTACAACAGATAAGAAAAGCGTCAATTTATGTGAAAACAGGGAAATGTGTTTACTGTAAAAGAAACAAGGTCAATTTGAGTCAGTTACCTTTATGTCTATACCTCAGCAATATAATATTCCTCATTTACTGCGATTTCCTTACACAAAATAACTTTGTTTTTCAACACATCAATAGAAGAAAAAAAAATCCTTCTAATTTCCTGTATATAAAAAATGTCCTTCTTGAACTCATCTTCTGTATTGTCCCTAATGTTGGTCCAGAATTTACCCCAGCCTGTTTACTGGACAATAAATAAGCAGAAGCATGTTGATGAGTCAATAATCGGCCCACTGTGTTCTCTACTGCTCTCTGCATGCCCCCCATCAGCACTAGGGATAAGCTGACTGTTTGGCCCAAACCTAGGGTCTCTGTTCAACCATTTAGACAAATCCTGAACTTTAGGGACATTCGGTAGGATTTGCTCTGTCAAACGCACCATAATGCTTTGCCAAAGCCATGAATGGCCACTGTCTTGCACTTGACCTCTAGTCTGGTGCAAAACCTTAGCCAGTGAAGGTTCACACCTAAGTTGCAACACACACACTAAAAAAAAAGGCTGCTCTCACAGTAGCCATTTGTCAGTGTGTGAGAGTTTAGTGAGAGTGATGGACAGCCGACATTGCTTCAAGGGAAAGAGAGTTGGTCAATGTAGTGTGCTACCACTGTTTTGTGCTATACAGTAACTAAATACAGTACTATATTCTGTACTGCATAGTTGCTACTGATACTTTTCCGTTAATTGCAGTTTGTGTGGCTAGGGAGAGTGGAGTGTAAGCCCACCTGCATTCACTGTGATTTCTTTGGACTCAGCAGTCCTTTTTTTTTGCGTGTCAGTGGCTGGCAGGTTTTATTGCCATGTTGATGCTGTCCCCCAACCCCTGTTTATATTGGGGTGTTTTCTTTGCCTTTCTTTAATAGTAGTTATTTTTTTTTTTGTTTCCCAAAATTAACTGTAAAGTCAGAAGGTTTTTTATCCTAATGCATTCTATGCACTAAGATAAAAAGCCTTCAGTATACAGCAGCCCCCTCAGCCCCCCTCCCCCCAATACTTACCTGAACCCCTCTCAATTCAGTGATGTCCATGCTGCTGTCAATCAAACTCAGTTAGCCAATGTGGAGAGAGAGACGGGTGGGGCCATACCATGACTTCGTGTCAAAATGAACACACACAGCTGCAGCTCGGCTCCGGTGACCCCATAGCAAGCTGCTGCTATGGGGACTCTCAACAGGAAGGAGGGGACAGGAGCTCCAGCCAGGGACCCAATAGAGAAGGATTTGGGCTGCCCTGTGCAAAACTACTACACATGGCAGGTAAGTCTAACATGTTTGTTATTTTAATAGAAAAAAAAATGAGACTTTACAATCACTTTTTTTGCTTGCAGTGTTTTCAGGTGGGTGTTTTTTGTTTTTTTTAGAATCTTTTCTTTTGAGCTTTATTTTTTTTTAGATTTTTGTTTTTTACTTTTAACAGGGTTTACAGTCGCAAGAGCAGCTTGAATCTGATGGCATCATCACAACAGGTTCTCTTTTTTTCAGGGGACCACCACAGATTAACAAAATAAAGTCCATGTTAATAAAAGATAGAGGGATCTAATATGAGGGTCCATGAGGTGCAAATCAAAACTCAACCCATATAGGATAATTGGTCCTTTAAGCACTGACACGATCGGACACAGACAGGGTCTCAAGGCATAAGAGTATGGAAATAGGCAAGAAGACACTTCATTGCACAGTATTTGCCCTCATGCACATGGGGCATTAGAAAAAACGTGCTGCAGAGCTAGTTCTGACGCCGGCAAAAAGCAGCTGTAAAAACGTGCTTTCAGTAGCTTTTTCCATTGGCGTTATTGCACGTTTGGCCACATCGCTTTTAGCAGCGTTTTTTCTGCCTCCATTCAAAATCAATGGTTCCCTATGGGTGCCTATTGATTTGAATGGAGGGCGCATCGCAAGTCGGATCAAGATGATCCGACTTGCGGTGCGACTTGCGCTGTGAGAATCTTGAGGGGGAACTCCACGCCAAAAATGAGAATAAAAACTGCGTGGGGGTCCCCCCCAGGTTCCAAACCAGGACCTTCGGGTCTAGTATGGAATTTGAGGGTAGCCCCATGCTGAAAAAACGGCGTGGGGTCCCCCCCAAAATCCATACCAAACCCTTATCCGAGCATGCAGCCCGGTAGGGCAGGAAGGGGGAGGGGATGAGTGAGCGGCCCCACCCCCCCTGGACCATACCAGGCCACATGCCCTCAACATGGGGGGGTGTTGGTGCTTTGGGGAAGGGGGAGCTCTGCACCCCCCACCCCAAAGCACCTTGCCCCCATGTTGATGAGGACAAGCACATGATCCCCACCATCCTGGCCGGTGGTTGTGGGGGTCTGCAGGCAGGGGGCTTCTCGGTATCTGGAAGCCCCCTTTAACAAGGGGGGCCCCCCAGATCACGGACCCCTCCCTATGTGAATGGGTATGGGGTACACTGTACCCCTACCCATTCACCCCATAAAAGGCAGTGTATGTTAATAACGACAGGAGACGTTTTGGAAAGTTTATTAAAAATCTTCATCCAGTCTTCTCCGCTCTCGTCTTCTCCCCCTCCGCTCTTCTGGTCTTCTGCTCTTTTGCTGTCCGCTCTTCTGCTCTTTTGCCCTCGGCTCTTCTTCTTCTTCCGGTCCTCCTCAGACAATGTCTCCGGTGATTATGGCTATATAAGAAGCTGCAGAAACCGGAGACCGGCATAATCACCGGAGACATCGTCTGAGGAGGACCGGAGGAAGAAGAGCGAGGGTAAAAGAGCAGAAGAGCGGACAGCATAACAGGAGAAGACCAGAAGAGCGGAGGGGGAGAAGAGCGGAGGGGGAGAAGAGGGGAGGGGAGAAGACCAGATGAATATTTTAAATAAACTTTCCAAAATGTCTCCTGTCGTTATTTACATACACTGCCTTTTATGGGGTGAATGGGTAGGGGTACAGTGTACCCCATACCCATTCACATAGGGAGGGGGTCCGGAATCTGGGGGGCCCCCCTTGTTAAAGGGGGCTTCCAGATACTGAGAAGCCCCCTGCCCACAGACCTCCACAACCACCAGCCAGGGCTGTGGGGATGAGGCCCTTGTCCTCATCAACATGGGGGCAAGGTGCTTTGGGGTGGGGGGTGCAGAGCTCCCCCTGCCCCAAAGCACTAACACCCCCCCATGTTGAGAGCATGTGGCCTGGTATGGTCCAGGGGGGTTGGGGCTGCTCGCTCGTCCCCTCCCCCTTCCTGCCCTATCGGGCTGCATGCTCGGATAAGGGTTTGGTATGGATTTTGGGGGGGACCCCACGCCGTTTTTCCGGCATGGGGCTACCCTCAAATTCCATACCAGACCTGAAGGGCCTGGGGGGGACCCTCAGACAGTTTTTATTCCCATTTTGGCGTGGAGTTCGCCCTCAAGATTCTCACAGCGCAAGTCGCACCGCAAGTCGGATCATCTTGATCCGACTTGCGGTGCGCCTTCCATTCAAATCAATAGGCACCCATAGGGAACCATTGATTTTGAATGGAAGAAAAAAAAAACGTATAACGTGGCTTAACGTACGTTAAGGGACGTTATTCAGCCTTTAGCAGCGTCAGACATTTTTACAGCTTGACGCTGCACCTCCAGAACGCACTGGTCCTGGGTTTCTTTTGCAGCTATTAAATGCCTATGCCACTTGGAGCTCCTAAAAGCTCTATGTGTGCATGAGGCCATAGAATAACATGGATGGGCGTTCTGCAGCTGCAAAAAAAAACGTCTGACGCTGCTAACAGCAGCTGCAAAAACGTCCTGTGTGCATGGGGCCTTACTGGTAAAAGTATTTATTTAAAAGAAGCCAAAGTATTCACAAACATAGTAGTTAAACTCATGTGTATATCGTCATATCACTGGGAATGTTTTCAACCGGTAAGATGGCCGTCTACCAAGCGTGGTGACATCAGGTGACCAGACTCCTTCAGACATGTTTCATCACATAGACGTCATCAGGGGCGGGGTTATAAACATGTAAGCTGCTATTTATATGGTAAAGGCCATAAATAAAAATATGCATAACGGCCGCGCTCCAGAACTAGGAAGTGAACGAACACCCCAGAGTTGGAAATGATGCAGCTGCGTTCCAACAACAGAAAGTGATGTAATTTGTAAGAACGGCACTAACATTACTGCGTTCCAATAAGAGGAAATGACAAGTCTCACAAAACCAGTTATAATACGAGGGATGATCATAAAAAGCTTTAACTAATTAAAGAAAACCTGCCCATTCTACACTATGAGAAGGTATATGCATAGAACCTAATATTACTACGTGGCATCAATATAGCTGTTACAGTCGGTGTCTTTGAAATAGGTGGGGGTCACCAGTTTGTTATTTTGTACCCTGATTTTTAAATCAATAAAACGCACTTCTTCTTTACTCATTTTATGTTGAAGAATAAACCCACGGTCATTGTTATTAAAGTAGGACATGAATCCATTTAAGGATTTCATGTCACCATCCCACAGGAGGAGGACATCATCTATATACCTCCTCCAATTTGGGTCTCTGGGGATTATCATAGATGTCCTCCTTCCATTTGGCTATGAATAAATTGGCCATACTCAGCGTGAATTTAGTGCCCATGCCCACTCCACGGCATTGCAAAAAATAAGAACCTTGAAACCAAAGAAAAATAATATATTAAAAAAGAATAGCGCGCAAATGCAAAAGAAATTACTACCAAATCTGAAGAGAGTGCATAAATAAAAATGGGGGTTTGGTCCCACCATATGGCCATATCGTGCTCAAGCCCACTACTGCGTCAAAGTACCCCATTATCAGTGGGTCCTACACTATCCATGAAAAAGAGATGAATCCAGCCTTTCTAACCCATGGAGATAATACTCCTTGCTGGGAGAGATGTGCAAATGCACTACAGGGGACTCCTCCTATATCCACTTATTTATGGACTCTCTTCAGATTTGGTAGTAATTTCTTTTGCATTTGCGCGCTATTCTTTTTTAATATATATGTCTTTTGGTTCATAGCTGCAGCAGCTTTGGAAATACATGGGTATGCTCCCCCAAATTTTTTGCCTGTTCAAAGAAAAATAATGTCCAATAGAAAAATCAAGTAATTGTAAAATAAATTCTTGTTGTAAAGGAGGTTAGGATGAGTCCTTACTAAGAAAATATTGCACACCTTCCCTCCCACATTGGTGGAAAATGATGGTGTAAAGAGAAGCCACACCGCCGTAGTTAAGATGTAGCTCTCTTTCCACTCAACTTCATTTAATAGGTCAATCACTTGACTCATAACCTTAAGGTAAGATTGGGTACCAAAACCACTAGTTGTAAGCAGTTGTCTATATAACGACCAACTCTTGAAGTGATTGGGTCTATCCCACTTATAATGGGCCTGCCAGGTAGTTGAAGGGGATTCTTGTGCACCTTAGGTAGATAATAAATGACCGGCACCTGAGGGGCCACCAAAACATTTGTCTCCTTTTTGTTAAGAATGTTTTCCTGATAGTCCTCCCCAACTATAACCTGCAGTTCTTTTTTATATTTATAAGTGTGATTACTAGATATTGTGGAATAAGTATCCACATCTGACAGGATCCTATACATTTCTTCTGTATAAGATTCCCAATCTAAAATGACAATCCCACCCCCCTTTTCAGCGGGCAGACTACTATGTTATTCCACTTTTTTAGGAATTCAAGTCCCTTCTTAAATTTGGAATCCTCTCTGGATTTTTTAACCCTAACACTTTCCAAGTCCTTCAGAACAAGGTCTTTGATTTGTAATTTTTATTGTTTTTTTTTTGTTACTAGTAATAGCGGCGATCTGCGATTTTTTGCAGGACTGTGAAATTGCGGCGGACAGATCAGACCTCTATCTGACATTTTTGACACTTTTGGGGGGACCAGTGGCATTACTACAGTAATCAGTGCTAAAAATATGCACTGTTACTGTAATAATGACACTGGCAGGGAAGGGGTTAACACTGTTGGTGATCAAGGGGTTAAATGTGTGCCTCATGCTTACTGACGTGTGTTGGGGGGGAGGGGGTTCTGTGACAGAGACAGAGATCGTAGGTTCAGCTATGCTGAATCCTGTGATCTGTCCCTGTCTGTCACTGAGAAGATCCGCCCGCTTTGTTTACACAAGCGGGCGGATTTTCTCACTCTTTCCCCGACGATCGGGAAGAGAGACGGTGATCACCATCTCTCCTCCTCCGGCCCGATTCCCGCTGTGTCTAAACACAGCGGGAGCGAGCCTCCGGCGGAACGCGTGCATCGCCGAGACAGGCAAGAATCCAGCGACCTAGGTCTATGTTGCTGGACGAAGGGCTGCCCCTTTGCTGCAGTGGCAGCAACGTAAGCAGTCTTAAAGTGGTTAAAGACTGTATTAGCTTTATAGTCCTCCATATCCCTAATATACTTTTTTCTTTTTTTGACATTTTGGTCCTGTTCTTTCTTTTCCACATGTTTTTTAAGATTCTCTGATCTTTTCACATATTCCTCCTGTCCTTTATAGGATTCCAATTTAGTTTTAAGAGTGCTAATTTCTTTGTCAATAATAATAATTTCTTCTTTCTTTTTAGTAATTAAAAAATTCAAGAAAGATAGACCAGCCTTATTAAAAATTTGGAATCACTCAACATTACCTTTATCATCCTTTTGAGGGGCAAATTCCCACCTAAGACTCCCAGGAACAATCTTCTCTGCTAAGTATCTTTCCAAAAAAGCAACATTACAATTAAGGTGTAGCTCCGAGGCAAGCAGATTTTTAAGTCTTCCAAAGATGCCCTCCATATTGTTTTGTGGTTATGTTATATTCCTAAAAATATCCTCAGTTTAGATTACTCAGATTTACCTCAGATTACTGGGGTGTTACAGTATCTCACAAAAGTGAGTACGCCCTCACATTTTTGTAAATATTTTATTATATCTTTTCACGTGACAACACTGAAGAAATTACACTTTGATATCATGTAAAGTAGTGAGTGTGCAGCTTGTATAACAGTGTAAATTTGCTGTCCCTTCAAAATAACTCAATACACAGCCATTAATGTCTAAACCGCTGGCAACAAATTGTGTACACTCCTAAGTGAAAATGTCCAAATTGGGCTCAATTAGCTATTTTCCCTTCCCAGTGTCACGTGACTCATTACTAATGAGTCATTAGTGTTACAAGGTCTCAGGTGTGAATGAGAAGCAGGTGTGTTAAATTTGGTGTTATCGCTCTCACTCTCTCATACTGGTCACTGGAAGTTCAACATGGCACCTCATGGCAAAGAACCCTCTGAGGATCTGAAAAAAAAGAATTGTTGCGCTACATAAAGATGGTCTAGGCTATAAGAAGATTGCCAAGACCCTGAAACTGAGCTGCAGCATGGTGGCCAAGACAATACAGGGGTTTAACAGGACAGGTTCCACTCAGAACAGGCCTTACCATGGTCGACCAAAGAGGTTGAGTGCACATGCTCGGTGTCATATTCAAAGGTTGTCTTCCGGAAATAGATGTATGAGTGCTGCCAGCATTTCTGCAGAGGTTGAAGGGGTGGGGGGATCAGCCTGTCAGTGCTCAGACTATACGCTGCGTACTGCATCAAATTGGTCTGCATGGCTGTCATCCCAGAAGGAAGCCTCTTCTAAAGATGATGCACAAGAAAGCCCACAAACAGTTTGCTGAAGACATGCAGACTAAGGACATGGATTACTGGAACCATGTCCTGTGAACCATGAATGCCAAAATGTACTTAGACATACTGAAGCAGGGCATGAACCCCTCCCTTCAGAGACTGGGCCGCAGAACAATATTCCAACATGATAACGACCCCAAACACAACTTCAAGACAACCACTGCCTTGCTAAAGAAGCTATGGGTAAAGGTGATGGACTAGCCAAGCATGTTTTCAGACCTAAACCTTATTGAGCATCTGTGGGGCATCCTCAAATGGAAGGTGGAGGAGCTCAAGGTCTCTAACATCCACCATGTCGTCATGCAGGAGTGGAAGAGGGCTCCAGTGGCAACCTGTGAACCTCTGGTGAACTCCATGCCCAAAAGGGTTAAGGCAGTGCTGGAAAATAAGGATGGCAAAATATTGACACTTTAGGCCCAATCTGGACATTGTAACTTAGGGGTGTTCTCACTTTTGTTGTGCAAGCTATACACTCACTACTTTACATTGTAGCAAAGTGTCATTTCTTCAGTGTTGTCACATGAAAAGATATAATAAAAATGTAACGGATCTTTGTACCCCAGGTGGGCACATCCGCCGAAACTGTGTCTCCTGTCCTCCAAACGCACCCACAGCCTGCGGAGAAGCCATACCCAGCCCGTAACCCCTCAATCACGAGACAATCCACACAGGTGTTGAGGGTTAACCATGCAGAGCTTAAACTGTTTATTACATTCCAAGACAACAGTTACACACAGCTAAGGGGCACTCCCCTTAGCCCTGCAGGGGGGGGGGGAATGAGACAAGGAACAACCATTGAGAACTGAACATTTGTACATTTGAACCAGGCAGTCTTAGTACACACCCCCTGCGGAGAGATGTCTCCAGCTCAGACAAGTGTCTGTGTCATGAATCCACACACTTAGACACAGAAACAGGAGGGGGTTGGGGGGGGATGGGTTGTAACATTACATTACATTAACTCAATGCCATGAGTCAGTTGTTCAGAGGATGAATAAAGGGAAAATAAAATGCAATGTCCCAAACTCATAAGAAAATGACACAAAGGGGTTTACAATCCAGGGACAGGGTGATCCGTCACCCATAGTGACGGCTAGTACCGTCACAAAAAGATATAATAAAATATTTAAAAAAATGTGAGGGATGTACTCACTTTTGTGAGATACTGTATTTAGTCCACCCAAGCACCACAGTTTATAGTGCATCCAAGTATCAATTCCCCCAACATAGCTCTTCTAATAGCTACAAATAAAGTAGGGAATACGCCCCACATTATCATTATCATATCTTGTGGGCCTACAAACAGAGACAGAAGTTGCTGTGCACATATAAGGGGTTGAGCAGTCTCAATGTCCACAGGCCAAAGCAGTGGTCATTGACGTGATGCATCATCTGCAGGCAGGGCATGTTTTCTATTACTTTCAGGTGCTGGGCATGTTGTACAGCCAGAGAACACGGAGAAGTTGGAGAAGTGCCTAACCAAGCCTTCATCATTCTCCTCTGTCTCACAGCTACAGACACAGCTACAGTCCACCACAGCTGCCTAGGCATCCTATTCTGCCTCCTCATCCACAGCTCCTACTGCCATTGCTCCAACAACTGTGATGAAGGAGGATGTTGAATTATTTGAGCACAGCATGAACCACTTGCTGCAAGAGGATTACGCACAGTAATTAATGAGCTCCAAGGTTAAGAAGGAGCGTAATAGAAGCCTCTAAGGAGGGGATACCAGGCAGAGAGAATCAATTGGCAATGATTTTCCCACAGCCTCAGCCAAGTTGGCTCCTGCAATGAGGAGGGAGGGGATGATAATGAGGTTTCTTCCTTCTTAAGCAACCATACCTGGGTTCTTAATAGAGTGGAGGAAGAAAGAGAGGCAGAATTACAACCCTAGTGAGGCAGGATGTTATCCAAGGGCAGCTCGCAGGGAAGGAGAGGAAGAAGATACCATGTTCCACTGGATGGCAGAGCTTCACGGGTGCAGCGCAGTGTCGTCCCCCAGTCCCCGTTCCCCAGAGATCACCAGTGTGGGCCTTTTTTATCATGTATGCAGCTAACTGCACTGTTGCTATTTTTATCGTCTGTCTCCGGCGTATCAAATATTCCAATACCATCGGCCATTTGGGTACCACATGTATGAAGAGACATTTGACCTCTCACCAAGCAGCTCAGTAGGAACAGCTCCAGAATGCTCTTTGTCAGAAAAAGGACGACAAACCTCTTCCTCCTCCTTCTTCCAGCTTCTCCCTTTCCACTACCCCCAGTATACACAATTCCCTGTCAGCAGCCTTCAGTGAGGGGGATGACCCTTTGGCTCCTCGAATGGGGAAGAGCATCTGCATGAGGCCAATTAGAGTAGGGGCAAGCATAGGGTGCAACCTTGCTCTGATTCTGCCAACTCCACCCCACCAGTTGTAGCAAAAAGCAGACAAGTTTCACCGTCCCAGCTGCTAAAGTATGAGAAAAAAATACACCCCAGCCACCCCTATGCCTAGCACCTAAATACCAGCCTGGCCAAATTGCTAGCTTTAAAATACCTGCCTTTCCAGCTGGTGGCTTATGCTCCCTTTCAGGAATTTGCAGCCTGTGAATACCACAGTGGCAGGTTCTGCTATTTCCCTGCCCTTCACCATCACATAGAAGGCAAAGTTTCCACGGACGCCACAGTCAGCAGCAAGGTCCACATAACCACAGACACATGGTCCAGCAATTATGGACAGGGGCAGTACATATCACTTAAAGCCCACTGGTTGACTCTGCTGGCAGCCGGGGAGATGCAGGACATGGGAACACAACTGAACTCCTTCAGGCACCCCATGTCCTTACAGCTGCCAGAGCTGTCCCCTCCACCTTCTCCTACCCTTCATTCTTCATTCATTCATTCAACCCTCTTCCCTCATTCAAGAGGCTAGTCTACGTTTCAGGCTAAAAGATGCTGCACCTGGTTTTCTTAAGGGACAGGAGCCATACTGGGGCAGAAATTCTGTCAGCTCTGAAGGGTTAGGTGCGGAGGTGGTTAACTTGTGCCAGGAATGGTGATGTGTGAAAATGAAACCAACCTGTCAGGCAAGGCATGTGTGGAAAGTTGCCACACATACCTTGCCTGACACACATCCTCAGTCTGGTGGTGCAGTGGTTCCTGGATAGGTACCAGGCTTACAATATTGTCTGAGGCAGGCAAGAAGAGCTTGTAGCCACTTTAGTCAGTCTTACCCAGCCAGTGCTGCAGAAATTACATCTGTCCGCAAACAGCCTGATCAGTGACATGCCCATCAAGTGGAACTCATCTTTAGTCTTACCGCTGCATATGCAGGAGAGGGGTATCAATGAGTACCTGTGAGAGTATGCCAGACTTTTTTCCCAATGCCAGCATACCGGATATATGCACTGTAGTGTCATCATTCAAAAAGGACACAAGAATGATGAGCCATACCAATGCATGCATCAGTGACACTGTACCAGTCGTGTTCCTGCATGGCATCATGAACAGGGCACTCAAGGCCCACCAGAATGAGAAGGAGGCAGACTTCCTTGCATTTCAGGGCTTGCTTTATCAAGATGCTATTTCTGTGGAGCCACAGCAGGCACAAAAGGAGAGGACCAGCAAACAAGGGCAGTGGACTATTAACATGCATTAAAAAGTGTATTAACGCGGGGGCGTGACCGGATGTGATCAGGACCAGACATTTCTCTTGGCAGAGCTCCTGGACAATCCTGCAATTATCCCTTTTTGGGGTGCTTTCCCTGACTTACGGGTAACCTCTTATGGTGGGGGAACCTCTCAGCATCCTAGGGATGCCCATTTCAGCCTCTAAATCCCACGGCAAAGCTCCGCCGGACCAGCGTCAGACCCGCTCTGCTCACGGCCCAGGCCAAAGCTCCACCTCCGCCATCTTGGAGCTGTCATCAGCCCCGCAGCGTGACCTGGAGAGCGGGCGCGAACATGGAGCCAGGGCAGCATGGAGCCACATCCCTGCCAGAGAAACTGCTGACACCATCACAGCCCGCTACCTCACCGCAGGACCACGATCAGCGAGCCATTATGGCCCCCATCCTAGCAGCCATAGACAGCTGCAAGGCAGCGCTGATGGTCCAGATTGATCACCTGGCCTCTGAGTGTACACTGATCCACCATGACCTCGATAAGATGCAGGGCTGCATCACTACAGCTGAAGACCGGATCTCTGAAGTGGAGGATAGTACTCATTCCCATGCCATGTTGTCCAAACTACACAGCCTGGTCAAATCCCTGCAACATTGGGCAGATGATGCGGAGGACCGACAGAGGTGCAATAATGTGAGAGTGGTGGGGCTCCCTGAAGGGGTGGAGGGGTCTAAGCCAGCCATCTTTGCTGAACAATTTTTCAAACAACTTCTCTCATTAACTGACCTCCCCCCCTACCTATGTTGTAGAGCACGCCCATCGTGTCTCCATGGGAGCAAGGCCGCCCGGGGCCCCGCCACGGCCTTTCCTGGTCAAATTCCTGAACTATCGGGACCGTAACATGCTTCTATCTGAAGCCACGAAACACCAGGATTTGCATTTTGAAAACACCCGGGTTATGCTCTTTCCCGACTTCTCGGCTGAGACTGAGAAGCGTCGGTCATTTACGGAGGTCCGCAAGCATCTCAGGGGTAAAGAGATCAAATATAGCATGATGTACCCCAGCAGGCTCAGAATCCAGTACAACGGTACAGTAAAGTTTTATGAGTCCCCCCAGGAGGTCTAGGGTTGAGACATTTACTTACCTGGGGGTGCGAGTGACTAAATGCCTACCTCCCTGAACCTCCTCCCACTCGTACCTAGACTACAGAAGCTGGTGCAAGTGGCGAGGAGGCTTACGCTCTCCCTGATGGGCCGTGTTGCCTTACTGAAAATGAAATTCCTCTCGGTGGTGCTGTATTTTTTGCGTCATTCCCCTTAGTGGGTCCCAAAGGCTTTCTTCTGTAAGTTGGATGGCATCATTAGTTCTTTTCTTTGGTCGCCGGGGGTCCCTAGAATAGGCCTGAGGGCCATCCAGGAGCCTAAGGACAGTGGCGGACTTGCCATCCCGGATTGGCGTAAATACTACCTGGTGGGACAAATGGTGTTTGCGCGGCGTTGGTTAAGGGCGGATGCGGAGGATTCAGCTACGGTCCTGGAAGCAGCTCACTTGGGTTCCTATGAAAGCCTGCGTTTGACACTGTTCAGGGGAGTGGGTTCTGACTTACCACTGACAGAATCCACAGAGGCCACGATTAAGGCGTGGGGCCAGGCTCTGAAGTTGGCGTGTCTCAGTTACATTGGGTTTTCTCCGTCGGCCCTGCTGTGGATGAATCCCAAGCTCCCTCATTTCTATCGACTGCCAGACCCTATGGTGTGGGCCACTGTGGGGGTTAAGACATTGGGGGAAATAACCACGGAGGGAGACTTGCTCACATTTGATAATCTACAAACTCGTCATGACCTGCCCACGACTCATTACTTTAGATATCTACAACTACGCCACGCATTTAGGAGTCAATTTGCTGACTCCAGAGATTGAGCCAGTGCTATCGGATCTGGAGCTAATGCTGACTAACCCTGACCTTCGTAAAACATTATCCACTGTATACAAGGACCTGTTTAGACTTGTAGACGAGAGAAGAGAAGGTAACCTGTGGGTGGGGGGTAAGCTGTGGAGAGGGTGGTGAACCGTGGATGAGAGAAGAGAAGGTAACCTGTGGGTAGGGGGCTGGGCTGTGGAGAGGGGGGAAGAGGGTGAACTGCGGATGAGAAAAGAGAAGGTAACCTGTGCATAGGGGGAAGGTAACCTGTGCGCGTGGGGGAGGGGGGTGAGCTGTGGACGAGAATAGAGAGGGTGATCTGTGGATGGGGAGGAGAGCTGTGGACAGGGGGGGAGAAGGTGGGCTGTGGATGGGGGGGAGAAAGTGAGCCTTGACTATACCCATTATCTGGCAATACTTATGGGTGGGGTTGGGGACGGGGAGTTGACTAGGGAGGTTGGGTTTCTGCAACTATTCTCTGAAAAAAAAAGCCCTGGATACATCTATAATTCTACCACTTTACAGAACTCTGGTTTAGCTACATTTTGAGTATGCTGTCAAGCTCTGGTCAACAGTCCACGGGAGGCATGTGCTGGAACTGGAGAGAGAAGGCCAACAAAACGAATAAGGGGACTGGAGGATCGCAGTTATGAGGAAAGGGTACTCATATTAAAGTGATTGTAAGGCTGCATTCACATGTCAGCTTATAATCGCGGGCAGAACCGCCGCGGTTCCGCCCGCGATTCAGAGATTTATTGCAAATCGCGGGACGCCTAGCGTTGCCCGTTGATTTGCAATAGCCCCCCAAACGCCGAGCGATGTTGCCGCGATTTACGCCCGCCGAATCGCGGCAACATCGCGCAAACAAAATCGCGGGACGCAATACGCTCCAAAGAAGCTCTTGTACTTTTTTGGAGCGTATTGCGTCCCGCGATTTTGTTTGCGCGATGTTGCCGCGATTCGGCGGGCGTAAATCGCGGCAACATCGCTCGGCGTTTGGGGGGCTATTGCAAATCAACGGGCAACGCTAGGTGTCCCGCGATTTGCAATAAATCTCCGAATCGCGGGCGGAACCGCGGCGGTTCTGCCCGCGATTATAAGCTGACATGTGAATGCAGCCTAAAGTCTCATTTTTTGTTTTGTTTTGTTTTTTTTTAAACAACAAACATGTTATACTTACCACCTCCGTGCAGTTGGTTTTGCACAGGGCCCCTCTGATCCCCCTCTTCTCGGGTCCCTGGCTGGTGCTCCTAGCCTCTCCCTCCTGTCGAGTGCCCCCACAGCAAGCAGCTTGCTATGGGGGCACCTGAGCCTAGCTTTAGCTCCGTGTGTCCATTCCGACACTGCGCTGCCATTTGGCCTCACCCCCTCTCTCTTATGATTGGGTAACTGACTAACTGATGGGACTCAGGTAAGTAGTAGGGGGTGTTGTGGAGGCTGCTACACACAGAAAGATTTTTATCCTAATGCATAGAATGCATTAAGATAAACAACCTTCTGACTTTACAACTCCTTTCAAGCTTAAGAGATGCTTAACCTCCTTAGCGGTATTCCCGAGTGTGGGTCGGGTTAACTTTCAGTACCAAAGGTGGTAACCCCCGAGCCACACTCGGGATTACCCCGCAATGTTACTCACCTTCCCTGCGCTCCCGCGCCATCCTCCCTGGCGTCCTCACACTCTCTCCCCGCTCTGTTCACGGCCGATTGCAGGCACTTGCCTTGTAAATATACAAATGACATGATACAAAGCTGTGATCCTAACGGATTACACTGTATCATGCCATTTCCCCACTGGATTGCACCTGGTGACTTTTCCAGTGCCCTGCCTGTGCTTTTCCAGTTCTTTGTGCCTGGAAAATTTTGAATGACCATGGCGTCTAAAAAGCTTTCTTTTTGCGCAAAAGGGCTTTTAGACTAAATGGAAAACAGCGACAGCTAAAAGCGCTTTTTTTCACGCAAAAATAATGCTTTTTGGACACCATGGTCGTTCTCAATTTTCCAGGCACAAAGAACTGGAAAAGCACAGGCAGGGCACTGGGAAAGTCACCAGGTGAAATCTTGTGGTGAAATGGCAAGATACAGTGTGATCTGTTCGGATCACAACTTTGTATCATGTCATTTAGTGTATTTACATTTTTGAAATTGCCGCCGGTTTCACCCCCCTGCGTCGCAACGCTTGCAGGGAAGGGAACTGGAAGACAAGTGCCGGCATCGGCTGGGAGGACAATGGGAGGACGGCGGGGGAGGATGGCAGGGGAGGACGGCGGGAGATCGCAGGGGAAGGTGAATTTTTAAATATAAAACAACAGATTTCCATGCAAAAGAATGTACCGCTTTTAACACAGAAATCTGGACATAATCAGACCGCCAGGGAGGTTAAAGGGGTTTTAAATGCTCGTTTTTTAATTAAATAACAAACATGCCTATACTTACCTGCTTTGTGCAATTGTTTAGTCATCCATTGACACAGACAGCGGACTCAGCCCTGGTCCCAGCTCCCGTGTCACTGGATTTAATTGACAGCAGCGGAAGCCAATGTCATGCTGTCAATCTGTCAAATGAGGAGGAAAAACCTTGAAGCTTTACGACCACTTTAAGAGGAGATATGATCACAATATATTCATATCTAAATGGTAATTCTAGCATAGGGAGAAAACAATTCAGTCTCAGGTCACTCAAGAGGACAATCGACCACTCAATGAAGTTGGATGAGAAGCAATTTGACTCTAAACTACATAAAGGGTTCTTTACTGTTAGAATGGTAATGATGTGGAACTAGCTTCCACAATCGGTGGTGTCAGTGGGCATTGTCAACAGTTTAAAAAAACTTTTAGATAGGCATCCTAGTGTACACAATATACAGGGATATGGGAAGTGGTAGAGACTTAATTACATAGACACACCCACATAGGTTGAACTGGATAAACTGGTGTTTTTATTCAACCTTACCAGCTATGTAACTATGAGTATAATTGCTGCGGGGACATTAAGGCTGAAATGCCAAGGGACAGTCTTTCATGGGTGAGTTTCATGCCTCCCAAACCCTTGGAGTGCTACGTGGCTGTGGAGAGGTGGCTGAGAATCTTCAGGGACCACAAGGACTCTGGTTCCCCTGCCTCTAGTAATTTGCAAAGCATTACCTCCCTCTTGCTCTATAGCCTGCAAAAGGAACCTAGAATTTGTGGCTTTAAGAAGAGGGACTGTTACTGGTTGCCAACCCTCCTTGATCCACGTTACAAGGGGAAAGTTGCAGAGCTCATCCTGCCCTTCCATAAAGAGCACAGGATGAAACATCTGGAGGATGCACTATGAAATAACCTGTGTCACTAATTTCCAGAGACTGGCAGAGGAAAGGTGGCAGAGGAAAGGTGTCTGCTGGTGAAAGGAAGAGCAGCTGTAGGGGTGGTTGCATAGGTGACACCTTTAAAAAGCACTCAGATCTGTCTGCTGCCAGCACCTATTAGCACCTGCTGCATCACATGGTGGCCAATTACCCGGGGTCAAGAGCAGATATAACTACTGGGTCATGATGGTGGACACCTGTCCAGAGCATGACCAGTATGCAATTGAGCTGCTCTCTGAACATGTATTCAGTGTAGTAATGGGCTCTGTGACAGACTAAAGTGTGCATCTGTTCATGAACACTGCTGTTGCTGACATTAGTGAAAATGAATCAGTCTTCAATCAGCAGCAGCTCCCACTACAGGTCCCAAGCTCCTGATACAGTTGCTTTTGCTTAAATATTTGGGGGATCCTGTCACCCTCCTTTTAATGCTTCATTCACAGCTGCCACAAAAACATCTCACATGCTGCCACCATTTCCATGCCTAGTCTCTATGAACCCACCCAGCCACTGTTAACATCTCCTGCCACTGTTGTATACCTGCTACTATTACAGTCAAAAAATTGGGCAATAGTTGCTGTTCTTGCAACAGCAGGGAGAATGTGTGGCCCTCAGGCTCCTTCCTCCCCTGCTCTTTTCGGGAGAGCCCCCCCGATCAAATATTCGACGGTCGGCTTCGGCTGACCTAGAAGAATTGGGTCTGCCAGGCCTTCTGGCTAGGTAGGCCATTGGAACTCTATGTCCCTGTCAGGAGCCTTGCGCTCCGGGGGATCAAGGAGAGGCCCTACCCCTGTGGGGGATGTACAAAGCACACCCTAAGTGCACTTTTTTGTGTGTTTGTTTCACAGGCACGTTTTTTGTACACTTGTTTTTTTTGTTTTTAGGTTTTTGCACCACCATATGAAAAAAAAAAAGAAGAAAAAAAACGCAATTTTAATGTGGTATCCACAATTTTTTAGCAGCTATTTCATAGTTGCATATGCTGTGAATTTGTTTAAAAGGGTCCATTCTGTGCTCTGAAAGCAGCACCTAAAACCCATCTTTTTGCAGCTGGGTCCACCCTGTGTTCTGCAGGATTTGTTGTCCCCACGTGAGTGGGTTATGATTATATCAATGCATCTATGATTTTTTCACATGCACGGCTCCAACTATGATGTATATTCTATGTTTACAATCTGTGACTAATGTTATTAACCATGATGTATAATTTATGTCTCCAATTTGTGATTGCTGTTATTGTAATAAACATCAGTTTTTATATATGATATTCTGCTTCTGGTAGATATTATTAGGGATGATCGAACGGTTCAGGTCAACCATCGGTTCGACCCGAACATTGGGTGTTCGAAATTCGGCCGAATTCCGAACTTTTTGCCGTAAAAGTTCGGAATTCGGTCACCCGAACCGCCCAAAATGCAATGGGACAGGAAGTGGGCTTTAAAAGCCAGTGATTGGCCCAGAAACGTCAGTAAAAGCCAATGAGGGGGCAGGAGTCTGCTAGGAACGTGATTGGAGTGACTACGGGGACCAGAGGCCAATCAGGAGTGAATACGCCCCCCAGTATATAACATAGCCCCGACTAACCTCTAGCACTGTAATACAGAGGCTTTGGAAGAGAGTGGAAGCATTTGTGTTTCTCCTGCTGTGTTAAACAACGTTTGCTGCATAGCCGATTGCTTGTAAAGCTCAATATCAGCAGAAGAGCAGTCAGCTTACAGAAAGATTGTCAGTTTGGTTAGAAATACAGCGATTGTGCTGTTTGAGTTAGAAAAAATAAAAAATAAAAAATTTAAAGGGACAGTGTCAGTTAGAAATTATCTTCTGCTGTATGGAGCTGTTCTTTTAGTGTGAGGAAAGGGATATGCAGTGTAGTTAGGGTACTATATACCACTATAGTTACTTTTTGTAGGGATACTTTTATGTGTCAGGGTTCCGTCTAGTGAGCACGTTGTACTGCTGATATATCTACAGCAGGTATACGTGCTTGCTAGTCAGCTATTGTGCAAAATACATTTCAGCGATACACACATCTGCTGTATTTAGCAACAACTTTGGGTCGCATAGCAGTGTGCGTTTTGCAGGTGAATTTCACTGCGCAGAGTTGCCAAAGCCTCAGTGACAACTTAACGGCTGTTCTTGTTGTAAGCGTTAAGTCCACTGCAAAAGGCTTTGCTACTCTGCGTCACACACATCTACTTTATTTAGCGACAACTTTGGGTCGCATAGCAGTGTGCTTCTTGCAGGTGATTTTCACATCGCACAGTTGATAAAGCCTCAGTGACAACTATACATAAATTAAAATTCATCACAAAAAAAAACAGATTATTTTTCTTCGAATTTCAGTAGCACAGGGATGGTGTTACCCTCCTTTCCTAAAGGGCAAATAAATAAAGTGCATAAATTGCATAAATAATCCAAAACATCCAACTAAGCAAGAACAGAGTCCTTCAAAAGTCTTTTTTTATGTAGTGCCAGAGCAATACACAGTGCCTTTAATGCAGGGTCATTGGTGTCAGTTATAGGAACCACCATACAATGTCACCACCACCAGCTCTGGCACTACATAAACAAAGTCTTTTGAAGGACTCTGTTCTTGCTTAGTTAGATGTTTTGGATTATTTATGCAATTTATGCACTTTATTTATTTGCACTTTATGAAATGAGGGTAACACCATCCCTGTGCTACTGAAATTCTAAGAAAAACAATCTTTTTTTTTTTGTGATGAATTTTAATTTATGTAGTTGTCACTGAGGCTTTATCAACTGTGCGATGTGAAAATCACCTGCAAGACGCACACTGCTATGCGACCCAAAGTTGTCGCTAAATAAAGCAGATGTGTGTGACGCAAAGTAGCAAAGCTTTTTGCAGTGGACTTAAAGCCTCAGTGACAAGTTAACGCCTGTTCTTGTTGTAAGTGTTAAGTCCGCTGCAAAAGGCGTCACACACATCTGCTTTATTAGGAGCAAAAGAAAGGCGCGGTTAAGCAAAAAAGTCATTTATGAAGGTTTGGCATGCTATAAAATTTTTTTTTCAATAATTTTTTCAATAATTGGCTCTTTTTAAGAACTTTTTTTTGCCTGATTCATAGTCCCTGGGGCATGACCCAGAACCCTAGGCACTTTCTAGGGGCATTTATTAGGTTTTAGGGCTTCAAAATGATGTTTTTTGATTCCCGAGGTTCGGGTCCCATTGATTTCAATGGGGTTCGGGAATCCGAACTGAACTTTCGGGAAATTCGGGTGTTCTAGTCGAACCAAACTTTTCAAAAGTTCGATCATCCCTAGATATTATATACTTGGCACATGTTACCAATTAGTATTAGTAACACGCCTCATATAAAGTCCCAAAATTCCCCCTCTCTTATATATGATTAGGGATGGAGGCACACGGCATCATGTACCTCATAGACAGTCCCAAATTCCCCTTGGTTTGCATTTAATAGGGATAGAGTTGTGCCACTATAGCTATATCCATTTACTTAGCCCTCATTGCTTATACAGATGTTTGGTTCACAACCCCCCCCCCCCCTTCCTGAGACCCGTAACTCTTATACACTCTTTTTTTTTTTTCTTTTGGCCGTGTCCAAAAAAAGACACATTCTAGCTGTGGTATAAATCGGTATGCTATTTCCATCACCAGTATCCAAATAAAAAGACACCTTTTTTTGATGCTAAATGCACGCTCAAGCTCTCAGAAATTGTAGATTGTCCAAATGGTCTTTTTAACTGTTGCAAACCTATATGCTTTTTCCATCTATAGTGTCTTCCGTGTTTTCAGATGCTAAGTGCCCCAAAAACAGATGCAAAGTGCCTGCTCAATCTCTCAGAAATTGTGGCCTATTCAAAATGGCTTTCTAGCTGTAGAACCAATCTGTATGTTTTTGCCATAATTGATGTCCAAAAAAACACTACAAAAGTCTGCAAACAATACCTCATAATGTCAAAAATGGGTGGTGCGCTTTATCAATAAATGTGAATGCATAAACTGTGCATGAAAATGAATGTGCAAATCAATATACAAACATATAAGGCACATATAACGAAATCAAAGTCCCAAAGTTTTCTTGATGAGAATCCAAATGAATATTCAGTGACTGATGTAAACTGGTGATGACAAATCAAAAGTAACAGTGATTCCCTCCACCAGTGTGAATTCCTCCTTACCGGACGGATAAAATAAGTGCTCCTCTATACAAATATTAGATGTCTGTGCTCAAGCCCAAAAAAACGATCCGTGTTCACCACCGTGCATGCTTATAAGCCTGCTTGGCCCCTTACCAGATCGATATGGAAAAGCACTTTGCCACAAATTCCTGGACCGCAATGGCTGTCTCTCAGAATGTCCAAGCAACCGTAGGGAGGACTCGGCAGGAAGATGGTATCATCCAACAATTGCATGTAAGAGAATGACCGCTATAGTGCATTACCTTTTAAAAATTATTTATTAAAAGAAAGATACACTTACAAGTATGCGGATTAGACACAGCGAATGAATGTAGAGGAGCAATGAGGAATTCTAATGAGCCCGGGTCCGGCTGCAGCTCAGATCCCGAGCGACGTCGTGACGGCACGCCTCCTGTCTAACGCGTTTCCACCGATTGGTTATCTTCAGAGATAGGAGGTTCCCGCGCGCCGTCACTTCCGTCCTTTTATTTTCAATGGGGCCGCGTCACTTCCGGTGTCAACAATGGAAGCTCCGGAAGTATCTCACGGCTCTCCATCATTTAGAACTTATCTAATCGTTCTATCTTCTCCAAAATGCGGATGTATATTAGTGGGGTAGCGCCTACTAATGAGACGATTTATTCTCAACTGCAAAAGGAGTATTAAAATTGCTCATCCTGTATCGTCGCCACCTGTTAACTTCCGCTAGTGTGCATATATTTTAATTGATGGGTAAATTATAATAAAAACTTTAAAAATGTGGGGGACAAATATATCCACTTCCACATTACCAACTTCTATCAATGGATAAAATAAATGGCGTAAAATCCTATGCAAGCTATTTCAGCACAGTGACACCGGAAGTGACCAGCATTATACTTCCTTTCCAAGAGGACAACTGTTTTGCTTAATGCTTATCTCTCAGTGTACTAATTAGACCAAACGGTCTGAGATACATATATTGACCGGTATATATTACATAAGGTTCCATAAAAATATGTGTAAACACCATATATATCTTAATATAAAATGACAACAAACGGAATAAAAAGATAAAAAATAAAGGTACTAGATGTCTAATGTGAATTGTGATAGAGGGAATATACTGGCTATGTGTTCAACTGTTATTAATATGCGAATTGATATCCCATTCTATATTGTGGCCTCTCGGCCTAAAGCATTTCAATTCGTAAATCCAGAAAGTCTCGCGTCTCGAGATGGACCTTTCTAAATTACTGCCTCTCCAATGAGGGACATGTTTCTCAATAACAGTGATTTTTAGTTTCCTGGAATCTTTATTGTGACAATTGGCATAGTGTTGTGACACACTGTGCCCTGGGAAACCATTATGAATGTTGGTCAAATGCTCTCCAACACGTATGCTCGCTGTCCTTATAGTTCTGCCTACATATTGGAGGTTACATTCACATTGTAACAGGTAAATGACCCCTTTGGTATGACAAGAGATGAACTCTCTTATGGGATATTCCTTCCCTGTTACTGTGGAGGTAAATTTCTTTGTTTTCACTGTGGTTGCTTCAGTACATATCCTGCATCTTTTGCAAGGGTAGAAGCCTTTCATGTTCGGGAATACCTCTGTCTTGAGCGGTCTCTCGACAGGGTTTCGGGCTATCATTTCTTTCAGATTAGTCGCCTTCCTAAAGATGATTTTTGGTTGGGTGGGCAAAGCTGGACCCAAGATTCTGTCCTCTTGTAGGACCCCCCAGTATTTTTTGAAGACATAGTTGAGCCATTTGTATTTGCTAGAAAATTTGGTAGTAAATGCATATTCAAAGTGTGGAGAGATCCCTTTAGTTTTCTGTTTATACTCTACAAGGCTCTTTTGCTCCATTGGAGTGACTTTTTCAATTTCTTCATTCAACTCTGAAACATCGTATCCTTTTTCAACAAATCTCTGTTTGAGAGTGCCCACTTGTTGTTGAAAATCTCCTTGTTCTGTACAATTCCTTCTAATCCTCCTAAACTGGCTGCTCGGTACCGATTTAAGCCAATTGGGATGATGGCAACTATCCTTGGCTATAAAGCCGTTCCTATCTGTGGGCTTAAAAAATGATCGGGTGGCAAAGCCCGAATCTTTCCGATAGATGACCAAGTCCAAGAAATTAATGGAGGTTTTACTGTATTGGTAGGTGAACCTGATGCCCCAACTGTTACAATTCAGGTTGTCCATAAAACTCTTAAGAGAGCCTACGTCACCCTTCCACACCAACAGTGTATCATCGATGTACCTCCTCCAAATGACTAATTCCTTGGCTCGATTGGAAAATATGTTGCGATCTTCCCAAAGGGCCATGAACAGGTTGGCTAAACTTGGGGCAAATTTAGCTCCCATGGCCACACCTGTTCTCTGACGGTAAAAATTTTGATTATAATAAAAATAATTGTGGTTCATTCCAAATATTAGGAGGTCCAGGATAAACTGTTTTTGTTTAAGCGGAATCTCATGGTTAGCATCAAGGAATGTGCTGACGGCTTCGTAACCCATTTCATGCGGTATGATGGTATACAATGAGGTCACATCGGCTGTGACAAGCAAAACATCTCCTTGAATTTCTACCTCCGTTATATCCCTGATGCATTGGGAAGTGTCTTTAAGGAAGGCCGGTGTTCCTTGTACAAGGGGCTGGAGGAAATAGTCAACATATTTTCCCAACCTTGAAGTAACAGACTCTACTCCACTAACTATAGGCCTTCCTGGTGGGTTATCAAGACATTTGTGCACCTTTGGAAGGTAGTATATGGTGGGAACCCTGGGAGAAACTGGAACTAAAAAGTCCTTTTCTTTTTCGTTTAACACACCTGTGGTAAAACCTTGGTGTATCAGTTTCTCCAACTTCCTTTTATAAACCAAGGTGGGGTCATTCCTCAAGATTTCATACGTGGTGGGATCTGCTACCAGGCGGTCCATTTCTCTGATGTAATCATCCTTATTCAATAGCACAATCCCCCCACCTTTATCGGCTGGCCTGATTACTAGGTTTTTTCTCTCACACAGAGACTTGATTCCCTTTTGTAAATCACCTTCAGGTTTGGATTCCAGCTTTTTCTCCTCCAGTTCTCTTAATACCAAATCTCTAAAAACCGTAACATGATGGTTTGGTGCTCCTGGAGGGTTAAATAGTGAGGCGTTCTTTAGGCCGGAGGGAATAATAGATGATGTTTGATAGGATACATAGTTCCTTTCTCCAGCTTTTGAAAGAAAGTGTCTTTTTACATTCAACTTCCTCACATATTTGTGGATGTCCACAAATGTCTCAAACTTATTTAGGGTTTTTTTCGGGGCATATTTTAACCCTTTACTCAGTGTGTGTTTTTCAGATTCAGAAAGCTCCACCTTACTAAGGTTAAAGATTCCTTGAGTTTCTTGGTTTTTGATTTTATTCTTTCTGGATCCTCCTCTGCATCCCCTAATTACTTTCTTCTTTTTTTTTTGCCCTTCTTTGGGCCTTGCCCTAAAAAATTCTTCTTATTGGCTTTATTGGGTGTCCTAGTCTGTGGAGGTTCAAATACCTCTTCCCTTTCATCATATCCATTATGTCGCAAGGGTTCAAATTTATTTTGGGTATATTGGGAATAAACCCTGGGAGTATGGGGAGAATCCGTGCAATTCCCTAGATAGTCCACAGGGACTCTTCTTGGTGACCGAGATCTCGATCTTCTGGATTGTCTCTCCCATGAATTCCTTCGATATTCATGTTCTCTTCTATAGGAGTCATGTCTCGCGGGTCTCCCTCTTTCTCTGTTGTTGTAATAATAGTCTCCTCCAGCCTGGTGTTTGGTGTTTTGACTTGAGCCGCTTTCTTTCAAGGGTTTAAATTTCTCAAAATTCTTCGGTCCTGATTGGTCCTCCCCCTTTTTAGAAGGTTCTGCTATTTTCACCTCTTTCTTAGGCACCTCCTTTGGTTCTTTAAAGCCAAAAGGTTCTAATCCCTTTTTGGAGGTCCCTTCACCTGGTGAATTTTGAATTTCCATATTGTTTTCTTCTTTGTCTACAAGATTCGATTGCCATTTGAACACTCTTGATCCATGATAATCTTCAAGATCCCTCAGGTATTTTTTCCTTTTCTTAGTCTTCTGTTCTTCATCCTCCATAGCCAGTATTTCCCTCAATTCTTTATTGTATATCTTGTAGGCTTCTTCTTGCATAGAAGGTAATAACTTCTCTTTAATCTCTAGTATCTCTTTATTCAATTTTAAAACTTTTTTCCTCTTCCTGTCAATGAGGAAATTTAATAGGCCCATCCCTGCCCCATTGAAAAATTGAAACCACTCAATGAGGTCTTGGTCTCCCTGGTCCGGGTGTATGTTCCACCTTAGACTCCTGGGGACCATTTTTTCTTGGACATATTTCTCGAGAAACGCTATGTCCCAAGAGGCATGTAATTCTGATACCATCATATTTTTCAATCTCATAAAGATTCCTCTTAGATCTGTGGTCTCCTGGGTGGTTTTGGTGAAAATTTCATCTACTAGAAGTTTGCGTGTGCTATGATACTCAAAAATATCCATAATGACCTGCTGCTACTCGAAATGAATAATAGGTTGTGAAAAAAAGAAAGTGCGCTAGGTCTGTGATAAGCTGCTACCAGAAAAATAATGTGAAATGTCAAAAATGGGTGGTGCGCTTTATCAATAAATGTGAATGCATAAACTGTGCATGAAAATGAATGTGCAAATCAATATACAAACATATAAGGCACATATAACGAAATCAAAGTCCCAAAGTTTTCTTGATGAGAATCCAAATGAATATTCAGTGACTGATGTAAACTGGTGATGACAAATCAAAAGTAACAGTGATTCCCTCCACCAGTGTGAATTCCTCCTTACCGGACGGATAAAATAAGTGCTCCTCTATACAAATATTAGATGTCTGTGCTCAAGCCCAAAAAAACGATCCGTGTTCACCACCGTGCATGCTTATAAGCCTGCTTGGCCCCTTACCAGATCGATATGGAAAAGCACTTTGCCACAAATTCCTGGACCGCAATGGCTGTCTCTCAGAATGTCCAAGCAACCGTAGGGAGGACTCGGCAGGAAGATGGTATCATCCAACAATTGCATGTAAGAGAATGACCGCTATAGTGCATTACCTTTTAAAAATTATTTATTAAAAGAAAGATACACTTACAAGTATGCGGATTAGACACAGCGAATGAATGTAGAGGAGCAATGAGGAATTCTAATGAGCCCGGGTCCGGCTGCAGCTCAGATCCCGAGCGACGTCGTGACGGCACGCCTCCTGTCTAACGCGTTTCCACCGATTGGTTATCTTCAGAGATAGGAGGTTCCCGCGCGCCGTCACTTCCGTCCTTTTATTTTCAATGGGGCCGCGTCACTTCCGGTGTCAACAATGGAAGCTCCGGAAGTATCTCACGGCTCTCCATCATTTAGAACTTATCTAATCGTTCTATCTTCTCCAAAATGCGGATGTATATTAGTGGGGTAGCGCCTACTAATGAGACGATTTATTCTCAACTGCAAAAGGAGTATTAAAATTGCTCATCCTGTATCGTCGCCACCTGTTAACTTCCGCTAGTGTGCATATATTTTAATTGATGGGTAAATTATAATAAAAACTTTAAAAATGTGGGGGACAAATATATCCACTTCCACATTACCAACTTCTATCAATGGATAAAATAAATGGCGTAAAATCCTATGCAAGCTATTTCAGCACAGTGACACCGGAAGTGACCAGCATTATACTTCCTTTCCAAGAGGACAACTGTTTTGCTTAATGCTTATCTCTCAGTGTACTAATTAGACCAAACGGTCTGAGATACATATATTGACCGGTATATATTACATAAGGTTCCATAAAAATATGTGTAAACACCATATATATCTTAATATAAAATGACAACAAACGGAATAAAAAGATAAAAAATAAAGGTACTAGATGTCTAATGTGAATTGTGATAGAGGGAATATACTGGCTATGTGTTCAACTGTTATTAATATGCGAATTGATATCCCATTCTATATTGTGGCCTCTCGGCCTAAAGCATTTCAATTCGTAAATCCAGAAAGTCTCGCGTCTCGAGATGGACCTTTCTAAATTACTGCCTCTCCAATGAGGGACATGTTTCTCAATAACAGTGATTTTTAGTTTCCTGGAATCTTTATTGTGACAATTGGCATAGTGTTGTGACACACTGTGCCCTGGGAAACCATTATGAATGTTGGTCAAATGCTCTTCAACACGTATGCTCGCTGTCCTTATAGTTCTGCCTACATATTGGAGGTTACATTCACATTGTAACAGGTAAATGACCCCTTTGGTATGACAAGAGATGAACTCTCTTATGGGATATTCCTTCCCTGTTACTGTGGAGGTAAATTTCTTTGTTTTCACTGTGGTTGCTTCAGTACATATCCTGCATCTTTTGCAAGGGTAGAAGCCTTTCATGTTCGGGAATACCTCTGTCTTGAGCGGTCTCTCGACAGGGTTTCGGGCTATCATTTCTTTCAGATTAGTCGCCTTCCTAAAGATGATTTTTGGTTGGGTGGGCAAAGCTGGACCCAAGATTCTGTCCTCTTGTAGGACCCCCCAGTATTTTTTGAAGACATAGTTGAGCCATTTGTAATTGCTAGAAAATTTGGTAGTAAATGCATATTCAAAGTGTGGAGAGATCCCTTTAGTTTTCTGTTTATACTCTACAAGGCTCTTTTGCTCCATTGGAGTGACTTTTTCAATTTCTTCATTCAACTCTGAAACATCGTATCCTTTTTCAACAAATCTCTGTTTGAGAGTGCCCACTTGTTGTTGAAAATCTCCTTGTTCTGTACAATTCCTTCTAATCCTCCTAAACTGGCTGCTCGGTACCGATTTAAGCCAATTGGGATGATGGCAACTATCCTTGGCTATAAAGCCGTTCCTATCTGTGGGCTTAAAAAATGATCGGGTGGCAAAGCCCGAATCTTTCCGATAGATGACCAAGTCCAAGAAATTAATGGAGGTTTTACTGTATTGGTAGGTGAACCTGATGCCCCTCATAGACAGTCCCAAATTCCCCTTGGTTTGCATTTAATAGGGATAGAGTTGTGCCACTATAGCTATATCCATTTACTTAGCCCTCATTGCTTATACAGATGTTTGGTTCACAACCCCCCCCCCCCCCTTCCTGAGACCCGTAACTCTTATACACTCTTTTTTTTTTTTCTTTTGGCCGTGTCCAAAAAAAGACACATTCTAGCTGTGGTATAAATCGGTATGCTATTTCCATCACCAGTATCCAAATAAAAAGACACCTTTTTTTGATGCTAAATGCACGCTCAAGCTCTCAGAAATTGTAGATTGTCCAAATGGTCTTTTTAACTGTTGCAAACCTATATGCTTTTTCCATCTATAGTGTCTTCCGTGTTTTCAGATGCTAAGTGCCCCAAAAACAGATGCAAAGTGCCTGCTCAATCTCTCAGAAATTGTGGCCTATTCAAAATGGCTTTCTAGCTGTAGAACCAATCTGTATGTTTTTGCCATAATTGATGTCCAAAAAAACACTACAAAAGTCTGCAAACAATACCTCATAATGACAATGTGAAAGAAGTTTGTTTAAAATCCTTGCAAATTTATTACAATTAAAAAAATGAAGAAATCACATGGACATGAGTATTCACAGCCCTATCTATGACACTTAAGATTGAGCTCTGGTGCACCCTGTTTCCACGGTTCATCCTTTAGATGTTTCTACAACTTGACTGGAGTCCACCTGTGGTAAATTCAGTTGATTGGACATGATTCGGAAAGGCACTCACCTGTCTATATAAGGTCCCATAAGGAAACAGTGCATGTCAGAGCACAATCCAAGCCATGAAGTCCAAGGAACTGTCTGTAGACTTCCGAGACAGGATTGTATCAAGGCAGAGATCTGGGGAAGGGTACAGAAATATTTCTGCAGAATTAAAGGTCCCAGTGAGCACAGTACCCTCCATATTCTGTAAATGGAAGAGGTTTGGAAACACCAGGACTCTTACTAGAGTGGGTCGCCCGGCCAAACTAAGCGATCAGAGGAGAAGGACCTTATTCAGGGAGGTGACCAAGAACCTGATGGTCACTCTGACAGAGCTCCAGCATTTCTCGGTGGAGAGAGGAGAACCTTCTGGGAGAAAAACCATCTCTGCAGCACTCCACCAATCAGGCCTGTATGGTAGAGTGGCCAGACGGAAGTCACTCTTCAGTAAAAGGCACATGACAGCCAGCCTGGAGTTTGCCAAAAGACACCCGAAGGGCTCTCAGATCATGAGAAACAAAATTATCTGGTCTGATGAAACAAAGATTGAACTCTTTGGCCTGAACGGGAAGCGTCATGTCTGGAGGAAACCAGGCACCGCTTACCACATGGCCAATGCCATCCCTACAGTAAAGCATGCTATGGTGGCATGCTGTGGGGATGTTTTTCAGTGGAAGGAATAGGGAGACCAGTCAGGATCAAGGGAAAGATAAATGTAGCACTTTACAGAGACATCCTTGATGAAAACCTGCTCCAGAGCGCTCTGGACCTCAGACTGGGGCGAAGGTTCATCTTCCAACAGGACAATGACCCTAAGCACCCAGCCAAGATAACAAGGCAGTGGCTATGGAACAACTCTGTAAATGTCCTTGAGTGGCCCAGTCAGAGCCCAGACTTGAAGCCGTTTGAACATCTCTGGAGAGATCTGAAAATTGCTGTGCACTGCTCCCCTTCTATCCTGATGGAGTTTGAGAGGTCCTCCAAAGAAGAATGGGAAAAACTGCCCAAAAATAGGTGTGCCAAGTTTGCAGCATTATACTCAAAAAGACTTGAGGCTGTAATTGGTGCCAAAGGTGCTTCAACAAAGTATTGAGCAAAGGCTGTGAATACTATGTACATGCAATATTTTTTCGGTTTTTATTTGTTATAAATTTGCAAAAATTTCAAACAAACTTCTTTCACGTTGTCATTATGGGGTATTGTTTGAAGAATTTTGAGGAAAATAATGAATTTAATTCATTTTGGAATAAGGACATAGCAAAATGTGGAAAAAGTGAAGCGTTGTAAATACTTTCCGGATGCACTGTATATAGAAAAGATATTTTGTGCGCTCAGTGTATAATAGGATGCAGAATTCTAATGGTCTGAACACAAAACTGAACGAACTATCTGCGGCCTGTTCAATAAGGTTTTCTAGCTGTGGTGCAAACTTGTTTGATATTTTCATTGTCGTTGTTCAAAAAAGACCCTTTTTATTTTAGATGCTGACTATTCCTCAAAATCTCAAATAATGCAACCGTTTCAAACTGACTTTTTCGCTTTGGTGCAAAAAAATACATAATTGTTCTTTGTGGTAGGGACGCAACAGAGTGTGTTATTGAATAGAAGGTCCCAACAAGCTATGCTCTGTGACTTGTTTTGCCCATTTACATGACATTGATAGTGTTAGCGTTTTTATTATAGAGTATACACAATACATATGTAACAATAGTTTATGGCTGTTTTGCCTTTTCTGCTTTCAATGTTCAATTATTACGTCTAAACAGAATTTTTTTTGCAAAAACTACCTATTACACATTTCTTTTTAGGGTGGAAATCAGTAACTTTGGGTTGCTGCTGCCATATGTAAGCAGAGCAATTATGTAAAAGTAAAGTACATGAAGAGACATGCAATTTATGTGGTGCCAGAATATGGTGTTGCTGACACTGTCTGCAGGGGTCTTAAAGTGATATTAAAGTCTAAGTGTTTTTCCTTTAAAAATAACAAACATTTTACACTTACCTGCTACCTGCAGTGGTTTTGTTCAGAGCAGCACAGATCCTCCCCTTCTCGGGTCGCTCAGCAGTGCTCCTGGCTGCTCTCTCCTGCCGAGTGCCCCCACAGCAAGCAGTTTACTATGGGGGCACCCAAGCCGAGCCACAGCTCCCTGTGTCCATTCTGACACAGAGCTACAGTTTGGCCTCTCTCTCCTCATTGCCTCACTGACTTTGTTTGACAGCCAATGGTGCTGCGCTGCTGTCTCAGCAAATGGGCAGCCGATTCTCTCCTGCAACATTGCTGAATCGAGATGGGGCTCAGGTAAGTATTAGGGGGCAGAGGGGGGCTGCTGCACACAGAAGGTTTTTTATCTTAATGCATAGAATGCAATAAGATAAAAAACCTTCTGACTTTACAACTATTTTTACGTACTATAATTTCATGTACAGCTTTGAAGAAATCCCAGGTATGTTATTTAAAGTGTATTTATATGTTACTCATCTATGATTAGTTTCAAAGTTGGCTTCATACAGCTCAGTATAATCATAGTTACATAGTTAGTCAGGTTGAAAAAAGACACAAGTCCATCTGGGTCAACCAAAAAACCCAACCATACAATCCCATATACACAATCCTATACCCGCAGTTGATCCAGAGCAAGGTGAAAAAAAACCCCAGCAAAGCATGATCCAATTTGCTACAGCAGGGGGAAAAAATTCCTTCCTGATCCCCCGAGAGGCAATTGGATATTCCCTGGATCAACTTTACATAAAAAAAAAAAATTAGTACCCATTTATATCATGCAATGAGGTTTGTAATGACTGGTCCAAATTGGTATTAATGTGATAATGAGTATGTCTTAGCACTGGAAATTCTTGTGCAACACAGGACCATTCTTACAGAAATACTTAGCACAAGATGATTCCTATTATTCTCCTGTCTTGGAGAAACCGGTTTAGATATTATAGTTGTGCTGTAAAAACTTGGTTTACTAAAACTGCTTGAACATTTCCTATCTCACATTCTGAGAATCTAAAGGACTGTACCTAATACACAGTAAATCCTCTTGTGTGCACCAATCTTGTTAACAAAAGCACAACATTTCCACATACTTAACTTTGTTAATTAGGTGATGTGTCTTTGCGTTAGGTCACCTTGTGTCTTTCTCCGTTGATCTCCTTTTAAGTAAAGAAAAAGAGAGTAGATTACAGATTCAAAATCATAAGCTTAAATGTTTTAAGAAAAAGATCCTCTTTGGAACTTTAAATCTCCTAGGCTATATAAACTTTGCCAGTTATTTTTACTCTTCTTTTCTTTGTCTCAAAAGCACTTGTTATAGTAAGTGAATTACAAAAATGAGAGCAGCAAACATGTCAGCTCAGAAGATTCCTGGACCATTTGAAGGACCCCAGTGGCCTCACCTTGCCACTCGTAGTACCTACTTAATTATAGTAGTCCTCATGGGTTTGGTGGTGGTCCTAGCTTCTTTTGTTAATAGTATGGTTATAGTGGTCACAATTAAGTACAAGAAGCTAAGGTCCCCTCTGAATTACATACTAGTCAATCTTGCTATAGCTAATCTGCTTGTCACTATTTTTGGGAGTAGTGTTTCTTTCCACAACAATATCTTTGGGTACTTTACTCTAGGCAAAGCAATGTGTGAATTTGAAGGATTCATGGTGTCCCTAACAGGTAAGATACATTTTTATGATGTGTTAATACCATTTTAATATTGCACACGTTTAATGAATTGCAGTAGATCAATTAGTAAAATACTAATTTGTATAAAAGTACTTATTTTAATATAGGTATGCTAAACATATACTAGCTGGTTTTAATGCAATAACAGTAGTGTTCATTAATAATCATTATATAGGATTATTTATCTATGCAATATATGCCACCTTCTACTACATACAGTATATGCATGTTAATGTATATTATTCAATTGGTTCTTACTATATATACAGTATTTGTTTTTATATATACATATATATATATATATATATATATATATATATATACTATCTATTTTTACACTATATTCTTGAAACACATTGTTGATCTGATCTTGGTTGTGCATTTGAGGACAGTGGAAAAGAACTATTTTGATGTTGTAGCAACTGTCATTATTATTCTACTGACCTCTAGCAGTAAAGTGTTTTATATCTATTTAATCCAAATTTGGTTTGAAACTATGGCTATTCCTATTAACACTAAAACAGACATTACTAAATGGCGGACCGTGGGCCTAGTCCGGATCGGGTCAATGCTCAGTCCAGCCTCGTCGCGGTTGCGTCATTTAGGATCGTCTTTTTTTACCCTCCGCCACCGCTGCCCGCTAGCTCTGTTGTCTTTACAGAGCTGACATCGGAGGAGCAGCACAGTAATGCATGGAGGGCCCAGATAACTGATTGATTGCTAGAACCACCCTGTGTTCTAGCATCCAATCAGTTAACTGGGGTAGGTCCCGCCCTCTGTACATCCCTTTGCTGCACTTCCAAAGTCAGCTGCTGCGCCTCTGATGTCAGCTGCTGTGCCCTGTGTAAGGCAGGACAGGAAATAAGGCACTGCTGATATAAAGAGGGGAAAAAGGGGTGATATAAAAGAGGCAGGGCAGAAATGTAAAGGGAGTGATATGAAGAGGGATATGTTTCTACAAAGAGGTTGAGGACAGAAATGTGAAGGGGGGCTGGAGACTGCGGTGTGAAGGGGGTTCTAAAAAAAAGGGGGTGAGCACAGGAATGTCGGAGGGGGGGGGGGTGTTATAAAGGGAGTGAGGATAGGAATGTTAAGGGGGGGCTGGGGACTGCAGTGTGAAGGGGGGTGCGATAAAATGGGTGAGGACAGTTATGTGAAGAGGAGTGCTATAAAGAGGGTGAGGACAGGAATGTGAAGGGGGTTTGCTGTAAAGAGGGTGAGGACAGGTATGTGAAGGGGGGTGCTATAAAGAGGGTGAGGACAGTTATATGAAGGGGGGTGTTATAAAGGAAGTGAGGACAGTTATGTTAAGGGTGTTGCTACAAAGGGGACAAGGACAGTTATGTGAAGGGGGTGCTATAAAGTAGATGAGGAGAGTTATGTGAAGGGGGTGCTATAAAGGGGGTGAAGACAGGAATGTGAAGGAGGGGTACTATAAAGGGGGCAAGGACAGAAATGTGAAGGGGAGATGATATGAAAAGGGCTGGGAATTGCAATTTAAAGTAGGGGGTAATATAAAGAGGGGCCGCAGACAACAATGTGAAGGGGGGCTAAGGACTATAATGTGAAGGGGGGGGGGGGTGATGTGCAGGGGGTCTGAGAACACTTATGTAATAAAAAGGATAGTGATGTAAAGGATCTGAGACTAGGTTCACATTATTGCGTAATGCGTGTAGGTGGCCTATTTATTTCAGTGGGCTGCCTTATAAGCAGAAATGCAGAAAAATAAGTCCTTGACCTTTTTTTTTTTCTTTTAATTACTGTGGCACCATGCGATGTGACACTCGTAAAGACGCGCCACGTTTGCCCATTGTGCAGAGGTACCATTGAGAGCCAAACATATGATTCGGACCTCGGCTGGAAGAAAATTTTACTGACTAGACCTTCATGAACTTTAATTTAATATCCCTGGCTTAAAAAATATGTAAACCCAACATTTCATCTTCCTGATATGTGCCTGCTATACTTTTAACATTTACTTGTTTAAAAAATTCTCCTGTTCCCTTTGTGTTGCTTCCTTTGTGTAAAATCCCTGGCGATCCTGCCAGTACCTCTGCTTTCCTATTTAAAAAAATACCACACTAGGCATGAGAGCACATTGTGCTCAGTTTTCTAGCTGTGCTGGGAACTCAGCCTGCTCTCCTCCAATAATCGGACTTGTCCTGAAAGCCCCCCCCCCCCGCACAGACATTTCCTGGGAAGATCAGTGTTCCGCTGTTTATCCTCCCCCAGCTCTTATGCAGCCGGCTGAGAACAGAGGAAATGTGGTCACTTGTAGAAAAAGGGAAAAAAGGTATATATAATGTTTCTTTTTTACACTAAATGGGTTATTTTACAAGCTGAGGGTTTACATATGCTTTAAGGTACTTGGTGTCTTTTAATGACTTTATAAATGGGGGGGTTGAGACCCATTTAAGGCCCCCTTTCATACCTGAGCATAGCAGTAACAAGTGTTCCTCTTTGCGTTTTTTTTTTTTTTTTTGCATGTTTATCACACAGTATTGTGCCTTACACCTAGGGCTGCTCTTTAGCTTGAAGTTAGCCATACAAAGTAGTACAGTAGAGTCAATGTACTTGTTCATTCACCTCCGCTCTCATTGTTCTGTTTGGAGGGGACTCCTGTGTGCCGTCCTGCTATGTAATAGTATGATGTCACCTGAAATCCCACTTACCTAATTCCCTGACCCTGAACTACAGCCTATGAAACTGAATGAACCAGTGCTGGGTCACACAGCATCCTCATAACCCAACAACCCGGCCCTGATGTACAGTATGTTGATGGAGTGACTTCACTTAAATTGGTTTAATTCTTTTTTTCACAATAAAAGTTTATTGAGTTATAAAAATTGTAACACAGCAGTATACATAATATATATCATAGATAAACATATACATAAAATTAAGGTTAGAAAAAGAGAACAAGGATATATACATTATATTACCAAAAGTATTGGGGCGTCGGCCTTTACACCAGGCATCAATAAATAGTGGACCGCGCACCAAGTCCGGACCGAGTCAATGCTCTGTCCGGCCCCGCTGCGGTTGCGCCATTTAGGATCTGCTTTTTTCCCTGCCGCTGCCCCCTAGCTGCCACAGTACCAAGCTGCATGGTACTGTAGCACCATGCAATGTGACACTCGTAAAGCCGCGCCACTTTTGCCCTTTGTGCAAAGGTACCATTGAGAACCAAACATATGATTCGGACTTTGGCTAGAATAAACTTTTACTGACTGGACCTTCATGAATTTTATATCAATACCACTGCCCTACTCTATTCAAGACAAAAAAAATTTTGTATAGACATACACTTTAACCACTTAAGCCCCGGAGGATTTTCCTGCTAAAAGACCAGGGGGTATTTTGTGATTCAGCACTGCGTGACTTTAACGGACAATTGAGCGGTCGTGCGACGCTGTACCTAAACGAATTTGACGTCCTTTTTTTCCCACAAACAGAGCTTTCTTTTGGTGGTATTTGATCACCTGTGCGATTTTTTGATCACGCGCTATAAACAAAAAAAGAGCGACAATTTTGCAAAAATAGCAATATTTTTCACATTTTTTATGTGAAATTCCCCCAAAAAAAATGTAAAAATCAAAATTTTTTAACATTTTCGGCCAATTTGTTTTATCCTACCTATGTTTGGTAAAAAAAATTGCAAAAAGCGTATTTTTATTGGTTTGCGCAAAAGTTATCGCGTTTACTAACAAAGGGAAAGATTTTTGTCATTTTTGTTTTTTTTAACGCGTAATGGCGGTGATCTGCGATTTTTTTTGCGGTACTGCGACATTGCGGCGGACAGATCGGACCCTTGACTGACATTTTTGACACTTTTGGGGTTACCAGTGACATTTCTACAGTAATCAGTGCTATACATATGCACTGTTACTGTAAAAATACACTGGTAGTGAAGGGGTTAACTTTTTTTGGGAGGGAGGGGCTGTGTGTGTCCCTAGGGGCGTGCTTTCTACTGTGATTGGCTGTGGCTTGAGCTGTAAGGACACTGATCAACGGATCTACATAGTAGATCCGTGTGATCAGTGTCTTTACACCGAGGAGAATGACAGGCAGCTTGTTTACACAAGCTGCCTGACATTCTCCCTCTCCCCCGACGATCGCCGAGTGACCGGCGGACATCGGGTCCGCTGGTCACACGCGCGGGGGGGGTCCGTGACCGCGCGGGAGCGTGAGCGCGCCTCCGCGGGCGCGCGCCCGCTCCCCAGACCCTCCCAGGCTAGTGACGTTAATTAACGTCACTCTGCCTGGCAGGGGCTGACCGCCGCAGTAAATCTACTTGCGGCGGTCGGCAAGCGGTTAAGAAATCAAATAATAATGTTTAACCACTTACCCACTGGGCACTTAAACCCCCTTCCTAACCAGACCAATTTTCAGCTTTCAGTGCTGAATGACAATTACTCAGTCATGCAACACTGTACCCATATTAAATTTTCGTCCTTTTCTCACACAAACAGAGCTTTCTTTTGGTGGTATTTAATCATAACTTGATTTTTTTTTTTTGCTATAAATGTAAAAAGACCGATAATTTTGTAAAAAATGCATTTTTCTTCGTTTCAGTCTTAAAATTTAGCAAATTTAGTAATTTTTCTTCATAAATTTTGGCCAAAATGTATACTGCTACATATCTTTAGTAAAAATAACCCAAATAAGTATACATTTTTAGGACTTTGTGAAGGTTATAGAGTCTACAAGCTATGGTGCCAATCATTGAAAATTGATCACACCTGATGTACTGACAGCCTATCTCATTTCTTGAGACCCTAGCAAGCCAGTAAAGTACAATTACCCCCCAAATGACCCCTTTTTGGAGACATTGCAAGGTATTTAGTAAGAGGCATGGTGAGTTTTTTGAAGTTGTAATTTTTTTCCACAATACTTTGCAATATGAAGATTTTTTTTTTTTTCACAGAATGGTCATGTTACCAAGTTATTTCTCACACACTTTATTGGCATACTTGCAACTACAAAATACATTCTGCTACTCTGCTACTCCTCTGAGTATGGCAATACCACATGTGTGGGACTTTTCCACAGCCTGACCACATACAGAGGTCCAATATCCAAGTAGCACCTCCAGGTGTTCAAGAAGCAAAAATTACACATATAATTTCCTGACAGCCTATAACATTTTTGAAGCACCAGGACAATGGAAACACCCACAAAATGACCCCATTTTGGAAAGCAAACACCCCAACACATAATCTAGGAGGCATAATGCATCTTTTGAACATGTAATTTTTTTTCCACAAGTTTTTGGAAAATGTGGAAAGAAAATGAAAACGCTTTTTTTTTTTTTTTTTTTTTTTGTATAGGCTTTATTTATAATTATAGAAAATGTAATAAAATAATTGTAATTAAATATGATTTTATTTTGGCTGTAATCTTTTAAAAAGGACAGTGTTGTTACCAGCTGTATTGTACTGTGTGGAAAATTTTCCCTTTTTAAAAGCAGTAAAAGCAGAACTAGTAATCAGTTTTCTTACAGATGGACATTTAGTGCCATTGCTGATCAATGCAAAAACAAATAAGGGACATAGCTATAAAGCAGTGAATGTGACTTTGAGCATATATTCACTAGTGAATGACTGGGAAGATGTGTCAGCAATATTTACTACTATCTGTTCTTCAATTGTGTTTACTGTACTGTTTACCCAATATATAACCTGGTACCTGTTTCATTCATTACACATTCCCTAAAACATTCTCAAATGGTAAATCTGTATTTTAAATGGCGCTTTAATGGTCTGGAAATGCACGAATTGTAGCTAACTGGCCATTTGACACTTTTATAGTGATGTCACTCTGGTATATCAAAATGTCTCCAATCAACATAATAAAGTTCACTGTAATACTAATTTAAAACAATTATAATTTGAAGAAAATGTATATTAATAAGTGCTTTTATATACAGTGGGTACGAAAAGTATTCAGACCCCCTTAAATTTTTCACTCTTTGTTATATTGCAGCCATTTGCTAAAATCATTTAGGTTCATTCTTCTTCCTCATGAATGTACACATAGCACCCCATACTGACAGAAAAACACAGAATTGTTGACATCGTTGCAGATTTATTAAAAAAGAAAAACTGAAATATCACATGGTCCTAAGTATTCAGACCCTTTGCTGTGACACTCATACATTTAACTCAGGTGCTTTCCATTTCTTCCGATCATCCTTGAGATGGTTCTACACCTTCATTTGAGTCCAGCTGTGTTTGATTATACTGATTAGACTTGATTAGGAAAGCCACACACCTGTCTATATAAGACCTTCCAGATCACAATGCATGTCAGAGCAAATGAGAATCATGAGGTCAAAGGAACTGCCTGAAGAGCTCAGAGACAGAATTGTGGCAAGGCACAGATCTGGCCAAGGTTACAAAAAGATTTCTGCTGCACTTAAGGTTCCTAAGAGCACAGTGGCCTCCATAATCCCCAAATGGAAGACATTTGGGACGACCAGAACCCTTCCTAGAGCTGGCCGTCCGGCCAAACTGAGCTATCGGGGGAGAAGAGCCTTGGTGAGAGAGGTAAAGAAGAACCCAAAGATCACTGTGGCTGAGCTCCAGAGATGCAGTCAGGAGATGGGAGAAAGTTGTAGAAAGTCAACCATTACTGCAGCCCTCCACCAGTCGGGGCTTTATGGCAGAGTGGCCCGACGGAAGCCTCTCCTCAGTGTAAGACACATGAAAGCCAGCATGGAGTTTGCTAAAAAACACCTGAAGGACTCCAAGATGGTGAGAAATAAGATTCTCTGGTCTGATGAGACCAAAATAGAACTTTTTGGCCTTAATTCTAAGCGGTATGTGTGGAGAAAACCAGGCACTGCTCATCACCTGTCCAATACAGTCCCACCAGTGAAGCATGGTGGTGGCAGCATCATGCTGTGGGGGTGTTTTTCAGCTGCAGGGACAGGACGACTGGTTGCAATCGAGGGAAAGATGAATGCGGCCAAGTACAGGGATATCCTGGACAAAAACCTTCTCCAGAGTGCTCTGGACCTCAGACTGGGCCGAAGGTTTACCTTCCAACAAGACAATGACCCTAAGCACACAGCTAAAATAACGAAGGAGTGGCTTCACAACAACTCCGTGACTGTTCTTGAATGGCCCAGCAAGAGCCCTGACTTAAACCCAATTGAGCATCTCTGGAGAGACCTAAAAATGGCTGTCCACCAACGTTTACCATCCAACCTGACAGAACTGGAGAGGATCTGCAAGGAGGAATGGCAGAGGATCCCCAAATCCAGGTGTGAAAGACTTGTTGCATCTTTCCCAAAAAGACTCCTGGCTGTATTAGATCAAAAGGGGGCTTCTACTAAATACTGAGCAAAGGGTCTGAATACTTAGGACCATGTGATATTTCAGTTTTTCTTTTTTAATAAATCTGCAACAATGTCAACAATTCTGTGTTTTTCTGTCAGTATGGGGTGCTATGTGTACATTCATGAGGAAGAAGAATGAACCTAAATGATTTTAGCAAATGGCTGCAATATAACAAAGAGTGAAAAATTTAAGGGGGTCTGAATACTTTTCGTACCCACTGTATTTGTATTTATATATTTAAAACATACTTGGGACTGTGCAGTGTGCATTCATTTTATATATTGATATGAAAATAAAAAAAGAAAGTTCTATGGGCAGAGGAATCAGTCAACAAAATCAGAAACTTTATCATTCACTGAAGCGCACTACCTCATTCATAAAATGACAGCTTAAAACTGATCACTCCCCCCCCCCCCTTCTACCAATTTTTTTTAAACCTCCCTTTGCTCGCATCTATCTAGTAAGGTTACTTTACAGTATAAGCAATGAAGCTCAGACCTCTGCAGTATATACATTTTCTTTTACTAAATAAAAATGCTGTACATACAAAACTATTACAATATTAGAAATACAATACAAGACAGATATAACAAGCAAGATGCCTAGCAAATAGGAAACTATGGTCTGTAAACACTGTAAATATGCTTAAAAGTTACTTAACTTCCCAGTCCGTATTTCTTTATAAACTGTTCTGTTTCTTATTCTCAATAAAAATTGTTTATGGGAAAAAAAAAGTTACTTAGAGAGGGTTCATGATCTGTGTAGCAACGCGGACCCAGGCTTCTATAAGCAGTTGCTGGAAATCAGGTGAAAGCGTCTTCAGGTATCTTCTTCTTATGGCTGGTACAGACCTTCCCTGGGTATAAGGCACTATGGAGTCCTCCCTCTCAGTCTCTGCTGTTGGCTTTTATTTGGGAAGTTTCAGGTTGTCAATCTTTTGTCGACAACAGTTACAAACCTGTTTACCCTAGTTATTGAACAACAAATGCTCCAACGCTGCACCATCCCCACATGAGTGATGCAGCCTTGGATTACTGAGTTTTTATTTAGGGAGGCATTCTCAAATTCTACTTCAAGATGGCACTCTGGTATCATACATGCCATAGGTTATAGATGTTCGGTTGTCAATCTATTGTTTACTACAGTTACACAACAACAGGCTTAACAACAGTCAACTGAAATACAACAATGGTATCTAAGTTCCCATTGTTTGAGAACAGCCTGTGTAATTATTACCAAGGCATTAGTTTGAGAAGTATCCACTCAAACACCGCCTGATTTAGGTTTCTTTGACAAACTACTAAACAGATTGCTCCACGCCTGCTCTAAAGTCTGAGAATAAAATTATATTTATATCAAATAACACAACCCCCACTTACCTTGTTGCCAGTCCTGTTCAGTTTAAGGCACTCATCTGCCCAACGTTTTCCTGCTTAAATCAGCTTCTCTTCTGCCCCAGCTCAGCCCGGTGCTTCCATCTTCTTCGGTGACGTCATCAGGAAACTGCCGGCATTTCTGGGTTTAACTGGCGGCTCCCCCGATGACCAACCATTAGGCCAGCTCCCCCCTCCTTTCTCAATGAAGGAATAAGCCTCCTGGGATATGTGACCTATATTTTTTTATTGTACATCACTGGACAGAGCAGGCTATAAACATTACCATCTGGGTGATGCACCACCTATAGGTCAATGGACACTGGCAGATAATTCAAACAAACAAGAAGTCCCCCTCTATATAACTCCTTCCATACAGGAAGCACTTCAATTTTTTCTCCAGTGTCTTGAAGGTGATGGTTACAGTTGTTAAAAGCTCTCTATGAGTTCTATAGTCCCAGACCGGTTTGTGGAAATCAAGGGACTAAATGATCAGATCCATTTTAAATGGATTAATGCAAAGATAAATGGTACCCAGGCCTCACAAACAAGATGAAGGATTCAGCAAGGTTTTGCCTGTAATGGGACTATTTATGGCACTTGACCTTGCGCATAGGAATCCTGGACAACCAGAGACCAAGGCAATACAGGCAAGATGCTGTACAGGTCCAAGGGAGTGGACCCAATAAATGGGGGTACCCAGTTCTTGAAGGTTCTTAGTGGCAAGGCCCACTGTGATAGGTGAAGATTGGGCTTCTGTCTAGTGTCAAGAGTCCTGCGGCAGGATTGGAAAGTGAGCCGTTATGACATAAGCATCAGGGGTATTAATATTTTTGGCAACATTTTTTGTGCTTATGTAGCACTACTCCCTTGGGAGCTGCTTGATGCGGATTTCCCTGGGTTACCCATAGCAACAACTTAGTAATTGAGAGTACTTTAAGTGTTTGGCACAGTCAGGAAACAGTCCAGGGGATTTGTTTTTTGTTGTTTTTATTTTAGAACTTGGATAGGAGAAGGGATGAGTGGTATACTCCAAATGGATGAACTATGCACAATTTTAGGACTTCTAACTATGTTGAGTGTGGTAAGGCCGCTGCTTCACCTTGCCACTGAAGTGAAGTACTTAATAAGCGAACTGTATAGTGAATTACTCTTCAGGGCCCCTCTTGGCACCCCCTTTACCCCTACTCTTCAGGGTTCTACTTGGCACCCGCTTTACTCTTGCATATTGTGTAAGCTGACCTTCTGTCCTCTGACTTCACTTGAGTGGTCCCCCTTCCTGGCCAGACCCCTTGGTAAGCCCCCTGGTACTCACAGACAATGTTTTCCCCACGTGACTCTGCCAGCAGCTCCATCGTCAGCTTTCCAGGATCCTTCAGGCTCAGCTCCACACCTGGCTCACTAGGCTAACTGCCTGTGACCACCTTCCTCAAACTGCAGTAGGAGAGACAGCCATCAACCTCCTCCTGGGACTCTGCTTCCCGCCAAAGACGCCATGTCACATGTGCCCTTGGCTTTTATGATCAATCCCAGGATGCACTGCGGTGATCCCCTCCCACTGGGACTGCCACAAAACCTTGTGTGTCACTGGCCAGGTTTCCTCCACTGTCTAACAGGCTCCCCTATTGGATACAGTGGGGACACTCCTTCAGACCCAGTGACTCACACCTGGACACATGTAACAGGCAAAACTAACAGATCAGGCTCCCCCAATAAGCAGATGGAGCATAATAATGCTTTTAACCTAGCACCTCTCTAGAAGGGTGCTACACTTATTATTACACCCTAAGGACTGTGCTTCCCTCTTTGGCTCCCAGAGGGCATTAGGAGAACTTCTTCAGCCTAGCTCTGTGTTTGGTCACTGTTGTGGGCAGGGAATACCTTCCCCAGATATCCTTATGCTGCTGTATGGTATCAGTTGCTCTAGGAAGAGCTGGCTGGGCTTTGTCTGCTGCTAAAGATTTAGGCTTCCGATTTCTATCAAGAGAGGAGGTAGTGCACGCACAGCTTCACGAAAGGTGGGCATCTCCGGCTGGTGCTTGTAGTGACAACAGCACATGCGTAGTTAAAAGCCGGAAGCTGCAGGCAGCCATCTTGCTTATGTGCCTGAAGCTGTGGAAAGTCAAAGGGGCTGTGCAGGGGACACAGAGCAGGCTGTTTTCTGGGGCAAGTGAATCAAGCGTGTTTGTTCACAAGTGGCAGAGTGTCTAAAGTGTTGCATTTTACTGTGAGGCTGTGGTAGCTGCTTATGCTGGATCACAGCCTTACAGGGGAGTTATTATACTGAGGGACTTTGTGTAATTTTGTTAAAAAACCCAGGTATATTGTAATTTGTGACTAGCTATGTCTTCCAGAAAACGAAATGGGGGAGGCATGGCAGAAAGGGGCATGTGTATACTACAGGCAGCCCGAGGAGCCTAGTAGGAGCTCTGCGGTGATACTTTCCCCTGAAAGACCAGTGGCAACAGGTTAATCTGAACCATTATGCTTACCTGGCATGGTGGCTACTGCCGGTGCATCTGGAAAGCACCAAATTAAGATCCCAAGGCGGCAATGGAGCAAGCACTGGAGGAACCAAATGTGGCCAAAGGTATTTGGAAGAAGACCGCCAAAGCTGACACCTGGGCCTTGATGGTACTCAAGGCCAATTTCTGTTCAACCTCCACTGAAGGAAGGTCAAGATCTGAGCCATCGAGAAGGAGCGAAGAAGAGACTCACACCACGCAATGTACGTCTTCCACGGGGGAGGGCCACCAGCGCGTCTACGGCGTCTGCCAGAGGATACCTTGACCGAGCCACAAACCTCTGCACCTTTCTGTTGAGCCGAGACGCCCCCCCCTGGAGACACATCTGATGAAAACACCTCCAGATGAAAGGACCACTCCCTGTGGTCCAACGCCTGACGATTTTCAACCCCCCGGGAATGTGTACGGCGGAGAGGGGTGGAACAAACCGTTCTGCCCACCTTAGAATACTGGCTACCTCCAGAGCCACCAGGACACTTCTTGCGCCCCCTTGGTGATTGACATAAGCCACGGCCGTGGCATTGTCCGATTTAATGCTCACTGGACAACCCTAAAGACGATCAGTCCAATGATCCAGACACAGTCTGATCGCTCGGAGTTCCAAGACATTGATCGGTAGTCTGGACTCTTCCAGCGTCCAGATCCCCTGAGCGGAATGCTTGCAAAAGGAAGCCTTCCTAGCCGGACAGACTGGCATCCATGGTGACCACTGCCCAATACAGGGGGAGGAAGGATTTTCCCAGGCGAAGAATGTGAAGGTAGGCACCTTTGATATCGATCGAGGCGAGGAAATCCCTCTGAAGCAGGGATACCACCATTTGAATGGACTCTATTCTGAACTTCTGTATCCGCGCAAAGCAGTTTAGCTCCTTGAGGTCCAGGATTGGATGCACTTTGCATTCCTTCCTGGGAACTGTGAACAAGTTTGAGTAAAAACTCTGAAAACGTTCCGAGGTCAGAACCGGGACAATCACCCCTTGAAGGAACATGTTTTGTACCGCCCCAAACAGGTCCTGTAAGCAAGTTGGAAGGTAAAAAATGGATTTTTGTCTTACCGTAAAATCCTTTTCTCTGAGGTTCACTGACGGACACAGCTCCATGTCTTCTTAGACCCTTGGGCTTATGCTGCTCTCTCTTCAGGATTAGGACTAGGTGGAAACAATTTTGGCTACGCCCCTGAGGCAGTCCCAGGGGGTATACCATCACTTCCTGCTAAAGGACTTCAGTTTGCAACAAGCAGTGTCAGAAGAATACAGAATAATTTTCCACACATGTATGTATAAGTAAAATTATCATATATGATTAATCAATAATATTATGCATTTTGTAACATTTTATGTGACTCATGGAATTTCAGATAAAGCATATAATAATTATTGCGCATTTTACAAAGGTAGATTTGCAACAGACATATTTGCAAAGATGAACAGATAGCATTTTTTCAGTTTTGAATAGAATTTGCAACCAATATTTCCTGCCTATATTAGTAACAAGCAGCCGTTTAAGTACCACATTATTTTCCTTTGTATTCATGAAGATCAGAGAGAAGATGTAAGTATCTGCAGCACATACAGACTCATACACATACAGACAAGATACGATCATATGTCTGTATGTGTACGATCATATGTCTACATAAATGATAAAAACATGGTTGGCAACTAGAATGTTTGCAAAACATGGGCATGAATACCACTGGCACAGAAACTGAAAAGAAAACAAAATAAGGTTCCTACCTGTACTAAGCATTGTAAAATACATTAAAGAGTAATTCCACTTTTGTTGAAAAGAACAAAAACAAAAAAATCCCCTCCCGGTGATCAAAGTATATTGCAAGGCTTTTAATAAACTTTGTATCATTAATATAACGCTCACAACCCAAAGCTGTGAACAAGCCGTCAATATCAGTACAAAATTAGGTCATCAACCTCTGCAAAAAAAATTGTTAAATTATCTTACATGCTTCGAAAGACAGAAATTTTCATACCTGGTGATAGCAAACATCATCCTTGCAGAATTGAAACCAGTAGGTCTGCTTTTGGTTTTGACAAACTTAAGTCCCTGACCAGGTCATTTAGTTTCTTCTGTTTTATGAGATGAGGCTTACCAGACATACACAGTTCAAAATACTGAGAATTGTCACTGTCCATGCCTGACTGTTGTATCACAACATATTCATATGTTTTGTCCAAGCTTCATTTCTCTGGTGGCTTTGGAACTGGCAGAATGTCATCATGTGGCACTGGTCTCATGACTGAAGGCGGAGTGGGGTATTCAATTGATTTCCTATTTTTATCAGAGAAACCAGTGACATTAGACAGAAGAAATGCATAGTTGCCAACAGTCCGGATTTGCAGAATAAGCAATTAGCAGAATCCCAGAAAATAGGTTTTGTCCCGGGCAGGGACGGACTGGGCTGGGCTGTCTAAAACCCCGTACATAAAGTCGCACAGCTCCGCAAATCACCTGGTGTCATCCTGGGCCACCCACATAGTAAGGTGGGTGAACTGGGAGTTGGGACTGGGTGATGGGGGGGGGGGGAGGGAGGGATTTAACCACTTAAGCCCTAGGCCTATTTTTGACACTTTTTGTTTGCAAGTTAAAATCAGTATTTTTTGCTAGAAAATTACTTAGAACCCCCAAATATTATATATACTGTATATATATATATATATATATATATATATTTTTTTTTTTTAGCAAAGACTCTAGAAAATAAAATGGCGGCCATTGCAATATTTTTTGTCATGCGTTATTTGCGCAGCGGTCTTTCAAACGCCATTTTTTTTGAATAATTACGAAAAATCACATTTCACTGCATTTAAAAAAAATGAAACAGTAAAGTTAGCCCATTTTTTTTTGTATATTGTGAAATATGATGTCACGCTGAGTAAATAGATACCCAACATGTTACGGTTTAAAATTGCGCACACCTGCGGAATGGCGACAAACTACGGTCAATAGAAATCTCCATAGGTGACGCTTTAACATTTTTTAACAGTTACCAGTTTAGAGTTAGAGTACAGCTCTTTTTTTTTAAATGATTGCTCTGGCAATCGCGGTGATACCTCACATGTGTGGTTTGAACAGTGATTTCATTTGCGGCTCCACTTCCATATACGTTTTCTTTCATGCGGAGCTAACCGCGACGGGGGTGGCTAAAATTTCTTTTTTTTTTTTTCCTATTTATTTATTTTTTATTTTAACACAGGTTTTTTAAAAAAATTAAATCTGATTACTTTTATACTGTCACAAGCAATATAAACATCCCTTGTGACAGCAATATGCAGTGACAGGTATTCTTTATGGAGGGATCGAGGGTCTAAAACCCTAGACCCCTCCACTAAACTTCCATGTATTCAAAACGTCAAAAACTGCATTTTTGAATACACTCACTTTTTGAATCTGCCGCCTTTAGCAGCCGAGTAACCCGGAAGTGACGTCATGGACGCGCCTCCGGGTTAAGTCATTGGAGACCCGATCGAAGCCGCATCTGGCTTTGATCGGGACTCCATCCAGCAGGCAGACACGCCGGCTGGTTGCTCGGGTAGAGCCGCGGAAGGCGGCAGGAGGGGGGGGAGATGTCCCTTCCCGCTCGCCGGGGTAACGATCGAGCGGCTCCCGAGCCACATTGGTCATTACCGCTGGAAAGCCGACCGCCGGCTCTAAACAACGGTACTAAGACTTTGCCTCTAGCTAGAGGCATCTTCCCGGTATAACCATGCAAAGTCAGCCGACGTAGGGGTACGTCACTTTGCGGTAAGTGGTTAACACAGCTTCAGGCAGCTAGTGGCCCTAGGAGGTAGGAGAAGGCGGGCTGCACCACATTCCAGCCAATGAGTGAACTGTCAATTACTGGCTGTGTGCATGGAGCTGCTGTGTACCCGTGTTACTGATAAGGTGAGGAAGAAGTGTCTTATGTCTGAATCTGATTGTCTTATGTCTGAATAGTTCTTGAATCTGTGTCTGTGCAGAAGAAAGTGTAATGGAACCTGTATGTAGTAGGCGGCAGCAGCTGGTTCTCGTTTGCTTTCCCTCTTTTTTTTTTTTCTCTCTCTCTCCCATCTCCATAGCACTACAAGCCCCAGCAGCATCTCTCCCATCCCCATAGCGCTACAAGTGTCTCTCTCACTCTTATCTCCATAGCACTACAAGACTCTGCAGCATCTCTCGCATCCCGATAGCGCTACAAGTGTCTCTCCCTCCCTCGTTCTTTCCCTCTCTCTTTTTTTTCCTCTCTCCCTCCACCCCTCTATCTTTCTCTCTTTCTCCCTCCTTGTCTCTCCTTCCATCCCTCTTTCTTTCTTCCTTACTTTCTTTCTCTCCCTCCATCCCCTTCTTTTTCTCTCCCTCCATCTTGCTTTCTTTCTCTCTACCTTCCACCATCCCCATTTCTTTCTTTCTTTCTTTCTTTCTTTCTTTCTTACTTTCTTTCTTTCTTTCTTTCTTTCTCCCTCCCCTTTCACCCCTCTTTCTTTCTTTCCTTCCTTCTTTCTTTCTTTCTCCCTCCATCCCTCTTTTTTTCTTTCTTTCTCCATCCCTCTTTCTTTCTCTCTCCCTCCATCCCGCTTTATTTTTTTTCTTTCCCTAAATATTACCACATTCTCCATTATTTAAGTCATCTCAGACTCTATTTAACCACACCCCCTTTAAGCCACGCACATTAGCACAATAGAAACCACTCCCTTTTTTCACCATGGCACGCTAAATGTGCCACATTTTTCTTCTCCTGCTAGACCATTCCTACAAACACATGCCCCACCCCTAATTAAAATGATATTCCGCCTACATACAAAAAAGTGTCCCTAAAAAGTTTTTGAGAATGTTGGCAACTATGGTAACAGCCTGTCAAGTGAATATTCTGTTCACACCATATCATCATGACAGTAAAGTGCGTTGACTTCAGAGTTGCTCTGAACCAGGCTTTAAAATTGGCAGTGCATCTTGCACAAAAGTGAGGAGACCTTCTTTTGACCATTGGTATAACAAACAAAGTACAGTTCATATGCTTCCTTAACAAGTCCAGTCATGGTGCAACAAATGTATTAGAAAGCATCATGATTGTTCAGACATTGGTGAGACATCTCTGCTGTCACTGGCCGTCCTATAGTAAGTTCATAATGTAAAAAAATGTGCAGCACTAAACGTGAATAACATATATTAAAATGGCGAGCTTAAATGAGGTAACAAAGATAAACTAAGTCAGTAGTGAAAAGTATATAAATGTGATAAACAAATACACAATTAATCAAAAGTGAAAAATGTTAAAAAAAATATTCTTTTTGCCACAGTGACCGTGAAACCAAAATTCTTCCAAAACTTGTACTGCAAACGGTGATCATAGACAAAAAAATTTTCGACACAGTCCACCACCAATCATATGAGGAGGCTTACCGAAGTGAGTGGACCCAGTTTGGCATATGCCTAGTGGGTCGACTCATGTGTTGGTGTATGTACTCGTGATCCAAGGCTCGTTTCAGGCGTGGGTGGGCAGAGACTTTACGTGGGAACAGGAACAAACAATGTCCCACGTATCAAGCCTCGTTGTCAATACCACCACTGGAAGGCAGAGAATGTCTATGTTTTTTCCTGTTCCCACGTAAAGTCTCTGCCCACCTATGCCTGAATTGAGGCTTGGATCATGGGTGAACGTGATCCAGTCTCTTTACTATACTTTTTTATGGGCGCATTTAAGTCTAGTACGGCCAACAAGGCTTCACTATTCATAACCCGTATGACTTTTAGTGTTAAGCCCTTGCTTTTGTTTAATCGCTTATTTTCATCTCAAAGTGAGAATGAGGCTTGGATGGCACACACGGGCACCATCTTGGAATGACACAGGAAGTGAATTTTTCCCAGAGACAAATGGAGTCACAGGCTGTAGGTCTTGATTGGGGTCATATTTTTTATTTAAATCACAGTGGCATCGACAGTAGCACACCCCAGATGATGACTAATTAGACTAAATGCGTCAGGTCGATTCCTGCCCATGCTACCGCGGATTGAAGCTGTATACAGATTTATTTGGTAAGCGCTTTTGATTCTACCTGATTGTAAGTGTTCTGAACTTTTTAAGAAATACCGGTCCCTTATGGTTTTACACTATGTGGAGCATATTTGTTTCCTTTTCGTAACATTTTGATCCTATGTGGGAAAACATATATCTATTCTACACACTCTGTTGGATATAAGGAACTGGGATTGAGATTGATGTGAGGTGCCCTTCAATATTGTCCTCGGCACACCAGGTGTACATACACCAACGCATGAGTCGACCCACTAGGCATATGCCAAACTGGGTCCACTCACTTCGGTAAGCCTCCTCATATGATTGGTGGTGAACTGTGTCACAACCATTTTTTGTCTATATTCACCGTTTGCAGCACAAGTTTGAAGAATTTTGGTTTCACGGTCACTGTGGCAATAAGAACATTTTTTGGACATTTTACACTTTTGATTCATTGTGTATTTGTGTATCACATTTATATACTTTTCACTATTGACTTAGTTTATCTTCATTACCTTATTTAAGCTCACCATTTTTAATATACGTTATTCACGTTTAGTGTTGCACATTTTTAACATGGTTTATTATTTGCACTAGTACAAGTGTTGTGCTGGTTGCTGTTGGTTTGGACATTAAAGCGGATTTCCACCCATTTTAATAAGTTGAGATGTACGTAATCCCTTTTAAATATGCTTTTACCAATGTAAAAATTTTTTTTTTGTAAGGAAATACTGTTTCTCTTCTTTATTCATCTGCACTTCCGGGTCCTGCTGCCTATAGGCGATTACGTCACTAGGCGATTCGCAAGGGCTCCTGGGATAGCGGTGTCATGTATCCCAGCAGCCCTTGCGAATTGCATAAATCTTGCGTTATTTCCAGACCGGCACCAGCTGTTCTCAGGCATGTATTGCATTCAGTCCACGCTCTGCCCCGCCTCCTCTCAGTGAGTTTAACGGGATGTAATGCTTTCAGTCCGCGCTCACTGAGAGGAGGCGGGGCGGAGCGCGGACTGAATGCAATATATCCCTGAGAACAGCTGGTGACAGTCTGGAAATAACGTGAGATTTCGTCACTAGGCGATTCGCAAGGGCTGCTGGGATACATGACGCCGCTATCCCAGGAGCCCTTGCGAATCACCTAGTGACGTAATCGCCTATAGGCAGGACCCAGAAGTGCGGATGAATAACAAAGAAAAATGGTATTTCCTTGCAAAAAATAAAAAAAATAGTTTGCATTGGTAAAAGCATATTTAAATGGGATTACGTACATCTCAACTTAATAAATGGGTGGAACTCCGCTTTAAGCGTGGTAATTACCTTTACTATTGTAAGTTTATAACTGGCTTGCTTGTACTGTAAATTACGGTAACATAGACCATGCTATGCCTTGAAACACTTTATATCGAAATACATGGAAACTGACATCAATGAAATGAGTAGCATCTGAGCATGGAAGTTCCTTTTGTAGCCTTTTCAGGCAGCATCCATTAAGCCTAAGCATGCCTGGGCATGTTCAAACTGTACCAGTGCCACAAGTGTTATGAAATATGCCCTGAATGCATGCCTGGACATGTATGAGTTACACAAAGTATCTTATAACGCAAACAAAAAGTAAACTTAAAATATATAGAAGAAGTTGCAAACACAGATTTCTTAAAAATAGTACATGATAGGTTAAATTGCAGAATCTTTTTGTGATTAGCAGTCAAAAATCTACATACACCCAAGAGAGTTTAATAAAAAAAAAAAAAACTCTATTGTCCAGCAATATGGATTAATACAAAGTGAGAAATTAGCCTTTCCATTGCATCAGTAATGCACAGTATTCTCTATTGTGTTGTAGGTATTGTGGGCCTTTGGTCACTAGCAATATTAGCCTTTGAGAGATACCTAGTAATCTGTAAACCCATGGGGGATTTTCGTTTTCAGAAGAAACATGCTATTATGGGTTGTTCCTTCACCTGGATTTGGGCTAGCATATGGACATCTCCACCCTTGTTTGGCTGGTGCAGTTATGTTCCTGAAGGTAAGCTATTTTTTTACTTATAAATGTAAATTATTATTTGACTCTTGCAATCTGGCACCATTTTAAAAATAACCACCGCAAAACATTTGTTTTAACTGTGTCCAATGCAAACACTGTCAACTGTATTTAGGCTGCTAAAAACTTTGTAGCAAGTATATGATAGATGTTCCCTTAAGATTGTAATCTGTTCAGAGAACTTGAAAACAAATAATGCAAAGATCACTGTTGACATGTACAGTGCAGTAACCCAATAAGATTTAACCTTTCGTAAGTCATTGCAATTACAAATGACTGCTGTATGGTTGTTCTAGATTACATGCACTTTATACTTTGCACTATGACTTTGGTAATTAAGCCTACTATTGACTCTGAATATTACTTTGCATAAAAGTCTCTTACAATATGTACATAGGTTTATTTTAGAAGTCAATGCAAAGAGCTAGGTTTTTTTTCTTACCTGTAAAATCCTTCACTTGGAGTACAGTATTGGACACAGGCTTAAATAATTAGGTCCATGGATTATATTATGCCACCTTCAGAGGACACTACCAAACAAAGCTATTAGGACAGCATATATTACCTCTATTACCAGCAATTCATAGTTTTTTTTTTTTTTTTTTTGGGGGGGGGGGGGGGGGGGTTTAGCAAGCAATAGGAAAATAATTTAGGACAGAGTAGAGGGTGTCTTGTGTTCTATAATAAAAAGGATTTGCAAAAATCAGTGTGCAAAATCAATTACCAAAATCCTTTTTGACTTAATCATACAATGCTGGATATAGGCCTCTGTTGACTCTAAACCAGCAACCAGTAAAAGGCTAATAAAATGTCACCTATGGAGAATTTTGGGTACCATAATTGTTTGCAATGTCATGGGCTTGACATGTTTGGTATCTATTTACTCAACAAAACCACATCTTTTATACTTTGCTAAAAATCGGGTACAACATTGTGTGCACTAAAACTTATTTTAGTTCCTTTTTCCCCGAAAATATGCATTTGATAAATAGCTATGCAAATATTACATAACAAAAAAAATTGCAGCTACCAACTTTTGATTCCCCTGGACTCTCTGCCTTCAAAAAATATATAATTTTTAAAAAAAAAAAAAATTGGGGGGAGGGGGGGTAAAGTAATTTTTTTAGCAAAAAATGCAGATTTTAACATGTGTGCAAAACATATAAAAAATGCCCGGTTGGCAAGTGGTGAATCAAGACCATGGTATTCCTCCCAGCAATACAACTAAAGGGTGGGTAACCCAGTAAACAATGCCAACAGGCCCACAATTGTAATTATATTCTCAAACTGAAAGAGTAGCTTAAAGCACCTTACATACAAATCTGGCATTAATAGAGGCCTAAACACCCACCTAGTAAAACTTAAACAAAGGAGAACCAGCTGGCAGCTTTGAAAAACTGAGAAATAGAAAACTGGTGCTGAAAGCCCAAGAGGTACCAGCTGAAAAAGCTGAATGAGTTTTACCAGGAAAAATATTCCTATTCTTCATAGCAAAAACTTTAGCGAAAATATGCCTAATCCACCTACAAATATTAGGAGGCGATGCAGGACACCCCTTGCGGGATCAGACACGCTGAAAAAAAGAATTTGAATATTGGATAGAAGCACGGACTGAGAAAAAAACTCATGCTAATCCTAACCCTAGGGTAGGATGATGTCCTGATTAAGATGGAAGGGAGAAACCCCCTTGGGAAAAAAGGATGCCCAGGCTTCAAAACCACCTTGTCCCCATGAAGAACAATAAAAGGCTCTGTATCAGAAAAGACTGTGCATCCACAAGAAAAAAACACCTTACAAGTAAGGTCAGCCAAAGGAGTATTCCAAATGGACTAGAAGGGACTTTTTTCTGAAACCGACAGGACCACATTAGGATCCCATATTGAGACTAGTGAGTGAATGGGGGACACTATGTGAGCCACTCCTTGAATAAAGGCTTTTACCAGCAAATTAGTAGTCAGAGGTCTCTGAATGAGAACATCCAAGACTGAAACTTGACCCTTCAGGGTGCTCAAGGCCAATTACTGATTCAGCCGAAACTGGAAAAAGGACAAGACGCACAGAGTCTAGGGTAAAACTTCTGTGCTGTGCCAATTAAGTCTTCCAAGTGTAACGATTACCATTCCGAGAGGGCAATTTAATAGCTGAAAGCAGTGTAGAAATAATAGAGTTAAAGAGACCTCAATCCTTCAGGACTTCGGCTTCAACAGCCAAGCTATTAAAGCCAGTAAATATGAAGCAGGATGGTAGACTGGCCCTTGAGGCAGTAGATTGTGTTGGTTAGAAAATGCCAAGAGTGTCTCCGAGGAGTACCAAGTCCTTCAAAGCTAGTTTGGTACTACCAAGATCACCAGCATGTTCTCCATCTTGACCCTTCAAAACAGTCGAGAAAGATGTAATAGCGGAGGGAAGGCATATATTAGGTGAAACCAATCCCATGGGGTCACCAGCACATCCACTGAGAAGGCTCTTAAGTCCCAGGCAATGAACCTTTCCACCTTGTTGTTGAAGCCGATGCTAACAGCTCCATGTCCTGCATCCTCCAACCAAGACAGATGTCCTGGAACACTTTGAGGAGAAGAGACTATTTACCCATTTTCAGGTGCTCATGACTCATGAAGTCTGTCTGCCAACTGTTAACTCTAGGTATATGGACTGTAAACGAGGCTGGAATGTGCTTTTTGACCCAAGCTAGAATTAGGTCAGCTACTCAAAGGGCTACAATTATTCTAGTGCCACCTTGATGATTAATGTAAGGCACAGCTAAGGTTTTGTTCAACTAAACTCTCCTTGGTTATCTCTGAAGTGTGTTGGTTCACCACAAAGGGTAGGCAAATAGCCCTTAGCTTGAGACTATTAATGGGAAGTCTGGATTTCCCCAAGACCATGTCGCTTAGACTGTTTTTGTCCCTGAGACTCCACCACAGCCTGACAGGCTGGCATTCATTGAGAGAACTGTTAAGGTTAACAGGAGAAGGGACTTCCCTGTTTACAGCGCTGGGCTGGTCAGCCACAAAATCATTGATATCCTGGTCTGGGGAGACAGGCGCATGAGCCAATTCAGCTACTAAGGTCCCAAGCAGTCAGAAAACTGAGCTGCAGAGATCTGGAGTTAGACTGGGCAAACATCACCACCTTAGGGGGACAACTATGAGGTCCATACTCTTAAGGGTCTGGACATGAGCTTCGAGGGTCAGCAGGGAAGAAACACCCTGGCCTGGGCCATGTTTAAGACTACGCCCAGTTACTCTAAGCAATAGGTTAAAATCCAACACAGACTTCTGGAAGTTAAGGATCCACCCGAAGCTCTAGAGTGTTTAAATCATCCACCAGACATTCCCCACCAGGGTGTGGGTGAAGAGCTCCTTTAAGAGGAGTTCTTACAAAGATCTGACAATGTGAATGACATAAGAGTGTAACACCACAAGGAACAAGGCAAGACCTAGGGAGCTGCGAACAGGCCAAAGGGAAGAGCCAGAACCTGGGAATGATGCAAACCCACTGCAAATAAAGGGAACCACAGATGGGGGAGGAGGGATGTGAATGTATAAATCTTTGATGCTAGAAATTCCCCTTATTTCAGTGAATAAAAGCCCTGAAATCGTTACTCCTAGGGAACTTGAACAATCACTCCTGAAGAGTAAATTTTCTGCAAGGCAGTTTGAAGGACCTGCAATCTCTCCGGAGAAGTTGGTAGGGTTGAGGGCAGAAAGCAGGGAGAATGCAAGGATCAAATATGAGCCTGTAGATCTGGGACACCAAAGATCCCAAATGTCCTGAGTCCAGGCATGTGAAAAGGCCAATAGACATCCTGCACATATAGAAGTGGGAGCACTCCTTAACTGTGAGGAGGACTTTGCTGACTTGGACATTTAGGACTTGCAATGAAACTGAGTGGAGTAGTTGAATTTAGAAGCCAAGTTGTGGGAAAGATAAAAAGAACATTTCCAAATTCCAGAAGAGTACAATTTTGTGGCAGGCACCTTAGCTTTCCTCTAAGTAAGAGTTTGCTCTTTGGGGAGTGCCCGACTTCCGGGATGTGAGGAGCGTTTTTAGGCAGCTCCGCCGCCACTGAATCATCGGCCACATAATCCTGCACCATCCGCAGCTCTACTCACCTCGATTTGCCTCATCCATACACCGGGAAGCCTCCTGAACTACACAGACATGGTAAAGTACGGTAGGGATGTCCTGCCGTCCCCGGCAGGCCGCGGCTCGGGTTCCCCCGAGCAGGCCCAAGATGGTGGCCGCCCTCAGTCCCCAGGCGTGGAGGCCTTGAATAGTCCGCTCCTGCCATAGCCGGATGATGGGGGGGATTGGCCAGCACTGCAGCCTTCACCTAGCCTTACAGGGGGGGCTGGAAACAAACCGATGGGGCGGATGGTGGAGCCTACCTTGTTCCAGATCATGGACGCCATTAAAGGGTGCCAGGCCTCTCTAACATCCCACATAGATGCCCTGCGAGTGGATTTTTCGTGTATAGGCGGCAGAGCAGCGAATCAGTTCTGTGGAGGATGATGTCTTCCCTCTCCCTGCAACTATCCGGGACATACAGGCTGAACAGAGGGCGCAGGTTGAGAAGCTGGGCGATATGGAAGATCGACTGAGCCGCAACAACCTCCGCTTTTTGGGGTTCCCTGAGGGTGCTGAGGGGGGACAGGCAGGGGACTTCCTCATGGACTGGATGCGCAGGTCCCTGGGCCCAGATACTTTCTCTCTGCTTTTTGCCATTGAGAGAGCTCATCGGGTCCCCTCCAGGGCCCCGGTGCCTGGAGCTAGGCCCAGGCCTTTGCTTGCTCGAATTCTACACTTTAAAGACAGAGACGCAGCCCTGCGGAAGGCCAGGGAGCTACCTGACCTCAGCTTCAAAAACAATATTATTACCATATTCCCAGACTTCTCTGCCACTACGCAAAAACAGAGGGCTGCCTTCTTGAGTGTTAAAAAAAGGGTTAGGGACCGCCATCTCCAGTATAGCATGCTCTATCCTGAAAAACTTAGAGTGGTGCATAAAGGTAAAGTGCATTTCTTTCTGGATCCTGCTGATGCTAATCAATGGCTGGACTCGCTGGGCAGAGCTTGATCTCCTGATGTCTACTGTGGGGCTCCTGCACTGACCTGTCTTGGGGATGGCCTGCCGTTATGTCCTCTCCTCATTCTGAGGGTTCCACCGTCCATGATTCTTTTTGCTACCCAGTTCATTTTTTGGTTGTTTTTGTTATCCTTTTCAGCGTTGGACCTGGAGGTCTCCTATACTTGAGGCTCATGTACTCCTGCAGCTTGGATGCTATATATCTGTGGAACGTGTTGTGGCCCCGGAGGTCCACATCACTGATGCAACTTTGTGTACTTTCCCTACGGTTCTACACCTGGTTTGGTTTGGGGCATAGGTTCGCAGCAGATGGGGTTGCGAACAGGGTGGGGGGTTTGGGTTTTTTTTTTTTTGGGGACTGTTATCCGACCTATATATTTTCATGCCTTTTTTTCTTGTTTTTTTTATTTTTCTGAGTCCAGTGTTGCTTTTACTTCACGTGCTTGCCCTGGTGTCCGTTAGGGGCGCTACCTTCCCTGGCGGGGGATGTCGTCGCCTCTTCTGTTATGATGGCTGAGGAGGCGTTGATGCTCCTGTCTTGGAATGTCAGGGGCTTAAATGACAGAGTTAAGAGGGCTAACCTGACTGGCTCCAGGACTATGGCTCTTAAACGGGCCTTTGTTGCGCATACATTTTTTATGCAACATTTTCTAGCCATGCTAGGGGTGTCTCCATTTTGGTTGCACGCTCTTTAGGACGTACGGTTAAACAAGTGATTACTGTTATATATGGTCGCTATGTAATCTTACTCCTTCTCATTGATAATGTGGTATATACCTTTGTGTCTTTATATATCCCTCCCCCGTTCACCTTGGCTCTCTGGGATGCTATAATGTCCCAGCTTCTCCGGGTGGCGGAGGGACCGGTGCTGATTTCCAGGGACTTTAATTCTGTCTTATCCCCTGGTACGGATAGATGCCCAGGTGAAGATGGGCCTTCTTCCTCGTTGGCGGCCTCCCTGGCCGCGTATACCCTGGTGGACTTCTGGCGATGGAAGAATCCGGATAGTAGGGAATATTCATGCTATTCTGCTACCCACAGAACTCTAGAATTGATATGTGTTTGGTGTCTCCGGATTTGCTTAACAAAGTGTTGGCTGTCTCATATTTGCCAAGGGCTATTACGGACCATTCTCCCATGCTGATAAGGTTTGACCTTTCCAAGGCGAGGGGACTTAAAACCTGGCGGCTCAGCCCATTATGGCTGACTGAGGAAATCTTTCTCAATGCCACGGCTAAGGAGATTGCCCACTTTTGGCAGGTTAATCCGGAGACGGCTTCTGGGGCTATTGTCTGGGACGCCTTTAAGGCCTCCATGAGAGGTATGGTTGCAGGGGTTATTCACCAGTTAAGGGAGGACAGGGCATGGCGGGTGGAGTCTTTACAGTCGGAGGCGACTGCGGCAGAACTGGAGTATGTTAGAAACCCTTCCTCCTCCAACTATTCTTTTTGGTGAGACAGCGCCCGACAATTGGACTTGGTACTCTTGGAAAAAACACAGAAAAAATTGGTTTATCAAAAACAACGTCTATTTGAATATGGGGACAAAAATAGTAAAATTTTAGCTTTTCTTTCTCGTTCTGAACACCCAGTTACGGCCATTTCGGCAGTTTATGATGAGACCTCTTAATTATGCACCACTAGGGAGGATATCAAGGCAGCGTTTGTCTCCTTCTTTACATCCCTATACACCTTTCAGGTTTCCTATACCACTGCTGAGCTGGATGGCTATTTGCAACACATACCGTTAGCTGTGCTGGAGGATGAGGATAGGTTGGCCTTGGAGGCACCTGTCTCTGTCGCAGAGATAGAGGCTGCTGTGGCTTCTTTTGCCGCCAATAAGACGCCGGGGCTGGATGGCTTTCCGATCGAGTGGTATCGTGCTTATTCGGAACTACTCACCCCGCGCCTGTTGGCCATGTACACAGAGGTTTTTGATAGTGGGGAACCCTCATAGTTCTAATCCCCAAGCCGGGCAAGGACCCCAAATACTGTGAATCTTATCGTCCTATTTCTCTGATAAATGTGGACGTTAAGATTTTGGCTAAGGTCTTATCCCGTAGAGTGAATACCGTACCGTTATATCTAAACTTATCCACCCGGATCAAACCGGTTTTATTCCCGGACGCTCTACGGCCATAAACCTGCGTAGACTCTTCACGAATCTTCAGCTGCCTTCGGAGGCTCCGGACGCCAGGGTGGTGGTGTCCTTGGATACTCATAAGACGTTCGATTCTGTGGAGTGGCCTTACCTGTTTGCGGTTCTCGCGAGGCTGGGTTTTGGACCTAAGTTTCTTGGATGGGTTAGACTACTATATAACGCCCCGGTGGCTAGAATTCGGGTTAATAATATTGTCACTGAACAGTTCTCTGTGAGTCATGGTACCAGACAGGGGTGCCCATTGTCGCCCCTGCTGTTTGCCATGGCCATAGAGCCCTTGGTGGCCCTACTTAGGGGGGATGAGTGGATAAAGGGCTGTAAGATAGGGGATCTAGTTGAAAAAACTTCACTATGTGCTGAGGACATGCTTCTTTACCTGGCAGATTCTGATGAATCCTTGACGATGGCACTGAGGGTGATTGAAGACTTTGGGCGATACTCAGGGTTTAGGGTCAACTGGACTAAGTCGGTGATCTTTCCTTTTGATCCTACCTTAGTGTCCAAGATGGTTTTTGCTTCAAGTGGTTTCCAAATTTAAATATCTGGGGGTGACGGTTCAACAACCGGTCTGGTCTTATGTTAATATTACTCCGCTGATTCAGAGACTTAAGTTGACACCGTCCACCTGGATCATGTAGCCTTTGAACTTGATGGGAAGAATCAATATTTTTAAAATGATTTACCTACCTCGTTTTCTGTATCTCTTCTGGCAGGCCCCGGTGTATCTCCCTAAGTCTCTTTTTAAAGCTATCGAGTCTCTCCTCATGTCCTTTTTTGGGGGGGGGGGGAAGCTGGCGAGGATCTCCCTTCAGACTTTGCAGCTCCCTGCTACTGCTGGGGGGCTGGCTGTCCCTGACCTCCAGGCATATTATCTAGCAGCCCAATTGACCCATGTGCATGCATGGTTCTTCCCTAACCTCCCGAACGCGGCAGTTACTACTGCAGCAGCAGTCATGGGCTCCTATGAAGCCCTCCTAAACTCTTTGTACAGGAAGGGTCCTTATCCTTCAGGGGGGGCAGAGATTCTGAAGCTTTCTTATAAAATAACGCATGTCTGTAATAAATGTATGGGAGGATCCTCCTTCAATAACTCTCCTAATGCTCCATTGTGGTTTAACCCTGGGCTCCCTGAACTGTATAAACTGTCAAATCCCCGAAGGTGGGCAGGCTTTGATCTGAAGTATGCGCATCAACTGTTTGAGGATCGTGCGTTCAAGTCCTTCCCGATCTTTAGGCTGGAGCTGGGTGTGCCCTCGTCTTGCTGGTTCCTGTATCAGCAACTTCGACATGCAGTGGCAGCACAATTTGGCCTTATGGGGGTGCGCTTGGCTGTGGCACGCCTGGAGAGGGAGCTCATGGTCGATGATCATGGCAAACTTATTTCAAGGTATTACTCTTTGCTCCGGCTGGGCCAAGACGACAAATTGGCCAAACTTAAAGGCTGTTGGTGTTCAGACTTGCCACAGTTGGAGAAGAAAGTTTGGGATGAGCTTCTTGAATCCCAGTTTGATGGAATCATAGCGGCAGGGGATAGAGTGATACAGCTTAATTACTTACACAGAATATATTATACTCCGTATAGATTACATTGTATGGGTAGGCTTCCTTCTGCCGCATGTTCTAGGTGTCAGGCCTCTAGAGGGGATTTCTTTCATATGGTGTGGGCTTGTCCCAGCATCCAGGTCTTCTGGAAGGGGGTATGCCGACTCATGGAGGAGAAACTGGCTCTCCCGAATGTCTGTTCTCCGGATAGGTGTCTTCTTGGTAACCTGTTGGAGGAGGACCTTCGGCAGTCATAGAAGGTGTTGTCACGGATTCTGTTCTTCTATGCCAAAAAACTGATTGCGCTGAGGTGGAAGAGTCCTGATCCCCCGTCTGTTGGGGCGTAGGTCTCTCTTGTTAATAATGCACTACCCCTTTACAAGCTCACTTACTTAGCTAGGGGTTGTCCCAAAAAATTTAACAAAATATGGTTGGTTTGGGTGGACTCGGTTACGGATTCCCTGGAGGTATAATGGAGATTTGCTCCTCGGGGGAATCTCCTGAGCATGATGGTGGTGATCCTATGAGCCCTGTCTATATGTGTATTGTCACGATACTGGTACTTATATTTTATCTTGTTTTTTGTATGGGTCGGATGGTGGGGTGGGGGGGAGGGAGGGGTTTTCTTGTTGACTCGGTTTCATGATCGTCTGTTATGTCGGATTTTCTGATGCATGTGTAATCCTTGCATACGCATTTCCTGTTTTTGACTGTCTTTTGTAAACTGTTTTATTGCCACTGTTTGCCATTGTTATCTGTTTACCTTTGTATTAATAATAAAATACCTTTAAAAAAAAAAAAAAAGTTTGCTCTTTCCTCCCATGACTTAACAAAGATGTCTATGGACTCGCCAAAGAGTCATTCTCCATCAAATGGAATTCTTTCCAGATGTTTCTTAAAGACTGCCTTCAAAGACCAGTTTAAAGAATCCTGCACATCTAGACTGACATAAGGAACAGGCAAAATTTTGTCCGAGGGAGTTTGCCAAACCATCTACACAGCTACTGGGAGGAGCTCCAACTTTTGGAGTAATGAGAGATCCGACAGAATCAATCCAGGATTGCGTTCCATATGCTTGACTGCACATCTGTAAACGGTCATAGAAACCACCGTTGATTGCATGGCCAAGCTTGGCAGGGCAGAAAAGCTTTTAGGAATACCTCCTCTATTATGGAGGGTGTCTTCGTGGATTGGGTCACACCTGTGTGAATCATCACTGGTCTAGACCTGCTAGTGACTCGACCTGTAAAGCACCTAATAGCATTTTGTTGTGTTGTTGTACCAAGGGTGTGTGACAAACGTAGAGTTCAGTTCCAGAGGTACAGCCTTGCATCTTCAATGCAGCAGGGGTCAATAATCTGGAAGCTGCAAGACTTCCAGTGGCTATAGATGCATCTATGGTGAGAAGTACTGCTTGAAGAACAGTGTGTAGGCTTACCAATCTTACAGGAAGAAATTGGGATTATAAACTAGAATCCTGCTCCCAGTAGTGAGAGGTTGTCTATCACCTATGGACACTAGCAAAAAACTGAGGATTGCTGATAATTGAAGGGGTTATATGAGCTTTAACAACTTTGTTTGTCTGAGTCATGGCAGCATATAACCCATGGTCTTGATTAATGGAAGCCTGTGTTCTGTATTGTACTATTAAGACATAGCATTAGAGTTACTAAAATACAGAGGGGAAAAGCTAAAATTTCAGCCGGATGTGTATTGCTGTCTCTGTCTCACCTGGTGAGATTTCCCCTTACTTCATGTACTGATGACCCATGGAAAGGCAATGCAAGGGACTGAAACCTGACAGAGGTTCCAACTCTTCACCGCTATATTTAAAAAGAAAAGTATTTTTTTTCTTCTCTCTCTTATTATATTAGAAGGATTTAACTTCATTACCTGTCTTGTGATGTAGCATTTAATATACTCAATGATTTTGTCTTTACAAATCTGCAGGCCTTATTTTCTCATATCCTAAAACTTTTAGAATTTCTTACCTAGGTCTGAGGACATCATGTGGACCCAACTGGTATTCCGGAGGTACAAACAATAACAGTTATATAATGGCTTTATTTATCACTTGCTTCGTTATGCCTCTAAGTACCATCATATTCTCCTATTCTAACCTTCTAATGGCACTACGGGCTGTAAGTACTAAAAATACACTTTTCCCATATCAAGTTACTACCATGTGCTTTCATACTGATTTATGTCTGCTCAATGTAATATTAGGGGGGGGGGGGTTCTTGTTTAATAGGAGTTTAATTTACAATAATTTGAAATAATATAATGTGCCATATTGTCATTTTTATTTAAATTACATAGCACATCTCCAATTCAAAAATCATAATGAAAAAAGAAATTAAAAAAAAAAAAATCATAATGAAAACACTATTTACTTCAGTCTGCAAACTCCCCCATCCATCCATGTCTTCATGCTTCATTTTGCTATGAATTCACTTTGAAAAACAACCCCCTAGCATTTCTGGCTGTGGCCATCTGGTGTAAAGGCAGATAATTAACCTCTTGATGCCGGCCGCAGGAAAATATGCATCCTGTCGGCGGATGGGCTATGGCGCCGAGTGGCGGCTCCCACCACAGTTACCGACGGCTAATGGAAACGATAGGGAGCTTTTCGATCATGTAGCCACTGTGACATCCAATCACAGCGGGTACCAGATCCTAAACCCCAGGCATGCTAAACCCCTTAAAGGGCTGGGAGGCACTGGCTCCAAGGGGTCAATTTAGCATTTATTTCCTTGAGTCCATCTGCCCTTAGCTCAAGCATGCATGCAGGAGAGTGTGCTTACCTTAGAACATCCCTTCTCCTCACCACCCCTTCTGAAGACTCCTGGGATTTATGACATCATTTTCCCAGGCAAGAACCTAGGAGGTTACTGAATAAATATAGAAAAAAAAAGTTTAACTACTTCAATACCGTGCACTTTCACCCACTTCCTGCGCAGGCCAATTTTAGCTTTAAGCACTGTCGCACCTTGAATGACAATTGCGCGGTCATGCAACACTATACTCATATTCAATTTTTATCATCTTTTCACACAAATAGAGATTTATTTTCGCGGTGCTTAATCACCACTGGGTTTTTTATTTTCTGCTAAATAAATGAAAAAAATAAAACACGTTTAGTATAAAATTTTGCAAATAAATACTTAGTCTGTAGGAAAATTATAGAATGCACAAACTATCTGAAAAATTATCAATCCTGATGTACTGTACCTATCTCATTTCTCGAGGCCTGAAAACGCCAGGACAGTGCAAATATCCCCTAAATTACTCCTTTTTGGAAAGCAGACAATCCAAGGTATTTAGTAAGAGTTTTTTGATGCAGAGCGCAGGGAAAACAAAAGAGAAGAAGAAAGAGAGGAGGAAGGAGAATTAGAAAGAAAAGGGAAGAAAATTAGGAGCTGGCATTTTTAATTTGAGCAGTGTTATTTTATCTGAAGCCGAAATAAAGGTTTTAAATTTAGGGCTGAAATATATACCCCAAGTAAATATTAACAAATTTACAACATACACTGATTTACATATATTTGTACGAAAATTAAGTATTAAAACATATTTTGAAGTGAATAAACATGATGTGAAGAACTATGAACAGAATGATACAGAATACCAACATAGTACTCCTAGAAATACTTCGAGGGTTCATCACACTTTATATGATACTATGCATATCTTTCATAAAAAATGGGAGAATTGGTTTACGGGCTAATCCTGTTTTAAGTTTTCATGAGGTTGCCCTTTTTCAGCACTCGGTGGTCTACTTGGGGGTCCTACCCCAGACAATAACTTATATCTCAGGAACAATCTGTTAATACTGTTACTGTTAGTTTTTCCGAAGTATGCACTAAGAAAATTGATATGATCAGGATATCAAGCTAATATACTATAGCACATTTATTATGACATCGATATTCATGCCTTACTTTCCAACTGGGATTCTGATATGTCTTATCATTCTTTGCCTTCTACAAACACATGACTATACCCCTGGTTATTAAGCATGTGATATCGCTGCCTTACATAACTTGATATACTGTATACCTTTTCTTTTTCTTTTCTTTGGTATATATATTTACCTTACCATGTGCTATATATGACGTGTTTGGAATAATATGTACTGACACGGCTTTGATATGTCATACTTTGGTTTTGTTTTTTGGCTTTCTTGTTTATAAAGCTCAATACAAACGTTTGTATTCAAAATACTTCTGTATGTAACCCAAATAATAAAGGGAATTCATTTTTACAAGTGTTCAAAACTTTGGTTGAAAAAATAAATACCAAACAGGGCAAGAGGTATCCCGATCATATAGAACAGGTCGTTTAGGAGCTACAAAAGAAAAGGAAAATAGTAGTGAGAGCTGCAGATAAAGGGGGTGGGGGAATTGTAATCCTAGATAAGAAAGATTAAGAAATGGAAAGATTGTTATCCATAGAGAATACTTAAAAAAAAAATATCTGGGAAAAAATTAAAACATAAGCTGAAGAAAATCATAAAAAAAGGAAAACAAAATGGGGTCAAAAATATTAACAGAAAAGGAAGCAACATAACTGCATCCAAAAACACAAAATATTTCTACAATATATTCTAAGATTTAAAAAATAAAGTGAAACCCCTGGGAAGACCCATTGTAAGTGGGAATAATTCCTTTTTTTTTTTTTTTTTAAAGCCCGTGGTGTGTGAAACACACTCAAAAGACTTAACACCCGGTGCATAAAAAAGTGCACACACGCAAACGTGGACACACAAAAGTGCACAAGGCGTACACACATGGCCCTCCTCCGAAGAGGCCCTGACCCTGATCCCCCGGGGCGCGAAGCTCCTGACAGGGACTGAGGTACTCACTTAGGTCCACCCAGCCGAAGCCGGGCAGACCCCATTCTTCAGGGGGACTGCCGAAACAGCCCACCCCGAGTACTAGGTAGGGCTCCCCCGAAGGGAGACCCCATGGGAGAGGGCGAACTAAGCCAAAAGGCCATATCCACCCCCTCCCAAGACTTACAGGGCAGGCCCGAGGACCTACGCCATCAAAGTCGTGCAAAGTGCTCAACCAAAAAAGGGACAAACGTGACACACAACAAAGAAAAAACAGAGTGGGGAAAAGGGAAGTGGAGAAGTGCAGGGTAGTGCCAAAGTGCAAAACCTTGGCAGGCCCCCCGGCCAGGAATAAAAAATTCCTCTGGTGTTGGCCAAAAGGCCCACCCCAAGAGGCAGGTGCTTGAAAAAGTGTGATGGTGCAGTGACCAAGGTGCCACAAAAACTCAGGTGAGCTGCCCCTCACCAGTGAGATTGAGGCACCCCTGGGCTGCCACCCCAGGGGCACGTACACCACGGGCTTTTTCGGTCTCAGCCAACATTCTTACAGTCAAGTGACGCTTTAAAATTATACACAATCTTGAGGTCATTCTAAAGTGTAAAAAACAAAAATAATATTTTTATACAAATCAGAAACATCCACACAGGTAGGACACCCAACTTTAGAAGTGATTTATTCTTCCAGTGCAATACACCTTTGTACATTGGTACTGACAAATATTCCAATGTTTCTCTTCTCTCTCAGTTTCCATTCCTCACGCTAATCTAACACCAGTTCTGATGGAGAGGGGTGGGGATGGTCAAACAAAGCTTCAGTGCAGGTGCCAGACATCCTCTTTACTAACTGATGATGTCATTGGCCAGTGGCTAGAAGGTTGTAATGGTGCACAATGAAAACCTGTGGCTTTGTATAACTAAAAGGCAGATTTCATCCACTTGCTGGCTTGCATACAATTTTTAGATAATGTTTAGCCATTTTGCCAAGGCACCCATGAAAAAACCTGTAGGCACCCTGGTTGAAAAAAGGCTGGTCTAGATAACATTTAACCTTGATGCCCTGAGTTCTGAGAAAAGCAATACCCTCAGATTAAAAGGTAAGCCGAAAGGCAGTGCACTAAACTGGAAATGTCTGTCTGTGATTGCAAAGAGCAGAAAGTGCTGAAGATGTGGATAAATGTAAATATAAAAATATGCATCTTGGATTTCTATGTATGTCCCAGAGGGGCAATAACCAATAACAAACTTCTGGAATCTGAAGGTATTTGTGAGGCATTGTAAGCCCAGAATAGGACAAAGACCACCATTGGACATTTGTACCGTGAACAGGTTAAAAAATAATCATTTGAACCGGTCTTGTGGGGGTACTGGCACTAATACTGCCTAGGACAAGAGATGGTACAGGGCATTCTGCAAATCTGATCATCCTTGGGTAGTTTTTAGCTGATTTGAAAAAGAAAGTGTACCACTTTGAAACCACTGATTGAACCCAAAGGGTTGAGAGGTCTGTGATCCAGACAGATGCAAACTGTAACAGACTCTTGGAAGTAAGGGTGCCCCGTCATTGGGATGTGTAGACCTTTGGCTGAATAAATGTTCTCCTGAGACTTTCCCATGGCTCCTTTTTCTCCTGGTTTCCACAATAGCTAAGGACTACGCTATTATCCTGTGGGGTAATGACAGAGTAGAGTGCTGAATATAGGGTAAGTGTGTCTGGAAGACATATGTAGCAACCTGGGTGTAGACCATCATGTAGCGAAGTCCTTGAGGCAAAAGGGTGGGGGGAAGCAATTGAGTACCTTTCAAGGGCTCTAGGGGGAAGTTTCAGTAGAGTGTGTAACCATTTATGTGATGTAACACCTGGTCATCCACCTAAGAATAGGCTGGTTGAGGTTCGGTGCATACATTCCAATCATAGCCCCTACTTTTACAGTAATGGTCAGAGATACAGGGTGACCCTTTCTTACTTGTTCACACTGCTAGACTGTTTATAGGGTCCAGGCTTTGCCTGTCACAGTTAGCAAACCCCCAAAGGGGCCTTCAGGGCTGACTGTTTACATTGCACAATGCAACATTACAGGCCGTCCACCACAGAGTAAGGTCTGGGTATTGCTCTCAAGGTTTTACAAAGGTTGTGCCAATCTGGATGCACTGTTTCTGTTTGTAGTAATAGAAGACAGTGATGGAGATGACTAAAGAGTTTATTAAAGATTTCAAAGATAAAATGAAAAACGAGTGAAGCTATAAGTGATTTATCCGCAAAGAAGAAGAAATGGATCACCTTAGGACACTGGCAAAAAACTTAGGACACATGGAGGGGGGTAGGGTTTTAGGAGAGGCACTAAGGTGGCAAGTCAGTGTCCAATCACCTGAAGGTATTAACCCAGGTTCTGAATACTTTGTTGTGTCCTGAACTGTACCATTAAGATATGTATTTTGAATGAATTTGTGCATGATTAGCATTAAAAAACTGTTTATAATATTTTTTTACACATTTACAGATTTTTTTTTTAATTATAAGAAACCATTGTATAAAAATGCCATTGTGTGAATTGTTGTAGCATACTTGTCAAACATAGGCAGGTCAAGATACTATGTAGCAACTCTGGCACTTACTGGTTAAGAAAGGTGTATCTGAAAGCATGTGAGTGCTTCAGGCCTGCTTAAGGACTTATTCACACCCGGTGCAGTAGAACAGTGGTTCTCAAATCCGGTCCTCGGGACCCACTAACAGGCCAGATTTTAAGTATTACCTTGGGGGATGCAGACTAGAATACTGCAATCACTGAGAAGCAAATGAGATCACCTGTGATGTAATTTAGTTATCTTGCAAACCTGGCCTGTTGGTGGGTCCCGAGGACCGGATTTGAGAACCACTGCAGTAGAACTGCAAGAGCAGCTATTTCAGGACAACCCCAAGACAAGACAAGGCAAGGCAAAATGCTTTGTCTCATACCTTGCCAGTGTAGACCACCATGTTGCAGTGGTGTGTGCTGAAAAAAAGTTCAACATGCAGTTCTTTTTTTTAGTGCAGCGCAGTGCAAGCCAACCCAGCACCTCACATCACACTGCAGCCAGTAAAAGTCCATGAAATTACATTTTGTAACCTGTCAATAATTTGTTAAAAAAAGTTAAGTGCGTCACGCCGTAATTAGCTCATTGGCACTGTGGTTATTCTACAACACAACAGCAACTGTGTTTTAGCGCAGCTGCTGGTGTGAACGGGCTCTTAAAGGAACCTGTCATGACAGAAGTACAGGGGCTATGACTGTTGCTCTCCTGAAAATGATACTTGCTTGGTTGGCATGCTGACACTCTAACTTCAAATACTTGATCTTGAACAAGTGTATAGATCAGAAATTCTGACTTCAAATGCAAATTGTTTTGTGCCTCAATTATGTATTGAAGAAAAACAGTAAGGCAGGTATCTCTTTCAAAAAAGAAACTCAGCACTGGCAGCTTTTCTTTGTTTCTTAACAAGTTTCCTTTAACCATGCTCTATTTGGATAGCATAGTTATGCCTCAATCATTCACCCCCAATACTCTGCTATATGAAAAACATGAGCATTACTCCTCTATCTGGTATGTGAAACTTTTAGTCATATACATAATTCAGTTCTTACACAATACATATGTTTCTTGTACTCTCACAGGTGGCTGCTCAGCAGAAAGATTCAGAGACTACTCAGAGGGCTGAGCGGGAGGTGTCCAGAATGGTCATTGCTATGGTATTGGCCTTTCTTATCTGCTGGTTACCCTACGCTGCATTTGCCATAGTTGCAGCATCTAATAAAGACATTGTTATTGATCCAACGTTAGCATCAATGCCTTCTTACTTCTCAAAAACTGCTACAGTATACAACCCTGTCATCTATGTCTTCATGAATAAGCAGGTTTGTGTCTTCCTAACTGAACAATAGTGTTTAAGCAGAAATATAAATTGGTAATGTTATATGGAGACCTGTAAAGTGACTTGTAGCATTTCATTTTTTCCACCCATATCTTTCACAGTCTACATGCAGGAATGCCTTCAACTTTACTCACAATGCTTGTCATATTTGTAATTATTTCTCCCATGCAGTATAAAAAAAAAAAAAAGGTAGTTCCTGTAAATCATTATCTCTCCCAACCTTATCTAAAGCTCAAATTCATGGTTCAATTCAGGGATAAGTATCCTCACTACTGAGATGCTAACAGCAGTAAGAAGAGTACAATGCAGCGAAATGGTGAAGTCCATGGTTTAATTATTGCGTTTGCAGAGGGTGCAGCTGTAATTGGTTTTATGAGGTCAGAGAGTCCAAGCATAACGGCCAGCCCCCCGGTACTGTATTTAACCGTTGTACACCCATATTACATTTAGTGCAGAATGCAGTAGGTCTGATTACAGCAAACACTTTTTCTGTAATGCCCCGTACACACGTACCGATTGTCGGGCCGTAAATATTCGGCCGACGACCGATCGGCTGATTGTAGGCTTGTTAGTATGATGCTTCCGACAGCCGACAGCGCATTTTCGGCCGAACGGAATCTGTCGTGCAAGCATTAAAATTTTTGTTGGCCAACACCAGAACGGCCGATTGTTCGCCAGTCAGTACAGATTTTGGCCGATAGACAGCAGATTTGCAAGACTGGGCATGCTCAGAAAAGAAAAAAGACAAGGAAAGTTAACCATCACATGACATCACTTCTGCAGTCGGCTGTTGTTGGCCGACAAAATTCGTGTGCAGTCTTTTGCAGTTTTCAACAGACGCGACAGCCCTGGACAAAAGACGGCCGATCGTTCGGCAGACAATCGGTACGTGTGTACGGGGCTTAAGGCTATCTCTTGTGTGAGCTTCTGGTAGGCTAATTAAAAAGCAGAATGGTCCTGTTTCATGATGCTTAATGTCATATTAGTGTGTTGCTGTTAAGATATTTGCCCCAGGTGTTCTATATACATACAAATATTAACCACTGTAAGACCGGAAGGATTTGCCCCCTTAATGACCAGGCCCTATTTTGCGAATCAGCACTGCATTATTTTAATGGACAATTGCACGGTCGTGAAACGCTGTACCCAAATAAAATTGATGTCCTTTTTTTCCCACAAATAGAGTTTTCTTTTGGTGCGATTTTTATTTTTTGAGATATATACAAAAAAAGCGACAATTTTGAAAAAGCAAACAATATTTTTCACATACTGCTATATAACATCCCCCCCCCCCCCCAAAAAAAAAATTTAAAAATCAAAATGTTTTAAAATTTTAGGCCAATTTGTTTTCTGCTACATATTTTTGGTAAAAAAAAAAAATCGCAATAAGCGTATTTTGATTAGTTTGCGCAGAAGTTATCGTGTCTACTAACTATGGGAAAGATTTATGTCCTTTTTATTGTTTTTTTACTTGTAATGGCAGCAATCTGCGATTTTTTTGCAAGACTGTGACATTGCGACGGACGGATTGGACCCCTAACTGACATTTTTGACACTTTTGGGGGTACCAGTGACATTACTACAGTAATCAGTGCTAAAAATATGCACTGTTACTGACACTGGCAGGGAAGGGGTTAACCCTGTGGGTGAATAAGGGGTTAAATGTAAGCCTAGGGGAGTGATTCTAACTGTGGGGGGATGGGCTTGTGAAATGATCACAGAGACATGTGATCCTATATAGAAGGATCACATGAGCTCTGTGATCATTTCAGGGAAAAGGATGGTCGGCTGTGTTTACAACAGCCGACCGTCCTTCTCTCTCAGCGGGCAGTGATCGTAGGTGTCATGTGCCAATTAGAGCCGTCTGACACACGCATCGGCTTCCCCTGCTGATGATCGGGGCGGGAGCGCTCCTCCTAGGCAAATGACGTACCCATACGTGGTTTTGCCTGGGAGAGCCACTCTGCTGCCGTATTTATACAGTATGCGGTCGGCATGTGGTTAAGGCATAGATTTGTAGGAAGGCAATATTTGTCAACCTAGGGCAGGATGTCGGGGGGTAGCAGGTTGTGGTCAGCAAAGGTGGCTTAGGAGGCCACATAACTGAAATCCATCCCTGTCCAAGGCATTTATCTTCCAGAGATTAAAGCGGTTGTAAACCCTAGAAAAAAAAAAAAACCTGCAAGACAAAGGCATAATGGGCTAGTATGCATCGCATACTAGCCCATTATGTGTAACTTACCTTAGAACGTAGCCCCGACACGGACCCCTGGACATCGCTGCGGGCGCTGCCATGATCCCTCGCCGTCTCTTCCGGGTTCGGCGGCTCCGGCGCGGTGATTGGCCGGAAGAGACGGCTCTGGCGCGATGATTGGCCGGAGCCACGATGACGTCACTCCCGCGCATGCGCACGTGAGTGATTTTCCGGCAAGCTCCCGGCAAATTAATTGAAGGTCCCCCCGGACCTTCAGAGCGCATGCGCCACTCGCGAGAGCGGCTGCATGCACTGTAAATATCTCCTAAACCATGCCGGTTTAGGAGATATTATTTGTATCTACAGGTAAGCCTTATTATAGGCTTACCTATAGGTAAAAGTGTCAAAAAGCGGGATACTAACGCTTTAAGATGCTGGTTACTGCTGCCTCATCATAATAATGTATGATGGGGCAGCAGTAACCAGCATCTTAATGTCCACCTGGCATTTTAGTATATAAAATACTTGTACATTTGCATAAAGACTACAACTTAGATCGGTCTATCTTCTATACTGTTAATGACAATGCCACCAGAAGATTAATTTAGGGTTTCACTAATGGGCCATCTGGTCAAGGGACAACTAGCTGCAGGGGAGACGTCATTCTTCATGTCTTCTTGTTCAGAATTAATGTATTTATGTATTTTTTCACAGTTCCGAAACTGCTTAATGACTCTTATATGCTGCGGACGCAATCCTTTTGGTGGTGAGGATGAAACAAGCACGGCCAGCGTCCGTACAGATGTCACTACAGTGTCTGAAGGAGGTGGAAGCAAGGTCACACCAGCATGAGAGCTTTTGTATGCCATCTGCATTCTAAAGAATTTCAACTGTATATATATAATAAACCACAGATTTGGTTAAATATATGTGGTCTTATCATGTTCATCAACTTTTCATAAAATAAACATATCAATTAATAAAATCAAAAATGTCTTACTAAATTAAGTGTAATTAACAAAATATAAAGTACAATTCCTTAACAATACTATGCAGTATTTGAAATGAACATATCTATCACAAAAGGTTTTATAGTGATTTCTGATTGTGATACTGATGTGTGTATGTTTTTCTTTTTTAAGTTGTATAGCTATACTGTAGGAGTAGAGTTTGGAAAAATTCTCAGTTGCCATTAAAACAGATCAGCTCTTTCCAGGATGGTAGAAACATTGCTGGAAAATGAGAGTGGATGTGGCTGACAAGCTGAGGAGGCTTTCAAAACTCTATTTGATGAAGAACAGTTGCTCACAGGGAGAGAAAGAAGTGTGAAGCTCCATTGTCCTGATCCTAATTAAAAATGTGAATAGCCGCTACAAAACTGGATCTAATAAAAAAGTATAGAAACTACTCACTAAGACGGTGCAGGTACATGGATTGGGAACTCAACCCCTTCATCCTGTATTGGTAAAAAGCAGCATTTCTAGTCCAGTCGGTAGTGTGGGAAAGACTCCATATATCAGTTAGTAAGAGATCCAACGCAAAGCTCTGTACAAAAAGTTTTTTTTTTAACAAAACATAATAAACAATAAATTTAACAAAAAAAAATTATTGAAAAAATAAAATAAATAGGAAGCATTAACTTACTATAGAGCAGCACCTAGGAGGCCCTGGACGGCAGGAAAAATGGTACTATATATGTGCTAGTGCGCACAAATAATATGCCTCCTTTTTTTTGGTTATTAAAGCTTTCTGGTAAGCTTCTACCTAAACGTTTGTGTGTGAACACCTGGGGATTGCATGCAGCACTAACGAAAGTTTAAGAAGCATAATTTATCCATTTTGAACTACCGAGAAAATCCATTAGTAAAGACTGTTGATATGTTCCTACCTGTTCTGAGATTTTTACACTTGTGCACATAAGATGGACTATTTTCTATATTAACCAGTTCTTGGATGTATTATAGTTACTGGTGGCACAATTTTTTTTTTTTTTTTGCACTGTAGCACCTTGCACTTTGTGTTTTACACATACTTTCTATTGAGTATTTGTTTTAATGTTGTATGCACCTCCGCACTTTGTCATCTGCCTCAACCATGCACATGGTTAGATAAATTGATTATTCATTTGATCTTGGATGTGTTATACACACTGATGTCATAGATCAAATCATTTTTTTGCACTTTAGCACTTTGCGTTGCAGAGTTATAAGCACATGTTTTTTATTTGATCATTTGCCTATTATCACATGCAATTTTGCATCCGTCTTAACCATTTATATGGTTAGATAAAAGGATACAGGAGATTTGAGGATGTTGACAGGATACAGGAGGAGATTTGAGGATGCGGACAGGATACAGGAGAAGATTTGAGGATGCGGACAGGATACAGGAGGAGATTTGAGGATGCGGACAGGATACAGGAGAAGATTTGAGGATGCGGACAGGATACACGAGGAGATTTGAGGATGCGGACAGGATACAGGAGGAGTTTTGAGGATGCGAACAGGATACACGAGGAGATTTGAGGATGCGGACAGGATACAGGAGAAGATTTGAGGATATAGACAGGATACAGGAGGAGATTTGAGCATGTAGACAGGATACAGGTGGAGATTTGAGGATGTAGACAGAATACAGGAGGAGATTTGAGGATGTAGACAGGATACAGGAGGAGATTTGAGGATGCAGACAGGATACAGGAGGAGATTTGAGGATGCGGACTAGATACAGGAGGAGATTTGAGCATGTGGACAGGATACAGGAGGAGATTTGAGGATATAGACAGGATACAGGAGGAGATTTGAGGATGTGGACTCGGCTCCTGGCGCGCTGACCTGCACTGTTTAATCACACTACAACAACAAGTCTCCTTCCGTCAGCCCGCGGCTCGGCATTTTAAATTCTATAGGCCGTTGGACTCGGCCGTGCGGCACGACATCATCAGTGGGCGGCGCGGAGACTCAAGATCGGATTGACTCGGCGATTTCCGGAACTGCGCATGCGCAGTTCTCACCCGAGCCCGTAGCTGCCATTTTTACTGGCACTTCTCAGCTCTTACGGGCAATCTAAAAATTCCCTGTTTTTACGGGCTGCCCATAAATTTACGAGCGGTTGGCAACACTGAACCACTCTGCCTGTCTGCCAACCACAAGTACCTGTTTGCTTTGCTCAGTTCTCGCCTGCCCTGGCGTGGTGGCCAGGCACTATAGCATTGTGTAAAAGTCTTGGGGAAAACTGCCTGCAATAGGTGGAGAACACAGTATCCAACTATAGGGTCTGACCACCTGCGTTTGGGGTAAGTGTGACATTATCACAATAAAAACATTTCTGTTAAGATGGACTCTACACAGGCACGTTTATTTGCTGAGATTTGCAAAGGGACAAGTCACGTCCAGGAGCTGTCTGTGCATGTTAACGCACTGCCAGCAGTAACACAGGAGCCAGAGCCCAAGTTTAACCGCCTGATCATTTTTGTGGTGACCCCCATATGATTATTTTTGTGGTGACTCCCATATGTTTTCTGACTTTAAAAATAGTTGTAGGTTATACTTTAAGCCATGCTCTTCTGGTTGTGAAACACAGAGGATTAACCTGATTATTACACGGTTGCAGGGAGACCCCCAGTCTTGGTCCTTTAGTCTCCCCACTGATGACCCAGCCAGGAGGTCAGTTGAAAAACTTGTCAAGGGCCTGGGTTTACTCTGTGATGATCCTGACTGTGTCCACTCAGCTGAAACTAACCACAGGTCATTACTTCAGGAAAAACGCACTGCTGAGCAATACTGTCCTGATTTCCGCTGTTGAGCACTTGACTCAGAGTGGAATGACTCAGCTCTACGAAGCCTGTTCAGGTTAGGCTTATCAGACTCTATCAAAAACAAACCAAAGACAATTCCCAGCTCAACTTACCGACCAGTCTGCAACCAACCAAATTATCCTGTTTTAACAGTAGGTGTTAAAAATGGGGTTAGTTTGCACACATTTGCAAATACATGCATAAGCTACAGAGCCACTTCATGGCACCCCAGTATTATCTGCAGTCCTAACTCTAAATTTTGAGAGCCTCCACATTCACAGGACATGCATTACAATGGATAGGCAGAGGGCAGGTGAGCCTATAGGGAGCCCATGCCTCCTTAAAGGCACAGGGGCACTGGACACCCTGCATATAGCACAATAAACGCAAGGGTGTCCAGTGCATCTCCTTACCATTATTCTAACAGTACAAACAAATGGCCACTTCCCCTACCTTTAATTGGCTTTTGCAGCAAGGAGCACATGGAAGGGCGATGCATGTCAAACAAAACCAAGGAAAACTCCCAGCTCAACTTACAGACAAGTCTGCAACCAACCAAATATTACTTTGTGTTATCCTTAGTGCACTACCTTGAACCAAATTTGTTGAATGAAGCCACGCAAGTATCCATCTTTATAGAAAGGCGCTTACAGGAAAGGCATGCTGATTTTGTTTCTTTGCCCCCTAGTATGCTGCCTATTTCTTCTTAATCAGACCTTCCTGAGCCCTCTCAACCTCTCCATGAGGATGAGCCCATGCAAATTTGCGTTACTCATTTATCCTTTTGGGGAAAAGGCTAGAAGAAGATCCAAGGGACTCTGCTTACATTGTGGCAACCATGGCCACTTTGTCACCAGGTGTCCCAATAAGCCAGGAAACGGCAAGAGTCTAGTGCAGCTGGGGGTCTGCTTCTTTAGACTATACAGTGCCGGGTACCCTATGAGATAAACTGTTCCTGCACAACTTAGTTCTGCCAAGTTTTCTCATTACCTCTCTGCTTTCATTGAGTCTGGGGCAGCTAGCAATTTCATTGATAGGGACTTAGCACTCTGTTTACAGATTCCTTTGACTAATGTGCAGAGACGCTTTTCAGACTTGGGTGTTGATAACTCTCCCTTGTCCATGGGCCTGGTCACCATGTGCACTGTACCTATTACTCTGACCATTGGGGAATTTCATTGGGAGACAATCAGCTTTTACTTGATAAGATCTCTTGTCTTTCCCCTTATCTTAGGTTATCCTTGGCTAAAACTTTATAACCCACACATAGAATGGGCTACAGGGGAGATTGGGTCCTGGTCCCAGACCTGCATCCAGAACTACATTAAAACTGCTGACCAGATGCTCATATGTAACTCTTTTGTGGCTAGTACCAGTCATGTGGCTTCATTACAGTCCTATTTGGATCTTGTTAATGTAAATTTTTCCAAGTGTGACTCCATTTTGTATTACCATTTGCCCTCATATGACTCTGATGTAGCAAAAGATATTACCGAGTTTGTTGAATCCTCTACAGATCACCTCTCCAGCCAATTGCCACAGTCTGAATCTTTTCCTTCAAGTGGCTGAACGTACCCCCTATCTCGCAGCCTTGAGCCCTGTTTGGAAACTTCCTCTAAGTTTCATATCTTACCTCCAGCACAAGTAATGGGGGCCCTTTCCCCTGACCTTTTGGACTCTATTTTAATGGCTCAGTATTGTGTTCTGCAGAATATACCCCCTGGAAAGCTGTTTGTTCCCCTTCACCTTAGGCATAAAGTGCTTTCAGAAGCACAAGACACTAAGATGGCCAGGCACCCAAGGACTAAAACATTTTCATTGTTTCTTGCATGCTTTGGTGGCCCTCTCTCTCTGTTCTGATGTAAAGTCTTGCAAAACCTGTGCTCGCTCTAAGTTCTCAAAAGTCAGGCCCTCTGAACTACTGCTACCTTTGACAATACCAAGGGATGGGGAGAGGAGAAAAGGAACACCAGGAAATCCACTCAATGCCCCTAAAAATCCAAGGGCATGAGGATGTGACAAGCATGGACTAAAGTTTAGCATATAATTAACCAACGGTGTATGACCGGTGAGCCAAGCAACTGGAACAGTAAAGTGAACAAAAAGGGGGGAAAGAAGTTGCATATATGGCTCAGTCCAGAGGAATAATGAAAACTCCACAATAAGTGATATATGTCCAGGGGCTAGAAACAGGGCTATGGATTAGGAAAGGCAAGCTTCAGGCACGAAGAGCCTACTGAATGGTGCTCCTGAGACAGATGTCACTCCTGTAGTGATCAAACTGAGCGGCTTGGGGGCTCAACCACTAATAACTCTGGCATACAGGCATTTAATATCAAATGGAAATCCTCCGCTAGCACAAAATTCTGTGGAAGCAAACACAGCAAAAGCACAGCAAGTGTATCACAAGTCCAGCAGTGCAATGAACAGCAATTGATGAAACAGCAGGAAGCAAAAAAGCTGGGCGGTATGTGGACCTCTTCGAATCTAAATCCCTCCTGGGTCAGTAAGTCAGGAAATTGAATACCACCTCTAAGTATGGGCATGAATGGAAGTCCATAGAGAGTGGTATATGCTGTGGCAATGGCACACAATTTGTGGAAGATCAATAATTGCTCCAGACCCAGGCACTGGGGCAGAGAAGAGGTACACCAAGCAGCTGAAAGCAGTGTAAGGCCGAATGCTGCGGCAGGTACAGGTTTTGCAAGCAGAGAAGCCGGTTAGTAACAGTAAAGTGCTTGTAGATCGGCACTCACATACCGATTTCTTGAACCATCCATGGAGATCCGGTATGCATATAGCAAGGGTTCCGGGTAGAAATCTTAGAGGTAGTGAGATGCCAGGATGCCCGCCAGAGGTGTGGGAGATTGCCGCGATCACTTCAGGGTTGGCGCCAAGAAGCCGGCATAGGTTGAAGGAGCCCGCGGTTGCGGCGTGAAGGTGGTGGGTGGAGCCGATGGCGTAACAGCGTGTGACGTAGACGCGTTTCGCGTTTTATCTAGATGTCTATGAGCATATGTAATTTCTGTTTTTGATATTTTATCTGTCTTTTTTGCCTCAATAAAGTACCAATTTTTTATACTGCTACCTTTGCCTGTCCCTAAACGCCCTTGGGCGCACATCCAGGCTAATTTGTCCTTAAGTTCTGCTGCCTCTACACCTGCCAATGCGGTCCAGTCTGTCTCTGCACCAGTTCTGGTTCAGCCTCCTGCTTTTTCATATGCGGGGCTTAGTAACCTGACCTCACCCTACTGCAACTATATCTGCTTGAACCTGTCTAAGAAGATTCATCCATCCTTTGGATAGACTGCCTTATTCAACCAGGTTGGACCTTAAATCTTTTATTTTACCTCGCTGATCCCATGGCCTTAGCCAAGCCTGATGATCCTGTGCCAGATGTCCGGCTTGTCTGTGAGGGTCGGGGCTCCTCCTGGGGGGGGGGGTGTATAATGTCAAGAGCGTTTAGCTCTGATGTGGGGGGGGGGACTCTGGGGAAGAGAGACCAACTTCCGCAGAGTGAATATGCTAAGGTAAGGGGGGGTTACTGATATAAGGGGGAACCATTATGTCATTGCCCACTTACATTATTGTATTCACGTATTCACTCCCCCCTTACATCAGTGACCCCCCCCCCCCAGACTGGCCGGGCGGTGCTGTCACTGACCTCCTCTCAGGTGCACTGTGCAGGGCTCAGTCAGGATGGTGGCTCTGGTTTTATCCCATAGTCTCCTCTCCACAGTCCACAGACGTCTGACCTCTCCCATAATCTCCATCCCCGCTCTCACCCTTGATTCCTCTCCAGGCTCCCCTTCAGAAACTACAGACATGATAAAAGACAAGCGATGGTCAGAGGATGCGCACAGGATACAAGAAATGGTCAAAGGATGCGCACAGGATACAAGAGATGGTCAGAGGATGTAGAATTGGTACTGGTGGCGGTCAGAGGGTGCGGATAGGATACAGGAGGAGATTTGAGGTTTCGGACAGGATACAGGAGATTTGAGGATGTTGACAGGATACAGGAGGAGATTTGAGGATGCGGACAGGATACAGGAGAAGATTTGAGGATGCGGACAGGATACAGGAGGAGATTTGAGGATTCGGACAGGATACAGGAGATTTGAGGATGCGGACAGGATACACGAGGAGATTTGAGGATGCGGACAGGATACAGGAGGAGATTTGAGGATGTAGACAGGATACAGGAGGAGATTTGAGCATGTAGACAGGATACAGGAGGAGATTTGAGGATGTAGACAGAATTCAGGAGGAGATTTGAGGATGTAGACAGGATACAGGAGGAGATTTGAGGATGTCCAGCTTGTCTGTGAGGGTCGGGGCTCCTCCTGGGGGGGGGGGGTGTGTATAATGTCAAGAGCGTTTAGCGCTCTTTCTCTTTATTCCAGCATCCTGGTTTTCGGCTATGGCATTCTCCTTGTCTGTCTGCCCACCTGCAAGGTAATTAATGTGGCCAGTCTCTGGGTGGAGACCAGTCCGAATTTAGGCCAGCCAAACCTTTAGTCTCATGCTTGCGATAGAGTGTATTAGAGTGTTATAAAGTGTAATATCTGATCAAGCTCCCTGTCTGTCTGCCCTGCTAGATTGGATTTCACTGTGTATAACCTCTGACCACATAGTGACTATTCTCTGAACTCTGCCTGCCTTTTACCTGGACTGTCATTTAACCACTCTGCCAACTGCAAGTACCTGTTTTCTTTGCTCAGTTTGCGCCTGCCCTGGCATAGTGTCCATGCACTATAGCATTGTGTATAAGTTCTGGGAGTAACTGAGTACAAATAGGCCTGCTTGCCTTATGGGAAAGGGGGTTGCTATCGGTGTAGAACAAAGTAACCAGCTATAGTGTCTGACCACCTGCGTTTGGGGTAAGCATGACACCACCCTTCTCACCATCAACAACCTCCACTCTCTCTGATATAAAGGCTAAGTCAGAAACCAACTAAAAAGGTGACATAGGGGTTGTTCTCTTGCAATCTATATGGCTGGAGGTCTCCCACAGGGCAGTGAGTTGGCCCTTGAACTCTGCTAAGGAAGATTATTCATCCCTGCTTAAAAAGGAGGCATAGGAGGGCCCTGAGGGGTTAAGGCAAAAGCTGAGGAAGGGAGGTCAACAAGAGAGCCAGGGCCCCCACTATAAGCCTTAGTGTCCCCAGAAATTGAATAGTACTCATCTCCAGGCTTATTGCCAGATAGAGTGTCCTGAGGCCCTTTTGCCTCAGCCCCTCTCTGCTTGTGGTCAACATATGGGTGAATAGGGCTTAGGGGGCACACACTGTAGCAGTGGGTGAGGGGTGGAATGCCTGCAATGTAAAAATCATCCTGCTGTTGGTTACCTGAACACACCAGTTTGCCTCGGCCACTTACCACCATGGAGGAGCAGACTCAGTAACCAGTCCAATCTGAAAGTGACATAATGGCACCCAAGCCCTGCCCTTTGAACAATGGATATGTGTGCAGCTGCTGAAGGACCCCAGAGGCGACATGGGGCAAGCCTATTGCTTGTATGAACTAGGCATGGTAGCTGCAATAGGATGCAGCACATGGGATGGGCAAAAATAACAACAAAGGGGCATACAGTAGGCACCTTCAACCAAACAGGTGCTCACTAGACTCAACGAACATCTACTCTCCCTATCCCCAGGAAACCCAAAGGTGTAAAAGTGTGAGAGAAACTTTGCTGCTGCCCAAGAGGGCAGGGAGCTGCAGACAGGGGATACCAAAGTACATGCTTAAAAGGCCAGACCCAGACTTACCATCCTAAGTAGTGAGAGTCACAGATGTCTAACAGGATTTACAGTACCCTGCTTAAACCACTCTGGATGGGTGTAACCCCGAGAAGTCATCAGGGGCGGGGTCACACCTTATGGAATGCTGATGCTTTGGACCTGTAGAGCACCCTGCGGCCTACTCCACGTTATGTACAAAGTACCAAGAGGAGCGCCAAAAGCAGGGTCCAGTACCGAAAGCAACATTATAGGTAGGCCCCACTTTTTCTCCTATAGTGGGGTCCAGGCACACTCTCTGCAGCATGTCCAGGGCACTGCTCTAGAAGCAATTCAGTCTGAGAGAGACGGGTATGTAGCTTGTGTACTTTGAAGTAGGAATTCACTCAAGAAAAATGACAGGTAAAGCTAATAACAGTTGAAAGAAGACACCCATCAACATAGGACACTAGCAAAAACTCAGAATTGCTAGGAGCAGGAGAGGTCAATTGGGGGTCCCAACAGCTCTGTTTGCCAGTGTCCAATCACTTGAAGGTGGTATATAAACCAGTTATCCATTAATATGTCTGTGTTAATGAGAAAAAACCAAAATGGGCCAAGGTCATGCAACAAACAGTTTTATTAACTTTTTAACAGTATGAACAAAATGTATCAGAAGACACATCAAACAATCTAATGACAAACATTCTTATGTCATTTGAACATAGAAAAAATGACTAAATATAAAGACAAGGGCCAGTCATCAAGCTTTACTTGGCACATCAATTCTGCTTATCGCTTTACCCTAAAAGACAAAGAATAAAAATACATTTATGGTTGGATTTTTCAAAACATATGTATATATTTATTATTAAAAAATAGTATGGTACCTATAGACACCCTTAACCTGATACTTTGTCCAGGTGACAATAAGGCTGTGCATAAACTATCAACTATTACAACAGACAGGCCTGTTTGAAAATTCTATTTTGACCCCCTATTGTTCCTCTTTACAAAACAAAATAAAAAGTTGTTTCAAGGGCCTATGTGAAAGCACACATGATAAAGGGCATAAACAATATTAAAAAAAAAAAAAAAAAAGTTACCTTTTTTTACCTGTTTATTTAGCTGCATCTTGTCTTGTTGTATTTGCAATATTGTCTGTAAAGTTTTTTCTTGCTGTCTGATGTGTCTTAATATTAAAAAACGGAATTTTTGTAAAATCTTACTGTAAAATTCCTTTCTCTGAGTCCTCCGACAGTCGCCGCCCACTCACAAGTCTTCACCAATGGGTATTGACCTTTGCTCCGCAGGAGTAGCTAGGCAACAAGAATTGTTAATACAAAGCTTTTAGCATAGACACACCCCCTAGGGGCTGTCCCCTCAGTCAATACCTCCCTTTACCAGCATTCCCAACTCAGTTTGGTAGCATAGCAGTAAGAGTACACAAAAACCCCAAAAGAGGGGCGGGGGGCGGCGACTGTCGGAGGACTCAGAGAAAGGAATTTTACGGTAAGATTTTACAAAAATTCCGTTTTCTCTTACATCCTCCGACAGTCGCCGCCCACTCACAAGTCTTTACCAATGGGATGTCCCAAAGCAGTGTAGACATGAGGGGTGGGAGACGCAACCGTAGAAAGGCAACGCAGTACCCACATCAGAGAAAAGAACCTTACCCCAGTAAGAGAACCAACTGGGCAACAGGAAAAAATGTGCTCAACAGGAGCAACAACCCAGGAAAAACAAGTAACCCAGGGGTAAAACACCCCAACAACCAAGGGCCCATGAAAACAAGGGTCCCTAGGAGACTGCCGCACTGAGAACTTTACGGCCAAAGGAGGCATCAGCCGATGCCTGAACATCCACCTTATACAACTTTGAGAAGGTGTGAACGGACGACCAAGTCGCCGCCTTACACACCTGGGCCACAGAAGCCTGATGACGGTAGGCCCAAGACGTACTCAAAGACCTGGTAGAGTGTGCCTTCACAGGGAAGGGAGGAACCTTCCCCTTCAAGGCATAGGCTTGTTCAATGACCTGTCTGATCCATTTGGCGATGGTCGCAGCCGACGCAGCCATGCCCTTCCGAGGTCCCTCAGGAAGGACAAAGAGGGAATCCGACTTGCGAAAAGATTTAGTGGACGACAGGTAAACTCTGATCGCCCGGACAACATCCAAGGAATGTAAGGCAACCTCCTTCGGATGCTTAGGCTTCGCGCAGAGCGAAGGCAAGACAATGTCTTCATTCAGGTGAAATTCCGATATCCTTTTCGGAAGAAAAGATGGGTTAGGCTGCAGGACCACCTTATCCTTGTGGACCACCAGGTAGGGAGAATTGCAGGACAAAGCTGCCAGCTCCGACACCCTGCGAGCCGAAGTGATCGCCAACAAAAAGGCAACCTTCTGAGACAACAAGATCTCCCTGATCTTTTCAAAGGGAGCCTGTTGCAACACGGACAGAACCAAGTTCAAGTCCCATGGAGGTAAAGGGTCCCTCCTAGGAGGGGCCAAATGTCGCACCCCCTGAACAAAGGTGCTAACCAATGAATTAGACGCCACAGGGCATTGAAAGAGAACGGCCAGCGCAGAAATCTGACCCTTAATCGTGGCCAACGCCAAACGCTGGTCCACGCCCGTTTGAAGAAAAGCCAACACTCTCGACACCGAGTATGAGCGAGGGGAATACCCCCTGGACTCACACCAGGCAAAATACGCTTTCCAAGTACGGTAGTAAATCTTCCCCGAAGAGGCTTTCCTAGCCTTGATCAAAGTGGGAATGACCTCAGGGGAGAGACCCCTATCCTTCAGGACCTGGCTTTCAACAGCCAGGCCGTTAAAGCCAGCGACTGTAAAGCAGGATGGAATATCGGCCCTTGAGACAGGAGATCTTCACGGAGCGTCGACCGCCAGATTTACGAGGTCTGCGTACCAGGACCGGCGAGGCCAGTCCGGCGCCACCAGAATCACCTTGTGCGGTTCCGAGGCTAACCTGTGAAGAAGCCTGGACAGCAGCTGAATCGGTGGAAAGGCATACATCAGACGATACTGATGCCAGGGCGCCACTAACGCGTCTGCCCGAGGATCGCGCGTCCTTGCCACAAACCTTTCCACCTTGTTGTTCAGACGAGACGCGAACAGGTCCACATCTGGGGAACCCCACTTCGCGCATAACATCTGGAAGACATCCGGGTGAAGGGACCATTCTCCCTGGTCCAGGGTCTGGCGACCCTGCCAGTTCTCCACCCCCGGAATGTGAACTGCCGTTATCGCCGGGACGTGCGTCTCGGCCCAAGACAGAATGTCGGCTACTTCCCGAGCCGCTCGGGCACTCCTGGTGCCCCCTTGGTGGTTGATGTAAGCCACCGCGGTGGCATTGTCCGTCTGAACCCGAACCGGACGGTCCCGAAGCCGGTCCGTCCATCTCAGAAGGCAAAGCTTTATCGCTCGCAATTCCAGAATGTTGATCGGGAGGGAGGACTCCTCCTCTGACCAAGTTCCCTGGGCTGATAGAACGCCCAGAACACCACCCCAGCCCGACAGGCTGGCATCCGTGGTGAGCACCGTCCACGATAATGGACGAAAAGACTTGCCCTCCGACACCGCCGGGGACTGGAGCCACCACAGAAGATCCCTCCTGGTGTCGTGGCTCAACGAGATCCGCAGATCCAGGGATTGCGGCCGCCCGTCCCACTTGGTCAGAATCTCCGCCTGGAGACCCCGCGTGTGAAACTGGGCAAAAGGGATCACCTCGAAAGACGAGACCATTAGACCTAGACATCTCATGCATGTCCGGAGAGACGAGTGCTGGTTGTCCCTGAGGGACCTAACCTCGTCCTGAAGAGTCCGAAGTTTGTCCTCCGGCAGGAAGACCTTCGCTTGGACAGAGTCCAGAATCATTCCCAGGTAGGGAAGGCGAACCGAAGGACACAGAGTCGACTTCGGAATGTTTATGGTCCAACCGAACTCCTGCAGAGTCCGCATCGTGGTGGACAGGTCGGTCACCAGGCTCTGACTGGCGTTTGACCGTATCAGGATATCGTCCAGATACCCCAAGACAGCAATGCCCTGTGCTCGCAACAGGGCCAGAACTGGCGCCAGCACCTTGGTAAAAACCCGCGGAGCCGAAGCGAGACCAAAAGGTAACGCCACGAATTGGTAGTGATCCTCCGCAATGGCGAATCGAAGGTATCTCTGATGACCCTCGAAGATGGGGATGTGTAGGTACGCATCCTTCAGATCGATGGAGGCCATGAATTCCCCCGGACTCAGGGCAGCCACCACTGAGCGCAGGTATTCCATGCGAAACTTGCGAACCCGCACAAAGCGGTTCAGAGCTTTCAAGTCCAGAATCGGACGCACTTTGCCCTCCTTTCTGGGCACAGTGAACAGATTGGAGTAAAACCCCCGAAATTTGTCCCGATGAGGCACCGGGACCACCACCTCCTGGGCCCGCAGGTCCCGCACCGCCAGGTGCAAATCCTGCAAGCGCTCCAGAGACAGCTGAAGATTTGAGGGAAAAAATCTGTCCGTCGGCCGAGAGAGAAATTCGATTTTGTAACCGGATCGAACGATTTCCTGAACCCACCTGTCCCGAATGCGGGCCAGCCAAGGTTGTAGGAAACCGCGCAGACGTCCCCCCACCCCAGAAACGGGTGAGGGCGCCCCTTCAGGCGGAAGTGGTATGGGAAGTTGAACCGGACTGGCCGGACTTCTGCTTCCCTGCCCACGGCTTCTTCTGGGAGCCTTGGCCCTTGAAGGGCTTGCCCTTGGACTGCGACCGAAAGGCACGAAAGGACCCCTGAGAGGGCCTAGACGAGGAATTCCGCTTACCACGGAAAGACCTATGCTTGAAAGACTGGGGCAGGAGAGTACTTTTGCCCCCCGTAACCCCTTTTATCAGGGTATCCAAAGCCTCGCCAAAAAGGCGAGACCCCGCGTAGGGAAAATCCGCCAGCGTCTTGCGAGAAGATTGGCCGACCGACCAATTCTTCAGCCAAATCAGACGACGGTTCAGTAGCGCCACGCCGGACAGGCGCGCAGCCAAGGGAGCTAACTTCAAGTCCGCATCGCACAAGTACATGACACCCTGATGGATCTGGTCCACCATAGCCAACGTGGTAGGCGGAGCGGAATCAGCCGCCAAGGTGCGCCTGAGCATCTTGGTCCAATCAGCAACAGCCTGTGCCGCCATAATGGAAGCAAAAATAGGCTTCAGCATAGAACCAGCCACCATATAGGCATGACGGGCAAGAGACTCTATTCTCCTGTCCGTAGGGTCCCGGAAAACTGGGGTATCCTCGGAAGGCACCGCAGTAGCTTTGTTCAAAACGGCTACCGCGTGATCCACCGGAGGCGCCACACACCAACGCTCGTCGGTGGCAGGTGCAAACGGATAAAGCAATTTAAACTTATTTGGCACAGTAAAGGGCTTCTCTAAATTGCGCCACTGTTCATTAACCGTATGGTGAAACTCAGCAGGGCAGGGAAAAACCTGCGCTGATTTGCGAGCCCTCTGTGTTCCAAAGGAAGACATCCTAGCAGGAGGAGTAGGCTCATCCTCCAGGTGCAAGGTGTCCTTTATGGAAGCAATCAGCTCATTCATGAGTGCAAGCTCTTCAGGCGAGCCAAGGGGAGAAACATCAACCCCCTCCACCTCAGGCTCCCCCTCAGACCCCACAAGGTCCAAAGATGAGCGGGACCCCGAGAAGGGTACGCCAGCCACAGCAGAGGAAATGGATAACCTGGCCCTTTTTGCGGATCGTTCAGCCAGCAGCATCTGCACCTGAGACACCAAGGAAGCCACTACAGTGGTCAGATCGGCCCCCTCGGGGGGTGCAGCAGCCCCCTGGTCCCCCACCAGGGCGGGGGCAAACTTGCTATCCTGAGAATCCATGCCCCAGTACAGAAAAGTATAAAGGTACTGGCCCTTTAATACCACGGTGAGCGCAGCCCACCGCACACTGCTGTATGCACTGACCCCGCAGGGATAGACAAATACTGAGCAAGGAAAGACAGGACAAGAAGGTAAAAACCTGGAGAGAGCACACCAGACTGCTGCCACTGATCGCTGTTCCCGGAGAAAGAGGAAATGATGCAATGCTGACTGACTGATATGGCCTATGGAAGGCTCCAGCAAAATGGCCGCTCGCCGAGGGAAAAGGCTACAATAAAATGGCGCCGCCATGTGCATGATGAGTATCGCCCGCCAAAATGGCGGCGAATGGTGCCAAAACACGGCGCTGCATAGGGACAGGGCCGGTCACAGTATACAGGCAAATAAAATGGCGGATCGCCGCAGCGACCGCTGCACACACACGTCTGCACACAAAACTGCACCCAGAGCATAATAAACAGCAGAGCAGGATGGCCCCCCCTCGCAGCCCACAGGCAGAGCAGCCACACAGGGATCAGACAGGGAGCCCGCAGTTACACAGACATGGAGGGTAATACACAGCCACAGACTGACACCCATACAGAAGGTCCCCACACAGAAGGTGCTTACCGTACCAGATGGCGTGGGGAGCCGTCTCCAGCGACAAACCGCTATCAGGGCAGACAGGGAGTGCCGCAGCCAGGACGCTTGTGGAGCGCAGTCATGGCGTCCAGTGAGGTAGCCACCTCACAGGCAGCATCCCTGCAGCGAACAGGGATGGGTCGTTCAATGTGCCAGGGTAAAACCTAAGCTGAACGGTCGATGGCAGGCTGGGGATCCATCTGGCTCTCGGCCCTGGGATCCAGGGCGACCAGTCCGAGACCCAGCTCCGCATGATGATTCTTCATCAGAAGATCCCTAAACTAAGGCTGACAAAAATAACAGCTAGCAAGGAAAAGAGAAAAAATACTTGAAATAAAATCAAAGAAAGGGTAGAAGGCTGAGACTGAGCCCCAGCACAGGATAGCCAGCTACTCCTAAGCTAGGCAAAGTCAAACTGAGTTGGGAATGCTGGTGCAGGGAGGTATTGACTGAGGGGACAGCCCCTAGGGGTGTGTCTATGCTAAAAGCTTTGTATTAACAATTCTTGTTGCCTAGCTACTCCTGCGGAGCAAAGGTCAATACCCATTGGTGAAGACTTGTGAGTGGGCGGCGACTGTCGGAGGACGTAAGAGAAAATATGATTTTTGTAAGATCTTACCGTAAAATCTTTTTCTCTGATGTTTGTCGACTGACGCAGCCTCATCTCCATGAGTGGAGTGGGTTTATGCTCCTCCCATCAGGAGTAGTTTAGGCAGGAAAATCTGAATACACACGACCAGGGGGCTGTCCCTCTAGGCCAGGGGTGAGGAACCTTTTTTCTGCTAAGGGCCATTTGGGTATTTATAAAATAATTTGGGGGCCGTATAAAATTATCAACTTAAAAATCTGCCTGCCTGGTCAAACATTTAATTAACTTACCCCTAATGTGATGGCTGCAACTGCTTCTCTTTGGTGAGGTGTGTGATGTTAGCTGGTATTGATGATGATGCTACTCGCAACTGGTTTTTCAGGTTTGTGTCGGTCAGTCTGGAGCGCACTCGACTCTTTGTGGTGGTAAGTTTTGAAAGAACTGCTGGTGGGTACTTCTGGAGGGTACAGCTGGCTGGTACTGCTGGTGGGTACAGCTGGCTCAGGCTGGTACGGCTGGCCTGTACTGTGCTGTGGGTACTGCAGGCTGGTACTGCTGTGGGTACTGCTGGCTCAGGCTGGTACTGTGCTTTATGTACTGCTGGCTGGTACTGCTTGCTCTGGCTGGTACTGCTGGTTGTGGCTGGTACTGCTGGTTCTGGCTGGTACTGCTGTGTGTGCTGCTGGCGGGAAATGCTGGTTAGCAGCGGCGCCGCGCTGGAGGAAGAGGCAAAGTTTCCTGTATTGGTCACAGACAGAGTTCATTTGATATCACTCCGCTGTGACTCACTCAGACTGTCAGAACAGAGCCGGAATTATACAGGAAGCATCGGCTTCTTTTTGACAGATCAGCTGAGAGACTCAGCTGCACGGGGGGCCGGACCAAATGACTTTGAGGGCCGCATACGGCCCCCGGGCCTTAGGTCCCCCACCCCTGCTCTAGGCATAAACCCCCACTGCACAACCCAGCACATCAGTTCAGTTTAAAAACAGTGAAGACAACAGAACCAACCCCCAAAACAGAGGGGCGGATGTTGCTTCTGTTGCAGGACATCAGAGAAAAAGATTTTATGGTAAGATCTTACAAAAATCGTATTTTCTCTATCGTCCGTCGACAGGCGCAGCCTCATCTCCATGAGCTGAGTGGGACGTCCCAAAACAGTATAGGCATGAGGGATGGGAAAATTCAACCAGACAGTAATGTCAACTCCAAAAGGCTAAACGTAGCCAACCGGGCAACATAGAGCTCAACCAAACAACAGGAGCTCACCCAGATAAAAAACACAGAAGAGAAGTTCAAACAAACATTCTCTTATGAAACAGCAGCCTGCAAAACCTTGCGGCCAAAAGAGGCATCCGAAGAAGCCAACAAATCCACTAAGTCGCTGCCTTACAAACTTGTACAATAGAGGCCTGATGGCGAAAAGCCCAAGAGGCACTCAGCGCTCTAGTAGAATGTGCCTTCACAGGGAAAGGAGGAACCTGAACCTTGATCGAAAAAAAAGGCTGAACAACCGTCTGCCTGATCCATCCCGAAAAGGTCGCAGCAGAGGCAGCCAAACCTTTGCGAGGACTGTCTGAGAGAGAGTCCGACTTCCCCAAAGACTCAGTAACCGTCAGATAAACCCTTATAGTTAGAACCACATCCAGAGAGTGCAAAGCAACTTTATTGTGATGTTTAGGCTTAGGACATAAGGAAGACAACACAATGTCTGCATCCAGGTGAAAATCCAACACCACCTTAGGAAGAAAAGACGTATTAGGTTGGAGGACCACTTTATCCCTGTGGACCACCAAATAAGGCAAATGACAGGACAACGCCGCCAACTCAGAGACTATCGGAAGTGATAGTCACTAGAAAGGCAACCTTTTGCGACAAAGAAAGCAGAGAAATCTCCCTAGTATTCTCAAAAGGAGGCTTTTGAAGAACAGACAAAACCAGATTAAGATCCCAAGGCGGTAACGGGGATCTCCTTGGAGGAGCCAGATGACGCACCCCCTGAAAGAAGGTGCGAATCAAACTATGAGTAGCCAACAGACATTGGAAGTAAATAGCCAAGGCTGAAACCTGGCCCTTGATAGCACCCAATGCCAAGCGCTGCTCAACCCCTTTTTGTAAAAAGGACAAAACCCTAGCTACAGAAAACAAGTGAGGGTGCAGCTGCAGCAATTCACACCAATAAATGTACGATTTCCACATACGATGATAGGTCTTCCTAGATGTCAACTTCCTGGCCTTCAAAAGGGTAGGAATCACAGAATTAGAAAGACCTCTATCCCTCAACACCTGTTAAACAAAGCTGTTAAAGGAGAAGCTGTTAAAGGAGAACAGCAGCCAAGCTGTTTCTGGAGAAGAGACGCTTGAGGGGGGATATGATATCAATGTACCCTAGCATAAGGAACAAACTTTTCAGATAAAGGGAATACAATAAGACACGTGGCCACTCACTAAAACTGGAGGAAAAATGGTTTAACCTTAAAATACGTAGGGGGTTCTTTACTGTCAGAGCAGTAAGGATGTGGAATTCTCTTCCACAAGCAGTAGTATCAGCAGGGAGCATCGATAGTTTCTAAAAACCCAAGACAAAAGGTACCGTGCATATAGGCCCTTACCCCTAATTGATATGAGGACACAAAAGATAGAGAAAAGTGGGGCTTTACGGGCCAGCGGGAGTAGAAGGATGACGCACAAACCAACTTCTAAAAATAATTTACATTTTATTAGATTGCACTCCCACTGGCCCGTAAAGCCCCACTTTTCTCTATCTTCAGTTTCAAAAAACTATTAAATGAGCACCTTAAAGACCACAACATACAGGGGTATACAATGTACGGTTAACAGCAAACACACACACACACACACACACACATCATAGGTTGAACTGGATGGACTGATGTCTTTTTTCAACCTCACAAACTATGTAAAGCCAGCGATTGTAAAGCAGGATTGAAGATCGCTCCTTGAGATAGTAGATCTTCCCGCAAAGGAAGACGCCATGGAGGATCCACGACCATTTTTACCAGCTCTGTGTACCAAGACCGCCGGAGCCAGTCTGGTGCCACCAGAACGACTGGAATGCCTTCCATCGCCACCCTGCGAAGGAACCTTGGCAAGAGAATGAGCGAAGGGAAGGCATAGATCAGGCGATACTGACTCCAAGGAGCCACCAGAGCGTCTATGGCGTCGGCCAGAGGATCCTGAGACCTGGCCACAAACCTCTGAACTTTCCTGTTGAGGCGAGATGCAAAAAGATCAACGTCCAGGGTCCCCCACCGAACACACAGGAGATGAATCACCTCCGGATGCAGGGACCACTCCCCCTGATCCAACAGCTGATGACTTAGGTAATCTGCATATCAATTCTCCACACCCGGGTTGTGGACTGCGGAAAGAGCCAGAATATTGTGTTCCGCCCATAGCAGAATCTCGACCACCTCCTTGGCTGCCAGGGCACTCCTGGTGCCCCCTTGATGATTGATGTAAGCCATGGCCGTGGCATTGTCCGACTGGACCTGAACCGGAGAGCCATGTAGCCGACTAGTCCAGTGAAGCAGGCAGAGCTTCATCGCTCTCAGCTCCAGAATATTGATCGGCAAGGAAGACTCTTCTGATGCCCAAGTCCCCTGACCACAGAGCTTCCCCAGCACTCCACCCCAGCCCGATAGGCTGGCGTCCGTGGTGACCACCGTCCTAAACACCGGCAGGAAGGACTTGCCATGGCACAAGACAGGTGACTGGATCCATCAAGAGAGAGTCTACTTCGAGAGATGGCTCAACCAAATTTTCTGGTCCAATGATCGAGGATCTCTGTTCCATTGTGACAGAATCTCTTTCTGCAGCTGTCTCTTGTGAGACTGAGCAAACGGGACTGCTTCGAAGGTCGAGACCATCAGATCCAGTGCCCTTATGCAAGCCGCAAGGAGGACTGATCGGTCTCCATCAGCAATTGGACCGCCCTTTGCAACTTCTGAAGCTTGTCCAAGGGAAGGAAGACCCTCGCCAGGGCAGAGTCGAGGATCAGCCCCAGAGAGGTGACCCAATTTAGGGCAGATTTGGTGACATTGATTGTTCCCCAGAAGTCCCGAAGGGTCCGAATTGTGATGGAGATGTTTTCCAGCAGATTCGAATGGGAAACTGCTCGCAACAGGAGATCCTCCAGATACCCCACAATGGAGATACCAAGTCAACGCAACAAGGCAAGCACAGGGGCTAGTGAGCTCTGGGAGCCGAGGCGAGACCAAAGGGTAACGCCACCAATTGAAAGTGCTCTTCTGCCACCGTGAAGCGGAGGAATCGCTGATGTCCCTCGATCATGGGGACATGGAGATACACATCTTTGAGATCGTTGGAAGCCAGAAAATCCCTCTGATTCAAAAATTCCACCACCGACCGAATAGACTCCATTCGGAATTTCTGCACCCGCACAAAGCGGTTCAGAGCCTTGAGGTCCAAAGTTGGATGCACCTTGCCCTCCTTTCTGGGCATGGTGTACAGGTTTGAATAGAAACCTTGAGAGCGTTCCTGTAGGGGAATTGGCACAATCACCCCTTGAGCCAGGAGATCTCGCACAGCCTCCCGCAGATCCTTCAAACACTCCGGAGACAGGTGAAGATTTGACTGAAAAAAACAGTCACCTGGCCGGGACCAGAATTCGATCTTGTACCTAGAACAAACCAGTTTGCGAACCCATTTGTCCTGAATGAAGGAAGTCCGGAAAAATTCGGAACGGCTTTTTTTTCTTGCGCCCCAGAGGCACAACAAAAAAAAAAATGTTTATAAGCAGAAAAGGAGGGACCCCGCTTAGTACAGGGTGTCTTACGCTTGGAGGATTGAGGAAGAAGAGTACTCTTTCCGCCAGTCAGGCCATTGATTAACTCATCCAATGAGTCACCAAACAACCTGTCTCCCAGAAAGGGGAGATCAGCTAAGGCTTTCTTAGAAGCTTGGTCAGCCGACCAGCTCTTCAATCAGACCACACGTCTTGAAACAATGCCCATGGCCAAGACCCTGGCCACCAGGGGAGCCGCATTCATCATAGACGCATCACACAGGAACACCAGAGCCTGGATCACCTGGTCCAACAGTTCCAGCTGTTCCAGAGGAACAGTCTTGGGGTCCAAAGGCTCTCGCAACTCCCTAATCCATTCCGTCACCATCTGTCAGACTAGCACAGACAAAAAAAACGGTTTCGAAATGGAACCTGCCAGCACGTGCAGATGGCGGGAAAGGGATTCCACTGGAACCATAAAAACTGGGGAATCCTCCACAAGCACAAGAGTAAATTTGTTTAATCTGGAAACAGGATGGTTCACTTTAGGTGGCACCATCCAACGGTTGGAAACCTTTTCAGCAAAAGGATACCGGCGTTTAAATCGCTTTGGCACCACTAAGACGTGCTTAACATGCCGCCATTGGTCATTCACAATATCGTAAAAAGTGTCGGGACAAGCGAAAACCTTGTCAGCTTTTGGAGACTTCTGGGAGCCAAAAGCCACCCGCGTCCCTGTCGACGTGGGCTCATCAGCCCATTTTAAAGTATCCTGCACTGAAATAATCAGGGCTTCCATCAAAGAACGTTCCCGCGCTGCAGCTGAAGAAGACAGGTCCTCTTCACCATCTGACTGCGAGGACAGCGACTTCTTGTGAAGGGGAGCATCCGGGGCAACCACATAAGCCTCTGAATCAGAGGACATCTCCACAGATGGAGAAGGCAGTGTTTGTTTACAGCTATCAACCTTTTCATGATTAAATCAACTTTAGTTGCCAGGCTGTCCAGGGCAGCTGAAATTGCGGCCAGTGACTGCGATCCGGACTGTCCGGGAGTCGCACAGGGTGGGCCTGAGGGTGAAATTTCAGTTTGGGACTCCATAGTGCAATTTGCAAAAAAATGGAGTACTGTAGCTTTAAGAATGCCGATCGCGGTATCCACCATCGATCGCAGCGGTCTGCAGGGAGCCCCTTGAAACCAAACTGATAGCAGAAAGTGCAAGGATATTCCCGCAGGGACCCTCAATACTTTACCACATCAGTCACACAGCCTCCTGAATCTTCCACAGCATGGAGAGAGAAGAAGGAAGTGACCTTGGCTCAGCAGCAAGAAGTGACCACACAGGAAGTGATGTCGCCTGATAGGGATACACTGCCAAGTATTTCACCAGGGCTACACAAGGATGGATGCCCATACAAAACAATAGGAAGCTGCAGGGAAAATGGCTGCCCCATACAATTCTATTGCCCACACCTAAGATGGCGGCGCCCACAGCACACCATGCGGCTAGGGACCGACACATGAAGGCCTCAGGAACCACAACAGGGACCAGCAAGCCCAAGGTACCATGTCACCCCCCCTGAGCGCCAGAGCACTCCAGACACACAGCCCCGGCAGGGACAGGGAGAGGGAAGCACACACAGACCGGGCACCGGGCAGACCAGGGGATATCTTGGGAGGCAGATTCCAATTATCCCCAGGGGAGGGCCCACATCCCCCCAAGGCCAGCAGGGGCAAGGGGGGCACAGTTACCAACTACACCATGAACCAGGTGGGCTCTGCTCCGGGTATACTGCCTCCCACCCGAAGTGGGAATGCTGCGAGCCAAGGGGTAGGCTGCAACTCAGGGCATTCCAGGTCGTTGTGTCCCGCCGAGGCATCTGCTCGCAGGCTCGTCCCCCTCCGGACAAGGGGGCACCATCGTGCCTAGGCCTAGGTCGGGAACTATAACCTGCTCACGCACGTAGGCCAGACTGGGGGGACCATAGGATCTAGATTATCCAGTACAAAGCCCCAGCGGACATCTTTGCTTGTAGATCATCAGGAAATTCTTCCCTGAACACTAGCTAGCAAGTGAGTAAAGAGAAATAAAAGAAAATATTCTGAAAAGAATAAAAAACTGAGACTGGATTCCCAGCAGGAAACCTAGGTCTACTCCTTCTCTAAGCAGAAAAACTGGTGTGCTGGGTTGTGCAGTGGGGGTTTATGCCTGGAGAGACAGCACCCTGGGCCTGTGTATTCAAATTTTCCAGCCTAGACTTCTCCTGATGGGAGGAGCATAAACCCACTCAGCTCATGGAGATGAAGCTGCGTCTGTTGACGGACAATAGAGAAAAATGTGCTAACTGTGATTAACTGTAACAACACAGATTACCACACCACTGTCATTTCAAATTATTTGCACAAAAAGTGGTGTTAAGCTATCACTGAAATGGCTAGTAAAATTCTTCAAGTGTGCTGTTCTTCAAAAGCCTGTTCTCAATGTATTCACTGAGATATACCCTACACCTAGGCAGGTGTGAAAAAACTGCTGTAAATTAACAATGCTTTCAGAAATAGAAGTGTTAATAGTTCAGTTCCTCAAAGGACAAAATGGAAAGTATATGAACAGAGGAGAAATTAAAATGAAATCAATATTAGGTGTGACCCTTTGCCTTCAAAATAGCATCAATTATTCTAGGTACGCTTGCATTAGGATGCAAGTAGGTTGTTCCAAACATCTTGGAGAACTAACCAAAGATCTTTTGTGGATGTGGGCTGCCTCAGATCCCTCTGTCTAGTCATGTAATAAATAGACAGACTCAATGATGTTAAGATCAGGGCTCTGTGGGGGCCAAACCATAATTTTCAGGATTCCTTGTTGCTACTTATGCTGAAGATAGTACTTTATGGCATTGACTGTATGTTTGTCCTGAGGCAGAATACATTTGGGGCCAATAATACACCTCCCTGATGGATAAATATCTGCCTGTATTTCTCATCATTAAGGACACCGTTGATCCTGACCACATCTCCAACTCCATTTGCAGAAATGCAACCCCACACTTGTGGGTATCCAAGAGATTAGATTCTCTCCAGGGTAGACATTCCAATGGTAGGTCAGTAAAAGATCAAGTTTGAGCCACTGTTTGTGGCTGACTTCTCTGTACCAGGCAATCACCCAAGAGAGACAGAACGCTTATAAATATTTCAGAGGGTGATATTGGGATCAGGGCTCTATGGGGGCAGAATAAGTCTAGGGGCAATCACACTCCTCCCTGATGGTATAGCATGATTGATAAGTTTCTGTCTGTATTTCTCAGCATTGAGGACACCATTAACCCTGACCACATTTTCAACTCCATTTGCAGAAATGCAGCCCCAGACATGCAAGGAACTTCCACCATGCTTCACTGTTGCCTGCAGACACTCATTATTGTATTGCTTTCCAGCTCTTTGGTGAACAAACGGCTTCCTGCTAAAGCTAAATATTTCAAATTGAGACTCATCAGTCCAGAGCACCTGCTGCCATTCTTCCAGCACTCCAGTTCCTATGTTTTTATGCATAGTCTTGTTTCCATGTCAGAGGTATGGCTTTTTGGCCGCAATTCTTCCATAAAAGTCACTTCTATCCAGACTACACCAGACAGCAGATGGTCGTACCTGGGTCCCACTGGTTTCAGCAAAGGTTGCTGTTCATACTGCTCCTATACAAGCTGAAGCACGTGTGAAACAGGCCTAAAACAGCATCTGTTTTCTCATCTTCCCTAATTGGTGCTATAATGCCATTAGGCCCACACAACCAGGGACTTAGGGGATATATTGAAGAGAAAGACCTCCAAGGTGGTATTCTCAGAAATCCTACCTGTGCCTCGAAGCCACACCAGAGAGGCAGCAGGAGCTTAGGGAACTTAAAAATTGGCTGAGGAATTGGTGTAGGAAGGATGGTTTTGGGATCTGGGATAACTGGGCTGACTTCTTTGTCTGTTACCAGCTCTTTAGTAGGGACAGACTGCACCTTAACGGGGAGGGTGCAGCTCTGTTGGGGGAGAGGGTGGCTGAAAAGTTGGAGGGGCTTTTAAACTAGGTGGTGGGAGAGAGGGATCAGAGGAAGCAAAACCCAACATTGAGTAAAGGTCAGAGGGTGCTAATGGAGGCATTAGCGATATTATAACCATAAAACCTAAACCAGGGGTGAGTGAGTGAGTTGGCAAAACAAAATTACAGCCACAGTCCTGCATTGTACAGCGATTCGGGATCGCGGGCAGAATCACTGCGATTCCTTCCTCGATCTGGAATGCCATGGTGTGAACAGAGCCTTATGGTTCTTTGAAGCCCCCCAAAAAAAGGACTTTGTGTTTGTTTGATTTTGTTTTCTTATGGAGTCAGTGGCTGGTTGTAATGAGACCCACAACCTCTCAGTGTACGCTCAGGTTAATGCCCCATTAACAATTTCATTTTTTGGGGGTCTTCAGACCTCATTATCAACACATTGCTAAACTATTTTTTGCTTTTTCCATGTATACAACCATTTGTATGCACAATTTTCCAGAAAATAGGCAGTTGCCAAGATTCAGTTTGGAAGTTTCAATGCACAAGGCAAGAATATGTGTTTTCTAAAAAACCCAAAGGACTCACAAACATTTTGCTTTATTTGGTAAATAATTTTTTGTTGACTTACCACAATTGTTGGTCTTTTCATTCTCACTTGAAAGAGAAGTGATATCCATACTTTGACATTCACAATCTGTGTACAAACAGGGTTCTTGAAATGAGCAATATTGATTTTGACATGTTGTCACATAAAAAAGAAAACCATCTTTATTTTATCAATTTGTGTTTGTATATCCTCCCCAAAGTGTGGAACAAGTGCAGTTGGAAGTGCTTATGCACACTGTGAGGGTTGCTCTTTAAAGCCTAGGATGTATGTGATCTTTAAGCGAAATAATAAAAAGCTTACTGTAAAAAGGCCCTATACAGACATAAGGTCTTAATTTTACTGGTGTGCGGAGATATTTATCCAAGTAGGATTCACCCAGCATTTTTTTGCTGCAATTCGCCTTATGTATTAAGCAGTATCCACTGGACAAATCTTTTAAGACTGAATCCTGCCATGATGCCAGGCTACTAGTACAGTAGCAGCTATTTTTCACCTTCTGGTAAATTTATATGGGAATCTTTTGGTCAAACCTAAAGCCCAACTCTGGGAAATCTTTTTTTTTTTTTTACCCCTTAACTGCTTGTATTTTTATAGGGATGAGCACAAAGGTCATACTCGCCTGATCTACTGATCCTCTGGAAAACTGCACTCCCCATGGTCTATCGATGGACTGTTCCTGTCTATGGAGCATGCTCTGAGCGTGCTGATGTCAGGAAAATTCAACTTTAAAGACTGCTGGAGCGCTGGACCAATGGGTCAGATAAGTATATCTCCCATAGAACAAAATAAGCATTGCACGGGGGAAAAAAAAGTTTTGTCTGGAGTTCTGCTTTAATAAATAACAGGGGTGTATTAATTTACATAATAAACAAGCAAAAAATTGGGGGAGCAAACCCTGAACATGTATATCTAAAGCCGGTGCAGCTATGGACCAAGCAACATGTATATTAAAAAAGAATAGCGCAACCATGCAAAAGAAATGACTATCAGATATGGAGACAATCCATAAATAAAAATGGGGGTTAGTCCCACCATATGGCCATATCGTGCTCAAGCCCACCACTGCGTCAAAGTACCCCATTATCAGTGGGTCCTACACTATCCATAAAAAAGGGGTGAATCCAGCCTCTCTTACCCTTGGAGACAACACTCCTTGCTGGGAAGGTGTGCTAATGCACTGCAGGGGACTCCTCCTATATCTACTTGATAGAGGACACCAATTGTCTCTTACCCTTGGAGACAACACTCCTTGCTGGGAAGGAGTGTTGTCTCCAAGGGTAAGAGAGGCTGGATTCACCCCTTTTTTATGGATAGTGTAGGACCCACTGATAATGGGGTACTTTGACGCAGTGGTGGGCTTGAGCACGATATGGCCATATGGTGGGACTAAACCCCCATTTTTATTTATGGATTGTCTCCATATCTGATAGTCATTTCTTTTGCATGGTTGCGCTATTCTTTTTTAATATACATGTTGCTTGGTCCATAGCTGCACCGGCTTTAGATATACATGTTCAGGGTTTGCTCCCCCAATTTTTTGCTTGTTTATTATGTATTCGGTCTGACCAGACTTATGTGGTTGAGCATCCCATCCCCCACACACACACCTGTACTCTATTGGTGTCCTCTATCAAGTAGATATAGGAGGAGTCCCCTGCAGTGCATTAGCACACCTTCCCAGCAAGGAGTGTTGTCTCCAAGGGTAAGAGAGGCTGGATTCACCCCTTTTTTATGGATAGTGTAGGACCCACTGATAATGGGGTACTTTGACGCAGTGGTGGGCTTGAGCACGATATGGCCATATGGTGGGACTAAACCCCCATTTTTATTTATGGATTGTCTCCATATCTGATAGTCATTTCTTTTGCATGGTTGTGCTATTCTTTTTTAATATTAATTTACATGCAGATGATTGCATGTTTTTTGCTATTGAAAATTACATTATATCTGTTATATACAGTAGTTGTGTATGATGATCAGAATATATCCCATATTTTATATCCAATCCCAAATCAGGATTGTATTGTTTTCTAGCATAATAATCCTCTAGTAGATAATATTATGATTGGCAATATCACATGTATAGAAAAGTTTACATATACAAGTTATTGTGTAGCAATCTATGTACTATAACTGTATATGTATCCACATAGTTCTGATCCTACTAAATGTGAAATATATAGTATATAGGTAAATCTATTATTTCTAATCAATATATATACTGTATTAATAAAGTATACTCATTAAACTGTGTTACCAGATCTGAACCTTACAGAGATATATAATAGAAATATCCGATGGCAATGCCTGTACCATGAAAAAATTGACATTTTTACAACAAATCAGTTATAATAATTTTTACCACATATTTTTCTCCAGGGCATACATGGTGGTTAAAAGAGGCAATTGCCTGATCACACAACAAATTAATTGTTATCTACCTCAACCAATGGGAAGAAGTTTCACCTTCTGGGCTAGGCTTATTATAATTGTATGGCCTTTTTGTCCAAAACAGTATATAGGAGAACCCAGACGAGACATAGGGACACTTACATTGACAGACACTCATACACACACACAGATCCACATACATCATCCATAATACTCCATCATACTTTACACCCTCATCATCACGCCTCATACTCTGAAAAACTTGAAGGACGCAAGACGCAAGCTCCTCCTTAACCACACACTATTTTGGGAAAGGCAGCCATCTTAGGAAACTCTGGTAACGACCATTGTGAGCCGGCAACCATTGTGGAAGGGTAAATATGTTTTATTGATTTTTGATTATTGGTATTCTGCTTATTGTGTGCTCAGGATATTTAGATTATAATCCCCAGTTGTAACAACTATTGTAGGTTTTTCTTTAACTTTATTTTTCTAAATTTTACTATTCTTTGTTTGGTGCTATATTAGCAAACCAGTTCCACGTTTTAAGTAGTTTAACTCTCATTCCAACTGCAGAGGAGTAACTGTTGGCTACGCAAATCGCAGACGTTTTAGTTCTTGATTATATGGTTTTTACTACTTTTGGGAGAAAGTAATCCTTTCAGTTCATTCATATCACTGAGCAGAAACCTATTAACCTCCCTAGCGGTCTGGTTATGTCAGAGTTTTTGTGCTTAAAGCGGTAAATTGTTTTGCATGGAAATATGTTGTTTTATATTTTAGGCCTGTAATTCTTAGGAATAACTCACTTAAATCTGTCCACACAAGAGTCTAGTAGACATCCCGGGTATGATAAAGTTTGAAACACTAAATCATAATGAAATAATGATAATAATAAATTTAATCAAATTATTCATTGTTTTCGAAGTGGAGATATTTCATTATGAGGGAGAATCTGTACTCTGACATGACCGTGCCAAAGAATGGAGTGGCAAGTAATGTATTGGTTGTCCAATACCACTTCTGCAGGGGTTTCCCCACCACTCCCTGAAGAATTATTAGGCCCAGAAATTTCAAAATGTCATCTTTGGTCACTGGTTCCCACTTTCTGCATCTTGCAAACTTCGGACGCGTATCGCATTGTTGCTCTTTGTACCGGTTTGTCTCGGTAACTATTTTTTCAATAACCTCATCGGTCAGAAATAATTGTAGGTATGCTAAGGGGCTGTCATGGTCAATGTCAACTTTCCTACCAGGTGCTCCAGTAAATGGAAATCTTGGGGGCGCTGCCTGATCCATACCGCAGTCAATAGAGCACCAAGTCCGCACATCTCTGAGTGCAGTCGCAGAATCATCGATGTTGTCACTTTTAGTACCTGATGACAAATTTTCCCACTAATCGCTATCGCTCAGTTCTTCAAATAATTCCCATATACCATCGCTGTTTTCCAGTTCCAATAGCGTTTTTGAGCTAAAAGAACGCTTTTTGGACGCCATGGACATTATCAATTTTCCAGGCACAAAGTACCGCAAAAAGTACAGGCAGGGCACTGGAAAAGCCTCTATGTGAAATGGCATGATACAAAGATGTAATCCTAACAGATTACACTATATCATGTCATTTTCTTTTCTTTAATCTCCCGCCGGTTCTACCCCCCTGGGGTAGAGGAGTATCATTCTGGGGTAATCCCGAGTGGGACTCGGGGTTACCGCTTTTGGCACTGAATATTAACCCCCGAGCCACACTCGGGAATACCGCTAGGAAGGTTAAATAGTGTTGCAATTAAAGTTTGTATTTTATGTGAGATTTTGTTTTATGTCACCTATATCTAACTATTTACTGTGAATACATGTCTTGTGAATAAATATATATTCCCTATTTAATCTGTATTCATATTGATTGGTATATGCTGTTAAAAAAAATTAATCGATAAAAAGAACTCGTTATAATTATCGTTCGGTAAATTATTCTCAAACGTATAACGCACAACACATTCATTAAGGGACAAAGGATTCAGTTATTCTGCTAGCATTGGGTTTTCCAAAAGCAGTCCAACTGAAAGGTGGGCAACACAGCAAAGAAACGATAGTAAACCCACAAACAGAATAAAACGGGGGGGGTAGCCTGTAGCTCAAAGAGCTACCCAAAGGGCCTTATGTCTAAAGCTGGCATCAGCTGAGGCTTAAACATTCACCTGACAAAACCTACCAAACAGTTTAACAGAGGACCAGGTGGCAGCCTTCAAAATTTGGTAAAGAGCTGCCTGATAAATAAAAGCCCAAGAGTCAAAGATCTAGAAGGTGGAATTTGTCCTTAAGAGCAGAAGCTTGAACATTGATCTGTCTGAGCTGCTAAGAAATGGTGGAACAAGGAGTTGGTTCTCCTTTAGGCCCCTTTCACACATACGGTCCGTTTGTTAGTTTTTCATCCATCCGTTGACGGATGAAAAATGGACATCAATGCATCTCTATGTAAAAACGGATGACAACGGATGATCATCTGTTAACATCCGTTTTCATCTGCTTCCGTTAATGTCCGTTTTTTGGAATGGATGAATGTCCTATTTTTCAACCGTCAAAAAAACGGATTGAATGAAAAACGGTCTGTTTTTCATCTGTTTTTGCATTGGTAGTGGATGTAAGAAAAACGGATGAAAAACTGATGAAAACAGACGAAAAACGGATGAAAAACTGATACATTTTGACGTGACTAAACTGATAAACTGAACGGACCGCATGTGTGAAAGGGGCCTTAGGGGAGCAGCCTAGAATGACAAAAAAGAGAGTCAATCTTTCTAATGGAAGCTGTGGCAGTGAAGGGAAATTTTCTTCAAATTTTTCTTCAAATTCTCAAAACCAGATTGTAAGAAAGGTTAGAATTAATTCCATGGAGCATTTCTCAAGACCTAGGCTTCAACAGCCATAATGTTAAACCCAGCGACTGTAAAGCAGGGTGGTAAACTGGACCTTAAGATCTGGTTATCTGGGGTAGCTTGCCAGAAGTTTTATCAATTCAGATTACATCTGCCTGGGCCAATTCAGAGGAGTGTCTAGGAAGAAAGGCTTAGATGAGGGTATCATTTTGTCAAAGAGCTACCTGAGCATCCTATGCCTCATGCCCGCAGGCTCCTAGGACCATATGACTTAAAATACAAGAGTATTTCTCTGCACGTGAGCTACAGGTGCTGTGTGCAATCGCACTTAGAATTCAATGGTTGTTCTTGCATAAACACATGCTTGCTCAAAGACAGAAGTGCAGTGCCTGCAAACAGAAGTAAAAACCCTTAAACCTTTCCTCCACTGGCATAACTGCAATAACCCCTTGGAATTAAAGATCTGGAAAAGCAGAATGGAGGTTTGTGAACATTTCAGAGAGACACAGGTATGTTGGAAAACATGAAGAGTGAAGCAGGTGTCTCCTGAAGACAGGAGCAATGGGGGGGGGGGATAAGTTACCTCACAATGATGGAAAAAAGCGACAGGAACAGAACAGTGGGTGCACAACACTCTATCTAATGTTGCAACATGTAATTCATCATTGTTTTCATTCATTAACCCTTTCTGCAGAAACCTTCAGAATTGGGGTGTAATGGTGGCACTTAATAATACCTAAAAGTGTAGTAGTTCTTGATGCTTAGCATAATGGCATACTTAATAAAAGTTTTCAGAGAATGGGTCTCACCAGGGGCTGTCCTGGAAAGAATTCTGCGCTAACATATCTAACAGATCTTCTTATCTGAAGTATCTGAAGGTTTGGAAGGCCTGGGAAGTGCCACTGGCAGAACCCCCTGCCTGCTTCAGGCATGTCTTGCAATGTTCGATCTGGTGGGGGTCTAGGTAAGGCCTCCCAGGAATCACTGAAGATAGGCCGATCTGGATAGTTGCAAAGAGAGTCCAGCTTGGCAGCTAATAGGTGTCTTGATTAAATGAAAAATATATGGATAGGGGCGCATGCGCGAGGTCGCGGAAGATGGCCGCTTAGCTTCCGTGCTCCGCGCCACCGGACACTCACCTTCCGACGCACAAAGCACTGCTCCGTTCCAGCGACGACTCCTCACTCTCCTCGGCTTGCTGACACCGCCGGGCACACAGGGGTATGCACCGAGCGTCCAAATATAACCAGAAGAAGCGGTCCCAGATGAAGGCAGCTCCGGCCGGGAGGGGCAAGATGGCGCCCGAACCTCCGGAGCCTGATGACTCCACGCGGCTCTCCTCTTCCTCCTTGGCAGACAGCCTGCAGCAATTCCCCGTGGACCTGGTAAGCCCAGTTCCCCCGGACTCTGATGCCATGCTAGCTAAATTCAGGGCTATTGTCAGGGATGAGATAGCCACAGCTTCCCGCAAGCTTTCCTCAGACCTCATGCAGGGCCTCAAAGAGCTTGGGGGCCGCACTAATCAATTAGAACACAGAATGGACTTAACTACCACAGTTTTAGGGGGACATGAAGATGAGGTGGACAGGCTTACTGGGGAACTTAATATACTCCGTGATAAGCTGGAGGATGCTGAAAATAGGGCTCGCAGGGATAATCTCCGTATACGGGGATTCCCGGAGACTGTCACTGATTTACAGGGCACAGCCACTGCTTTTTTTCAAGAACTGGCTCCTGACATTCCTTTGGAACGCTTGGAATTTGATAGGATTCACAGATCCCTGGCTCCTAAACCAACGGATGGCCCCCCTCGAGATGTCATAATTAAATTTCACTACTATCGCACTAAGGAAAGACTCATGCAAGCAGCCAGGGAGCACTCTGATCTTTCCGTTTAGAACTATTCACTTCAACTGTTTGCAGATCTTTCCCCGGCCACCATAGCCCGCCGGAGATCTCTGAAACCCCATTTGCAAATCTTGCAGACCCACAAAATCAAATATAGCTGGGGTTTCCCCTTCAAGATCTCATTCACAGTTCAGGGCCGCCAATTTCATGCTACCTCTCTGGCAGACCTGCGCAGCCATTTCCAGGACTTGAACTTGGATCTCCCCTCCTCTCAGACGGCCCCCACGTCCTCGTCTTCAGCTTCCAAGGCAAGACCATCTACATCATCCTCCCCCTCCAAGCCGCCATCCCAAGGATCCCACCATGGTTCCCAGGCCCTCCATTCTCTTCAGGCTCAACGTTTCCATGATGTCCCTATCAAGTGATCTCCGCCGGACTCCATTTTTTGGGGGTTTTTTTGGCTCTTTTTCTTTTGTCTTCTAGGTGTACCCCACAGTTGGATGACTTTGCAGGGGTCCCTGTGATATACCATTAGGTCGGATGCACCCTCTGTCACACCCTCCTGGTTGTGAGGGGATGAGGGCTGACGTCCTGCCTCTAGTTGCTCATTTTTTTTTTCTTTTTACTGTTCCACTTCTATTTTTATGATGCCGTCATTTTGCACTAACTGATTGGGACTCCCAATTGTTTTTGTTGTTGTGTCTCGAATGCCTTATTGCTATACTGTGATACTGTGAAACCATTTTTATGGTTATTTTTACACTTTTCCTGTGCCTTATACTCTTTGCATGCTATTTCCCCTTTTTTTGATCCCACTGTGCAGTCGTTGCTGCAGTGCTATTTTTTCTACAAGTTTTTGCGGCACCTGGGGGTTGGGTGTTTTTGTGCACCCCCCGGTGCCTGCTTCTATTTTTCTATATTGGTCGGAAGGGTCTGGTGGACCACCGCCCCCCTGTTGCGTCGGTTCTTGTCCAGGATCATGGTCCTGGCCAACCCCCGATGCATTTGTGGTCCTTCGGGCCCACACCTAGATGCATTTATGCGTTACCATTTCAGTGATTTTGCTATGTTTATTATTATGTCTTTCTGTTCCCTTTTTTGTCTCTGTCTCCCTTTTCTTGGCTCTTCTCCTTTCCTCTTTGTTTTGTCTCCTTTTCTTTTTCCCAGGTCCTGTGGGGCTGGCATCTCGGGGTAAGTTACTCTTTTTTGTATTTCCTTTTTAATGATGCTTAATTGGTTGTCCTTGAATGTACAAGGTCTGAACTCTCCCCAAAAGAGGGTTAAAGTTTTTCGATTTTTACGTCAAAAGCAAATAGATATAGCACGTCTCCATGAAACCCATTTTTCTTCCTCCTCGCACCCCAAATATTTTGATGCTCAATATCAGCAAGTGTTTCTAGCAAATGGCCCAACTAAGCAGCGGGGGATACTGATTGTGTTTCGCAAAGCTGTTCCTTTTCGTTGTGATAAGCAAATAGCGGACCCCGACGGTAGATACCTTTTGCTTCAGGGTCTCCTTCAGGACACTGAAGTGACCATTATGAGCTATTATGCTCCTAATTCTAATCCAGGCCCCTTCCTGTCCCATGTCTGCTCCCTTCTCATGTCCCATGCCAAGGGCACCTTTCTCCTGGCAGAAGACTCAAATACTGTACTGAATCCTACATTGGACAAATATCCCCCTGAGAGGGTCGCTTCCTCATCTGCTGCCAAACGCATTGCCTTCTCCTTACAATCCTCTGACTTTGTAGACCTGTGGCGTGAACTGCACCCCAGTGGTAGGGACTATATGCATTACTCACACCCTCACCATTCCCACTCCCGTATAGATCATGTCTTTATGTTACGGAAACATCTCCCCCTGGTTCAATCTGTCTCTATTTTGGCTGTCCCCTGGTCGGATCACGATCCCCTTTTGGTGGAATGTAAGTCCATTTTAAGCTTGCCTCATCGTTCTTCCTGGATAATGAATGACTCCCTATTATCCTTTGCGGATATTCAAAATGAGCTTTTACAAGCCTCCAAGGAATATTTTGATCTCAATACGGGCTCGGTCTCCTCTCCGGTGATGCTATGGGAGGCATATAAGGCAGTTTTGCGGGGCTGTGTTATTCAAATAGCTTCCAGGCGTAAATGGGAACGCCTGAAACTTCAGCAAACGTTAGAGGCTCGTCTAGACTGCCTTTCCACTACTTTTAAACAGGCTCCGACCCCTACCAACCGCAGGCTATTGGCCCATTGCCGGGTTGAGTTGGACTTGTGCCTTACTGATAAGGCGGAAAGGACCCTACGCTGGTCCCGCCAAATGTGGTACGCCAAGGCCAATAAACCAAATACAATGTTGGCTAATAGGTTGCGGACCTTTACCCCTAAATTCACTCCTGTCACTTTGCGCACTCGCCATAATGTGCTCACCAGTAACCCTCTTCGGGTTCTGGAGGAATTCCGTAGTCGCCTTGCTGGACTGTATTCGGCTCCGGCACAGGCTGACCCTCAGGCTGCGGATGCTTTTTTACAACATGTTTCTCTGCCCACGCTTTCAGCCTCTCATGTGTCTCTTATGGATCGTGATATCCAGGAATCCGAAGTTTTACAATGCATTAAGGACCTGAATGTAGGTAAGAAACCTGGTCCGGATGGTTTTAATGCATTGTTCTATCGGAAACTTGCTACTGTTTTGGCTCCCCCCTTGACTGCGATGTTTAACGCTGTTAAAAATGGACAATCTCTCACCCCTGACCTCTTGACAGCTAATATAGTCATGTTGCCTAAGCCGGATCGGGACCACTCTTCGTGGGCTAACTTTCGCCCGATCTCCCTTATCAACATTGATATGAAACTACTAACCAAAATACTGGCCACACGCCTGAATTCTTTCCTCCCCTGCCTGATTGAGAAGGATCAAGTCGGTTTTGTGCCCCGCCGGCAGGCAGGGGATGCTATTCGGCAGATCATCCAACTGCAACATTTTGCTCTTCAACGGCGCATACCCCCTATGCTGCTGTCCCTAGACGTGACTAAGGCTTTTGATACCTTGTCTTGGCCTTATCTTATGACTGTCCTCCGCCGCTATGGTTTTGGTCCCTCGTTTTTGTCCTGGCTGTCTGCCCTCTATGATTCCCCTCAGGCCCATATCAAATACTACGGATTTGAGTCACTCCCTTTCTCTATTGGCCGGGGTACCAGGCAGGGTTGCCCGTTGTCCCCCCTTCTATTTGTTCTGGCATTGGAGCCTCTAGCCGAAGCGATTCGCTCTCACCATGACGTCTCGGGCATTGAAGTGGCGGGCTCCCACCATAAGATATCTTTATTTGCGGACGACATTTTGCTGTCCCTTACTTCACCAAGGATTTCGTTGCCTAACCTTTTGGTCCTTTTGGACTCGTTTGCTGTCTTTTCTGGTCTGCATATCAATCCTGCCAAATCTAAAGCGATGTCCGTTTCTTTGCCCCCTGAGGACGTGGTGGCTCTCCAAGCGGCCTTTCCTTTCAAATGGCACCCTGCTTTATCCTACTTGGGTATTAAGCTGTCTCCCACTTATGACGGTCTTTATGCTGTTAATTATCCGCCCCTCTTCCGTCATTTGACGGACCTGCTCTCTTCTTGGTCCCATCTCTCCTTATCTTGGTTCGGTAGGATCACAGAAGTTCGTATGACCTATCTCCCTAAACTGCTATACTATTTTCGTGTGTTACCGGTTCCTATTCCCTCCCATATCTTACGTATTCATCAGCGTAAAATTTTGAAATTTATTTGGGGCTCTTCTAGACCCTGCATTACAGAGGTTGTAAACTCGATTTTTTTTTCTTTTTTTTCACCCTGCAAGAGAAAGACATAATGAGCTAGTATGCATCGCATACTAGCTCATTATGCAATACTTACCTTAGAACGAGCCCCCGCCATGCCGCTCACTCACCTCTATGACGGGCGACATGTCCAGTCGCCCGTCTTCCGGGATCGCGGCATCCGGCCATCTGATTGGCCGGAGCCGCGGTGACGTCACTCCCGCGCACGCGCGCGAGAGCCGACCGTCACGGCACGGGACTCTGAAGGAATGGCACGATCGGCCGTTCCTTCAGAGCGCATGCGCAGTGACGTCACTGGCCGCATGTAAGGTAAATATCTTCTAAACAGTACATGTTTAGGAGATATTTACAGTACCTATAGGTAAGCCTTATCATAGGCTTACCTATAGCTACAAGTTGTAGAGGAGGGTTTACTTCCTCGTTAATAAACGCATCCTGTATGCTCGTAGGATCTCTGGGGGGTTTTCGGTCCCGAATCTATGGGCATACTACACTGCGGCATCCATAGCCCCTCTCTCTCATTTGCACGACACGTTCCAAATGCCGTTATGGGCCACAATAGACCTGATGGACGCCTGCCAAGTCCCTCTCTCTTCCATTCCCTGGCTTCCTCCTTAATTTCGTCCGCCAGACCTACGTCCTTGCCTCCTTCACTCTCTTCGCCTCTGGGACTCCGTTAAATATTTGGCCAATTTGATTTCCCCCCCATTTGCCTTTATTGCGGCTTTTTCCTTGTCCTATGTTTCCACCTGGCCTTGATAACCCACGTCTGTTTTCGTGGTGGACGGACCATGGCTTTGTGGATGTCAACTCGTTATTTACCCCTACAAAGATACTCACTTTTGGGGCCCTCCGCTCCTCACATGATATACCCTTGCGGGAACATTATCGATATATGCAACTCCACAATTTCCTTCAGCAACTCATTAAACATAAACCTTTACCCTATACGCTCACGCCATTTGAAAGCCTCTGTAGGGCATGACCCCACTCACCGGGACTCATATCCCTCCTATATGCTTCTATTGTTTCTTGTGATACATCCCCTTTCACGGTCTATCATTCTAACTGGGAACTGGAATTGGGAAGTAAGTTGGACAAGGAGGACTGGCAGCACATGACGGCAGCTCTCTCAAAATGTTCCCGAAATGTTTTGATTCTAGAAAATGCTTATAAGGTGTTTTACAGATGGTATTATACCCCAGCCAGGCTGGCTAAATTTATACCCGCGTACTCTCCCTTGTGTTTTCATGGATGCACTCAGGAGGGGACCAGGGCGCATATTTGGTGGACATGCCCCAAGGTGCGCAGACTATGGATCAGGATCTACGCTTTGCTCCGTAATATTTTTCAGGTCACCCTGAAGAGAGACCCATATGAGGCGCTTCTATGTAAACTTATACCTGACTTGACCCGTAAACAACGTCAGTTGGCCCAGCATTTGTTTACAGCTACGAAATTGACAATTGCCCGATCCTGGAAGACCCCGTTGCTTAGTTTTGAGGCGGTCAAAAACCGTATGAATGATATTTTAATTAATGAAAAATTGACAGCCATAGTCTCTGATACCCATGCTAAATTTCTTAAGGTGTGGGACCCCTGGATCTCGACTGTTGCCCCTTCCAGATTTCAGACCACTCTTCTTTCCATTTGATGCCCCCTGGATGCTCGCCCCGCAGGACCCGTTCTCTCTTCTTTTTTCCCCATCCTCTCCTTAGTCTTCTTCTATTGTAGCTTCTTTCTTTGTTTGTCTTCTTTTCTCACTCCTTCTTTTCCCTCTTTTTCCTTTGTCTCTTTGTGCTGCTTTCTTCTCTGGCTCGGTACTTTAAGTCCATGCCTACGTTTGCTTAATGGAACGTTCTGGGACTTCTTCCCCTGTTGTTTTTATTTGCACTATATGTCACTGGGGGGACTTTTGGTCCCTCTCTGATGATTTTTTGCTAATATACTTTACGTGGTCTACTATGTTTTAAGTTTGGCTTACGCTCTGTGTCTGCATCCTGTTTTGCTGAGACCTGTTTTATGCGTTCCATTTTTTTTTCCCATATTGTATACATATGCCTTGTTTTGATGTATGTTTATGATTTTCTTAAAATAAAAACTTTTGTACAAGAAAAATATATGGATAAAAAAAAATACAATAAAATGAAAAGTGGGTCAACTTTTATCAAAAGAGAAATGCATATATCCTCCTAGGACACTAGCAAAAACTGAAACAGATTAGGAGTAGGAAGGGTTATACCTGGCTGGCTAAAGGCTTCTTTGTCTGACAGTGTCTAATTTTTCCTGTAGTTAGTAGCATAACCCAATTCATCAGATTAACTGAAGCCTTTGTCCCTTAATGAATTTTCATACCATGCACCAGGAATGCTGTAATGTCATTTTTGTTTCCCTATTTTTATTTTATTACTGTAATTTTGTTTAAAAAAAACTGGATAACCCTCACCTACATGAACTTTAGCACTGGGGTGGTGCTTTGAGAAGGGATCCATCTACGAAGCACCGCTGCCCCATTACTGACGGACACCTGGCTCTTCAGGCACAAGTAGATGTTTGCTTCTTCCCTGGTAAACCGGTTGTAGTTTATGCAACAGGTTATTTGGTACTAAAGCGATTAAACACTTGCATTGACTTTTTTAAAGAGGTTTATTTATCTGCATTCTTAACATTATCTAAATTCTATCTGCTGCAAACAGTGCATTTTACCTTCTTGAGGTCCTGTGCTGACTGGCTTTGGGCTGGTGTCAACTAACTGATGTAGCCGTTTTTTAAATCTACTTTCTGTATGTTAGTATAATAAAAGCTTACAAATGTACGAATTGTCTCTAGTTTTAATGGCTGGAGCCCGCAAACCCAAAAGGAAGACCAGGTGCAATTGCCGGGGGAGCTGTGACAGCGCTGGAGGGCTCTGTTTGCAGGTAAGACTATCATAATGTGCTAGGATGCAGTGCGTACTAGCACATTATGGAATAAACCTGCAGGGGCCCCAAATTTGTCATACCTACCTGCTCTGTGCAGTGGTTTTGCAAAGAGGATCCTGGATCCACTCTTCGGGTCCCCCGCCGGCTCTCCAGACCCCCTCCCCAATATTAGGTGGGTGCTTATAAAATTATGGCTGATCAGTGTTTGTCTGTGAAAACACTGAAACACCCATAGATACCCTTTGGCTGACAAGTCTTTGAGAGACAAAAAATAATTTGAAACTAATTTCCCTAAGTAAATACTTATGCAATTATTTCTGATTTGTCTGCTGGGTGTATAAAGCAAAAGAGTTGTGCATGTTTAGATAAAGATTTTTTACCAGTCATATCTTTGGACCCCCATTTCATGTCTAGCATTTGCTAAAAAAGTGAGTCAGTACAATAGGTAAAGATAGCTACAACCAAACATGACAGTATAGTTTGCTAAATTCTTGGAAGCTCAACTTCGGCCCTCTCAAATGCAACCTACAATTCAGCTATATCTTCATAAGATGCACTCACTTCTGCAAAGCTTTCTGGGGTTGATTTATTAAAGGCAAATAGACTGTGCACTTTGTAAGTACAGTTGCAACGGCATTTGCTCCAGAGCTTAGTAAATGAGGGGAAGCTCTGTTGACTTCCATCATCATATTACTCAAGGGCAAGCAAAAATGTGTTTTATTTTCCTTGCATGTGACTATTTCTGAAGCAAATGCCCTTGCAGAGTTCAACTGCACTTGCAAAGTGCACAGTCTATTTTACTTTAGTAATTGGAACATAATGTCTTTCGGGACACGTAAAAAACTTTCCAAAGGTATATGCTAGCGAGTCCCAGTCTCCTAGTCATGTTTTGATAAATATTTTTAGCTCACCTGTTTTACCCAGTAAATTATTGGCTTCTGAATTTTCCCAAGAACCTACAATACAAACTGAGCATATATATATTATAAATTAAATAGTGATCCAGCACAGAGTAATGAAAAGCAATAAATTCAAACAATTTAGGAGAAACAGAAAGCATTATGGAAAAGGTAAAATAAAGGACATATGAAAGAACAAGTATTCCTGCACTACACTATTATCGCAAATAATTCTTGAACACAGTAAAAAGAAAAAAAGGAGTGGAGGGGTGCACTGTTCTTGACAGGAGTATATTTTCAAACAAGAGGAAGCTTATCCTGTACAAAATTTTGATGGATCACAGTCTATTTTTTGTCACGGCAATGAGGCAAATTATTGTGCAAACATATACAGGGTATACCCCTAAATCTCACTCCCAAAACATTTAATAAGTGACACAGTGCCATTAAAAAGGTGCAGGCTGAAGTAAGGCGAAAGAGCAGCACAAATAAAAGGAGTACCACAAAAAGGGACAAATTAGTTTCCACCTAAAGTGTAGATGATAAACATTCAAGCAAAGTGAAAAGGGGGAAGAAGATGCAAAAAACAAAAAATACAATAAATATTTCAGCAAAATGTGACCAAGAGCAAAATGGACACCTGGAGACAGGATCATTCATGTGTCAGCAGAAACAAAAACAATAAAAGAAAACTGAGTCAGTAAGCTGCAGCCAAACACATTGAAACTGAGCATATATAGGAATACATTATCCATGACAATTAAAAAAAAAAAAAAAAACATGCCCTTTTTTGCACTGGAGTCATGTGACCCTACTTCTTGCCTGAGATATCGCTCTTGCCTCCTCAACTCCAGTAAGATCTTTGGATACGTTTTCTTTCAGACCCAGAAACAAAGATTCTATCTTCTATTTCTCTAGAATTGTTAAGTGGTTCCAGTGCCACTGCAGTTAACCTATATATTCATTCCCTGCATTTTATAGACTGAGGTGTCCCTTCCATCATGCTAAAATTATATTGCTTATACTACTGAGCAAATAATTGTTTCAGAAATAGAAGTATTAATAGTTTGTTTTAAAATCAATTATCAAAATGGAATATAAATGAACCGAAAAAAAATCCAAATCAGATCAATATTTGGTGTGACTCTTTGGATTTAAAACAGCATAAATCCTTCTAAGTTCACTTGCACAAATATTTTAAAGGCACTCAGCAGGTAGATTGTTCCAAACATCTTGGAGAACTAACCACTGACCTTCTGTGGATGTAGGCAAAAACATCTTTCTCGTCAGGGCTCTGTGGGAGCCAAATCATCACTTCTAGGACTCCTTGTTCTTCTGAATATAGTTCTTAATGAAATTGGCTTTATGTTTGTGGTCATTGTACTGCTGCAGAATAAATCTGAGGCAATCACACTCCTCCCTGATGGTATGGCATGATGAATAAGTATCTGCCTGTATTTCTCAGCACTGAGGACACCATTGATCCTGACCAAATCTCCAACTCCATTTTCAGAAATATGGCCCCAAAGTTGCAAGGAACCTCCACCATGCTTCACTGTTGTCTTTAGACACTCATTGTACCACTCTTCAGCCCTTTAGAGAACAAACTGCTTCCTGCTACAATAAAAAATTAAAAATTTATCTTATCAGTCCAAAGCACCTGCTGCCATTTTTCTGCACCCCAGTTCCTATTGTCAGGGAATGTTGGAATAATTTGTTTAATGAACTATATTGATTATTTTTCCGATGAACAAGAGTGCCTCCAATACAAAAAAAAATGTATTTAAAATAATTATGCTGACTATTATTATTATACAGGATTTATATAGCGCCAACAGTTTGCACAGCTGTTAACAAAATGAAGGCAGACATTACAGTTACAATACAATTTGGAACGAGGTGAATCGGAGGGACCTGCGATAGAGCTTACAATCTAAAAGGGAGGGTCAATTGATACAAAAGGTAATAGCTGTGGGGGATAAGCTGATGGAGAAGATGAAACAGTGTTATTAGTTAGTAGCCGGATAGGCTTCTTTAAAGAGAAGGGTTTTCAGGGATCGTCTAAAGATGGATAGATTAGGGGACAGTCGGACAGATTGGGGTAGAAAGTTCCAAAGAATGGGAGAAGCTCTGGAGAAATCCTGAAGGCGAGCATGGGAAGAGGTGACAAGGGAGCTAGAGAGCAGGAGGTCTTGGGAGGACCGAAGAGAGCGGCTTGGTTGATTATTATTATTATTATTCAGGATTTCTATAGCGCCAGCAGTTTATGCAGCGCTTTACAATGTTAGAGGGAGACAATACAGTTACAATACAATAAAATACAAGAGGATTAAGAGGGCCCTGCTCAGAAAAGCTTACAATCTAATATGGTGGGGCAGGTGGTACAAGAGGTTGTAACAGTAGGGAATGAGCTGATGGAAGATTAGTTGGAGGTGTGATAGGCTTCCCTGAAGAGATGAGTTTTCAGGGATCACCTGAAAGCAGCTAGAATAGGAGATAGCCGTACAGGTTGAGGTAGAGCATTCCAGAGGATGGGAGAGGCCCTGGAGAAATCCTGGAGATGAGCATGAGAGGAGGAGACAAGGGAGCTTGAGAGTAGGAGGTCTTGAGAGGAGCGGAGAGGACGGTTTGGGTGATATTTGGAGACAAGATTGGTGATGTAGCTCGGGGCAGAGTTGTGAATGGCTTTGTATGTTATGGTTAGTATTTTGAATTTAATTCGCTGGGAAATCGGGAGCCAGTGTAGGGATTGGCAGAGAGGGGAGGCAGACACTGAGCGGTTGGTAAGGTGGATAAACCTGGCAGCAGCATTCATGATGGACTGAAGAGGGGATAGCCTATGAAGTGGTAGGCCTAAGAGAAGGGAATTGCAGTAGTCGAGGCGAGAAATAACAAGGGAGTGAATGAGTAGCTTGGTGGTTTCAGTTGTTAAAAAGGGGCGAATTTTTGAGATGTTGCGGAGTTGAAGTCTACAAGTTTTTGACAATGATTGGATTTGGGGCTGAAAGGACAGGTCAGAGTCTAGGATTACACCTAGTACCCTGGCATGAGGGGAGGGATTGATGGTTGCATAAATAGTTTTGATGGAAAAGTCATGGAGGGGGGCACGGGCGGGGGGGGAAAATTACCAGCTCAGTTTTAGAGAGATTTATAGTTTGAGGAAGTGGTGCGACAAGTCAAGTGACCGAGGGAGGCGGTGTAGATAGAGAAGAGGAGGGGTCCAGGAACAGAGCCTTGGGGAACCCCCACAGAAAGGGGCAATGGGGAGGAGGAGGTAGAGTTGTGGGTAACACCGAAGGAGCGCTGCGATAGGTAGGAGGAGAACCAAGAGATAAATCAGAATCTTGGAGGCCAAGGGAACAGAGTTTATTAAGAAGGAGCGGGTGGTCAACAGTGTCAAAGGCCACAGAGAGGTCAAGTAGTAAGAGTATGGAGTAGTGGCCATTGGTTTTGGCAGTTAGTAGATCATTGGTGAGTTTTAGTAAGGCAGTTTCTGTGGAGTGCTGTGAGCGAAAGCCAGACTGTAAGGGATCAAGAAGGTTATTTTCACTGAGGTAGGAGCTGAGACAGTTGGAGACTAAGCGTTCCAGAAGTTTAGACGTGAATGGGAGCAGTGAGATGGGTCTTAAGTTGTTCAGCTTGGTGGGGTCCAGTGAGGGCTTTTTAAGTATGGGAGTGATCTGTGCACGTTTTAGAGGGGAGGGGAAGGTGCCACTAGAGAGGGAGAGATTAAAGATGTGAGTAAGGGAGCATAGGATAGAATAAGAGGGTGTCTGTAGTAGTTGTGAGGGAACAGTTGGTTAGGCGGGCATCTGAGAAAATGTTTTTAACCTTTTCAGTAGTAGCCAGTTTTATAGGAGGAGAGTGTTGACTATACGGTTAGGCAAGGTATGTTGAGTGGGGAAGATGTGCGCACAGTGGCGGTGTCCTCACGTATTGCATCAACCTTATCTTTGAAGTGATTGGCAATCTCTTGGGCAGTGATTGAGTTAGTGAGTAGAGGGGGAGGGGGACGAAGCAGAGAGTTAAAAGTTGAGAAGAGCCGACGGGGACTGGATGACAGGGTAGTAATAAGAGAGACAAAGTAGGCTTGTTTGGCAGCATGGAGGCATGAATTGTATGTTTGGAGGGAAGATTTATATAGGGTGAAGTCCTGCAGGCATTTGGTTTTGCGCCACCGTGTTTTTGCACAGCGTCTCTTGAGATTTCTACTCTTGTCAGTTTGCCAGGGTTGCAATGGTCGGGGCTTGATTCTGCATGTAGTTAGAAGAGCAAGTGCATCAAGTGATGATGAGAGTGAGCTGTTGTAAACAGAGGTGGCCAGGTCAGGACAGGACAGGGGAGAGATTATGTCATGTAAGTGGTCAGTAGCAGAATAGAGGAGAGAGGGGTTAAAGTGACGAAGGTTCCTACAAGTAATTGTTTGCTGCTTTGGGGGATGGGTGATTTGAGGCAAGGATACAGTGAAACTGATGAGGTTGTGATCAGAGAGAGGAAAGGGGGTGTTGCTGAGGTTGTCAGCAGAGCAGAGATGGGAGAATATAAGGTCAAGGGTATTACCATTGGAGTGGGTGGAAGTGTGTGTCCATTGGGTAAGGTCAAAAGAGGAGGTTAAGTTGAGTTGTAGCTGGGCTGTTGACATTGACAGGGATGTTGAAGTCACCAAGAATGATAGTGGGTATTTCAGAAGAGAGAAAGTAGGGTAGCCAGGCAGCAAAGTCATGAAAAAAGTGTGATACTGGTCCCGGGGGCCGATAAATTGCTGCAATCCTTAGAGAAATGGGAGAAAACAGACGAATACAGTGCATTTCCAAAGAAGAGAGTGACAGAGAGGGAGGGTTTGGAAGGACTTTGTAGGTGCTTTGCAGGAATAGAAGGAATCCAACTCCACCTCCTTTCTGTCCTTTGGGTCTGGGGGAGTGAATCCAGTGGAGGCCACCATAGGAGAGGGCAACAGGAGAAGCAGAGTTAAAATTTTGAAGCTAGGTTTCAGTTATGGCGAGGATGTTAAAGCTATGAGAGATAAAAAGGTCATGCACATATGTGAGCTTGTTACAGATGGAGCGAGCATTCCAAAGGGCACATGAGATTGAGGGGCTGTTTTTAGGAAGCAGGGGGACAGAAATTAAACTGAGTAGATTGCGGCCGTTGTCAGAGTAGGAGGGGTGTCAGATATGTGGTTTGCAGTAAGAAAATGGAGGGCCAGGATTTGGGGAAATGTCCCCTGAGGCTAGAAGAAGAAGGAGGGTGAGAAAGGCAAGATGGGAGTGGGATGTGTATGAGCGCACATGTCTAATTGCCCTGGTGTTTAGGTTAGCCTGTGGGCTCAGCAACTGAAGGAGGTGATAGGTTCAGTGGTATGGAGAGGGTAGGAGTGAGGGTGCAATGTGTATGCTGTGGGGTGGAGAAGAGGGGTAGTGTAAGGATATTTTGAAGATAGAAGACACTGATGTGAGAAAGAAGAGTAGAAGGAGCATGTTTTTGGATAGAAAGGGGGAATCTGACTTCAAATAGATTAAATTAAATGTCGAGTGCTGGTTTACTTTCTTGTTATATCTTCATGCAGCTTTAGCTATCCTGCTGTAGTTAAACTGCGGTGGTGAAACTGCAACACTCGTGAATGAGACACTCAGGGATGAGACATGGTGTCTGCGCCTCCCCATAGACTGCTTTACATTTATAGGGAGATTGAGTAGGCAAGCATTTGTCAATTGATCAATATATTATCTGATTTGAGACACATGAATATGAGAGGAGAGATGAACAAATCCAGGCACAGACACAGGCAAAGGTCATAAAAGTTAATTAAGTTTCTTGATCCCTCAAGCTAAGTAGAGTTGAATCAGTCACCAGATGTGTTGCTCATTTTTTTTAAAAAAGCACTAGCATTACATATGAAAGTTGAAATATGGATAGCAGAAGCAGGAGTATCATAGGCAGACCGGGTTGTACAGATGGATAGCAGAAGCAGGAGACAATTACCAAGAAAATATATTTTGAGATTTTTGATATTTTGAGATCAGGTTAGTGATGTAGCTGGGGGCAGAGTTGTGGATGGCATTGTAAACTATTGTTAGCACTTTGAATTTTATTTGTTGGGTGAGTGGAAGCCAGTGAAGGGATTGGCAGAGAGGGGTGGAGGACACTGAACGGTTGGTAAGGTGGATAAGTCTTGCAGCAGCACTCATTATGGATTGAAGGGGGATAATCTATGTAAGGGTAATCCAATGAGGAGGGAGTTGCAATAGTCGAAGCGAGAGATAACCAGGGCATTAATTAAAAGCTTGGTGGTGTCCTGGGTTAAAAAGGGCCGTATTCTAGCGATGTTGAGGAGGTTAAGGCGGCATGATTTGGACAGGGATTGTATGTGAGCCCGAAAGGACAGTGCAGAGTCCAGGGTTACCCCTTGCACCCTGGCATGTGTGGAAGGACTGATAGTTGTTCCATTGATCTTGACAGAGAATTTCGGGGAAGGGGCACGTGGAGGAGGAAATATTATGAGCTCGGTTTTAGATAGATTCAGTTTGAGGAAGTGGTGTGACATCCAGGCTGATATGTTTGTTAGTAGATCAGTGATGAGGGAGGAGACTGATGGGGTGAGCTGAGGGGTAGATTTGGGTGTCATCAGCATAGAAATGGTAGTGGAAGCCATGGGAGGCTATTAGCTGACCCAGGGAGGAGGTATAGATGGGGGTAGTAGTGGTCCAATGACAGAACCTTGGGGGACCCCAACAGTAAGAGGAGTTGCAGGGGAGTACGTGGAATTGTAAGTGACACTGAAGGTGCGGTGAGATAGGTAATATTCGAACCAATGGAGAGCACAGTCACGGAGACCGAGCAAACTGAGTTTTTTTAAAAGGAGGGGGTGGTCAACAGTATCAAAGGCAGCAGAGAGGTCCAAGAGCAAGAGTATTGAGTAGTGACCATTGGTTTTAGCTGTTAGTAAGTCATTTGTAAGTTTTAGGAGAGAAGTTTCTGTGGAGTGTTGCCGGCGAAATCCAGACTGAAGGGGATCAAGAACGTTATTCTCAATGAGGTGCTTGCTCAGGCGTTTGTAGACTAAACGTTCAAGGAGTTTGGAAGCAAAAGGAAGTAAGGAGATGGGTCTTAAGTTATTAAGTTTGGTGGGGTCTAGTGAGGCTTTCTTTGGTATGGGAGTTACTAGCGCATGTTTTAGAGAGTTGGGGAAGATGCCAGTGGAGAGGTTGAAGATATGAGTTAAAGAGTGTAGGATAGAGCCAGAGGGTGACCATAGTATGTGAGAAGGAACAGGGTTCAGAGGGTAGGAAGTTAGGTGGGTATTAGAAAAATTTTTAGTGACTTCCTCTACAGTAGTTGGGTTAAACAAGGGAAGTATTGATTGTGCAGGAGGACATGGTGTGTAAGGTGAGGGAGATATCTGTAGTGTAAAGATCTCTTCACGAATTGTATCAATCTTATTTTTAAAGTAATTGGCAATCTCTTGGGCAGTGAGTAAGTTAGTGGGTGGAAGTAATGGAGGACAAAGTAGAGTGTTAAAGGTAGAAAAGAGTTGACAGGGACTGTGTGAGAGGGTGTTAATGAGAGTGATAAAGTAGGTCTGTTTGGCAGTGTGGAGGCAGGAACTGTATTTTTGGAGGGCAGATTTATATTGGCTGAAATCTTGCTGTGACTTAGTCTTACGCCACAGACGCTCAAAAGCGCGACTACGTTTTTTGAGGCTTCTGGTATTGTCTGTCTCCCAGGGTTGTAGCGGTCGGGGCCTTATTCTGTGTGTAGTGAGGGGGGCCAAGGCATCCAGGGTAGATGACAGTGAACTGTTGTAGACAGAAGGGGCCATGTTGGGGCAGGAAAGGGATGAGATTGTGTTGAAGAGACAATCTGTAGCAGAAAGAAGAAGTGAAGGGTTAAGATGGCAAAGGTTTCTACGGGTAATTGTTTGGTAGTTGGAAGGTAAGGAGGAGGACAAGGAGAGACTGAAACTAATGAGGTGGTGATCAGAGAGAGGGAATGGAATGTTGGAGAGGTTGCGAGGAGTGCATAGGTAAGAGTGTTAAGATTAACAGGGATGTTGAAGTCTCCAATGATTGTGGGAGTTTCAGAAGAGAGAAAGTAGGGTAGCCAGGCAGAGAAGTCATCAAGGAAGCCTGATACCGATCCAGGAGGCCGATAGATCACAGCAATTCTCAACGAAACTGGAAAAAATAGACAAATACAGTGACCTTCAAATGAGGAGAGAGACAGAGAAGGGGGTGGATGAAGAACCTGAAAAGTGCTTTGAGGGGAAAGCAGAATTCCAACCCCACCTCCTTTCTGTCCACTAGGCCTGGGAGAGTGAGACCACAGGAAGCCACCATGGGAGAGGGCAGCAGGAGAAGGAGAGTCAGATTCTTGAAGCCAGGTCTCAGTAATTGCAAGCAGGTTAAAGGAGTTTGGGATAAATAGGTCATGGACAGGGGTGAGTTTGTTGCAAACAGAGCGGGCATTCCCGCGGGCGCAGGAGGAGGGGAGGTTGGCTCTAGGCAGAAGAGGAATAGAAACCAGATTGTGTGGATTTCTGCTGGTGTCAGAGGATAGGGGGTGACGGGTATGTTTGCCAAAGGTAAATGATGGGGGTCCCGGATTTGGGGAAATATCTCCAGAGGCTAGGAGAAGAAGAAGGGTGAGGGAGGTGATATAGGAGTATGATTTATAAGGGGGGGGGGACACATCTCAGTGTCCTGTAGGTTTTATTGGTGTGTGGGATCAGAATCAGCAGGAGTTGATGAGTGCAGTATAAAGGTGAGGATAGGAGTGAGGGTGATATATACAAGCTGTGGGGCGGAGAAGAGGGGTAAAGGAGAGAAAGTTTTAGGAGAGAGGATGCAAACATGAGAAGGAGAATTAGGGATTGCATAATACAGGGTGGTGAGATTGAGAACTAGACTGAATGTGAGATGGAAAAGTTGCATAGAGACTCAGGTCACCTGTAGTCTGTCTGTTGGCTTGCAGTTGTATGCTTTGTGCATTCGCTGAAGTGCTGAGCCGAAGTGTAATACTTAATCCAATATTAATACTTTATTCAAGATGATAGTTGCCAATGCGATCCCCGCCTGTGCAACCCCCTGCCTGTGCATCCCCTAGAAAGGGTTTAGATTTATACTGAGTTGGGTGGAGGTATTGCCAATCAATCAATTAGGATTGCATAGGAGGGACACATGGCTAACAGAATAAACTTCTCACACCAAAGACAGACTAAAAGAAATAGCAAGAGAGCAGAATGGCAGAGTAATAAAGATAAGGACAGCTCATAATTTAGGTATAGACAAGAGAAAGCAAAATAAACATCAGTGTTCTATGGACAGAGGTAAAGATTTTGAAAGCAGCATAGATTACCATTCAGCAAATTAGAAACAAGGATTCTATTTCAGTTAAAGGTGGATTTTGAAAGCAGCATAGATTACCATTGAGCAAATTAGAAACAACGATTATATTTCAGTTAAAGGTGGATTTTGAAATAATTATATATTCCCGAGACACTTTGCCCAATGTAGAAACTCTTTGATTAAAACAATAAAATTAGGTGTAAGTATGGACTGCAGACTATAAAAGTGAATAAACTTTATTTTACAGAAGTCGCTTTACAAACACCATAAATAACAGTTAGAATGGGTTATGAACAGACACTAAGATTTTGCATGTACCATATATTAAATCAAACAAAACTACACCATTAGATACCCTAAGGCTTCATTCACATGTCAGCATAGCGATCGCGGGCAGAATCACCGCGATTCTGCCCGCGATCCGGAAATCATTGCAAATCGCGGGACGCCTGAGCGTTGCCCGTGATTTGCAATAGCACCCCAAACGCTGTGCGATGTTGCCGCGATGTGCGCCTGCCGAATCGCGGTAACATCGCGCAAAATAAATCGCGGGACGCATGACGCCCAAAAAAGGTACAAGAGCTTCTTTGGGGCGTCATGCGTCCTTCAATTTTTTTTGCGCGATGTTACTGCGATTCGGCAGGCGCAAATCGCGGGAACATCGCACAGCATTTGGGGTGCTATTGCAAATCATGGGCAACGCACAGGCGTCCCGCGATTTGCAATGATTTCCGGATAGCGGGCAGAATCGCGGTGATTCTGCCCGCGATCGCTACGCTGACATGTGAATGAAGCCTTAGGGTATCTAATGGTGTAGCAAATCAGCCAGTGCAAAATTATTGCAAACAGAAGAAAATCAACAAGAAAATGAAAACTACCCTCCAAAAGCGGATGTAAGTAATCACTGGGTAAAACAGGAAAGCTTTAAAATGGCTGTTGAGCAGACACTCAAATATGGCTTGTCTTTCCAAAATGGCATCTAGCTTTGCTGGGGCTAAATATATATATATATATATTCAGTATCTGACAAAAGTGAGTACACCCTTCACATTTTTGTAAATATTTTTCTATATCTTTTTATGTGACAGCACTGAGGAAATTACACTTTGCTACAATGTAAATTAGTGAGTGTACAGCTTGTATAACAGTGTAAATTTGCTGTCCCCCTCAAAATAACTCAACACACAGCCATTAATGTCTAAACCACTGGCAACAAAAGTGAGTACACCCCAAAACGGATATATCCAAATTGGGCCCAAAGTGTCAATATTTGTGTGGCCACCATTATTTTCCAGCACTGCCTTAACCCTCTTGGGCATGGAGTTCACCAGAGCTTCACAGGTTGCCACTGGAGTCCTCTTCCACTACTCTATGATAACATCACGGAGCTGGTGGATGTTAGAGACCTTGCACTCTTCCACCTTCCATTTGAGGATGCCCCACAGATGCTCAATAGGTTTTAGGTCTGGAGACATGCTTGGCCAGTCCATCACCTTTACCCTCTGCTTCTTTAGCAAGGCAGTGGTCGTCTTGGAGGTGTGTTTGGGAGTCATTTGTCATGTTGGAATACTGCCCTGCAGCCCAGTCTCCTAAGGGAGGGGATCATGTTCTGCTTCAGTATGTCACAGTACATGTTGGCAATCATGGTCCCCTCAATGAACTGTAGCTCCCCAGTCCCAGCAGCACTCATTCAACCCCAGACCATGACACTCCCACCACCATGCTTGACTGTAGGCAAGGCACACTTGTTTGTGTACTTCTCACCTGGTTGCCGCCACACAGGGTTGACACCATCTGAAACAAATAAGTTTATCTTGGTCTCATCATACCACAGGATATGGTTCCAGTAATCCATGTCCTTAGTCTGCTTGTCTTCAGCAACCTGTTTACAGGCTTTCTTGTGCATCATCTTTAGAAGAGGCTTTCTTCTGGGACAACAGCCATGCACACCAATTTGATGCAGTGTGCAAAGTATGGTCTAAGCATTGACAGGCTGACCCCCCACCCCTTCAACCTCTGCAGAAATACTGGCAGCACTAATATCTATTTCCCAAAGACAACCTCTGGATATGACACTGAACACGTGCAACTTGTTCAACTTCTTTGGTCGACCATGGCAAGGCCTGCTCTGAGTGGAACCTGTCCTGTTAAAATGCCGTATGGTCTTGGCCACCGTGCTGCAGCTCAGTTTCAGGGTCTTGGCAATCTTCTTATAGCCTAGGCCATCTTTATGTAGAGCAACAATTCTTTTTTTCAGATCCTCAGAGAGTTCTTTGCCATGAGGTGCCATGTTGACCAGTATGAGAGAGTGAGAGCGATAACACCAAATTTAACACACCTGCTCCCCATTCACACCTGAGACCTTGCAACACTAACGAGTCACATGACACGAGGGAGGGAAAATGGCTAATTGGGCCTAATTTGGACATTTTCACTCACTTTCGTTGTCAGTGGTTTAGACATTAATGGCTGTGAGTTGAGGTATTTTGAGGGGACAGAAAATGTACACTGTTATACAAGCTGTACATTCACTACTTTACACTGTAGCAAGGTGTAATTTCTTCAGTGTTGGCTCATGAAAAGATAAAATAAAATATTTACAAAAATGTGAGGGGTGTACATATGAATTGACAAGAGTCTTGATACTTTAATATCTTTTCCTAAAATGTCCAAAAATATTAAGCTTATTTTATGAAATACTGAAATATAGTACATCATTCCTTTTTCCCCTGGTTTTAGGACTCTTTCAGAAAGTTTCTTCCATATTGAGTTTGTGGGTGCACTTTAAGTAAACAATGGAGGAGCTAATATTTATTATTTCTTTTAATATTTAATGGGGTATACCAGATTGCTGGCTCTTGGTCATCTGGGCAAACAGAAGATGTCTCTTCAAGAATACACATTTGTGAGACCTGAAGGCTTTGTAAACAAAGAGGAGTAGTTTGAGTGGATCGTGTGTTTTCCTTAATCATAAAAACTGGTTATGTTGTTGAGGCTTTGCAAACATGATATTGTTTTATTTTAATAAAGATGCCTTGTGTGTATAAATCAGTAATACCATCAAAAACAAAAAACAATGAAGACAACACACCCATAAGAGTCACCTCTACAAAGATTTATTGCGCATATATCACGCAATTAAAATAGAAACATATAAGCATCACACTTATCGAGTCCCTCCAACCCCACCCTGCAACAAATATCTCCCCTATTAACCCTCCCAGTAACAAGCCCCAAGTTAAAAATACCCCTCACCCACACAGGAGGGGAATGCAGCCTGAGAGCGGGAGCTGGAACTATCCACCCCAAATAAAGCCCTCTTATCAACCCCTATAGCCACTTAGCCAGAAAAACCTGATTGTCCCACCAGACCCCTGATAAGGAATGTACCCCACCTTTGGCAAATGGGACACTAGTCCAAAGCACAGCAAAGCCTGTGCTATAAACCCATCTCAACCCAACTGGGGCAGTCAGCTGATCCAAATAGGTCACCAAGGGTCTCAGTCATATAGTCATGCTTAGAGCCCTCTCAAGTCCCAGATGTCAGCAGTGGGCTGAAGATGTGTGTTCAGAATAGTATCAATGGTGAAGTGTGCCGTATGAGCAAAGTCTGGTAGAGCTTGCTGAAACAAAGACAGGTCATTTCCATTTAACTGATATGACAGTCTAAACTGATTAAAAAAGTCTAAGGAGATGGAAAGTCAGTCCTGGGCAGTAGTAGACACCAGCCAGTAACAATAGATGTAAGTAGTGGCAAATACAAACTAGAAAGCAGCAGATCCTGGTATTCAGGCTGGGTAAGGTTATATGGACTGCCACACATCACATGGAGACTGGCTATCATATAGAGGAGAGTCCTATGGCTACTAGGTAACACTCCCCCTACTTGTATCATGAAGTCATAGGAACTGTGGGGCCACAAGTACTCACACCCCTCGCTCACTCTGGCTTCTTGGTGTGCTGATATTCAACAGGTGAGCCGCTCCCCATGTGATATAGATTGCTCATGACAGGTAACAACTCTACACCATCTTCAGTGAGCCGACCTGGGTTGCAGCAGCTCCAGCGAAATCACTCTGGATACACCATGAGCGAATCAGCTGTTAGTCCTATTGCTCCTAATGGGACATGTGGTGGCTGGGCAGTTGGGGGGCTCGTCCCTGAATCATGGACTACATTCATAAATGTATAAAACATTTTTTTTCCCCCGTAAAAGCTCTGACACTATGCTTTTGTGCATAGTTGAGTCACTTAGCCTGTTTTCATGTTGGGGTATGGCTTTTTGGCTTCAATTCTTACTTGAAGTCCACTTCTGTAAAGACTTCTCAAGACAGTAGATGGGTGTACCTGGGTTCCACTGGTTTCCGCTAGTTCTGTGCTGATGGCACTGCTGGACATCTTCTGATGTCAAAGGGAAGTAAGGGTGATGTGTCTTTTATCTGCTGCATTAGGTTCTTTGGTCGACCACTGTGTTTACAGTCCTTAACGTTGCCTGTTTCTTTGTTCTTTCTCAAAAAAGCTTGAACAACACATCTCAAAACAATCCCCAGTCTGCTTTGAAATCTTTGCATGGGAAAGTCCTTGTTGATGTAATAAAACTACCTTGTGTTTTTTTAGTTTCTTTTTTGGTCTTGCCAATGGTGGTTTAACCTACGTATGGAATTGATGATCATTGGCATCTGCTTGGTATAATTGGTTAAACACACACCTGACTAATTCTACAAAATCCCTGACTTTGTGCAAGTGTACAAAGTGTGCAAGTGTAGGAATAGATGCTGGTTTGAAGCCAAAGTGTAGTCACACCAAATATTGATTTGATTTCGATTTTTCTTCTAAAAATAAAAAAATAAATACAATATATATTTTTGAAAGCATTCTCACTTTAGAGCATTTCTTCATACCTGCCTAAAACATTTGCACAGTAGTGTAGTTTATGATTTTTCAGTTTTACTCAATTATTAGACTATACAAATTTATCCCTAGTAAGCCAGATGTTGTGTTTTCTCTGTGCATGGGTCATGTGACCCTACTTCCTATCTGAGTTGATGCCTTAGGTTTCTTTTTCCACATGAGATCTCTTGTTAACCTTCCTTTAAGAACCAGAGACATGGACTTCCCTTGGTCAGTGTTCTTTGTGGTTTCGTGGTTCCGGTGACACAGAAACCAAACCCCCCTTCTTTACTTACCCTTTTTATCTTTGGATTCCTACTGTATATGTGGATGGTGATACCCTCTAAAGTCATTCCTCTTGTGGTACTCCAGGAATGAGCTTTAATCTGAAAACAGCATGATCCCAAGAATGGGGGGAGGGGGTGTCCAGTGCTGGAGGGACAGCCTGACAGTGAGAAATTCCAAAATGTTGATGGGGGGGGGTCTGGTCTTTTCTCTTGACAATGTTACCTAATTTTTAAAGGATTGGAAAACTCCTTCCCAGCCTGACAGACTTGTTTCTGTTGTAAGAACTTTCCATTTGCAGAGAAGCAAAGATTTTCCTAGAGTTGAAGTGGTGATCCACTAGGATTTCCTTGTTTGAGAGGATAGGAGCATAGAAAGATCCAGGGGTAGAGCCTGCTTATTCCATGCTGATAGAATGTTTAGATAGAGGGTTCTTGAATAGTGAAAGGTACTGCCTCAAAGGAGGCGACCATTAGGCCCAGAACTCTCATGGCAAATCTCACTGTGGGATTTCTTTTGGATCTCAGTATGAGCTCTTAGAGAGAGAACTTTCCTTTCTGGAAGGAAGATATTTGGCTGGAATGTATCTAGGATCAGACCCAAGTATTTTAAGTGCAGGGAGGGCTAAAGAGCATATTTTTTTAAACTGCTAATATCCAGCCGAAGGCCTAAAGCAGTGTACATGAAGAACGCTGCACTCCCTGTCCAGCTTAAGTAAGATTTCAAGTGTAGGATGGCCTCAGCAAGCTCTGCTGCACAAACCACACCCCACTGATGTGTTTCACCCCGCTGACACTGGTGTTAAATAAGAGTCCAGCTTCGGAGCAAGAGATGCATCATCATCTGAGTTTGCCTGTTGTATGGGTGTTAAGCAGAGGGAACATTCGCCTGTTTAGAATTAGCTGTCTTTTACCTGGTCTCCACCATTGCTACAAGTGAGGATCCTCCCCTATGGGGTACTTATGGAGTAGAGAGTGGGAGATAGGGTATGTGTCCCTGAAAGGAATATACAGTAACCAAGGTGTAGTCCACTCTGCCATCATGTGATGCAGTACACAATCCTCTACATGAGCCTGAGCTCTAAGTGGTTGAATTTTAGTCCTTTTGGAATTTCAACCTCTGTTTTTCTACTTTGCAGACAAATTTGTTGGATGAAATTTAATTTTTACATTGTAAAGGCAGAAGGTTTTTTTCTTATCTTAATGCATTCTATGGATTAGGATAAAAAAACCTTTTGCATGCAGCAGCCCCCCTCATACTTACCTTAGCCCGTCTTTATCCGTCTTATCTTGTCTTGCACCAAGGGGGTCCACAGGCCCGGAAACCAGCCGAGACGTCCCCCCACCGCAGGCACAGGTGGGGACACACCTTCATGCAGAAAGATAAAACAAAAGAAAGGGGCCATAGGAGACCCCTTGGAACAGCTGCAAAAAGGGATGCTCAGACCAACTTCGTGAAATTAGAAAATACCTTTATTGAGGATCAGAAATGACACATGGTCTAAAAAGTACCCCATTGAGGGGAGAGACATTGCAAATAACATGAAGTATGATGCAGACAACAGAACACATACAAGACATAAAAACCAACGACACACATTCACATGGCCGACCACTCACACACTCCGGAAGATCAAGACAGCAGAGATCCGTGCTGTCCGCGTATATTCCGATGCGGAATTTGTAGACGCAGTAAGCTCAAAGATCTACTGTCTGGCATGCCACAATATAAAGTAATGCAATTATTATGATGTGCCAAAATAGTTGCACCAAATATCGAGGTATCATGACCATCATATTGTTATCATAGTAGCAACTTGATTCTACACAGCTGATGCATAGATGTCAAAGAGTCCTAACACGGACAAGACAACTCATTATAGGATACCAATGTTGTGTATATTCAGTAGCAGGCTAGACCATGACACAATATTCATGAATTTCAATCAACTCAGAATTCCAGATAAGTTTCACCGTTGGGATGAGGGTGTCTGAAGGGGTGTCTGCATGCCGAATAGATTAATGAGAATTATGAAGGATCAGTCCCTGAATAATCAAGGGCAAATGTGCTATCCAGAGATGTGATGCAGTTCCTCTTATATATGGAGCAGCAGTATCAGGCCGACAGACGTTCCTCTGAGGCAGAAAGTCATTGGCAGTAAATGGAAATTGAAGGTGCGGGAGCAGGGGAGAGACGCAGTGCAATGTGTGTACTGCGCAGGCTCACACCATGATAAGGCTGGGTCTCATTGGGGTGAACTGTACCATGGGCTAAATTTTTCCCTTCCGCTGGTAAGCAATAATATGCTGTATGTCCACAGGCAGCCTGGTGGTCACAGCCTTTTCTCTATCCCCTAGTGTAACATTATATGATGCTCACCACATACTTGGGATCTTTAATCCGTTGACTTCTGCTCAAATTCTTCAGAGAACGTTTGAGATGGAGGCCCGACAAGAAGGTTCAGCTTCGGCAGACCACGAGGAAACAGCGTGTTCCAGTTCGAACCTGGATTTCCGCGCCATAGATGGGAGCCGAAGCTTATGTGTGGCTCTTCCGGGTTGCGCGGGGCCGGCCTGTGACGTCAACGCGTTTCGCGTGCGTGACGCACGCTTCGTCAGGTCCTAAGCTGAACCTACAGCATATTATTGCTTACCAGCGGAAGGGAAAAATTTAGCCCATGGTACAGTTCACCCCAATGAGACCCAGCCTTATCATGGTGTGAGCCTGCGCAGTACACACATTGCACTGCGTCTCTCCCCTGCTCCCGCACCTTCAATTTCCATTTACTGCCAATGACTTTCTGCCTCAGAGGAACGTCTGTCGGCCTGATACTGCTGCTCCATATATAAGAGGAACTGCATCACATCTCTGGATAGCACATTTGCCCTTGATTATTCCGGGACTGATCCTTCATAATTCTCATTAATCTATTCGGCATGCAGACACCCCTTCAGACACCCTCATCCCAACGGTGAAACTTATCTGGAATTCTGAGTTGATTGAAATTCATGAATATTGTGTCATGGTCTAGCCTGCTACTGAATATACACAACATTGGTATCCTATAATGAGTTGTCTTGTCCGTGTTAGGACTCTTTGACATCTATGCATCAGCTGTGTAGAATCAAGTTGCTACTATGATAACAATATGATGGTCATGATACCTCGATATTTGGTGCAACTATTTTGGCACATCATAATAATTGCATTACTTTATATTGTGGCATGCCAGACAGTAGATCTTTGAGCTTACTGCGTCTACAAATTCCGCATCGGAATATACGCGGACAGCACGGATCTCTGCTGTCTTGATCTTCCGGAGTGTGTGAGTGGTCGGCCATGTGAATGTGTGTCGTTGGTTTTTATGTCTTGTATGTGTTCTGTTGTCTGCATCATACTTCATGTTATTTGCAATGTCTCTCCCCTCAATGGGGTACTTTTTAGACCATGTGTCATTTCTGATCCTCAATAAAGGTATTTTCTAATTTCACGAAGTTGGTCTGAGCATCCCTTTTTGCAGCTGTTCCAAGGGGTCTCCTATGGCCCCTTTCTTTTGTTTTATGTAGCATTATTTTAGCTGCGGTGGCTCCCTACTTACATTTTTGGGACCAATTGGACACCCAACCGGTCTCCTGACGGCTCTGTGTCCCGTCCATACAGGACACAGTGGTCTCATATTTTGGGTCCCCCTCCCCCTTTTTTCTCTTCATGCAGAAAGAGCCTTGTCTGTGGGTCTGGAGAATCCCGCTCTTGACTTGCCAGACCAAGGTCGCTTGGATCCTCCTGAAGAGGCCTTGAACCGGAGTGGATTTCAATGCCGGACTCACGCATTGAATGTCTGACCGTCCCAGGGAGGGGCCCGCGTCCAACCCAAAATCCTCCAGGGGGAGGGACACAGCTACTCACCATACCAGGAACCAGGCAGACACCGCTTCAGATAGAACCCCTCGGTATTGAAATGGGGGGCAGCAGGCCAGGAGGAACTCTGCGATGCGGGCCGAAAATCGATCGTAACCCACAGCCCCCGTCCGCTATGTCACGGCCGACCTAGCACGGAGCTGTGATCTGCGTGCGCTTGCTGGCCAGACTGGGGTGACTACTGGATCTGGATTATCCAGCCCATTGCCCAGTCCGGCAATTAATGTAGATCTCACAGGAAAAAAACCAGGAGAAAAAACCTAACTAAAAGAAAAAAATTGACAGGACCAGAGATCCCAGCAAGGAACTAGGTCCTTACTCCTGACTAGGAAAAGAAAAAACAGAGTACCTATAGCAGAGAAGGGGGAGTATACCTCCTGGGACTGCACATAGGTGTAGTCAAGCTTTTTTTTCTGCCTAGTGCCGTACTCCTGTAGGGGTAGTATAACCCACTGGTCAAGATTCTCAGAAGCTGTGTTAGTCAATGAACGAAAGAGGAACATCTATTTTTTGTATGCCCTGTTGCAGAGATTTCTATTACATCTTGTCCTAAAGGAAATAATTAGTAGAAAACTATCCTTGTAAAGGCAGACAAGGGACGCGGCGGCCATCTTGTTGGTGGGAAACCAACACGCTTTTACATTGAATGCTGACTACGAACCTCATTTATGTAAGCTGCTCTCTTTCATTTCCATAATAAATAATTTGAAATACTACACTATGAGGGGATCATGTATTTGTGTTTCCTGAGTGCATGAAGGAGCCTTTGGGAGTCCAATTTGGTTGGTAACAGGAGGAAGTGTACAGATGCGATTGGTTTCTGCCTGCCACAGACTTATCTACACTCTGGGCGTTTTTGACCCTGTGGGGTCTAACGAGTTGGTAAGAGTATCTTGTGATTCTGCTTGGTGGTGGACTTTTCCTTTCTTGCACCCCTCCACTTTGGGATTTATGTGGACTCTATAATTACACTTGGGACTTTTCTTTTTCGTCAGCATTATTTGTGCATTTGGATTAGCGCGACACCGCCACCTACCATTTCATTGAAGATATTGTTTTCTTGTCTTTTTGTGTCAGCTGCTTTTCTTTTAAAAGGATTATACCGTTTGATATTTATATTTTTGCTAACATAGTATGATTATAGCGCAGCAATTTTACCTTATTTATCCTTGTAAAGGGAAATCCGCTGTTCACTTTTTGACAATTTAAGATTTTGGATTTCTTACCACTTTATGTACCAGTGAAAATGTTCACAAGGACAAATACAGAGGATCCATTTTCAAGCAGGGTCACAGAGAGCAATCTAAACCTGACAGGGTTTTGATGTTTTCCTACTTTATTCAAAACCATCTCCGATTAGATATACTACAAAGTAACACTGTGACTTGGCTATGTTCATTTAGTTTAAAAACAATCATGAACAAGCAGAAAATGTGCTTTTAAATAGATCCTTACTGATTTTTGTAGCTGGAGGCACTGTGGAAATGAAATGTCACATCTTAAAGCTGATGAAGAACATGTAAATACTTAAATCTCCACAAACTGGTTACAGGTCCAAGTAACATCCCTTCTTTATTTAGTGTGCAACCCAACCCCCCCCCCCTTAAAATGCTGCGTTAAGCTGGGGGGAAATAGCTAACATACTTACCTTTCTTCTGGCTTCCATACTGCACCACCCTACTAAGATCCCAGGGAATGCTAAACAGCCCAAATCCTATGAGAAGATGCTAAAGTACAGAGCAGGATTGTCTTCTGGCAATATTTGAGCATTTTAACCGAAGGGAGGGTTTTTTTTGTTTTTTTTTTTTTAGCTTACAAAGAGCCTGATTAAGCTTTAATTATCAGTATAATAAAACAAACAGGATCTTTAATGGGGCAATGGATAAATTGTAACTTTTTTGGACCAAAATAATCTTGCAAAGACAACCAATAAAATTTTCCTCAAAGTCCCACATCATTATCTTTTTCTAAACTCACTCTTATGGTGGAGGAGTCACAGACTAAATTCAACCAAGAAAAATCGAACAATGAAAAAACCTGGCTTTGACTCAACTTTACTATCAAAAAAAAGAAGGAGATATTTCTAAATTATAACTGCCAGATAATAATCCCCCAAATACTATATACTGTATATACAGCCACCATTTTTGGGACCTGTATTTAAAGCCACCATTTTGGTACCTTTTGACATCATGACGTCATCGCACATGCATGACTGTCACCACACGTTTTTATACAGAGGCTTGGTCCTCACTTCTGTGTCAGAGTGAGGTTTGGTTCCCGCTGTACTATATACCAGCATGATAGTGCTGGATAGTAAGGACATACTATATCAGCCTCGATCTGAGAGCAAAGCTTGTTCCCCACTTCCTCTGACTATACCATCAGTAACATGTAGGCGTGGAACACATGCAGAGCGGAGGTTTGTGTGTGATATATGTAGAGGGTAAGTAACCATGTGGGACTAATTTAATTTTATTGTAATCTGATTGACTTGTTTGGTATATATAAGCGCAATGTATAGACAGAGACTCATACCCCAGATGAAGTCCAGTGGGACGAAACGTACGTCGGGATGGAGTGAGCTTATTTTCTAACATTGTGCCCATCTGCTACTACATGCGATTTTTATGTGAATTGCCTGCTCATAAAAGGAAAATTTAAGGTGTTTACTTTTAAATAAAGTCATTTTTTTTGGACGGTATCACACTATGTGGAGCATTTTTGTTTTTTGGAGCACTTTAAACACCGAAAGAGGAATCTGATACTAAGGGTCGTTTTCAGCAAGGTCTTATCACCCTATGTTCATGCGAGTCTATGGTAACAACATTGGAGTCCATCATCTCCACACCTTAAAGATTGGAGGAGGAATCTGATACCAAGGGTGTCCCAGCAAGGCTTTAATATCCTATGCGTGTATGATTCTATGCTAACAGCATTAGAGTCCATTATCTCTGGTAATGGCTCCCTCAATTTTCCTGTTTGGTGTTGGAAGCACTATTGGTGTTTTTTCCTTTTTCTTCACTGGATCACTGAAGATTGTCTTCATATATATGAATTTTACCTTATATGTGGACATTTACCTTATACAATTTTTATACCTTTAAGGGCTCTTTACACTGTTGCACTTTCTTTAAAGGCTATAGTGTGATTGCATTTCGTATCATATATTTTTGCACAAGTTTGCATGTTGCACATGGTTTTCTTGATTTTTATATATATATATATATATATATAATCACGGGTTAACACATTTATTGGATCCATCCAATTATTTTCATAATTTTAGCGCAGCATTTTCTATGTTTTTACAGGGTTAACAATATAGTTGTATTGTAGTGCCGGCAGCTGGTCAATTTATTTATTTATTTTTGTTTTTAGTAAGCGCAGTAGTTTCCCTACTTCTATACACGTGTACATACGATGTAAAAAACATCATTACCAATGTTTTTTCTTTTTTGATATTGGGAGTTGAGTCAAAGCCATAGTTTTTTATTGCTTTATTTTTCTTGTTAAAAATAATCTTACAGAAAGCAAGAGCATATTATCTGGCATGTTGGTAACAGCAGATAAAAAAAACTATACTGGTAACAGAAGAATGCAGATGTGATCTAGCTGGTCACTAAGACCATATATAAATGTATGTTTCAGTCTAGCAATATATGGTATGCTCACAATGTACAAAGATTAGGCCATACATTAGTCTTATATTTTAGATACAGCTATTGTTAAAGGTCATCCTACCAGCTATAAACCTCATGTGTTTTTATATGTAGTAAAACTACATATGTACTGTATGACTAAACAAGGGCATTTGGCAAACTTACGCATGCACATCTGAAAACCTTTGGCAACTAACACATTTTTATATTTCAAACTAAAACATTCAATGAACTGACAAATTAAAAAAAATAGGTTTGATTACTTACAAAACCGCCACTATATGATGGTAATATAAAAAAACAGAAATACATTTTTATAATACCAGTTTATGTTTCATTTTTTCTATGAAAAAGTCTTTATCAAAATATGCCCCATGCATACACAAAAAAAGGAAAAATCTAAAAAAAATAATAGCTGAATTAAGTTTGTAAATTACATGAACACAGAACACTAGTCACACAGAACAGTCATTGATGTACCTAAACCTTGGTTCTTGATGGAAGTCTCCTGTACATCTGTTGTCTTTTCCTGAAGTTGATCCACAGAATTAACGTCATACTTAAATGGGTATATGCAATGAAACAGGAATACATTTTATAAAAACAAAGTTAACATTATATAGTTCAGAAATGCAGCCTGTCTAGATGTCCTTAAATTATGACTGCTTTAACTATGCCATACTGTATTTTTTCTTAAAGTGGTTGTAAACCTCAAACTCAAAACTCAAACTTTAAGTGCCATTCCAGCTTTGTTATGGATTTTAAAGTGTTAGGTACTGGAAATATTAATGCTTATTTACTGCTCTCTCCCTTGTGAGGAAAGTAGAAAGAACCGTTGATTGGTTATCTTTACTCATTTTAACAGGTGGTTCTTTGAAATAATTGTTTTGCCTATTATTAGACTTTAGTTCTCTATTAAGACAAAACTCAATTGTAAGAAGCCATCTGGGCCTGATCCTGCCATTGCTGCACTCCCGTGGAGTTCCCATATACGCTGTATTCCACATTACAGAGTCTGGGCATCCCTTCTTTGGCTTTCCTCTGTATTCATATAAATAAATTATATCAAACAGCGCAAACACAAAATCTGTGAAAAATAAACTAAATTAAATAAAATAAAGAAAAAAAAAAATAAGCTGCAACAATATACAAAGTAGCCGACTAGCCAAACACTATGCTAGTGATTCCACAACACCCTTTGTTACAAATATATAAATAAATACAGTGTAGCGCAGCTATATAAAGAAACAGTTCATAAAGTCCAATAACTATGTGATCCTATACAAATCTACAGTTGGATAAATCCTTTGTGAATACATGGTTAATTGTTATCAAAACACCCCCTGCTTTATCTTCACACACAGGGATATATCCTTCACTGAGCAAAGTGCCTGCTCACCTCTATGCAGATAAACCACAGCTTATCTCCTCACAACAGGGATCAATGGCTCCTTTTCTCCTCCTAAAGGGTACACAGGCTCACGTCCTCACAGGTCTCCCCAGAAAGTATGTATTAAGGCAAAAGGACAAACATAGTGTATCACCGCAAAATCAATTTATAAGACCCCGCTTTAAAATTACACTTACAAAAAGGCATATTAAAACATGCGTTGTAAATAATATCCGGTTTACCACCACAGCGCAAATCCAGTAAACGTCACAGAGCTCCACTACTCCCCTAGATGCGTATCACCACGTGACTGGGCTTCCTCAGTAGGGCCATGTGGTGGTGAGCCAGATGTTATTTACAACGCATGTTTTAATATACATTTTTGTAAGTGTTATTTTAAAGTGGGGTCTAATAAATTGATTTTGCGGTAGTGGTGTATTTAGGTTTTGTGCTGCCCTAAGCCTGACCAAACTTGTGCACCCCCTAATTTAAATATGATCCACCCCTTCATGTAAAGGCCACACCCCTTCATGTTTATGACCAACCCTGTCATCTGTACACTACAGACCACAACCACAGTCTATCAGTGCCCATCAGCATAGCTTCATCAGTTCCCATAAGTTCAGCCTCATCAGTACAGCCTTAGTGCCGCCTCATTACTGCCCATCTGTGCAGCATATCAGTGTGGCCCCATCAGTGCAGCCTATCAGTGCCCATTAGGGCAGCCTATCTGTGCATCATATAAGTGCCGCCTCATCGGTGGCCATCAGCGCAGCCTCATCGGTGCCCATCAGTGCAACAAATCAGTGCAGCCCCATCAGTGAAGCTTATCAGTGCCGCCCCGTGCCCATCAGTGCAGCATATCAGTGCTGCCTTATTAGTGCAGCCTCATTAGTGCCCATCAGTGCAGTTTATCAGTACCCACCACTGCCACCTCATCAGTGGCCATGAAAGCAGCATACAGTGGTGATCGAAAGTTTGGGCACCCCAGGTAAAAATTTGTATTATTATGCATAAAGAAGCCAAGGAAAGACGGAAAAATCTCCGAAAGGCATCAAATTACATATTAGACATTCTTATAATATGTCAACAAAAGTTAGATTTTATTTCTATCATTGACATTTTCAAAATTACAGAAAACAAAAAAATGGTGTCTGCAAAAGTTTGGGCACCCTGCAGAATTTATAACATGCACTGCCCCCTTTGCAAGGCTGAGACCTGCCAGTGTCATGGATTGTTCTCAATCATCGTCTGGGAAGACCAGGTGATGTCAATCTCAAAGGTTTTAAATGCCCAGACTCATCTGACCTTGCCCCAACAATCAGCACCATGGGATCTTCTAAGCAGTTGTCTAGAAAACTGAAACTGAAAATAGAGATTAAAAGGAAATGGGTGTTTCCAGAAACAACGGACTCTGTATTGGCCCCAGAGAGCCCGTATGTGTACTAGGAATACACCAAATTGTGGGACTTTAAAGGTGAAGTTCACTTGGTATACATAGATAAATGATGATACAAAACAATCAGTAAAATACAAAAAAGTTTTATTAACACAAAATAATAATGATAAAATTAGATCACAAAGTGATACTAAACATCAGTGCAATTATACAAAATAGTACAATTAGAGAACCATATCTTATGGTAACGGGGTCACATGGGTCCAACATGTTTCGCCGCCATTGTGTGGGCTTCCTCAGGGACCATAAAGAATTGGTGACCTCCAAATAGGTTCTAAATGTAAACAACATGTTATAAATCTTTAAACATATTCTTTTATTGAATGATATAGAAAGATTACATATTCATCAAGAGTGTTAAGATTGCTCACCAATTATTGCATCCAGGGCATAATACAGACACCTGTGCTCAAAGGCATGATGAACTGTGCATCCATCCGGGGAGTGTGTTACTCCTGGACAAAATCCAGCTGGATATGTCCTCCCTAAATGACAGAGACTGAACCGAATAGTGCTAGACAACAGGAATTTCCAATAATAGGGCCAACAATGAAAAGAAATTGCTGCCTCCTTAAAATCAAGAAGAAAAGAATCAGATTGATATACAATGCATAGCTGTGTGATAATCACAGCTAATCAGCGAAATGGACCTGGATATAGCAAGATATGATATGAGGAAAGAAGGAAAGGAAGGAGAATAAGAGTGCTGGAATTGGCTGTTATCCACTATAAGTGGTATAAGAACCAAGGAATATATAAAAAGTAGTGATATAGTATAATAAGATATATAGCAGTGCATTCACCATATTAAGGGTGTGCAATTACAACAGACCCGCACATGTCTACGTGCTGCCAGAGAGGCGCGCCACAGTGCGCTCAAAGTAGATAGAGAATTAGCAAGACTAGAAAGTGAATATAGGGAGATGCAGGAAAAGCACCAGGAAAATGCAACTAGAGGTGCAACGAAGGAATCCAGAGATTACCCCAAGAAACAAGTGACGCCAGAAGCTGAGTGAGAACCATAAATAATAGTGCATGAAGAAAACATCCATAATGTCCATTACACCGATAAATGCTCCATAGGCATATACTTACATAAGCGTCAAAGCACCATCGATATCGGTACAGCAGGTAACGCCACCGCAGTCGTGGCCTGCTTGTACCGCGCCGTGTCCAGCATTAAATATCCGGTCCCACCGGAAGTGATGCGGTCCTAACTGACCTCTGACAATCACTTCCGGTGCGGGCGCCATTTTACAATCCTATCCCGCGCGAACTGCCAAGGGGAAGAGGCGGGGCAGTGGGAAAGGATCGCCATATATCCGCCCTGGAAGGGGCGGACTCGGGGACCAATATGGGAGGAGGCAAGAGTGTAGAGATACTGTCCAACTCACTCCAACTCAACTCACCAACCCCGGCTTGGCGCCCGAATCTTTGTCAGTGAAATGGGGGATCATATCTCAGCCCAGTGGGTCCAGCACAGTTCAAAATGCCACCATAAGAACAGGGAAAAACATATAAATTTGGAAAAACCACCTGGTCGCCCGATTGTATCAGGGATGGGCTCAATTACCGAGCCGTCTAGCCGTTTTGTTGATGAGCAACTTCGCCCACACGTCATGGGCCTTCCATCGTATCTGAAAGATACCTTGGAGCTACTTAGAGTTTTGGAGGGCCTCACTGTACCGAAGGACTCAATACTTGTCACTCTGGACATCGAGGCTCTTTATTCCAGCATCCCGCACAGCAGAGGCATTGAGGTTATTTCTCCTTTTTTGAAAGAGCAGACCCATCAAAAATGGGCATTAGCTGATTTCACATTGCAACTATTTGATCATATCCTGAGATCGAATATTTTAACATTCGGCGAGACCACTTACCTCCAGGTACAGGGGGTGGCGATGGGGACTTTGTGTGCCCCATCGTACGCCAACCTGTACCTGGGGGGGTGGGAAAGGGAGCTATTTGCCAATGATGCCGCCTCGTGGTATCTGCGCCACCTAGCGCTGTGGCGCAGATACATCGATGATGTCATCATTGTCTGGACCGGTACAGTGCAAAAATTATTACAATTTATTGAGTTTATCTCTAGTAATAACTATAACCTTAAGTTTACAGTTCAATATGACACCAAAAAAATAGCTTTCCTTGACACCATGGTCTTTCTAAATTCGGACGGGACATTACATACCTCGCTGTACCGCAAGGATACAGCAGGCAACACAATTTTACACTACACTAGCAGCCACCCTCGGTCACTGGTGCGCAGCATTCCCTACTCTCAGTATCTGAGGGTGCGACGTAACTGCGCACTAGATTCAGATTACAATAAAGAGGCTAAGGCCTTGCAAGATAAGACTTCTCGCTAGAGGGTAAAGCAGAAAACTCTTAAAAAAAGGCCTTTAACAGGGCTAGCCTACAACCTCGAGATAAACTAATATTGGGTTCTCGTCAGAAACCGTTAATGAACACCACCAAACTAATTACCAAATTTAATTCTCAGCACCTTACGGTACGAAATATCCTGGCCAACAACTGGCACTTCCTGGCTGAAGATCCCGTAATTTCCAAATACATTAAACCATACCCTGAAGTGGTTTACCGTAAAACAGCTTCCCTTAGGGACAAACTTGTCCACAGTCATTACAAACCTATAGATGAGGGGGCCTCTGGAGCGGTGGGGGGCCTAGGTACTTACAGATGTGGACAATGCCCCGAGTGCCCATGGATGAGGGAGGGCTATCTATTTTCATTACCACGTGGAGGTACTTTCAGACCCTGGTTCTGTGCTACTCGCCTCACAGAGGGTGTGGTATATTTGGCCACATGCCTCTGTGGGGCCTTTTATGTGGGCAAAACAATAAGACCCTTTGCCCGACGGGTCCATGACCATCTCTATTACATAGATACCGGCCTTATGTATACACCAATATGTAAACTTGTAGGTTTACATCACAATTTTGATCCGTATACAATACAATTTATAGTCTTGGAAGCTGTTAAACGGAACCCACGAGGGGAAAACTATGACAATGCCATCCTTAGGGCTGAAGTCAAATGGATTTACAAATTACAGGCTACAAAGCCGCCAGGTTTAAATACAGCTCTATCTTTCAAACCGTTTTTGAATAATACCAATACACGAAATATCCTACATGCCTCTTGTAATTATCTGAACCATTTGATGTTTTTTCTTCCATCTGTTTCTGTTTTTTCCCCTTGTTCTCTCTCTTTCTTCTTTACATGTCCCCATTACGATTTACATGATAGGGTGTATTATGTACATTTGTTATCTTGTACCAATATACATATATACACTGGCTATTGATGAACTACCCCCGATACCCCCCTGGAATATATGGCATATCTCTATGCCATTGAAAGATAGCAACGATAAAATATTTGATATCTTTATATTTAGTATATTTGTAATGCAGATAAGTTGACCTAAGGTCATATTTTCCTGAAAATGTGAAACGTATTTCTTTTTTCATTTATATGTTTTTCCCTGTTCTTATGGTGGCATTTTGAACTGTGCTGGACCCACTGGGCTGAGATATGATCCCCCATTTCACTGACAAAGATTCGGGCCCCAAGCCGGGGTTGGTGAGTTGAGGACAGTATCTCTACACTCTTGCCTCCTCCCATATTGGTCCCCGAGTCCGCCCCTTCCAGGGCGGATATATGGCGATCCGTTCCCACTGCCCTGCCTCTTCCCCTTGGCGGTTCGCGCGGGATATTATTGTAAAATGGCGCCCGCACCGGAAGTGATTGTCAGAGGTCAGTTAGGACCGCATCACTTCCGGTGGGACCGGATATTTAATGCTGGACACACTGGTGCGGTACAAGCAGGCCACGACTACGGTGGCGTTACCTGCTGTACCGATATCGATGGTGCTTTGACGCTTATGTAAGTATATGCCTATGGAGCATTTATCGGTGTAATGGACATTATGGATGTTTTCTTCATGCACTATTATTTATGGTTCTCACTCAGCTTCTGGCGTCACTTGTTTCTTGGGGTAATCTCTGGATTCCTTCGTTGCACCTCTAGTTGCATTTTCCTGGTGCTTTTCCTGCATCTCCCTATATTCACTTTCTAGTCTTGCTAATTCTCTATCTACTTTGAGCGCACTGTGGCGCGCCTCTCTGGCAGCACGTAGACATGTGCGGGTCTGTTGTAATTGCACACCCTTAATATGGTGAATGCACTGCTATATATCTTATTATACTATATCACTACTTTTTATATATTCCTTGGTTCTTATACCACTTAGAGTGGATAACAGCCAATTCCAGCACTCTTATTCTCCTTCCTTTCCTTCTTTCCTCATATCATATCTTGCTATATCCAGGTCCATTTCGCTGATTAGCTGTGATTATCACACAGCTACACATTGTATATCAATCTGATTCTTTTCTTCTTGATTTTAAGGAGGCAGCAATTTCTTTTCATTGTTGGCCCTATTATTGGAAATTCCTGTTGTCTAGCACTATTCGGTTCAGTCTCTGTCATTTAGGGAGGACATATCCAGCTGGATTTTGTCCAGGAGTAACACACTCCCCGGATTGATGCACAGTTCATCATGCCTTTGAGCACAGGTGTCTGTATTATGCCCCGGATGCAATAATTGGTGAGCAATCTTAACACTCTTGATGAATATGTAATCTTTCTATATCATTCAATAAAAGAAAATGTTTAAAGATTTATAACATGTTGTTTACATTTAGAACCTATTTGGAGGTCACCAATTCTTAAAGGTCCCTGAGGAAGCCCACACAATGGCGGCGAAACATGTCGGACCCATGTGACCCCGTTACCATAAGATATGGTTCTCTAATTGTACTATTTTGTATAATTGCACTGATGTTTAGTATCACTTTGTGATCTAATTTTATCATTATTATTTTGTGTTAATAAAACTTTTTTGTATTTTACTGATTGTTTTGTATCATCATTTATCTATGTATGCCAAGTGAACTTCACCTTTAAAGTCCCACAATTTGGTGTATTCCTAGTACACATACGGGCTCTCTGGGGCCAATACAGAGTCCGTTGTTTCTGGAAACACCCATTTCCTTTTAATCTCTATATATTTCAGGGATGTGGTGGAAGTCCGCTTGGTCTATAGGCATTTGAGTATGGCATCAATCATATCTGAAACTGAAAATAGTTGACGCTCACAAAGCTGGAGAAGGCTATAAGAAGATAGCAAAGCGTTTTCAGATGTCAATATGCTCTGTTCGGAATGTAATTAAGAAATGGCAGTTATCAGGAACAGTGGAAGTTAAAGCAAGATATGGAAGACCAAGAAAAATATCAGACAGAACAGCTCGCAGGATTGTGAGAAAAACAATTCAAAACCCACGTTTGACTGCACGATCCCTCCAGAAAGGTCTGGCAGACACTGGAGTTGTGGTACACTATTCCACTATAAAAAGATACTTGTACAAATATGGTCTTCATGGAAGAGTCATCAGAAGAAAACCTCTTCTACGTCCTCACCACATAAATCAGCGTTTGAACTATGCAAATGAACATATAGACAAGCCTGATGCATTTTGGAAACAAGTTCTGTGGACCGATGAGGTTAAAATCAAACTTTTTGGCCGGAATGAGCAAAGGTACGTTTGGAGAAGAAGGGGCACAGAATTTATGAAAAGAACCTCTGTCCAACTGTTAAGCATGGGGGTGGATCAATCATGCTTTGGGGTTGTATTGCAGCTAGTGGCACAGGGAACATCTCACGAGTAGAAGGGAAAATGGATTCAATAAAATTTCAGCAAATTTTGGATGGTAACTTGATGCCATCTGTGAAAAAGCTGAAGTTAAAGAGAGGATGGCTTCTACAAATGGATAATTATCCTAAACACACCTCGAAATCCACGGGGGATTACATCAAGAGGCGTAAACTGAAGGTTTTGCCATGGCCCTCACAATCTCCTGACCTCAACATAATTGAAAATCTATGGATAGACCTTAAAAGAGCAGTGCGTGACAAACAGCCCAGAAATCTCAAAGAACTGGAAGACTTTTGTAAGGAAGAATGGGCAAAGATACCTCAAACAAGAATTGAAAGACTCTTGGCTGGCTACAAAAAGCGTTTACAAGCTGTGATACTTGCCAAAGGGGGGCAGTACAAGATATTAACTCTGCAGGGTGCCCAAACGTTTGCAGACACCATTTTTTTTGTTTTCTGTAATTTTGAAAGTGTAAATGATGGAAATAAAATCTAACTTTTAAAAGCAGAATCCGGTGTTCAGTGGACTGGAGAACCAGCCATGAAACCACCAAAATAATGGGACTTTATAGGTGTATGGTTGTGGCACAGACAGAGCAAACAAAATTCAATTAAAAATATTGAATTTTATTAATTAACATTGTGAATTAAAAAGATACAAAAATTGTATCCAAAAGTTCATGGTCAAAATTCATAAAACAGAAGTTACAGTAGATATACATGTGAATACTACGTTCGTGTAAACCAAGGAGATGCAGGGGGTCACCGGGGTCCTACATGTTTCGCCATTTCAATGGCTTCGTCAGAGACCAAGTGACTTGTGACCTCTCGCAAAGGCTCTAAACACTGATAAATAGAAATATTAGTAGTATTCATTGTGCGCATATAAACGCATAGATTACAAATCAATACATTGTTATTTAAGGCATATATATATATACAGATAAGCATTCAAAACTTACCAACACGTAATAAACGAAAGCAAAGCAACTGTGGACTGCATAGCTGGACGTGCGTATAGACTGGTGCCGGACCCTCCCCCAGGTCCTAGAGTGGACGCGGGGTAATGAGTGCCTTGATAGGCCAACCAATGCTGGACCGGGCTGGGACACAACAATCGGCTAATTTATCAATTGCAGCAGAGCAGGATAAAAGATTCCAGCCTCTGAAAGGGGAAAGTGATAGGTTGCAAACTAGTTAGAAGTTATATTGGGTCAAGCATATTATACCTTAAGCCACATAGGCAGAGGGTAATGAATATTCCACGAAGAAAGAGGGAATTTGGGGGCCCACAGAGGAAAACCACAAGGCAGAGAACCAGAAGTCCCAAAATAGGTGTAAGAACCAGAAAAAGGACCTCGTGCAGCAACAAGTGCATGCTAGGAAAAGACAGGAGAAACCGTGATGAGCTGAAAAAAGAAAGAGGGAAGAAAACAGGGTGTGTGTGGGTAGTCCCCAATTAATAGTGGGGACGCCATAAGGGAGGAACAACAAGTGAAGGAAGGTAGTGAAATGGAGAGTGCAAATAAATGATGGTAGCAGCGTATGAGGGATATATATCTCCAATGAACACCTGAGTGACAGTGATTGATAGCCTGAGGGAGATTGCCAGGTGATCAAGCATGCAAAGTAAAAGACAGTGAGAATTAGGTACCGAGGAGGAAGGGCCCGTGAATGGGACTGTGTGGTGGAGATGAATGAGAAGGGGTGGTGGATACAAAGAGTACTCCCGCCAGCAGGCAGAACTTACCCGGAAGCCAGATCAAAGTTGCACCCGTCCCGCGCACCGCAGCGTCAGGTAGTGATGACCTGATCATACTGCGCCGCCGTAGGTCCTTATAAAGTCCGGTCCCACCGGAAGTGACACGGGCATAACCGGCCTTTATAGGTCATTTCCGGTGCGGGCGCCAACTAGTGGTCGGACAAGCGCACACCGCGCATGCGCGGGGAGCGCCGATGTCCGGCCGAATCATCCGTCCCTCGGAAGGGCGGATGCGGGAGCCTCAGGGGGAGGAGCGGATGACTCCGCTGATTCACCCCCCTAGCCCCCGGCTTGGCGCCCGAGCACTGGCCGAGGGCCAAAGGGCACACAACAGGTACCGGCAAACCAAATAGGCACGTTACAGTCAAAATGCAGTAAGCAGTTTTACATCAGAAAAGGAAGGAATATATTCACTAAGCAATAAATGACTTCCAATTTTCAGCACCCTAGACATATCCCTGAGAAGGGGGGGCTGTGTCAGGGTGTCAACAATGCACATATAGTTATATCAAAAACATCCAATGCAATAATCGCAAAAGGACAGCGACTGAGAATAAATTGAGAAAGTAGCAGAAAATAAAAGCTTCCCGCATCCGCCCTTCCGAGGGACGGATGTTTCGGCCGGACATCGGCGCTCCCCGCGCATGCGCCGTGTGCGCTTGTCCGACCACTAGTTGGCGCCCGCACCGGAAATGACCTATAAAGGCCGGTTATGGCCGTGTCACTTCCGGTGGGACTGGACTATATAAGGACCTACGGCGGCGCAGTATGATCAGGTCATCACTACCTGACGCTGCGGTGCGCGGGACGGGTGCAACTTTGATCTGGCTTCCGGGTAAGTTCTGCCTGCTGGCGGGAGTACTCTTTGTATCCACCACCCCTTCTCATTCATCTCCACCACACAGTCCCATTCACGGGCCCTTCCTCCTCTGTACCTAGTTCTCACTGTCTTTTACTTTGCATGCTTGATCACCTGGCAATCTCCCTCAGGCTATCAATCACTGTCACTCAGGTGTTCATTGGAGATATATATCCCTCATACGCTGCTACCATCATTTATTTGCACTCTCCATTTCACTACCTTCCTTCACTTGTTGTTCCTCCCTTATGTGTCCCCACTATTAATTGGGGACTACCCACACACCCCCTGTTTTCTTCCCTCTTTCTTTTTTCAGCTCATCACGGTTTCTCCTGTCTTTTCCTAGCATACACTTGTTGCTGCACGAGGTCCTTTTTCTGGTTCTTACACCTATTTTGGGACTTCTGGTTCTCTGCCTTGTGGTTTTCCTCTGTGGGCTCCCAAATTCCCTCTTTCTTCGTGGAATATTCATTACCCTCTGCCTATGTGGCTTAAGGTATAATATGCTTGACCCAATATAACTTCTAACTAGTTTGCAACCTATCCCTTTCCCCTTTCAGAGGCTGGAATCTTTTATCCTGCTCTGCTGCAATTGATAAATTAGCCGATTGTTGTGTCCCAGCCCGGTCCAGCATTGGTTGGCCTATCAAGGCACTCATTACCCCGCGTCCACTCTAGGACCTGGGGGAGGGTCCGGCACCAGTCTATACGCACGTCCAGCTATGCAGTCCACAGTTGCTTTGCTTTCGTTTATTACGTGTTGGTAAGTTTTGAATGCTTATCTGTATATATATGCCTTAAATAACAATGTATTGATTTGTAATCTATGCGTTTATATGCGCACAATGAATACTACTAATATTTCTATTTATCAGTGTTTAGAGCCTTTGCGAGAGGTCACAAGTCACTTGGTCCCTGACGAAGCCATTGAAATGGCGAAACATGTAGGACCCCGGTGACCCGCTGCATCTCCTTGGTTTACACGAACGTAGTATTCACATGGATATCTACTGTAACTTCTGTTTTATGAATTTTGACCATGAACTTTTGGATACAATTTTTGTATCTTTTTAATTCACAATGTTAATTAATAAAATTCAATATTTTTAATTCAATTTTGTTTGCTCTGTCTGTGCCACAACCATACACCTATAAAGTCCCATTATTTTGGTGGTTTCATGGCTGGTTCTCCAGTCCACTGAACACCGGATTCTGCTTTTACATGTTCATAACAGGGATGTGGTGGTTTTGGTTGGCCTTAGGTGTAACTCTGTCAGTCACCCATTTCCATTTTTTGTCTGTACAAAATCTAACTTTTGTTGACATATTATAAGAATGTCTAATCTGTAATTTGATGCCTTTTGGAGATTTTTCCATCTTTCCTTGGCTTCTTTATGCACACTAATACAAATGTTTACCTAGGGTGCCCAAACTTTCGATCACCACTGTATTAGTGCCCATCAGTGCAGCCTATTAGTGCCCATCAGTGCAGCAAATCAGTGCCCATCAGTACAGCATATCAGTGCAGTCTATTAGCACCCATCAGTGCAGCTTATCAGTACCCATCAGTGCAGCATATCAGCCCTGCCTTATCAGTGCCGCCCCCTCAGGGCAGCTTATCACTGCCACCTCATCACTGCCCATCAGTGCAGCCTTATCAGTCCAAATATCATATAAGATTGGAGAAATCTTACTAACCCAGTGACATATTGCGATAGCACATATGAGGTGAGCAGGTCCAAAATATTATTGCTATCATATACATTTTAAAGTCTTGTATATGATGCAATTCAATATGCTCGCTCAAGGACAAGGATGTCTAAAGAAATGAAATTATATTATTGACATGATGCCTGCCATACCTGGGGTGGGCAGGCAGAGCATTAGGCTGCAGTGCTACACTTATTAGCATTGGCAGCCGTCGGCCCAGTTGTATTAAGTGTGGTCGGCGGCCTGCGGTCTGTCCACAAATCCTCATCCGACGGTATTTTCATACCGGCAGGGAGCAGTGTGACCACTTTATGGGGGTGCCAGACTGATCTGCCTCCTGGACCTTGCCCTCTGGCCCAGATCTCCCCAAAAAACTGGCACTATACTAAAAGTATAGCGCAAGCGGCAGAGACCCTTTTCGTGCGAGAGCAAGGAGGAGGCTGCTTTTTTTTTCCTGCGGGGAGCAGCATTTTTGCTTCTGGCCTAGGCCAGGATACAGCACTGCTAACATGTCATGCTTTAAAATGGCGCACACTCATGGAATGGCGTCAAACATTCGGTTATTAAAAATCTCGATAGGCTACTCTTTAAAAACGTTTACAGGTTACCAGTTTAGAGTTACAGAGGAGGTCTAGCACTAGAATTATTGCTCTCCTCTATCGATTGCGGTGATACCTGACGTACATGGTTTGAATGCTGTTTATGTATGCGGGCGTGACCTCCATATGCTTTCGCTTCTGCATGTGAGCATGAGGGGACGGGGCACTTTAAAAAAACATTGTATTATTTATTTTGATAATTTTTATTTTTACACCTTCCCTTTAATTGTTTTGATCATTTTTATTCCTATTATAAGGAATGTTAACATCACTTGAAATAGTAATAGGGCATGACATGTCCTCTTTACAGAGAGATCTGGGGTCTATAGGTCCCCAAGCCTCTGCTCTATGCTGGAAAGCCCGAGTTAAAAAAAAAAAGCAAATAAACAATCTTAGGCTTCCCAGCAAAAACACGTCAGTGTTTCTTAAGTGATGTCATGACGTCACTTTCGGCCTCTGAGGGTCATAGAGGTGGCTGGGGACCATCTGGTCCATGGGAGAAGCACTGGAGGGCGGCGGGAGAGGGGGTCTCCTCCTGCTGCCTGTAAAAGCAATCAAGTAGCTAAACAGCTGCTATGATGGCTTTTACATTGCAGGGAATTGCCTGCTGAAATAAAGATACCTGGATGTTCACATATCCCCATTTCAAGTCCCAAACATCATATGACGTCAACCCGGGGGAAGTGGTTAAATGGAAAAATAGGAAAGCAGACAGAATGAAAAGACTAAGTTAACAAAAATAAAGGAGACCAAGCAGACACAGGGCATAGGATACAGGGACTGGGAAACTGGTAAAAAAAGACAGACATTATGCAAAGCTCAGCGAAGAGATACCATGCCACAAGTACACAGGACAGGAAGAATCATTAGGAATGAGCATCAAGTGTAGTAGACAGGACCGGACAAGAGCAGAGAAAGGAAGAAACACAGACAAAAGCGAGAACAAGGTGGAAAGTAGAAGAATACATGGAGGTACAAGACTAAAGTCAGGAAACACAGAAAACAAATCTGAGACATTGCGGAGACAAGTTTTAAGGTTAGAACAGGAACAAACATACAGGAATTAACCCACTTCTAGAGCTGGTTCAGAAGAGCACCAAAGCAACAAGTCAGGATCCAGGCAGTAAAAAGTGAGTCACTGATCCAGAACAAGCATATGCCAGGGGCACAATGGCGCTGTGATTGGCTAACGGGGATGTCAATCAACAGGCCCGGGGGCCACTCACGATCATCCCCGGGAGAGGCAGTAAGTTAAGTATTTTTTATAATAGGTTAATTTTTAGTGTTAGTAGGAAGGCTAAGTGTTAGAAGTCAATTTTAGAAGATAGGTAAATAAGGTTCTGCAAAGGGAGAATATGGAGATCGTGTGTTCCTGCTAAGCAGGAGCCAGGATCTCTGTCTTTCCCCAATCATTGTAACCCCCCCAGTTAGTAAGCACCTCCTAGGGACACACTTAACCCTTTGATCACCTCTGATATTAACCCTTTCCAGTGTAATTAGTGCAGTGACAGTGCATTTTCTCTTTCGTTCATTGACGGACACAGCTCCTGATTCTTCTTAACCATTGCGTTACACTGCACCCTACAGGAGTAGGACACTAGGCAGGAAAAAGCTTGACTATGAGCTAAGGGTAGTTTCAGGGGGTATACACCCAATTTCAGCTATAGGCACTGTTTTTTTCTGCCTAGTCAGGAGTAAGGACCTAGTACCTTGCTGGGATCTCTGGTCCTGGCAGATTTTTCAGTTTAAATTGAATTTTTTTCTCTTTTTATTATTTTGTTGCTGTAAGAACTACAATAAAGTGCCGACAAACTGGATAATATAGATCTTTGGGGTCCCCCCCAGTCCGGCCAGCGAGCACGTTCAGACCGCAGCTCTGTGCAAGGTTGGCCGAGACATCTTGCGAGGATGCATACGAACTGGCTTCGACCTGAGTCGCAGCGTTTCCTCCTGGCCGACAGCACCCACATTATGATGGTGGGGTAAGTAGCTATCCCCCCACTACCCCTGGAGGGTTTTTGAGTGGACAAGGGCCCCTGCCTGGGATGGCCAGACCCCCGGCTTCTCCTCCCTTCCCCCTGGCCCATCTAAAATTTCAGTCACTGTGGGTCTTTTGGCCTCCCCTCCCCCCTCCCTAGGTGAGGTGATGAGCTGGCTTTGCCGCATGCACTTAAGGGGGGTTGGTTGTTGTTGTTGCTGCTGACCGTTTTTTCCCAGGTGCACAATGGGTGTTGGGCTGGGGGAGTGTATGTTTTTACTGTCTACTGGTACGCGCCCCTTACACGACCGGATCCAGCCGAAAATGTAGGCAGCGGCTTCGCGGGCTACTCATCGGAAACCTATGTGAGGCAGCCCCTGTGATGATGGCTAAAGCCACTGCCTCCCGTTTGGGCATCCACCTTCCCCTCCGCTGCCCCTGGGTGGTCAGCTCCGCTGGGACTCGTGTCCTGGCGGCCGGGCGCCCTAAAAAATGTAGGCCCGGCTTGTGGCCTAGTCGGGCGCCGCTGTTGGTGGGGGCAGCCCCAGTGCATGTAGCTGAAGCCCCCACCCTTCCTTTGAGCATCTGCCGGGCTAAGGATCCATGCAATTGTGGCTGGGGCCCCACACAAATTTAGGCTGCGCCTTGCAGCATACTGGGCCATATGGTCAGTTTTGCACCTCCCTTGGACCGGGTGGCACTGTGGGGGCACTTTCTTTTTAATGACAGTCTTGCCACCATTATTGTGTGGGGCACCTGCCTTGTTTTAGCGAGGGTACCCTGCCTGCGCATCCGCGTCATGGTGGGCAGGCCCCATTTTAAGGGGGCTATGTCCTATTATGTCCTCTATAGAGGGCTCAGAGGGCGAACCCCCTTGTTTTTTTGCAGGGTCCAATTGGTGGTCCATTTGTGGACCCTTGGTGGGCGTCCCCTTTGCGGGATCGCAGTCGGCGGCCTCCCCTGATTGTTATGTTTTCGGGGGGGAGCTTAGTATATAGCGACCCTACTGGGTCTGCGTCCACGCACCCTGAGTGCTCAGATAGTAAGGATGATTCCTCTGCTCCTCTAGCCACGCTTAAATAGGTGCTGTTGGATGCACTATTTGTGTCAGTGCTTGAAACTTTAAAAATGGAGGTTGCAGCTGATGCCGCGCAGGAGGCACTAGTTCCTTTTGGCACCCACAGGCCCTCCACAGCGGCGAGGGTGTTCCTCGTTCCGCTTAGCTTGACAACATTGTCACAAAACAGTGGGATTGTCCAAAACGCAGTGGTTGCTAGGCATTTTTTGCTTGCGGTATCCTTATGGTGATTTACTGTGTAAAAGGTGGACGGTCCCACCTGTAGTGGACTCGCTGGTTTCCAGTTTAAATTGAGTTACCTTCATCCTGGTTGAGGAGTCCCTGATCTTTACAGGTCCAGCTAATAAGAGGGCAGATGCTCTGGCCCGCCATAAGTGCGCTGAGGCTGGTTCAGTAATTAGACCGGTAATTACTATTGCCCTGGTGTCGCAAACTGTGACCGAGTGGGCTAAGCTTTTACGCAGGGACTTGGAGGGAGAATAGCTTCCCCCTGTCTTTGCGGAGCAGGCAGACCGGTTGGTCCTGGGGCTACAGTTTGCATGTGATGCCTTTTTGGATGCGGCTCCTTTCTTTTCTAGGCTGTCTGTTTCAGCATTGGTCCTTATTGTCTGGCTGAAATGCTAGTCTGCAGATTATACTTCTAAGAAGGCCTTATCTGATCTCCCTCTTGTAGGCAATCGCCTGTTTAGAGCTTCCTTGGATGACGACATCGTTAAGGGTCTCATGGGGGAAGAGTACTCTTCTTCCGCAGGCTACCAAGGACACGGAGCCCCGTCGTAGACATGGGCCATTTTCCCTCGGCTCCTAAGTGGCCTCTTCATCTCTCAGAATCTCAAGAAAAGGAATCAAAAGTCAGGGCCACCACCAGAGGTTCCAAGAGGACCTGGTCTGGCAAGCCACACTTCCAGACCTGCGGACAAGGCTGCCTCTGCATGAGGGGGTGCCCTCAGCCGTATCTGGGGTGAGGGGGACATCTTTGCTTGTTTCCAGATCCATGGACTTCCCTGGTACAGGACAAGTGGGTCCACTAAGTTATTCGGTCAGGCTACGAGATGAAGTTTGGCCTTGTCCTCCGGAAAGGTCTTTTCCCTTCCAACCTGCACTTTGTCCTTTGTCCCGCTTATGGGGTCTCTTTGGGGCAGTGCAAGACTTGTTACTTCAAGAGGTGATTGTTCCGGTTCCGACTTTGGAACCTTTTCAAGGGTTTTTTACTCAAACCTCTTTACAGTCCCCAGAAAGGAAGGCAAGGTACGTCCAATTCTGGACCTCAAGGCACTAAGCTGCTTTGTGCGAGTACAGGCATTCCGCATGGAGTCCCTTCACATGGTAGTGGCGTCCTTACATCAGGGGAATTTCTTCTTGCTTCTATCGACATCAAGGACGCCTACCTGCACTATCTAATATGTGCTGGTCACCAGCGCTTCCTCTGTTTTGCCGTGGATAAGGAACATTATCAGTTTGTGGCGCTGACCTTTGGTCTCACCTCCGCACCTTGGGCATTCACAGGAGTGTTGGCCCCGGTGCTGGCATTGTTTGAGTCAGCGGGGGATCGTGGTACTGGGGTACCTGGACGATCATCTTCTGGGAACGGAGTCTCCAACTGCTCTGATGGACTACTGGAGGTTGCTGGGAGTTTGTGGGATCCTGAACATTCAGGAGCCTGCTTTGGTTCTGTCCACAAAAACTGGCCTATCTGGGTCTCACTGTGGACTTAGCCTCAGCCAGAGTGTTTCTTCCTCAGGAAAACTCCAGACATTGCAGGAGGCAAGGCAGCAGTCCCCAGGAAGACGTAATCTATGACGAAACGCATCGGAAAGGCGTGCTGACGTCACCACGTGATACCCGGAAGTCGGGCGGCTGTGTTCTGTTGGAATCTGCAGACAATAGCGCTATTATTCCTTTTACATGTGTTTTTTACCTTATTTAATAAAAGTGTTCTCCTACGTACTACAATATCTGTGGCCCCTTTCTTCTATAATCCGTTTGGGAGTGTAGGACCCGGACTGTTTTAGTGCGGTGGCTGGTCTATGATTGCTGCTCCCTGCTGGTGTTAGAGAGAGGTATCACACCCTCTACAGGATCCCGTTGGAGCTCCTATTACATATCGGATGCTTGTCTTTATCTTCCCTCTGGTAAGCGTTTAGCGTGCCCTTAGCATGCAGCACTGATTGTGGAGGAAGTCACAATATATGGTGAAGGATTCCTTTCTTGCACCTGGCACTCATTTTTGGACTTTTCATTTTGCTTTATCTATATGGACATTATTTTATGATTAGATTGATTCACTGCCATGATTTATTCAATTGGACATTATGGTATAATTTGAAGCACAGTTCACCGTTATTATTTTTTCTGTTTGATTTCAGTATCATTGTGTCAATTTAGCGCGGCTTTTCTTTTGCATTTACTTTTTGGTGTTTCCCACTACAGCTGCAGCTTTTCACATTCACATTTTATATTGCTACCATTTATATTGGTGTATTCACTTTTTACGTTTGTGCTAAGCGCGGTTATTTTTTATATACTATCTAATATGTGCTGGTCACCAGCGCTTCCTCTGTTTTGCCGTGGATAAAGAACATTATCAGTTTGTGGCGCTGACCTTTGGTCTCACCTCTGCACCTTGGGCCTTCACAGGAGTGTTGGCCCTGGTGCTGGCATTGTTTGAGTCAGCGGGGGATCACGGTACTGGGGTACCTGGACGATCATCTTCTGGGAACAGAGTCTCCAACTGCTTTGATGGACTACTGGAGATTGCTGGGAGTTTGTGGGATCCTGAACATTCAGGAGCCTGCTTTGGTTCTGTCCACAAAAACTGGCCTATCTGGGTCTCACTGTGGACTTGGCCTCAGCTAGAGTGTTTCTTCCTCAGGAAAACTCCAGACATTGCAGGAGGCAACGCAGCTTCTTTTGTTCAGCAGATGGTCAACCCTCCAGGCTTGCATACGCGCGCTGGGCCTGATGGTGTCCAACCTCGAGGCGGTCTGTTTGCACAGTTCCCCACATGATCTATGCTAAAGAGATTCTGGTGAAATTGGTTAAGGAACCACGTCTCTAGAGGTGGCTTCGCTCTCTGGCACTTCGTCAGGGAAAAAACCCTTCTCCCCCTGTACTGGACGGTTGTCTCCACAGATGCCAGCCTGTCCGGGTGGGGAGGCGTCCTCAGCACAGACGTGCTCAGGGGTCTGGACGCAAAGCCCAGACTGCCGATTTGTGTACTGGAACTCTGATCATTGGAAAATTGTCTTCAGGGGTGTCCGGTACGAATTAATTTGGACAATGCCACGGTCGTGGTCTATGTCAATCACCAACGGGGCACAAGAAGTGTCCTGGCGGCACGGTAAGTAGCCTGGCTTTCTAAGGTGGGCTGACTGATTAGTTCTAGCCCTCTTAAACTTCTGAAACGATTCCTGTGCAGGATTCAGGCAGAAGGGATTCCGGTCATTCTACTGGCTCCACACTGGCCTCGCTGGTCTGGGTATGCCAATCTGGTACGACTGGTCGCCAATGCTCCTTGGGGACTTCCTCTCAGGGAGGATCTGCTGTCCCAAGGACCAATCTTCCATCTTGCTTTACAGTTGCTGGCATTATTGTCCTGGCTGTTGAACGCCAGGTGCTGAAGGGTGGAGGTTTGTTTGAATCGGTTATTCCTACGCTATTAAAAGCTAGGAAATCTGCCTCTAGGAAGATCTACCATTGTACGAGATGTACATTGCATGGTGTGAGTCTCTTAGGGTTCCTCTTCGCTCCTTCTCGGTTGAATGGATCTTCCTTTAACAGGGGGGGTTGAAGAAAAATTGCCCTTGAGTACCATCAAGGGCCACGTATCGGATTTTGGCAGTCTTTTTCCAATGACTTTTAGCCACATACTCCCTGGTGAGTATCTTTTCTTCAGGGATATCTGACATTTGGTTCCTTCAGTGCGGGCTCCATTACCGCCCTGGAATCTTAATGTGGTGCTTTCAGCTCTACTGCAGCTTCTCTTTGAAAATATTTGGGAGATTTCCCTGCTTGCGCTGCCCCAGAAGGTGGCCTTCTTTGTTGGCTATCACCTCAGGCCTATTGCACCAGGGGTCAGGTTCCTCCTTTCCCTATTTAGGAGCACTCTACTAGGGCACTTAGTGTCTCCTGGGCTTTTTGTCTTCAATCGTTAGTGACGCAGCTTTGCAAGGCAGCCACCTGGTTGTCAGTTCACACTTTTACAAAGTTTTTTTTTTTGTGTAAAGTGGTTGTGTTGGCATCTGTGGATGCTTCTTTTGGTCGCAAGATTTTGCTGGCTGGTGTTTAGAGGACCTGGTCCTCTTTGAGGGTGTATTGTTTTTCAGGTGAGCTGCAGTTGTTTATGGTTGAGCTCTGTGTTACCTAGTTGGCTATGGTTAGCCTTGGGAATTTTTTTCTGATGTTTTCCCACCCCTCATGTTTAACACTGCTTTGGGACGTTCCAATGGTTAAGAAGAATGTCCATCGAACGAAAGAGAAAATGAGATTCTTGACTTACCATAAAAATCTTTCTCTGATGTTCATTGACGGACACAGCACCCACCCCTCTGTGGAGTTGGGCTTCTTCTGACACTGCTTGTAACAAAACTGAATGCCCATAGCTGAGAGTGGGCTTATACTCCCTGGAACTGCCCATAGGCATAGTAAAGCTTTTTCCTGCCTAGTGTCCTACTCCTGTAGGGGGCAGTATAACCCAATGGTTAAGAAGAATCAGTAGCTGTGTCCATCAACGAACATCAGAGAAATGGATTTTACGGTAAGTCAAAAATCCCATTTTTTTTTAGCACTGATCACTGTATTGGTGTCACTGGTCCCCAAAATGCATCAAAAGTGTTAGTTAGTTGTCTGATTTGTCCACCGCAATGTTGCAGTCCTGCTAAAAATTGCTGATCTCCTCCATTACTAGTAAAAATAAATGAATAAAAATTCAATAAAAATTTTTCATTGTTTGTAGACGCTATAATGTTTGCACAAAAAAATCAATATGTGCTTATTAGGATTTGATTTTACCAAAATTATGTAGAAGAATACATATTGGCCTAAATTGATGAAAAAAATAGATTTTCTCTATCATCCGTCGACAGACGCAGCCTCATCTCCATGAGCTGAGTGGGTTTATGCTCCTCCCATCAGGAGTAGTCTAAGCAGTGAAATTTGAATACACACGCCCAGGGGGCTGTCCCTCCAGGCATAAACCACCACTGCACAACCCAGCACCAGTTTGTTTTCTGCCTAAAGAAGGAGTAGAACTAGGTTTCCTGCTGGGACTCTGGTCTCAGTTTTTTATTCTTTTCAGAATATTTTCTTCTATTTCTCGGCTGGGGCTTCGTACTGGATAATCTAGATCCTTATGGTCCCCTCAGTCTGGCCTACAAGCGTGAGCAGGTTATAGTTCCGACCTAGGCCTAGCCACAATGAGCCTGCGAGCGGATGCCTCGCCGGGACGCAACGACCAGGAACGCCATGGGTCGCAGCGTACCCCTTGGCTGGCAGCAGTCTGCCTGGAGCGGAGCCCACCTGATCCATGGTATGGTGAGTAACTGTGCCCCCCTTGCCCCTGCTGGCCTTGGGGGATGTGGGCCCTCCCATTGGGATTGTGCCTCCCAAGAGATCCCCTGGTCTGCCCCGTGCCCTGTCTGTGTGTCCTTCCCCCTCCCTGTCCCTGCGGGGGCTGTGTGCCTGGAGTGCTCTGGCACTCGGGGGGGGGGGGGGTGATATGGTACCTTGGGCTTGCTGGTCCCTGTTGTGGTTCCTGAGGCCTTCATGTGTCGGTCCCTAGCCGCATGGTCCGCCGTGGGCGCTGGCATCTTAGATGTGGGAAATTTAATTTTTTTCCCCATAGACTTGTATGGGGCAGCCATTTTTCCCTGCAGCTTCCTATTGTTTTGTATGGGCATCCATCTTTGTGTAGCCCTGGTGCTATACTTGGTAGTATATCCCTATCAGGCGACATCACTTCCTGTGTGGTCATTTCCTGCTGCTGTGTCAAAGTCAATTCCTGCTTCTCCCTCCATGCTGTGGAAGATTCAGGAGGCTGTGTGTCTGATGTGGTAAAGTATTGAGGGTCCCTGCGGGCATATCCTTGCACTTTCTGCTATCAGTTTGGTTTAAAGGGGCTCCCTGCAGACCGCTGCGATCAGTGGTGCATACCACGATCGGCGTTCTTAAAGCTACAGTACACTATTTTTTGCATACTGCACTATGGAGTCCCAAACTGGAATTTCACCCTCAGACCGACTCTGTGCGACTCTCGGACAGTCCGTATCCCAGTCACTGGCTGGGATTTTAGCTGCCCTGGAAAGCCTGGTGACTGAAGTTGATTTAGTCATGAAAAAGATTGATAGCCGTAAACGGCTGCTGCCTTCTCCATCTGTGGAGGTGTCCTCTGATTCAGAGGCTGATGTGGTTTCCCCGGATGCTCCACTTCCTGAGGGGTCGCTGTCCTCGCAGTCCGATGGTGAAGAGGACCTGTCTTCTTCAGCTGCAGCGCAGGAACGCGCTTTGGTGGAAGCCCTAATTATTTCAGTACGGGATACTTTAAAATTGGCTGATGAGCACACGCCAGCTGGGACACTGGTGGCTTTTGGCTTCCAGAAGTCTCCAAAAGCTAACAGGATTTTCCCTTGTCCCGACACTATTGTGAATGACCAATGGCGGTGTGTTAAGCATGCATTAGTGGTGCCAAAATGCTTTAAACGCCGGTATTCTTTTGCTGGAAAGATTTCCAACCATTGGACAGTGCCACCTAAAGTGGACCATCCTGTTTCCAGATTAAACAAATCTACTCTTGTGCCTGTGGAGGATTCCCCAGTTTTTAGGGATCCAGTGGACATGTGGGTGGAATCCCTTTCCCGCCATCTTCACGCTCTGACGGCTTCCATTTTGAAACCGCTTTTTGTGTCTGTGCTAGTCTCACAGACAGTGACGGAATGGATTAGGGGTTTGCGGGAGTCTTTGGCCCCCGAGACTGTTAATCCGGAACAGCTGGAACTGTTGGACCAGGCTCTGTTGTTCCTGTGTGATGTGTCTATGGATGCGGCGCCCCTGGTGGCCAGGGTCTCATTTTAAGACGCATGGTCTGGTTGAAGAGCTGGTCGACTGACCAAGCATCTAAAAGAGCCTTCGCTGATCTCCCCTTTCCGGGAGACAGGTTGTTTGCCGACTCATTGGATGAGTTGATCAAGGGCCTGACTGGCGGGAAGAGTACTCTTCTTCCCTAATCCACCATTGGTAAGACACCCCGTACTCCCTCTTTTTCAGCTCATAAACATTTTTTCGTGCCTCCAGGGCGCAAGAAAAAGGTAAGCTGTTCAGAACTTCTGAAGGTGCTAAGAAACCCTGGGGCAAATCAAAGGCCTGTCAGTCCGGTGCTGCAGACAAGTCCTCTTCAGCATGAAGGGGCACCCCCACCCGTCTTAGGAGTAGGAAGACATCTTTGCTTCTTTCAGGAACCCTGGACTTCCTTCATTCAGGACAAATGGGTTCGCGAACTGGTTTTGTTCCGGGTACAAGATCGAATTCTGGTCTCAGCCAGGGGACAGGGTTTTTCAGTCAAATCTTCACCTGTCTCCGGAGTGTTTGAAGGATCTGCGGGAGGCTGTGCGAGATCTCCTGGCTCAAGGGGTGATTGTGCCAGTCCCCCAACAGGAACGCTCTCAAGGTTTTCTATTCAAACCTTTTTACCGTGCCCAGAAAGGAGGGCAAGGTGCGTCCAATCCTGGACCTCAAGGCTCTGAACCGCTTTGTGCAGGAATTCCGAATGGAGTCCACTCGGTCGGTGGTGGCATTTTTGAATCTGGGGGATTTTCTGGCTTCCATCGATCTCAAAGATGCCCATCTCCACATCCCCATATTCAAGGGACATCAGCGATTCCTCCGCTTCGTGGTGGCAGCGGAGCGCTTTCAATTTTTGGCGTTACCCTTTGGTCTCGCCTCGGCTCCCTGAGTTTTTACCAAGATCCTAGCCCATGTGCTGGCCTTGTTGCGTCAACGAGGTATCTTCATTGTGGTATCTGGCCGATCTCCTGTTGCAAGCAGTTTCCCATTCGGATCTGCTGGAAAATATCTCCATCACAATTCGGACCCTTCAGGACTTCAGGTGGACGATCAATGTCACCAAATCTGCCCTGACTCCTTCTGTGCTGGTCACCTATCTGGGACTGATCCTCGACTCTGCTCTGGCGAGGGTCTTCCTTCCCTTGGACAAGCTTCAGAAGTTGCATAGGGCAGTCCAATTGCTGATGGAGGCCGATCAGTCCTCCTTGCGGGCTTGCAAGAGGGCCCTGGGTCTGATGGTCTTGACCTTCGAAGCAGTCCTGTTTGTCTCACACGAGACAGCTGCAGAAAGAGATTCTGTCACAGTAGAACAGGGATCCTCTGTCATTGGACCAGAAGATTCGGTTGATACATCTCACGAAGTTGGCTCTCTCTTGGTGGATCCAGTCACCTGTCCTGTGCCAGGGCAAGTCCTTCCTGCCGGTGTTTTGGACGGTGGTCACCACGGACACCAGCCTATCAGGCTGGGGTGGAGTGCTGGGGAAGCTCTGTGCTCTGTGCTCAGGGGACTTGGGCGTCGGAAGAGTCTTCCATACCGATCAATATTCTAGAGCTGAGAGCGATCAAGCTCTGCCTGCTTCACGGCTCTCAGGTTCGGTTCAAGTCAGGAAATGCCACGGCCGTGGCTTACATCAATCATCAAGGGGGCACCAGAAGTGCCCTGGCGGCAAAGGAGGTGGTCGAGATTCTGGAATGGGCAGAACACAATGTTCTGGCTCTTTCCGCAGTCCACATCCCGGGTTTGGAGAATTGGCAAGCGGATTACCTGAGTCGTCAGGTGTTGGGTCAGGGGGAGTGGTCCCTGCATCCGGAGGTGTTTCATCTCCTGTGTGTCCGGTGGGGGACCCCGGACGTGGATCTGTTTTCTCGCCTCAACAGGAAAGTTCAGAGGTTTGTGGCCAGGTCTTGGGATCCTCTTGCCGACGCCACAGACGCTCTGGTGGCTCCTTGGAGTCAGTATCGCCTGATCTATGCCTTCCCTGTGCTCGTTCTCCTGCCAAGGTTTCTTTGCAGGGTGGCGATGGAAGGCATTCTGGTCATTCTAGTGGCACCAGACTGGCCTCGGCGGTCTTGGTACGCAGAGCTGGTAAAAATGGTTGTGGATCCTCCATGGCATATTCCTTTGCGGGAAGATCTACTATCTCAAGGACCGATCTTCCTTCCTTGTTTTACGGTTGCTGGCTTTAATGGCTTGGCTGTTGAAAGCAAGGTGTTGAGGGATAGAGGTCTTTCTGATTCGGTGATTCCTACCCTTTTGAAGGGCAGGAAGTCGACATCTAGGAAGATCTATCATCGTTCATGGAAATCGTACATTTCTTGTTTAATTGTTATCAAAACATTCCCTGCTTTATCTTCACACACAGTGATATATCAGTCACCGAGCAAAGTGCCTGCTCACCTCCATACAGATAAACCACAGCTTATCTCCTCACAACCAGAATCAATAACTCCTTGCTCCTCCTAAAGGGTATAAAGGCTCACATCCTCATAGGTCTCCCCAGAAAGTATGTATTAAGGCAAAAGGACAAACATAGTGTACTACCGCAAGGTATCTATTTACTCGGCGTAACATCATCTTTCACATTATACAAAAAATTAGGGTAAATATTGTGTTTTGTTTTTTTTAATTCACAAAAGTGTTTTTTTTTCCAAAAAAATTGCTGCGCAAATACTGTGTGACATAAAAAATTGAAACAACTGCCATTTTATTACTTTGGGTCTCTGCTATAAAATGTATATAAAAGTTTGGGGGGATTTTTGACTTACCGTAAAATCTATTTCTATGATGATCATTGACAGACACACAGTTCCGGATCTTCATAACCATTGGGTTATACTGTTTCCTACAGGAGTAGGACACTAGGCAGAAAAATAATCTGGCTACGCCTATGGGCAGTCCCAGGGGGTATACTCCCTCTCTCCGCTATAGGTACTCAGTTTGGTTACAAGCAGTGTCAGAAGAATTACAACTCCACAGAGGAGTGGGTGCTGTGTCCGTCAATGGACATCAGGGAAATAGTTTTACGGTAAGTCGAAAATCCCATTTTCTCTTTCGTTTATTGACAGACACAGCTCCTAATATTCATAACCATTGGGATGTCCCAAAGCAGTGTTAAACATGAGGGGTGGGGACAGCAAAAAAATTCCCAAGGCTAAACAGTAGCCAACCAGGCAACAGGAGCTCAACAACAGCAAAACAACTGGAGCCACCCGGAAAAAAACAATACACCATCAAAGAGGATCCGGGCCTCTAAACAGCAGCCTACAAAACCTTGCGGGGAAAAGAAGCATCCGCAGATGCCAACACATCCACTTTATAAAACTTTGTGAAAGTGTGCATTAACAACCAAGTGGCCGCCTTGCAAACCTGCCTTACCGACGCCTGATGATGGAAGGCCCAGGAGGCACTAAGTGCCTGAGTAGAGTGCATCTTGACAGGGAAAGGGGGAACCTGACCACTGATGGAATAGGCCTGAATAACCGTTTTTCTGATCCATCTAGAAATGGATGCAGAGGAAGCGGACAACCCTTTCTGAGGCCCATCCGTGAGCACATAGAGAGAGTCTGACTTCCTGAAAGACTCCGTAGCTGCAAGGTACAACCTTATTGCCCGAACCACATCCAAGGCATGCAAGGCAATTTCTTTTGGATGTTTAGGCCTGGGACACAGGGAAGGCAACACAATGTCTTCAGACATATTCAAATTAAAATCAGAGACAACCTTTGGGAGGAACAACGGACGGGGCGAAGAACCACCTTATCTCTGTGAACCACCAGGTAAGGTGAACAACAGGATAACGCCATAACGCCGCCAGTTCTGACACCTTGTGCGCAAAGGTAATAGCCACAAAAAAAAGAAAAAAACACCTTCTGAGACAGCGTAAGCAAGAGAATCTCCGGAAGATTTTCAAAGGGAGGTTTCTGGGAAACCAAAAGCACCAAATTGAGGTCCCAAGGCGGCAACGGAGACCGCACTGGAGGAACCAAATGTCAGACATCCTGAAGAAAATTACGCACCAGGGAGTGTGTGGCCAAGGGTTGTTGGAAGAAGTCCGCTAAAGCCGACACCTGGCCCTTGATGGTACCCAAAGCCAATTTCTGTTCAACCCCCTCGTTGAAGGAAGTTCAAGATCCAAGCCACGAGAAGGAGCAAGGATACACCCCAAGAGACACACGCCATGCAATATACGTCGTCCACGATGGTAGATCGTCCTAGAAGAAGACTTTCTAGCTTTTAACAGCGTAGGAATCACTGATAGATAAACTATCCTTCAGCACCTGGCGTTCAAAAGCCAAGCTGTCAAAGCCAGTGACTGTAAAAGCAGGATGGAGGATTGGTCCTTGGGACAGCAGGTCCTCCCTGAGAGGAAGCTTCCAAGGAGCGTCGGCGACCAGCCGCACCAGATTGGCGTACCAAGCACGGCGAGGCCAGCCTGGAGCCACTAAGATGACCGGAATCCCTTCTACCTCAATCCTGCGTAGAAGTCTTGGCAGAAGCTTGACAGGAGGGAAGGCATAAATCAGATAATACTAACCCCACGGGGCCACAGCGCATCTGTGGCGTCCGCTAGAGGATCCCGTGACCGAGCCACAAACCCCGGCCCTTTACAACTGATGAAACACCTCCGGGTGAAGGGAATACTCCCCTTGGTCCAAAGCCTGCCGCCTCAGGTAATCTGCCTGCCAGTATTCCACCTGGGAAATGTGTACGGCGGAGAGGGCTTGCACGAATCATTCTGCCCATCTTAGAATGCCGGCTACCTCCAGAGCCGCGAGGGCACTTCTTGTGTCCCCCTGGTGATTGATATAAGCCACGGCAGTGGCATTGTCCGATTGAATGCGCACTGGACATCCCTAAAGATGATCCATCTATTGTTCCAGGCACAGTCTCATTGCTCTGGGTTCCAAGACATTGATCGGCAGTCTGGACTCTTCCAGTGTCCAGATCCCCCGAGCAGAATGTTTGCAGATGGACAGGCTGGCATCCGTGGTGATTACTGCCGAATACAAGGGGAGGAAGAATTTTCCCAGATAAAGCCACAATATCTGGGATTTCTTTGTTCCCCGGCTCAGCTGGATCTGATTGTTCAGAGACTGCGGAGTCTTGTCCCATTTCGCCAAAATCTCCCTTTGCAGGGACCTCGCATGGAACTGTGCAAACTGAACCACCTCGAAGGTAGACACCATCAGGCCCAGCACCCGCTTGCCAGACCAGGTTAGTTTGGATCCTCCAGAGGAGGCCCTGAAAGGCTTCGAGCTTTTGTCAATCGACCCTGAGGGACGAAAAAACTTCTTATGAGCCGAGAAGGAGGGCCCACATCTATGACGAGGTTCCTTGCTCTTAGTAGCCTGCGGAAGAAAGGTACTCTTCCCCCCTGTGGGACCTTTAATGATGTCATCAAGGGTAGCTTCAAACAGGCAATCTCCTTGAAAGGGTAGATCAGTCAAGGCCTTTTTTGAAGTCTGGTCCGCAGACCAGCATTTAACCGCTTCCATACAGAGCAGTTAGACACCCTTCCTGCCCAGACCAATTTTCAGCTTTCAGCACTCTCACACTTTGAATGACAATTGCTCAGTCATGCTACACTATAACCAAACAAAATTTTTATCATTTTTTTCACACAAATAGAGCTTTCTTTTGGTGGTATTTGATCACAACTGGGGTTTTTTTTTTTCGTGATATATGCAAAAAAAGAGCAAAAATTTGGAAAAAAAAACACTTTTTTTTAGTTTCAATTATGAAATTTTGCAAAAAATAATTTTTTCTTCATACATTTGGGCCAAAATGTATACTGCTACATGTCTCTGGTAAAATTAACCCAAATTAGTGTATATTATTTAGTCTGTGTGAAAGTTATTGAGTCTAGAAGCTATGGTACCAATTACTGAAAATTGATCACACCAGATGTACTGATTGCCTATCTCCTTTCTTGAGGCCCTGAAATGTCAGGACAGTACAAATACCGACCAAATGACCCCTTTTTGTAAAGTAGACAGTCCAAGGTATTTAGTAAGAGGCATGGTGAGTTTTTTGAAGTTGTAATTTTTTCCCACAATTCTTGGGAAAATGAAGAAAAATTTTTTTTTTCTTTTTTTTCCCACAAAGTTGTCAATTTATAAGCTATTTCTAACACATAGCATGTACACAGCAAAAATTACACCCAAAAATACATTCTGCTACTCCTTCCGAGTATGGCGATACCACATGTGTGAGACTTTTACACAGCCTGGTCACAAAAAGAGACTCCACGTCCAAGAAGCACATTCAGGCGTTCTAGGAGCATAAATACACATAAAACTTTCTTACTACCTATCACACTTTTCAAGGCCCTAGAGCACCAATACAATGGAAAAGTCCACAAAATGACCCCATTTTGGAAAGCAAACACTCCAACGTATATTCTATGAGGCATTATGGGTCGTTTGAACATATCATTTTTTTCCACAGGTTTTTGGAAAATGTGGGAAAAAAATGAAAACTTTTTTTTTTTACACAAAGTTGTCAATTTATAGGATATTCCTAACACATAGCATGTACACAGCAAAAATGACACTCCAAAATACATTCTGCCACTCCTCCTGAGTATGGCAATACCACATGTGTGAGACTTTTTCACAGCCTAGCCATATAGAGGGGCCGAACATCCAAGGAGCATCATCATGCATCCTAGCCACTTGCCTAGGCCTATTTTTGACATTTGGTGTTTACAAGCTAAAATCAGTTGTTTTGCTAGAAAACTGCTTAGAACCCCCAAACATTATATATTTTTTTTTAGCAGAGACCCTAGAGAATAAAATGGAGATTATTGCAATATTTTTTATCACACCGTATTTGCGTAGCGGTCTTCCAAACGCAATTTTTTTGGAAAAAATTCACTTTTTTTAATTAAAAAATAAGAAACCAGTAAAGTTAGCCCAATTTTTTTCCATAATGTGAAAGATAATGTTACGCCGAGTAAATAGATACCTAACATGTCATGTTTCAAAATTGCACACGCTCACAGAATGGTGACAAACTTTGGTACTTAAAAATCCCCATAGGCGACAATTTAAAAATTTCTACAGGTTGCCATCTTTGAGTTACAGAGGAGGTCTAGGGCTCAAATTATTCCCCTTGCTCTAACGATCGCGGCGATACCTCACATGTGTGGTTTGAACACCGTTTACATATGTGGGCGGGGTTTCTGTATGCATTCGCTTCTGCGCGCGAGCTAACCGGGACAGGGCGCTTTAATTTTTTTTTTTTTTTTTTTTTACTATTTATTTTATTTATTATTTTTTATTTTTACACCGTTTAAAAAAAAAAAAAAATTGATCATTTTTATTTCTATTAAAAGAAATGTAAATATTCCTCGTAATAGAAATAGGCACGACAGGACCTCTTTTTTGTGAGATCTGGGGTCAAAAAGTCCTCAGATCTCACAAGTACACTAAAAGATATAAAAAAAAAAAATAAATAAATAATTATAATATAAAATGAAAAAAAAAAAAAAAGGACCTTTAAACCGGTTGCTAGGCAACAACATTTTCCGTAGCTCCGGTCCTCCAAGACCATAGAGTCAAGTGAGGGCAAGCTTGCCCTCACTCGACATCCTGTCTGTGAGGATTCGGGACCGGATCGTTTTCCCCGCTGCCGGCGGGTCCGGTAAGCGGGGAAAAGGACCAGAACGCGTCGGGAGGGGGGGGGGGCGCCTCTTCCGCCATCCCGGAAGGGTGATCCCACGGCGAATCCGCCGCTGGGACCACCCTTATCGGAAAGCCAACCGTCCACCGTTTAAAAAAATACCAGGGTTATGGCAGCTATCTGCTGCCATAACACCGGTATTTAGGTTTAAACGGAGGACGTATATAAACCTTTTTGGACTTGGACATGGTGGCTGTATGAAGGGTGACAGGTACTCGGGTACTTTGTTGGGCAGGTGACAGGTACTCTGGTACTGATGAGCAGGTGGCAGGTACTCGGGTACTCCGATAGGCAGGTGACAGGTACTCGGGTACTCTGATGGGCAGGTGACAGGCAGGTGATAGGTACTGATGAGTAGTACTCACTGACTGATAGGTGATACTGTACTGATGGGTACTGATGATCAGTACTGATACGTGATAGGTACTGATGAGTACTGATGAGTAGTGATGGGTACTGATGAGCAGGCGGCAAGTACTTGGGTACTTCAGGCGTCAGGTACTCTGATGAGCAGGTGGAAGGTACTCGGGTACTCTGATGGGTAGGTGACAGGTACTCAGGTAATCTGATGACGGGTACTCCGTTGACAGGTACTCAAAGTACCCGAGTACCTGTCATCAGAGTACCCGAGTACCTGTCATCAGAGTACCCGAGTACCCGTCATCAGAGTACCCGAGTACCTGTCATCAGAGTACCCGAGTACCTGTCAGAGTACCCGAGTACCCGTCATCAGAGTACCCGAGTACCCGTCATCAGAGTACCCGAGTACCCGTCATCAGAGTACCCGAGTACCCGTCATCAGAGTACTCGAGTACCTGTCATCAGAGTACCCGAGTACCTGTCATCAGAGTACCCGAGTACCCGTCATCAGAGTACCCGAGTACCTGTCATCAGAGTACCCGAGTACCTGTCATCAGAGTACCCGAGTACCCGTCATCAGAGTACCCGAGTACCTGTCATCAGAGTACCCGAGTACCTGTCATCAGAGTATCCGTCATCAGAGTACCCGAGTACCCGTCATCAGAGTACCCGAGTACCTGTCATCAGAGTACCCGAGTACCTGTCATCAGAGTACCCGAGTACCCGTCATCAGAGTACCCGAGTACTTGTCATCAGAGTACCCGAGTACCCGTCATCAGAGTACCCGAGTACCTGTCATCAGAGTACCCGAGTACCCGTCATCAGAGTACCCGAGTACCTGTCATCAGAGTACCCGAGTACCCGTCAGAGTACCCGAGTACCTGTCATCAGAGTACCCGAGTACCTGTCATCAGAGTATCCGTCATCAGAGTACCCGAGTACCTGTCATCAGAGTACCCGAATACCTGTCACCAGCCCATCAGAGTACCCGAGTACCTGTCATCTGAGTACCTGATGACAGGTACTCGGGAACTTTGATGGGCTAGTGACAGGTGCTCTTTATTGGGGGGGGGGGCAATCAGTGTGTTTGGGGTGCACTGTAGTTGGTAACTAGCTGTTACCACAATCTCCTCCTCACACAGGATCAGTGTGTGAGGAGGAGAACACGGTAACAGCTAGTTACCGTGTTCTCTGTTGACATTTGTGACCGGCTGTGATTGGACACAGCCGGTCACGTGGTAAAGAGCCAATTTCATTGGCTCTTTACCTAGATCGGGGATCGACTCTGTCCGAGGGACGAGCCTCGTCCCCGATCGCTGCTCTGCGCGCCCCCGGGGGCGCGCATTGCAGAGAGAACGAGCGGCTCGTGCTGGAGCCGCTCATGTGATCGGCTGTGATTGACACAGCCGATCACGTGGTAAACAGCCAATTTCTATTGGCTGTTTACCTTGATCAGTGATGGGCTATGTCCGAGGGACGAGCCTCATCCCTGATCGCGCCGCTGCGCGCCGCCGGGGGCGCGCAGTAGCAGCTAGAACGGGCCGACGTCATATGACGGCGGCCCGGATCTAGACAACCACTTTGCCGACGTCATTTTACATGACTCGGTAAGGAAGTGGTTAAGCAGAAAGACACGCGGAAGGACCACTGCCGAGCCACTAGGGGAGCCGCATCCAAAGAGGCATCACAGATAAACTACAGTCCCTGAACCAGCTGGTCCGCCAGCTCAGCAGGATGGAGCTGTTCTCTCTCCAGGTCACGGCGTAAAAGCTTAGCCCACTCGTTCATAGTTTGCGACACCAGGGCAATGGTGAATACTAGCCTCAGTGCCGAACCAGCCAGAGTGTACATGTTGCGGGCCACAGCTTTCGCCTTCCTGTCAGCTGGATCCTTAAAGGCTGGGGACTCTTCACCTGGTATCATGGTTGCCTTGTTTAATCTGGAAACCGGAGGGTCCACTATCAGTGGAACAGTCCACTTCCTAATAAGAGACTACTCATAGGGGTAATGCCTAGAAAATTGATTAGGGACCCCAAGGGGACGCTTTGGTCATCCTCACTCTTTAGCGACAATTTTGTGAAAATAGGCAGGAAAAGGAAACATCTTTACCGCTCTGGATGACTTGTGAGTGCCAAAGGGAACCTGCGCCTCCGTCGCAACTGTTTCCTCCATCTTCAAGGTCTCACGCACAAATACAATCAGTGTGTCCACCAGGAGAAAGAGGCACACAAAGGAACAGAGGGGTAAAATAATATGGGGAGGTAGGGTTTATAGGTTTAGGGAGACAGGGGGAAAAGGTTTGTACTGCAATCTGTTGTTTGTGGAGGAATCAGCAGGGTGACCCACATCCGCGGCGGCCAAAACACATTCAGGATCTGTTGAGATAGATGAAGCAGGGGAAGGTGGGGGCACTTTTTGCTAGCCCCTCACCCGAAAACCATCTCCACCTGGGACACAAAGGACTCCAGGACTGCCATCAGTGCACTGATGGATGGTTGGGAATCCGAGGGCCCCGCAGCCTCAGAGAGGGGATCAAGTGGGGAGATGTGCTCCAAAGACTCCATGAGTCACCAGGGGGATCCCACTAAAAAAAAAAAAAAAAAAAAAAAAAAAGGTGCAAAACACTGCAAGGCACAAACCCCCAACGCGCTGGCACCACCCCCCCCCCCCCCCCGGTCGCCAGGCACAAAGCACCAAGCAATCCTCAGCAGAGAGGGAGAGAACTCAACCTGACTAACCATCCAGCAGAATCAGGCACCGGCAGCCACCAGGATAATCTGCACTCTACACGTGTCGATCAGAAAGTGAAAGGATATAGGTGTCAGCACCAGGAAATGAGGAGGGGCTCCCACTGCCGAAATCGCCGCCGCTTTTTTCAATGGCAAACCACCACAAAATTGCCACCGGACTACACAAACATGGCCGCCATGCATAGAAAAACCACACAGGCACCACAAGGCCTCCAGGGACCCAGGAGGGATACCTAGGCTTCAAGGACAGACCCAGGCAGGACAGGGGGGCCTGGCAGGAGCCCCCATGGGTTACAACCCCCCCGCACAGCCTGATCGTCCGGTTGCTGGCGGTGCACCCCCCTGGCCCCCATCGCCAGTATAGCGCCCTGCCCCTACCCCAGAAGGTGGACCAGACCACCTAAACAGCCCCAGCATAAGTGGAGGGGGGTAGGATGGGGACAGATAAAAGGGGGGTGCCTGACGGGAAGGTGAGGAACCCATTGGTCTGACCGTCCCAAGGAGGGGCCCACGTCCACCCCAAAACCCTTTAGGGGGAGGGGGGAAAGCTACTCACCATACTAGGAACCAGGCGGGCACCGCTCCAGACAGAACCCTACTCTGTTGAAATGGGGGGGGGCTGTCGACTACGAGGAACGCTGCCACTCGGACCAAGACCCGGTCGCATGGGACCTCGAGAGGCGTTTAACTTGTGGCTGACCTAGCGTGGAGCTGAGGCCTGCGTGTACTCGCTGGCCAAACTGGGCTGACCACTGGATCTAGATTATCCAGCCCGTCACCCAGTCCGCCAGTTAATTGTAGATCTCACAGGAAAAAAACAGGAGAAAAAATTTCTATCTAAAAAGAAAATATTTTCCAGGACCAGAGATCCCAGCAAGGAACTAGGTCCTTACTCCTGACTAGACAGAAAAAAAAACTGAGCACCTATAGCAGAGAGTATACCCCCTGGGACTGCCCAAAGGCACAGCCAGATTCTTTTCCTGCTTAGTGTCCTACTCCTGTAGAGGCAGTATAACCCAATGGTTATTAAGATCAGGAGCTGTGTCCGTAAATAAACGAAAGAGAAATGATAATATTTACATATATCAGAGAAGTGTCAGAATTGGCTTAGGTGGCAAGTGGTTAATTCACAGCAACTCTTTATATGTTCCTGCTTTTTCTCACCCCTGGCTCTGAAATCCTTGTTCATCAAGTGGAGGTACAAACCCCTCAATAGCAACCTTGACAATGGCTGGATTCCCATCTGGCTTATAACCTTATGACCTACAACATATGGATGGATATGCTGGCAGCAGACTAGAACAGACCATGTGGGCTAGTATGCTGATGACTTAATACTGCATATGGACGATACTAAAAATTTATTTTTCTGCTGCAATTGCTGATTAACTGGCAAAAATCAATGGTAATGCCACTATACACAGGAGCTCCTCTGTCTGCTATTCTTAATTCTTTTATAATTATTACTAAAATTCTTCCCTTTCAGTGGTTTTAATAATTATTACTAAAGACCCTAAACAGGGCTGGATGTCAAAGTCACTACTCCAGTTTATCAAAATAAAACTTACATTTTGGATCAAACTGTCTTTCCCAGTGGTGAGCAGGATCAATATCATTAATTTGGTACTTCTGCTTAAGTGCTATATGTATTATCTCACATGCCTTTGATGGTCCATAAATCCTTTTTTTCAAGGAACTCCTTATTGTACTTGTGTATTTGGTCTGGTTTTAGACATACATGTGATCTGAAGTCGACTACTTCTACAGACTTAAAGAAAAGGTATGGCCTTACTTGATTTATCTCTACTACCTAGCAGGACTATTGAAACATGTAGCTGAATGATTCTCTCCTTATGTTTCTACAACAGTAGAGACCTATCTGACACATGTGCTTCGAACTGGGGAACTGCTCCCAGAGCCCCCGAATTTATTTGCCACTAAACCTCAACTTTTGATGCTCAGATTGGCTAAGTCAATTTCAACAGAAGTTAAAAAAACTGCCCCCTATGAGGAATGTCCAGATAATCTAACACTATGGGACAACCCAATACTTGTCCAAATAAAATCTATACCAGACACTGTATCCTGGCCAGCTAGAATGATGCCGATTCTGTCAGGTACATAACCGATTATTAACTATGACCAATTTCAGAAGTCTTTTGCTCTTCCAAGGGGTTTCTTCTACGTCTATTTACTATTGTAACATGCCTTAAACAGCCAATTTCAAACCTTAAACCTCTGATTCCCCTAATACCCTTTAACTGATTTGAAGGGTCCTAAGGGGTTGATATCTGTCTTGCACTCTCAGTTACTTCATACCAAACTGGGCAAATCTCCATTGGCGTTTGGGGACAGGTAAAAAAACGCTTAAGATTGGGGTGATATTTGGCAATCTTACCCGCCGTTATCTCCTTATCTCCGGAAATCAATAATAAACGTATTAAGTTATACATTATTTATAAAACATGTGAAAAATGATCCGGTGCGCTAAAATTAAATGAGTTATCCTGATGTACAAGCACAAATCATGATAATTATGATACAAACAAAGTGATAACGTGTGTACAAAGCGAATGTACAACGCGATAAATCCCAAAGTCCATATGATTCAATATATCTTCTAAATAAATGTGGATGAACGTGATATAAATTCAAAAATATATAAGTCCATTTATCCACGTGACTGGTGCATACAAATCTTCTTAATATATGTGGATGAACGTGATATTAATTCAAAAATAAAAGTCCATAAGTTATACTCTCACCAGACGGATATGGTTAAGTGCAAACAGCTTCTCTCAAGTGACCTCCTATGTAGTGACAGTGATATGGTGCTCCACTGCACACGGGTGAAACATGTAATCAATCAAGCCTCTTACCAGATGGAAAATAGTATTAAGCATGGATAAATCTCCTCAAGGATATTTACACCCACATAGGCTGAGACTTCAAGGGTTAAAATAGGAAATCTTGTTACCTCCTCCACTCTTGCCTTCCTGTTGGCAGCCTGGTAAGAGTATACCTTGGAAGGTGGTGGGATTTATGCACCAGCCACCTGGATAAATGGACTTTCATTTTTGAATTAATATCACGTTCATCCACATATATTTAGAAGATTTGTATGCACCAATCATGTGGATAAATAGACATATATTTTTGAATTTATATCACGTTCATCCACATTTATTTAGAAGATATATTGAATCATATGGACTTTGGGATTTATCACGTTGTACATTCACTCTGTACACACGTTATCACTTTGTTTGTATCATAATTATCATGATTTGTGCTTGTACATCATGATAACTCATTTAATTTTAGTGCACCAGATCATTTTTCACATACATTTATCGTCCAATCAGTTTATTGGATCTTTGGTAGCAGCTTTAGTTCAATTAATCAGCGCACCTTTTTTCTATTTTCATTTATAAAACATAGCTAACACTGACTTTTTTTACACAAAATGGGTCAGCTACCACATACAAATTACAGTATCTGTACTGTCACCTGCCACTTGATTTGGTCAAGCGTATAACAACTATTTGGTCCCAATTTCTTGATGTCTCTGATTACAATACCTTTTTGTCTGCTCCTTGGAGATTTGCCTGTTTGGAGTTTTGGATGAGGAGTTGTGGCCCTACTATACACAGAAAAACTCAAAATTGTGGCTAATAAAGCAATAGTGGGAGGTGGATGCAAACAATATCCCCTACTCTACCTCAATGAATCCTTATAGTTAAGCAAAAAATTCCATATGAAAGCGTCATATATACTAGCAAGAAACGCCTGGATAAATTTAACAAAGTATTGGACTTTTGGAGGAATTCAGGCTTAATTCCTATGGATACTGATATGTAAAACAGACCTTAGTGGGTAAAAGACAACAAACCAGGTTGTGTTATTTTTTTTATTTCTGTTTTACTACTACACAGACAATGTCTATGTATGTAGGGAGACCATTTATGTACATGAGGAATTGCCTCTGTGCTGTTACCTTATTTTTCAAAGAATAAAAGAAAAACCTCTAAAATCTTTGGCAACCGCCTATTCGAGGCTATAATTCAAATTATAAAATTAAAACCCTTTTCTAGTTCTCTGCTTTTTATATTCATGTTCAGGTTTATAGACTAATACAGTGCAATGCTCCACTGACATTCTTCATGAAGTATTAGTTGAGGGCTTACATAAAATGTGTCTGTAGCATCCAGAGATTGTGAATGTTTCCTCTACTTAAGCTAAAGTTACATTAGACTGACTCAAATGAACCTGTGAGTTGTAATGAATACAGCCCATATATATGATCAAATTCCCCAATGATCTGCAAAGAAATGAAAGTGATGCTAAAATTCCTATTAACCTTTTCAAGTAAACAAACAACTATCCATACAAGTACACATAAATATACTCGAATATATTCACCCACTTATATTCATTTTGCACTGGCCAATATAGAGATTTAAAGCTGTTGCCTTTCAAACCAACAAATTAGATTTACTTACTTCTGGCGACACAAATGTCACAGAGGATTTGGTAGATTTATAGGATTCAATGCTTGCCCAACAAGATGTTTCATGACTTTTCTCTTCTGGAAGTGGTCTTATTTTGGAACAAGTAGCTGATGCAAAAGAAGGTAAGGGACTTTTTCAATTCTATGAAGTTGTGTTCACAAGCCAGCAAGTGAGACTAGGTACGTAATTTCTAAACATTGCACATATCTCAATTCTGCAAATGTGCTGAGGCAAGCTTCTCTAAAAGACTGATTGGGGTAGAATGACTAAAACTGGTGCACTCAGAATCTGGTGCAGCTGTGCACGGTAGCCAATCCGCTTCTAACTTCAGCTTGTTCAATTAAGCTTTGGCAATAAAACATGGAAGCTGATTGGCTTCTCTGCAAAGTTGCATCACATTTTGTACTCTTCAGTTTTAGTAAATAAGCCCGATTATCTGTACAAGTTGTGTCCAAAGATTTCTCCCAGAAAATTAGTAGGGAAATATTCTAAGAGACCCTCTGTAGATCCCTGAATTAAATGAAAAAAAGGTACTAATATACACAAAAAGATCAACTTGCCTAAGCCTAACTGATTTGGCAGAGTAGCACTATCTTAAGGATTTAGAAAATTTGACAGATATGGACATTTACCTATAAATATAAAGCAAGCTGCGCTAAGTGAGTGGAGACATAATAATAGTCAAACAATATGTAAATATAATCATAAAGTGTAAAGATAAAATTTCTACAATAATGGGTATAAATTAGTGAAATGAATAATAATGTAGAATGTGCTATAAACTGAATTTATGAAAAGTCTCTGATATAGTCCAAATGTTCCCAAGATTTCTGTGAGAAGTGTGAATCCAAAGAAATCACAAGAAGTGCTGTAACCATCACCAGTATAATGATCTGCTTACCAGATACTGATGTAAATAAGCCTGTATTAATGGAGTCTCTCAGCTCTCAGATAACCCATAGAAGACAGCAAGATAGGCTCAGGAACCCCAACATTGAGGGATGTATGCCTCCAATCAGATAGATATATGGGATGGTCCCGAATAGAGATAACCAAGGCCAGTTGTTAACAGCCACCATATAACATCGCCACGATATGGAAATAAATAAATAGCTCCATAGTGTAAAAGCGCAAGCTTACTTTATTAAAATGAAGAAATAACACTCACATATAAGCAGAGTTTGAGCGCATGTATAAAACGAGCCGCCGGCCGGTCAGCTCTTCCGCCTGTCCTCTCCTAGAACACACCAGTGACATCAGCACGCCACGACCGATGTACGTTTCGTCAAAAATGAAGTTTTCAAAGGTGACGATTTGACGAAACGTACGTCGGTCGCGGCGTGCTGACGTCACCGGTGCGTTCTAGGAGAGGACGGGCGGAAGAGCCGACCAGCCGGCGGCTCATTTTATACATGCGCTCAAACTCTGCTTATATGTGAGTGTTATTTCTTCATTTTAATAAAGTACGTTTGCGGTTTTACACTATGGAGCTATTTTCTTCTTTCCATATGGTGGCGATGTTATATGGTTATATGGCGGTTAACAACTGGCCTTGGTTATCTATATTTGGGACCATCTGATATATCTATCTGATTGGAGGCATACATCCTTCAGTGTTGGGGTTCCTGAGCCTACCTGGCTGTCCTTCTATGGGTTATCTGAGAGCTGAGAGATGCCATTAATAGGGGCTTATTTACATCAGTATCTGGTAAGCAGATCATTATACTGGTGGTGGATATAGCACTTCCAGTGATATATTTGGATTCACACTTCTCACGGAAATCTTGGGAACATTTCCACTATTTTAGAGACTTTTCTTAGAGACTAAGACTAAGGTTTTTTTTTTGGCATCGAATTTGTGTTCAAAACTGATCAGATCTGTGATTTGGCTGCGTTCCCATAGAAGGCAATGAGCCTGGAATTTACCACATATATGTAAACTGGGTCCATAGAAAGCTGGTTTGATTCACATCTCATGCAAATCGGATGCAGTTTAAAATGCATCCAATTTGCATATATGTGAACGTAACCTAAATGCAATGCTACTATTAAAAAAGACGACTTTCCATTTCTTGAACTACACTGAGGCAGTCAAGACAAATAGCCTATATCTAGTTTTGATGTAAGAAGGTTACTGACTCTTTACCATTTTCAAACAGATTTACAGCATGAATTGGTTAATAAATTAAAGGAAACGAAAATTAGGAAAAGAAGCAAATACTTTAAGGTCTAAACATTTTCTGAGGAATAGATACCTTGGTTGACTGGAGTGCTGTGTCTAGCTGAAGCCTCTATGGATTTGGAGGGAGTGAAATGCTTTGTAGGGCTTTTAAGGTCCAACAAAATGGTTGATAAGCCCTCTACATCAATAGTTGATCTGCAGAACACACAGCAATGTTATTTATGCCACCTTTATCTGTTTATCTGTGTATACTACTATGCAGGTAATTCTAGTGTCTGGTAGTGTTTAGTTAAAAAGTTTTGCCAATCTCCTATGGATCACAGGAGTGCATTTACTTGTACTCTCCTGTGACCCAGGTTTAGCTTTAGCCTCTGCAGGGTCCTGACAATAATATTGGGATCCGCCTAGATGCCTGACCGGCAGCTGACTGCCCTGTGTCTTCTTATACAGTTTTTGGAGTGCCCAATTCACATTATCATAATCCACTGTGACAAACGTGGGTCAGACCAAGGCCCCTTTTACCATCTTGTGACAAATGACTGGTCAACCTCACGCTGAGCTGTCACTGATATGCAACAGTGAAATTCTCAGCCCCACCCTCCACACAAACTTTCCAGCTTGCGGGAACCCCAATCTAAGTGCCAAAAGGCTGAGAGCGATTGTCACTGGGTTTAGTTAACTAATCAATTAACCCTTTAAACTACCTACAGAGAAGTAGGAAATGTTCACAATAGCAACTATGATTTTAAAATAAACATCTGTAACGCACACTGTCACCACAGACAAGTATATTCAGAGATTTACACTACAGTAGCATTCTTCAAGAGACAGGGATTCTTTAGGTTTGCATTAGTGCTTTAGACAGCTTTAACACTTTTAAAAATATGGTTTGGTAATGAAAAAGTCAAAATGGTGCAAATAAAATATTTACAAAAAAAGGATTACAAAGAAACAAAAAAATACAACAGCAAGACAAAAGTGTAAAAAATGAAAGTACTTGCAAGTCCTGGTTTGCAGACTCAAATGAATAAGCAAGACAGTACAGTGGCTCTTTCAAGTACTCTTAGGCGTTCCTTGATCAGCTGTTCACTGCAAGGGCAACCTCTTTTTCTTGTTGGTAAGAGGGTTGTCGACAGAAACCACTTTACCAATAATCCGGTCTCTGGTTTGCCTCCTGGGATGTCATTAGGTTTATGACCAGGTCCCAGATACAGTTTTCTATAGGTAATAATATCTTTAAATGCCTACATGTTACAGTCTGCTAACGTGCATATTATAATCAAGGACCGAATTACCTTTAGAAAGAATAACAGTATGACAGGTTTTTGATGTCTACTTTATCTAGCTGAGTTAGTATGTCTCATTGGCTCCCCATATTGTCCATTATAAGGGTGTTTGGACTTAAAATGTTACTAATTAACTGATGAAGGCAACTATGCCCTTATTATGGCTGTACTGTCATTATTTCAAAAGTTTTGAGTTTTGAGTTATGGAGTGGAAGAGACAGAAATGTGGATTGCTAGAGGCTTCAGCTAAGGCAGTGGTCCTCAACCCTGGTCCTCAGGGCCCACTAACAGGCCAGGTTTGCAGGATAACTGAAATCCATCCCAGGTGATATAATTTGCTGCTCAATGATTGCAGTATTCTAGTCTGCATCTCCCCAAGGTAATACTTAAAATCTGGCCTGTTAGTGGGCCTTGAGGACCGGAGTTGAGGACCACTGAGCTAAGGTGTTTACGATAGACTGAGATCTTGCAGGTATCTGTTTTACTAGGGTTTCTAGACTGTAGTGTGGATTCGGCTAATAGGTGTGAGAAGGTCTGCATCTGTCCCCCCAAGGATCTGATGAGACGGTTCTGCCACATTCCACTAGTGTTTGGTAAAACAGTGCAAGCACTTTTTGAAAGTCTTACCAAGGAAGTGGGGTTGCCACCTCATACCTTTAAAACCGAACACATATTAATTACACAGGTTCTGAAGCTAATTTAATGCAGATAAGGCACTAAGTGAGTTTAATTACCACCTTAATTAGCCACAGAACCTGTGTAATTAATACTTGTTTGGTTTTAAGGGCCCTTTCACATGGGCTTTCCGATCAGGTGTGCCTGTCAGTTTTTCAGGCAGACCTGATCGGATACTCCATGCACCCCTATGGAGCGGCGGATTTCAGCGGTGACATGTCCGCTGACACCCGCTGCTATCCGATCTGTGAAATCCAGACAGATGGAAACCCTATTTTCCATCCGTCTGGAGGATCGGATGAAAATGGACAGGCGGTACGTTTTCATCCAATCTCCCATAGAGGAGAGCGGGGATCTGACAAGTCTGTCTCTGCAAAGTAAGCAGAGATGGACCTGTCATCTGCCTGTTCAGCGGGGATCGGCAGGTCTATCTCCGCAGAGCAAAACGGAGTCCGCCGGGCGGAAAGCCCATGTGAAATGCCACTAAGGGATAAGGTGGCAACTCTACATGGAAGAAAGTAAGATCTGATTGAACAGCTGCATGTACTCCAAGCAGTAATTCAGGCAACGTGTATATGTATTAGGTCATATTGGGTGATAGAGAGAAGCACGGGTAAAGAAAGAAGGCGCCTCTTTAAAAATATAAATGGCTCTGCTGACTCTTTCAAAAGATTAAAGTAGTGGTAAACCTTTGAAATGAACAAAGCATATTCTCAAATACTGTGAATTTGCCTTGATCCATAGTACCTGGTGTAGATCCTGGCTGCTCACTCTTTTGTCTGCAGTCTGCACGAGCCACTTCTGACAGTTTTCTCTGACCCCAGGCAACCCATGGTGGTGGCCCCCAACTTGAGCACACAGCAGGTAATTGACAGCCTCAGCTGCCTCAAATGTGCATGTTTCCCTATGGGACTGTGTAGAGGTGTGAGTGAGTTTGTCCACTCTCTCCACACAGGTGTCAGATTACACTCAGCTCTTTGTTCTGCACCCCTGCCTCCTAGAAGCTGAGAAATGCCATCTTATCTCTGTACTAAGAAAGGCTCTGGAAGACAGAGTGCTACAGATAAACAGGTACAGCTTATGTGGAGCGCTTTGTTTCATCACCTGTGGCTAATCACTTTAGTGTTCTTATGTAAGAATCTAAAACTAATTTAAAAACATACATTTTTTTTTGTTTTCTTGAAAGTGGAAACCTCTGTTTACCTGACATAGTATGTTTTTGTCGTTAACAATTAATTACTATCTGAAAATCTGTTCCAAAAGTTTTAAAAACGAAAAGAAGAAGGGTTAGCAATGGGTAATGTCAGTGTGGAGTAAAGTCAGATGCTACTATTTGGCTGTGCCTGAAAGTTGCTTTTTTGGTTGAATAAAGAATATTTAATGATTGCAGGTACCATAATAATACAAAAGTTAAATATACTGTTAAGCTGAAAAAAATTACCAATGGGGGGGGGGGGGGTGCATGCACAAAGCGCTAATGGCGGATCTGTCCTAGACCAGCTCTGCACCTTCTGGGCTGAGAAGAGGTTGACTCCAGCAAACTGCTGCTCAACCTGGTCCATTCTTTGCAATCTATGCGTTGTTAATGGGCTTGTATATTCTTGTTCAATAAAATATTGCACTTAGAGGCACTCTCCTGTCCCCCCCCCCTTTTTTTTTTTTATTGCCACACAGGGAGGTGCTGGACTTTAAAGACATCTTGCAACAAATGAATAATGCTTAATAAAGCGCTCCACCCTACTTCTAAATAAATTACTGAATGCCTCCTTAAGGAAACAAGAGAACTTGGCCAAACAACAGCAGACATGGAGACTTGAATGGATGACAATACTACCCCTCTAGAGAACCACGAAAAAAAAATTTTGAGACCCTGTGGGATGAAAATGCCCCCCTGATCTACAAATTGGAGGATCTCAAAGATAGATCCTGATGCTCTAACTTGCACTTTTGTGCTATTCCCGAAAGCAGTACCGATCTTTAATCCACTGTGACAATGCTCATCCAGGAACTAGCCCCAGCTATCCCTAGTGAACATCTTAAAACTGAGCGAATACACAGGGGGCTTATACGAAAAACCACATCTAGAACACAGAGAGATGTCGGAAAGTTCCTTTATTTTCACATGATAGGTCGTCTTACAAGCTGCAAGGGACAAGCCTACCCTAACTTTTTAAGGCTTTGACTTCCAAGTATTTGCCAATCTAGCTCCCTCTACTTAAGCCAAACATCGGGAATTGAAACCAGCTCTACAAATCCTGTACCGTCTTAAAATCCTCCACAGGTGGAGTTTCCGGTTTAGCTGTGTTTTCACATATTGCACCTATGTGGGCACCACCCTCCAAGAGATCCAACGACACCTTGATGGCCTTCACTTACCCCAGTCTCCGGCCCGATTTTCGCTGAGAGCACCTAGCGCAAGTTTAGACTTCCCTTGGCCACAAGAGATGCCAGCCTTCTCCGCAACCTCCCAAACGACAGAAATCCCACCTTTAGGATGCCCAGGACATCACCTGGATCAGAACTCTTGTTCCATCGGCTGACAGTTGCTTATCTGAGCCCTCTTCAGTTCTTCGAGTCTTAAGGCTCAGATAAGTGCCTTGCCATGATCTGTATGCTACCTTTTTAGCCCAGATGCAGCTGTGGGTCCGTCAGGCCTGCTGTTCCTCTCAGACTGCCATTCTGCTAACTTCTGAACCTGTGGTGTACTTTGGGGTCCACAAATTCCTTGTAGTGCTTGGGCCTTGGCCCTATCTTCTCATGGCTATCATACTACCATCCTTGCCACATACACACCCCGGTGTACACATTGTGTGGCACTACATTTTACTTGAATTTTTACTATTTATTTTGTTTTTGTACTGTCCCATTCCATAGGAGTATTTGCACTCTTAATTTACATAGTTACATAGTTAGTCAGTTTGAAATATCTGGTTCAACCAACAAAAAGAAAAAAAAAAAAAAACAGTATTGAAAACCCAACCATACAATCCCATATACACAATCTTATACCCGCAGTAGATCCAGAGGAAGGCGAAAAAACCCTGCAAAGCATGAACCGATTTGCTACAGCAGGGAAAAAAATTTCTTCCTGATCCCCCGAGAGGCAATCGGATATTCCCTGGATCAACTTTACCTAAAAAAAATTTTTTTTACACACTTCCTTTATATTAAGTACACCCAGGAAACAATCCGGACCTTTTTTAAAGCAATCTAGTGGAACTCTGGAGGATGTCTATTCCACATTTTCACAGCTCTTACGGTAAAGAAACCTTTCTGTATTTGGAGACGAAATCTGTTTTCCTCTAGACGTAAAGAGTGTCCCCTTGTCCTCTGTGTCAACCTTAAAGTGAACAACTCAACACCAAGTTCACTATACATACCCCTTATGTATTTATACATATTGATCATATCCCCCCTTAATCTCCTCTTCTCAAGAGAGAATACGTTCAGTTCCTCTAATCTTTTCTCAAAGCTGAGCTCCTCCATGCCTCTTATCAGTTTGGTTGCCCTTCTATTTCTAACCTCCTAAACCCTCTTCTCGCCCCTTCTGCCTCATCTCCCCTCCCCCTCCTCATTCATTTTCTCTTCCCTGCCTACCCCCCCCCCCCACCACCCTTTCCATTAGCTGCAAACTAAGTTTTTGACAGTGCAGACCCTCCATCCATGCCTTCTAGCCAAGAACTATTGCTCTGTCAAGCTTCTTAGGCCTTTTTCATAAATAATATGTAATTTTCCACAATAGTACTTGAGACCAATGAGAAATGTACAGGTTTTGGTTCTTGTCCGAGGATCCTCCAACCAATTCCCTATACTCACTGGTAGGCAGCAGCTCACGCTGAATCAAAGACTGACAACTCTGGGACTTCCTTACCTCCCTTGTGCATACCTACTTCAATTTCTTACCAGTTCATGTTATCATCTGTACCTAGAAATTATGACGTTTGTCCAAATGTCACTAACTGCTGCTGTAGCCTTAAGGCACCTGCACAACCTACCTTTTTGCCACGCAGCCCTCCTTTTTTCTCTAATATTCATTTAAACATTTTTCTTTCTAGAATTCGGCAGCTCAGATCAGGAGAGAGACACCTGATGTGAGGTGTCCAACCTAGAACGTCTCTGTTGGTGCAGATGCCCCATGGAGCTCTTTTTCATTTTATATTGCCTACCCTTTAGTGGAGTACTCCCGTCAGGGGCATTCTCTCATCACTTACACTCTAACCTCAAGGTTAGGCTATCACTTGATTCCCTATTTTTTCTTTACAAGTTCCTAATGATTATTGCATAGTCAAATGATTTTGTTATAGGGTGTGTTTATTGCCTGCAAGCAGGACACTGTGACCCCCCCCCCCCCCACATACCATTTGGAAAACTACGGTCTGCTGTGTCGATCTGAAACTCCTGGGGTATGTAGTCAAACCCTTAGAGTCTCTAATCTGGCTTTCTAAAGCTTACATTGGCTTTCATATGCTACTATGGGGCGCCTCTCTTATTTTTTCTTCTACTTCTCTTCTTGTCTCTCTTCCCTACCCCTCCCCCTCCCACCAAAGTTGGCCCAGGTGGTATCCCGTGGAACAGTTTTACCACAGTTATTGCAGCCCTACTAAGCATCTCCCCTTCCTGCGATCGTATGCCTACCCTTAAAATATTGTCCCTTTATGTTAAAGTGGTTCTAAAAGCAGAAGGTTATCTTAACCACTTCTGGACCGGAAGATTTTCAACCCTTAATGACCAGGCCATTTTCTGCAATTCGGCACTGCGTTACTTTAATAGACAATTGTGCAGTCGTGTGACGCTGTACCCAAATAAAATGTATGCTCTTTTTTCCCCACTAATAGAGGTTTTCCTGGTGGTATTTGATCACCTCTGCGATATTTTTGGGCTATAAACAAAAAAAGAGCGACAATTCTGAAAAAAAACAAAAAAACCCCCAAAAAACAATATTTTCCACTTTCTGCTATATAACATTACCAATAAAAAAATGTACAAATCTATTTTTTTCATCATTTTAGGCCAATTTGTATTCTGCCACATATTTTTGGTAAAAAAAGAAATCCCAATGATTGGCTTGCGCAAAAGTTATCGCATGTACAAACTAGGGGAAAAATGTATGTCATTTTTTATTTATTTTTATTAGTAATGGGAGCGATCATCAATTTTTAACGGGACTGCGACATTGCGGCGGACAAATCGGACACCTAACTGACATTTTTGACACTTATTTTTGACACAGGTAAAATTACTACAGTAATCAGTACTAAAAAACTGAATTTTTGTAAAATCTTACCGTAAAATTCCTTTCTCTGAGTCATCTGACAGTCGCCGCCCCTCATATAGTCTTCACCAATGGGTATTGACCTCTTATCCACAGGAGCAAGCTAGGCATAAGACTTGTTAAAAAACAAAACAATTTGCATAGACACACCTATAGGGGCTGTCCCACTGGTCCAATACCCCCCTGCTATCAGCATTCCCAACTCAGTTTCGTAGCAAGCAGTAAATAGTCCAAAAAAAAAACCCAAAAGAGGGACGGGGGCAGCGACTGTCAGAGGACTCAGAGAATGGAATTTTACGGTAAGATTTTACAAAAATTCAGTTTTCTCTTACGTCCTCTGACAGTCGCCGCCCCTCATATAGTCTTCACCAATGGGATGTCCCAAAGCAGTGTAGACATGAGGGGTGGGAAGCGCAACCGTCACAAAGGCAACGCAGCACCCAGGTCAGAGAAAGGAACCTTATCTGAACCAGAAAGGTAAACTCTGGGTAACATTAAAGCTCAACAGGAGCAACAATCCCAGGAAAGCAAATCAAACAAAGGGGAAAAACAACCCCAACAGACAGGGACAGGCAAATGCCATGTCCCCCTCAAGGCACGGCCGCGCACAGGACTTTGCGGCCAAAGGAGGCATCTGCCGATGCCAGAACCTCAAGTTTGTAAAATTTGGAAAAAGTGTGCACGGACGACCAAGTAGCCGCCTTGCACACCTGGACCACCGAAGCTTGATGCCGGAAGGCCCAGGACGCACTCACTGCTCTGGTAGAGTGCGCTTTGACAGGGAACGGCGGCACCCGTTCCCTAATAGAACAGGCCTGTACAATCGTCTGTCTGATCCATTTCAAAAAGGTTGCCGCAGGCGCAGCCATACCCTTCCGAGGGCCCTCGGGAAGGACAAAAATGGGAATCTGACTTGCTGAAGGATTCAGTAGACGACAGGTACACCCTGATCGCCCGGACTACATCCAAGGAATGCAAGGCAAACTCCTTAGGATGCTTAGGATTCGCCCACAGCGAAGGCAAGACAATATCCTCATTAAAGGTGAAACTCGGAAACCACCTTAGGAAGAATTGCTTGGTTAGGTTGCAAGACCACCTTATCCCTATGAACAACCAGGTAAGGGGAGCGGCAAGACAGGGTCGCCAACTCCGACACTCTACGAGCAGATGTAATCGCCACCAGAAAAGCAACTTTCCGTGACAGCACAGGCAGAGGAATCTCCCTGATGTTATCAAAGGGAGGACGTTGCAAAACCGACAGGACCAAATTCAAGTACCAAGGAGGTAAAGGCGCCCTCCGAGGAGGAGCCAAATGACGCACCCCTTGAATAAAGGTGCGTATCAAAGAGTTCGACGCCAAGGGGCGCTGAAAAAGGATTGCCAGCGCAGACAACTGACCCTTAATAGTGGTCAGTGCAAAAGACGCTGGTCCACACCAGATTGCAGGAAGGCCAACACCCTTGCTACCGAAAAGGAGCGAGGATGGACGCCCCAGGATTCACACCAGGCAAAATAAGCCTTCCAGGCCTTCCTAGCCTTGAGCAGGGTAGGAATGACCGCCGACGAGAGACCCCGATCTCTCAGGAATTGGCTTTCAACAGCCACGCCGTTAAAGCCAGCGACTGTAAAGCAGGATGGAAGATCGGCCCCTGAGACAGTAGATCGTCTCGTAACGGAAGCCGCCATGGAGGCTCGATGACCAGTTGCCTGATGTCCACATACCAAGTCCGGGGCCACCAGAATCACCAACTTCGGTTCCGAGACCAACCTGCGAAGGAACCTGGACAACAACTGAATCGGGGGGAAGGCATAAATCAGACGATACTGATTCCAAGGCACCACCAGCGCATTCGAGGCATCTGCCAGAGGATCGTGCGTTCTCACCACGAACCTTCCCACCTTGTTGTTTAGCCTGGACGCGAACAGATCCAAATCCGGGGATCCCCCTCGCGCACACAGCATCTGAAACACCTCCGGGTGTAGGGACCATTCCCCCTGGTCCAGGGTCTGGTGGCTTAGGTAATCGGCCTGCCAATTCTCCACACCTGGAATGTGGACTGCCAAAATCGCCGGGACCTGCGTCTCGGCCCAAGACAGAATTTTGGTCACTTCCTGGGCCGCCCGGGCACTCCTGGTGCCCCCTTGGTGATTGATGTAAGCCACCGCAGTGGCGTTGTCCGTCTGCACCGGCACAGGGCGGCCCCGAAGATGATCCGACCAACAGAGCAAGCACAGTCTGATCGCTCGCAGTTCCAAGATGTTTATGGGCAGAGAGGATTCCTCCTCCGACCAAGTGCCCTGGGCAGATAGAGTGCCCAGAACGCCACCCCAGGCCGCCAGGCTGGCGTCCGTGGTGACCACCGTCCACAACAACTGGAGTGTCTGAACCGTAGTTGACAGATCGCGTAACAGACACTGGCTGGCATTCGATCTTAACAGGAGATCGTCCAGATAGCCCAAGATTGCAATTCCCTGCGCCCGCAACAGGGCCAGAACAGGAGCCAACACTTTGGTAAACACCCTTGGAGCCGAAGCGAGACCGAAAGGTAACGCCACAAACTGATAGTGTTCCTCCGCGATTGCGAATCGGAGGTATCTCTGATGACCCTCGAATATGGGGATGTGTAGATACGCATCCTTGAGATCGATGGAAGCCAGGAAGTCTCCCGGGCTCAGGGAGGCCACCACCAAGCGGAGGGATTCCATGCAGAATTTTTGAACCCGCACGAAGCAGTTCAGAGCTTTCAAGTCCAGAATAGGACGTACCTTGCCCTCCTTTCTGGGCACAGTGAACAGATTAGAGTAAAACCCCTGAAACCTGTCCCGATGCGACACCGGGACGATTACCCCCTGGGCGAGAAGATCCTGAACCACCCGATCTCGTAAGCGATCTAGGGTCAAACGAAGATTTGAAGGAAAGAATCTGTCCGCTGGACGCGAAAGGAATTCGATCTTGTAACCTGATCGAATGATTTCCTGAACCCACCTGTCCGGAATCCGGCGCAGCCAAGGTTCGAGAAAACCGCGCAGACGTCCCCCCACCCCTGGAACGGGTGAGGGTTTCCCTTCAGGTCGAGGCGGACTGGGCGGCTTTTGACCAAGGATTCTTCTGGCCACCATGGCCTTTGAAGGATTTGCCCTTGTTCTGTGCCTTGAAGGCACGAAAGGACCCCTGATTTGGTTTAAAAGAAGGGCCCCGCTTACCGCGGAAAAACTTACCCATAGGATTCTGGGGCAGCAAAGTGCTCTTGCCCCCAGTGACCCCCTTAATCAATTCGTCCAAGGAGGAAGAAGGGAACACTTGTGCCGCCTTCTGGGTTCTATGGGTCCCAAAAGAAGACCGCTTACCCGGCGGGTTGGGCTCATCCTCTAAATGTAGTGTATCCTTAACAGTGGTAATAAGCGCAGACATAGCAGCGCGTTCTCTGGCCGTCCCGCGATACACTACATAGAAAATGGCTGCTGATCGCCCTTACTGAAGCCAGAGCAGCTGCCCACACCCAAAATGGCGGCCCTGTGGTTTTACACCGCAGCAGCCCTCACATGCTAGCCTGCTCCCCACAAAAACACACACAACAGTGCCGCAGGGGGCAGGGACCCCCACAGAGCGTCCTGGACGCGATAGTGCCCCCGCAGGGACCGGGAGGGAATGCGAGCCCATGACACACAGACATGAGGGAGAACACAGACTCTCAGCAGATTGTCATCCCCAGAACAGAGGCCCCACACAGAATGTACTCACCGGTCCATGATGGCGTGGGTGCCGCTCTGCGACTGAAGCCTCCCACCCCATTTGGTGGGGGTGCCGTCAGCCAAACAGGATTCTAGCAATGCACGGAAACTGCAGTTGAGGCATCCTAGCGAGGTGGCCTCGCAGGCTTTTGTCCCTGAGGACAGGGACAGGTCATTTGCGAGGCCAGGGCATACACATCAGTGTTAATTTCGTTGACTAAAATGTTTTCGTCGACTAAGTTAACACAATTTTAGTCGACTAAAATACGACTAAAACTAAAAAAATTCAGATGACTAAAATACGACTAAAACTAAAATTGCATTTTAGTCAAAAGACTATAACTAAAACTAAATCGATATTTGCTGCAAAATTAACACTGGTGCATGCTGAAAGCTTAATACCACCATAAATAAAAACATATTCGATTTTTCACTCCAGGACCAGCACTAGTATATAATGAGTTTGGAAATTGTAGAGAAATGCTTAAATAATGCATTACAAATTACAATTGAACTACACCCATTCGATTATAGATGACTAAAATGAGTTTTAGTCGACTAAAATGTAGGACGTTTTAGTCGACTAAAATGTACTGGAGTTTTAGTCGACTAAATACGACTAAAACTAAAACACTTGCAGAAGACTAAAATGGGACTAAAACTAAAATGCCATTTTAGTCCTAAGACTAAAACTAAATTGAAATTTGCTGCCAAAATTAACACTGATACACATAGCCTGCTAAACGCTCGATGGCAGGCTGGGATTCCGTATGGCTCTTGTACAACCAGTCCAATTCCCAGCTCCGCAAACGCTGTAGTCTTCCGAAGATCCGACTAACTAAGCGCAGAACAAATAAAAAGCTAGTAGTGCAAAGAAAACACTTGGCATAAAATAAAAGTAATAAAACAGAAGAAAGGCTGAGACTGTAGCCCCAGCACAGGGAAGCCTATCTTACTCCTAACTAGGCAGAAGACAAACTGAGTTGGGAATGCTGATAGCAGGGGGGTATTGGACCAGTGGGACAGCTCCTATAGGTGTGTCTATGCAAACTGTTTTGTTTTTTAACAAGTCTTATGCCTAGCTTGCTCCTATGGATAAGAGGTCAATTCCCATTGGTGAAGACTATATGAGGGGTGGCGACTGTCAGAGGACGTAAGAGAAATATGCACTGTTACTGTACTAATGACACTGGCAAAGAAGGCGTTAACACTAGGGGCGATCAAAGGGTTAAATGTGTCCCTAGGGGGCGCTTTCTAACTGTGTGGGGGATGGACTTATGAAATGAACATAGGGGCCTGTGTTCCTAAATAGGAGGAACAAAGGAGCCCTGTGTTCATTGCTGACAGAACAGCAGTCTGCTGTTTACAATGGCAGACCTCTGTTCTGTCTCCACAGAGAGCAATTGGGGGTGCCCAGCATCACTCACGGCCGCCGGCCCCGCAGATCAGCTTCCCCTATGGCGAATGGGCACGTGCGTGCCCCCCACGATCGTTCCTGTGAAGCGACAAACAGGTATGTCATTTTCCCGGGAACCTGCCGACCTGCCGTCGGTGGCTGGTTGGCAGGTGGTTAATGCACTCTATGCATTAGGATAAAAAACCTTGTGTGCAAGGACCCCCCCCCCCAATACTTACCTAAGCTCCCTCTCGATCCAACGATATTGCCAACGAAAGCCTTGAAGCCCTGATTGGCTGAGATACAGCAGCGGACGCCATTGGCTCCCGCTGCTGTCAATCAAAGTCAGCGAGCCAGTGAGGGGTGGGGCCCAGCAACAGCACCATGACTGAATCAACACACAGAGCAGCGGCTCGGCTCATGGGCCCCCATAGCAAGCTGCTTGCTATGGGGGTACTCAGCAGGAAGGAGGGGCCAGGAGTGCCCATGGGGGACCGGAGAAGAGGAGGATTTAGGCTGCTCTGTGCCAAACCATTGCGCACAGCAGGTAAGTATGACATGTTTGCTATTTTTAAACAAAAAATCATTTCCAATCACTGAAGGCCTCTATAATTTGCCTACAGGAAACCCATTTCTGCAAAAACTCAGCTCCTAAATATTTCAGCATCAAACTATCCTCTTGTGTATCAAGTCAATGCCCAGACCAAAAAGAGAGGCATCCTCATAGCTTTTCACAAGTCTATGCAATTCACTTGTATTAAAGAAATCAAAGACCATGCCGAATGCTATCTACTTCTTACCCAAAAATCTTCTTGATGAAAGGTTACCATCACAACATGTTACGCTCCTAATTGCCTTTCTTTAAACACTTGTTGCACATCATTGGGCACCATCAAGTAGGCACCCTCCTCTTTTGCTGGGATTCAAACACGGTCTTCTTCCCATTTCTAAACAGATCTGACTCACTCTGGCTCATTGAGGACCCTCCTTGCTTAACACACTCTGGAAGATTGTTTGAGGGAGAGACACTCTATCCCTCAGGACTACACTTACTACTCCTCCCACCATAACTCCTTTTCCCACATCAATCATATTTTTCTATTTCACACTATGCTAGCTTTCGTTGTGGCAATACGAATACTTCCAATTTCATGGTTTGACCATTCTACAGTATTCTTAACACTATCATCCTTGCTAGCAGAAGGTAAAGACCCATCTTGGTCTGTAAACAAATCACTGATGCCCCACTGTAAACATTTATTTACTATAGACTATTTGGTTCACAATAGGATGCCTGATATTTCTGACCTAACTTTTTGGGAAAAAAAGAACGCAAAACAAAACTCCTACTTCTCGAGTGTGACTATATGGTAAAGGCCTGGCTGGGCCTTCGGGCTTGACCCAAGACAGCGGTAGGTGCTTCATTTTCCAGAATCTACCTCGTGTATGGGACTCCTGGCTTCTAGGCCTCGATTCCCCTGTCTCGATGGAGGAAGTTCTTGCAGCCAGCAAAACACTAAAACCATGCAAAAGACCTTGTCTGGATGCTTTTCAGATATCCTTGCACCCTTACTATGTAATGCTTTCAACAACCTCCACAATCATGGGTACTTCCGGCCAGAATTCCTTCAGGCATCTATTTCTATGATTCCCAAACCCAACACTAATGACACCCAATGCTCCAATCTTTGACCAATATCCCTTTTGAATGTTGATATTAACCTTGACTAGAGACTACTCCTCCTTATATGATGCTAATTACCCACCTCTTCTTCAGAAACTTCACACTCTTTCTGATACTTTGGACGCACATCACCTCTCATTATGGCTATAAAAATGTCATACTTACCCAACTGCTTTAACTACTTAGGGTTCAACCAATTATGGTCCCTAAGGTAGTGAAGCCCCAAATCCAGAAACGTGTGATGCGCTTTTTATGGAATAACAGAAAACTTAGGATCTCCACCCAGGTCCTGTACTAAACATTGATAAAGTAGGGGCACGACGAAACATGTTGGGCTGTGACTCGGTGTAAACATTAAAAGATTGGCGGCAGTGACGAGACTGGACTGATAGTATAGGCACACAGGTGGCCAAATATGGTGGTTAGAGCCTGTCAGCTATCCTTTTGAAGTGCTGGTCATGTTACTGGAGATCGAGTGGAATTTATTGATGTGTCTGTAACAAGAACATTTCTGGTGAGATATACTCTATTTAAATAAAGATTTTACTTAAATTTTTTCTTTGTATGGGATTCCTACTTAACACCAGCAGCTTTGGAATTGTGGAGCGGAGTAAAGATTGAACGAGGTTCGTTAAGAAGAGTTGTGTGAAGATTTACAGTATTGTATGAAATGCATAGTGCTTGTCTGTGAAATGACAAGCAATACTGTTTGGTAAATGTTCTACCTTCATTAAGATAAGGAGTTTGCACAGAGCTTTTATTATTGGTTGTTGTGGAAGAAGAGATTTGAGGTACAGTTGAACTTTTAATGTTTCTTGGACTCACATATACACTATGGTGTTTTGATGACTCTAATATTGTTTGACTAACACAAATATGTTCACATATATGGATTGCAATACATAGAATAAAATGAAATAAATATCAATAGTCCCAATTGGCTCAGCAAGTAGCCAGTGAAAATTTCTAACATCAATCAAATAAAGTGCTCAGGTGCTGGAAAGGCAAACACATGCTGCAGTGGTGCGATGCTAAAGTGACTCCTCTCCCCAAGAGTGATTCCACTTACCGGACGGTGTGGACCCCTAGACCGTACGGCGTGAGGGTCACACAGGCAGAGTCCGGTATAAGATCCGGGCAGCTATCCTTGGAACCAAGTTGGCAACCAATTTGAGTCTCCTAGGTTCTCTCACCGGATGGTGGTCATATAGGGGAAAAAAGGATACCAATAGCGTAATCCTGCTACAAATGCTTTATTGTTGCCAACACAAAGTATAAAACTCACATTTCATGTGAAGAAAACAAGCGATGGATTTACAAGGTGGTAGATCCTCTTTGGATGACGGTGTGCAGCGGGGCTTGGCTCCGGCGTGCGTTCCACCGCTACCGGAAGGGACGTTGCTACGGGCGTAAGCCGGAAATTGCGTCGACGCGTTTCGCCAGCCAATGGCGTTCTCACAGACGAATTTCCGGCTTCTAGATGGGCGGTCTCTTTATACCGCTCCTAATTGGTCATAATTGGGCATTTCCTTTTCCCGTTGGGTGTACCTGACCTCATGTACACCCAACCGGAAGTCAGCTCTGGCATGTTTACTTCCAAAGTGGCTTACAAATATCCACATAACGGTATCAAAAACAATGTAAGAATATATAAAACCCTTAATATTGCGTGAAAAGCCGTACTCAACCAGGAAATGCTCCCATTTCTAATGTTGGTCCGCTTTGGAATCACGAGGGTGTTTTAAGATATATTTAAACCAAAATTTCATAACAGGTATATAACTGCTGGACTATTTATTTAATTAAAATTCCATATTTATTAAAAATCAATAAAATTCGTAAAATGCAGAAATACTAGATATATAAATGGGAATAATATAATATTCCATATAATAAAATTCCAGAATGGGAACATTTCCCACTATTGGGTGGTTCTGGTGGGGATGGCCATCTCCACAATATACAATCCCCAAAAAGATTGGGGCCCCCCCTTTTCAAGAAAAGGAACTATATAAATAGGTTTACAAATGGTGAAGTGAACGATCTGCTGTGTGTAAAAAGGTAGAACTGGAAAATAATTAAAAATATTAAAAAATACTCTTGAAAGCCAAACTGACCTGGATCATGTTAAATGAACGAATGGTGGCAATATTGAATGATAGGATGCGCATGTTTGATAAAACTTGGGACCCCTGGATAAGGTACCTGGCGGGCCCCTCATAGGGGTGCTCGGGTGCCTTGGTAGCATTGGTTGGGTTGTTGTGGGGGGGATTTCCCCCGGCGGGGCGGGCGGGGCCTGGGTGTCGACCCTCGGCCTTCTATTTTCTCCATAGCCGCTGATGTCTCTTTCTTCTCTCTCCCTCTTCCATTCCTGCTGCCCTCCTCTGCAGTTTCCTCCTTTTCCCCCAGTCTGGTCCCTTTCCCTCTATCTATTTTTTCTCTTTTTTCTTAATTTCTGATATTTTTCTGACGGTGCACGGACGACAGGCTGTGCCCCCCACTAGTGGAGGGTTTGCTATAGGGGTTGGGGTTCGCCCCCTCTGGAAGGGCGCAGTGAGTTCCCGTAGGGGCGCCATTGAGGGGTCGGGCCCGGACCGTCGGTCCTGTAGGATGTAATAGCGGGGGCGCTGTCTGTCTGGGTGCCGCTATGCTTTCGCACTGTTGGTTGGATGCCTAACTTAAGTTTACATTTTAGGTTATAGTCTTATTGACTACCCATTTTGCTTTTGTGTTTTTCTGCATTGGCACTAATGTATGTCTTGTTTTCTGAGATATTTACTGTATACATACGAAGTATTTGAGCCATGTTGGCTCCTAGTGCACTGTTAACGCTTTCTTTCCAAAAAAAACTTTAATAAAAACATTGAAACATAAAAATATTAAAAAATAAATAAAATTAAATTAAAATAAATAGGAAAATTGGGCCATACCTTGAAAACAAGTTTAAAAACCCCTTACATATATTTTAAGTGAATGTTTTCCATATAAGGCAATGAGATAAAAACGAAAAAGAAGGGGACAAAAGGAGTAAACCATAGGCAAGACCTAAAAAGGATTTTAAAATCATTCTAAATTGACTTTAAAACCGATTTTTAAAATAGGGTCAAGGGCAGGATAAGAACTCAAATATCATCACCAATTGGATAAAAAGCAATTTAGATCAAAATCTATATTTAGCCCATGGGGGTGAAGGGTCTTTAAATGGTATATCCATTTCCCTGGCCTGAGCACTTTATTTGATTGATGTTAGAAATTTTCACTGGCTACTTGCTGAGCCAATTGGGACTATTGATATTTATTTCATTTTATTCTATGTATTGCACACTATTTTGGACTATCAATTAGCACTATTTATGTACCTATTTATCTTTATTATTTTATGTCACTGGGTTGTAACCACCATTGGAGATTTATATATTTTTTGAATATTTATTTTTATTGCACTGACCACCCCATTAGGTTGGCTATACCAATTTTTGCGCTGTTTACACTTGGCACATTATTTCTTTGAATCATTTTGATTTATGCACAGCAGCACTTTTTGGTAATTATATTAACATAGCGCGGCAATAATTTTTTGCACTATACATATATGGATTGACTTATATGAATTTATTTTCTTTGAATGTATATATATTCCTAATGTGTAAAAACAGCGCTGCTAGTAGCTTATCTTCATTTGTTTTATGTACCAATCCAGACCTCAGGGCAACCTGGGCATTCCATGCTTCTTGAGATATTACTGCACAGCCTAATTAGTCCACCTGGCCAAATATCATGCTAGCCAGGAAACCCCGTTGTGGGTTCATACAGATGCTCACGACTGCACCCCCCCATATATTCATAATTTACTGTGGCTCCCCCCTTGTGATAGAAAGGGCCTATCCAACCCAATCACATGACAACTGAGGCGACTTTGGGACAGCCAAAAAGACTCCAGTGGATTTCTTTCTCTCCACTATTATCACATTTTCATAATACCTAATTTCTGCCTGGCTTTGAATCCACCAGGGTCGTTAACACCTTCCCGCCTGGCCTATTGTACAATGATGGCTGGGCGGGAGCACTGTTGTTCTGGGAGGGCGCCATATGATGTCCTCCCAGGATCAGACTACGCTCCAGCCCGATCTGTCACCCGCCGTGCCCATCGGACACAGCCGATGACAGACCACTATACTGGCCCGCTGACAGTACCATGTGACCACTGTGGCCAATCACAGCTGATCACATGACAGTGGTACACAATGGAAGGCTTTGTTACATGCCTTTCATTATGTATTATTGTGATGAGCTATATGATTGGTCACAGTCACTACATGGTACAAACAGGGCCTAACACAGCCCAGCTATACCATGTGATTTACTGCGGCCAATCACAGCTAATCACTATAGTAAACACTGAATTAGTAGTTTTCATTCAGAAAAAAAAAAAGGATTTTTAACTTACCGTAAAATCCTCTTCTCTTAGGTTCATTGACGGATGCAGTCCTCTGATGCATATCAGTGAGGTTATACCGTCCCCTACAGGAGTAGAACAACAGGCAGAAAAGATTTCTGGCTACGCCTATGGGCAGTCCCTGGAGGGTATACCCTTTCTCTTCCTGCATAGGATGTCTGTTTTGTATCAAAGCAGTGTCAGAGAAAACAACACCAACCCACTCAAAAAAAATAGAGGGGCAGGTACTGCGTCCGTCAATGGACCTAAGAGAAAAGGATTTTAAGGCAAGTTAAAAATCCAGTTTTCTCTATCGTTCATTGACAGACGCAGTCCTTTGATGCATATCAGTAGGGACGTCCCAAAGCAGTACCCAAATGAGGGGTGGGAACAGCAGAACAGTCCCCAAGGCCAACATGGCCAACCAGGCAACATAGGACTCATCACAACAACAAGATGAGGTCCACCTGAAAACCAAACAGGAACACCCTCAAGGAAGGCCAAGGGGCCCTCTAAACAGCAGCCTGCAAAACTTTGTGGCCAAAGGAAGCATCCACAGATGCCAGCACATCCACCTTATAAAATTTGGTAAAGGTGTGAACAGACAACCAGGTCACAGACTTGAACACCTGAAGCACAGATGCCTGATGGTGAAAAGCCCAGGAAGCACTAAGCGCCCAAGTAGAATGCGCCTTGACAGGGAAAGGTGGAACCTGACCCTTAATGGAATAAGTCTGCACCACTGTCTGTCTGATCCATCTGGAAATAGTAGCAGCAGACGCAGGCAGCTCTTTCTTTGGGCAATCTGTGAGCACAAAAGTGTGCGTCAGACTTGCGAAAAGACTTAGACGCCAAATACACCTTGATCGCCCGAACAACATCCAGGGTATGCAGAGCAAATTCCTTAGGATGTGTAGGCTTAGGACACAAAGAAGGTAACACGATGTCATCATTTAAGTGAAAACTGGAAACCACCTTCGGCAGGAAGGATGGACCTGGCCGAAGCACCACCTTATCCCTGTGAACCACCAGGTAAGGAGAATGACAGGACAACGCCGCCAGTTCCGACACCCTGTGCACAGAAGTGATAGCCACCAAGAAGGCCACCTTCTGAGACAAGGTAAGCAGGGGAATCTCCTGAATACTCTCAAAGGGAGGCCTCTGGAGAACGGACAGCACCAAATTAAGGTCCCAAGGTGGTAGCGGAGGTCGCACTGGAGGTACCAAGTGTCACACCATCTGGATGAAGTTACGCACCAGGGAATAGGTGGCCAACGGCCTCTGGAAGAAAATAGCCAAGGCCTGACCCTTTATAGTACTCAAGGCCAGCTTTTGATAAACTCCCCGTTGAAGGAAAGCAAAGACCCGAGCCACCGAATAGGAGCGAGGGTGGGTCCCAAGGGACTCACACCAAGCAATGTACGACTTCCATGTGCAATGCTAAATCTTCCGCAGAGTGGGAATCACTGAAGCAGACAATCCCCTGTCCTTCAGCACCTGGCTTTAAACAGCCAAGCCTTCAAAGCCAGCGACTGTAAAGCAGGATGGAAGATTGGCCCCTGAGACAGGGCGTCTGCGACAGGCCTGACCAGGTCAGAGTACCAAGCTCAATGAGGCCAGTCCAGAGCCACCAGAATGACCGGAATCCCTTCCGCCTCTATCCTGCAAAGAAGTCTTGGCAGCAACTTGAGAGGAGGAAAGGCATACATCAGCCGGTACTGGCCCCAGGGGGCCACCAGTGCGTCTGCGGCGCCTGACAGAAGGTCCTGAGAGCAGGCAACAAACCTCTGTACCTTCCTGTTGATTTGAGACGCCAACAGATCCCTGTCTGGAGTACCTCAACAAATGCACAACTGCTGAAACACCTCCGGATGCAGGGACCACTCGTCTGCATCTAAGGCCTTGCGGCTGAGGTAATCCACCTGCCAATTTTCCACTCCCGGAATGTGGACAGCGGAGAACTGGAACATGGCACTCTGCTCAATGTAGAATGCCTGCCACTTCCAGGGGCCGCAAGGACACTCTTGGTGCCCCATTGGTGATTGATATAAGCCACGACCATGGCATTGTCCAAATGAATGTGAACTGGACAACCTTCCAGACGTTCGTTTCAGTGTGCCAGGCAAAGCCGGATCGCTCTCAGCTCCAGGACATTGATCAGCAATTGAGATTCCTCTAGGGACCAGACTCTCTGAGCCGAGTCCTGATTGAGGACTCCCCCCGACCGGACAGATTGTCATGGTGACAATTGGCCAAATCCGAAGGTCCAGAGAATTCAAGGTTTTTGTTCCACTTGAGAAGAATTTCCCTTTGAAGAACCCTCATGTGGAATTGAGCGAATGGGACAGCCTCAAAGGAGGACACCATCAGTCCCAGCATCTCTCATACAGGTCCGAAGGGACGACCGGTCGTTGGACATCAACAGCTGAACCACAGACTGAAGTCTCTGGAGTTTTTCCGGGGGAAGAAACACCCTGGCTAAGGACAAGTCCAAAGTCAGGCCCAGATAGACCAGTCTCATAGAAAGGGGTCAGAGACGACTTCTGAAGATTCACAATCCACCCGAACTCCTCCAGAGTTCTCATGGTGACCGCCATGTTTGCCGTCAGCAACGCAGGGGACTCCGCACGGAGAATCAGATCATCCCGGTAACCCAGGACCGATATCCCCCACTGCCATAACAGTGCCAGGACTGGGGCCAACACCTTTGTGAAGACCAGGGGAGCGGAGGCGAGACCAAAGGGTAATGCCACAAACTGATAGTGATCCTCTCCCATGGCACAACGGAGAAACCGTTGGTGAGCGGCACAGATTGGTATGTGAAGGTAGGCATCCTTGATGTCTATGGAAGCCAGGAAATCCCCCTGATGTAGGGAAGCCACCACCGTGCGAATATTTTCCATCTTGAACTTTTGAGCGCGCACGAACATATTGGGTGCCTTCAGGTCCAGGATCGGACGCACCTTGCCCTCCTTCTTGGGAACCGTGAACAGGTTGGAATAAAACCCATAAAAGCGTTCCGCGTGTGGAACCGAAACTATCACTCCTTGCTGTAGCAGGTCCTGCACTGCCCTATAGAGCGCCCGCAAGCGATCCTGGGACAGGCGGACGTTGGAAGGGAAAATCCTGAGTGGAGGGACGGATCAAAACTTGATCTTGTATCCGGACCGCACAACCTCACGGACCCACCTGTCTGGGATCCGGGCCAGCCACAAGTCCGAGAACCGGCAAAGGCGTCCCCCCACCCCAGTCACGAGTGAGGGCGCACCTTCAGGCCTAGGGGGCCTTGTCCGCAGGCCTAGAGGAACCAGACTTCTGTTTTCCAGACCAGGGACACTTAGAACCACCCGAGGGAGTCTTAAAGGGCTTTGCCTTATCGGCTGCCCCCGAGGAACGAAAGTATTTTCTGTGAGCCGAAAAGGATGGACCCCACCTACGCAGAGAGTCCTTACCCTTGCAAGCCTGCAGAAGAAAAGTACTCTTACCCCCTGTAAGACCTTTAATAATGTTGTCCAGGGTAGCCCCAAACAGACAGCCCCCTTGAAAGGGAAATCCGTCAAGGCCTTCTTAGAAGTCTGATCCGCAGACCAACACTTCAGCCAGAGAATACACCTGATGACCACTGCCGAAAACCGACAGGCCACCCAACAGGGAAACAGTGTCTAGCGGGGCATCATAAGCAAATTGCAGCCCCTGCACCATCTGGTCCAACAGCTCCCCAAAGGCCTGCCCTCCACGCCTATACAGCCACCGTCTGTGTGACAAGGTCCGTAGTAAAAGTAGGCCACAGTGCAGTCCCTGCCAGAGCCTCCGCCTTCCTATACTCTGGATCCTTAAAGGTGGTACCTACCACTCCTTCACCAGAGACTCCTCAAAGGGGTAGCGTTTAGTAATCCGTCTAGACACCCCAGGGGAAAGTTTCGGCCGGTCCCATTCTTTTGCAAGTAGGCCAACAAAATAAGTGGGGAAAGGAAAAACTTTTCCACCCTGGAAGGCTTATAGGTGCCAAAGGCAACCGGCGCCCCAGGAGCGACAATCGCATCCTCCAATTTCAGGGTTTCATGCACAGAAACAACCAGTGCCTTATCTTGCGCAGCAGTATAGGTAGAAATCTCATCCTTACTATCAAAGGAGGCAGGGGGTGGGGTACCAGACCTGGCTGGGGTACCCACGTCTGCGGTGGCTGAGTCAGACTCAGAATCTGAGACATCAGATGAGGCAGGGGGTCTAAAGGCCACCTCCACCCGACACACAAATGCTTCCAGAACCACTGAAATTGCATTGGTGGACAGTTGAGATCAGAAAGGCCCTGCGGCCTCCGTAAGGGGGTCAGGTGGGGACACATGGTCTTAAGGGTCCATGTCGCACTAGTAGTTTTTTTTTTGTATATGAAAAGAGCGGTCCTACAGTGCTACAGCACCCCCTAGAGGTCAGGCATGTGCTGAAACCCCCCCAGAGAGAGAGATTATGCCCCCAGTAACTCACTGGCCCCAGATAGCAGCAATCGGATTAGGAACGTCTTCACGTGTCAGCGGCGGCTCAGTAAAAGGAAGTGAGCCAGGAAGCTGCCTGGGGTGAAGGGAGGGGCTCCTCCCACCAAAAAAGGCCTCCAGGCACACCCACCAGCTTTCACAGCAAAGAATCCACCGCAAAATGGTCGAAAATGGGTGTACCAAGATGGCCACCATCATAGCAGCAGACGTGGCTACAAGAAAATGGTGGCCCCGTGCGGCGAGCGCAGTAACCAGGACCCACAAGGGGACCCCCCGCCAGCCCTCCTAACACCATCCAGCTGGAGGAACTCACCAAGGCCCCCCCTGCACGATCGACTGAGCACCGCGCACGGCGCACCACCCGGCCCCCATGCGGCCTGAAAACGTGGTCCCAGCCCCAGGCAGGCCGAAACAGTCCCCCACGTGGGAGCGAAGGGGGAGGGGGGACGGGAGGCACAACAGGACAGAGGGAAACCCAGGAGTGTGAGGGTCCGACCATCCCAGGGAGGGGCCTGCGTTCACTCCAAAATCCGCCAGGGGAGGGGGGGGAACGTTTACTCACCGCTCCAGGAACACAGGCGGGCACCATCTCCTGATAGGACCCCTCTCCGCCAAAGTGGGGGGGCTGTCGGCCAAATAGGAACACTGCGACATAGGCCTGGACCCTGTCCTGTGCAACCTGGCGAGACATTTATCTCATGGGGCCAGTCCCCGTCCAGTGGGACTATGTCGCGACCGACCCAGCGCGGAGCTAAGTCCTGCACGCGCTAGCTGGCCAGCTGCGGTGACCACTGGATCTAGATTATCCAGCCGTTGCCCAGATCCGGCATTGTTGCTTGAAGATCTCACAGGAAAAAATTCCGGAGAAAAAGGCTAGTTAATAAAAAATCAACATAAAAAAATACTTTTATGGCAGGACCAAAGATCCCAGCAAGGAACTAGGTCCTTACTCCTGACTAGGCAGATTAAAACTGACATCCTATGCAGGAAGAGAGAGGGTATACCCCCAGGGACTGCCCATAGGCGTCCTGCGTCCGTCAATGAACGATAGAGAGAAAAAACGGTAAAGTTCACAATTATAAGCAATCACAGTGTGTAAAATTATATATAGGTACCATACTGAGATGGTTTCCTTTTTTGTTCTTGAGGTCATTCCTCGTGATCCTAGGGGGGGCAATTGGGATAAGCGGATCCTACAGCACGAAACGCTATGGATCGAACGCCTAAATGCCCTTACACCCCCTGGATTGATTGAGGTCAACTCATACAAACATTTTCTATGAAATCTACATATATATATTAGTTACATATTGGTAATGTTTTCCCGGCAAGTGCTGTCTTTTGGATCATTTCTCGATGGATTCTCCCCTACCTCTACTTTTCCCATTCCCTTCCTCCCCTTGGCTTTATTCAATACTTCCTTCCCCCATTTTCTATACTTCGAGTACCCTATATAAAAGCTATATATCCTTTATTCCAATTATGGTTAATTAATATCTTGCTTTTTGATGTTGTATATATATATTTTTTTCTATTTCGTGTATACAGTAAACCCCCCTCCATTGCGGGGGTTACGTTCCGGACCCAGCCGCGAAAAGTGAAATTCCGCGAAATAGAAAAACCCTATTAAAATGCATTGTAGGCATGTTTTTTTTACTGTCACTGTACGTGTAGAAGCATTTTAAGGTCTTTAAACACACTTTTAAAACAATAGAAACTCATTTAAACACATAAAAGATACTAAGAGACATAGCAAGAGCTATGGAAAACACAAAAATATTTCATTTTTAATGATTTATATAGTAAAATAACATTACAAAAAAAACCGCGAATTACCGGGACCGCAAAAACTGAACCGCGATGGAGCGGGCGATTACTGTAATGTTTCATTATTTCTAATTTTTGTATTACATAATAATACATTCATCATGCATAATCTTACTGATGTCTCTTAGTGATTCTTTAATTGCTATTTGCAGCCTTTTTAAGGGTTCTGCGGTATTTGCCAGTCCTTTTTCCCACATTCCCAATGGCCACCTTGGTTTCTGGGGTTTCATCTGGGGCGGGCTGCTTCCTTCTTGGCCGGATGGATTCCCTCCATGGTAGGTATGCTATCCCGCAACCCGGAACTATTTTGTTTCCGGTTTCTGACAGGTTGAGTGCAGTGGATGGGTGGCTCTCCTCCGCCCTATTTCCCGCTGCTCACCAACCAGCTACGCATGCCATGCGGGTTTGGGTCCGGTCGCGTCACACGCCGGTAGGCATGGCCGGCCGGCTTGGAGTCCTTATATACCAGCACTCACTTCATTGCAAACTCTCGGCCATGACTATACTGGATGGGACAACAGGACTGTGCACTTGATATCCACACTGGTGAGATCTTCTTAGAGCGTTACCTCTCCCTCTAGATCGGGCACTTTTTTGGCTTTTCATGGTGTTTGATTACCCTCTTACATTTGTATTTAACAGCCTCCACGCCTCCCTGTCTTGATTGGCGGGGGACACTCGTCTCTGAAGCGCAGCCTTCATATACCTTTTTGTCCATTTGGATTGCATGGTTACTTTTTACATTGGTAAGATCCTGCTGGGACAATATATTTATATACATATATACACCATTCCTTATATACATTTAAAGTCCTAACCAGCACGCAAACATGCTGAATCATCCCTCTTTTTTTCTGTTTATTTACAGTTCTTGTTTTTGATATTCTTTTTAGATGGCGGGTCACGCATGCCCCCTCTTTTTTTAGGCGTTGGTAATATAAACCTTCGTTTATTGCTTATCTTCATCAACCCATCCAGTCTCTAGGCCATTTTTTCATGATTTGAGTTATTCTCCTTGGTGAGTAATTTATTCGTTTTCATTCTTTGATATCTATACTTAACAGTTACATATATATATTTTTTATATTCTTAATAATTATATCCTTTTATACACAACAACCAATGTTGCAAGACAGAATTTTTATCCAATATTAATCACGACATGCAGTTTTGCGTGATTTTATATCCATTTCTATCATATTATATGTCAATGCATTTTTTGCAACCACTAATCTTTATATCTATCTATCTATCTAGGACTCCCATACTCGCCTTGGGGGCATTTTTGATATCTGTCCTGGCTAAATTAGGGGGCCTCCTTCCCCATTTTATCTCTGGGACCAATCTGGCCATCTGGGAACACTGTGGACACTAAGATCACCTTTAAGCTATGTATGTATTTAACATATAACAATATTCGGCTGGAGGTCTTTTCCTTCCTGGCCGCTGAACCCATTTTATAATATATTTTAAAATATATATATATATTAATAAAAAAATAAATATTTAAAACTTTTATTTTTTTTGCAAACTGTCACCAGTCAGTATCCCTGATCACTGCCACACAAGTTATATGATGACGCTATACTGCACTGGTGACAGTATGTAGAACCTTTTTTAAATCCTTTTTTTTTTTTTTTTTTTAATATCTTCATTGTTTGTGACAAAAAATTAAAACTTCAAAAAACTCACAATGCCTCTTAATAAATACCTTGGACAGCCTACTTTCCAAAAAAGGGGGTTATTTGTACTGTCCTGGCATTTTCGTGCCTCAAGAAATGAGATAACATGAAGCCATCAGTACATCATGATTGATCAATTTTTCAGATATTTAGGTATACCATAGTTTGTGGACTCTATAACTTTCCTACAGACTAAATAATATACACTGATTTTAGTTATTTTCAAGAAAGAAATGTATAAGTATACATTTTGGCCTTAATTTCTAAAGAAAGATTATTTATTTGCAAAAGTTTATAACAGAAAGAAAGAAAATTGCGTTTTTTTTTTATACTTTTTGGTATTTTTTCGTTTGTTTTGAAAGAAATAAAAAAAAAAACAGTGGTGATTAAATACCATCAAAAGAAAGCTCTATTTGTGTGAAATAAATGATAAAAATTTTGATATGACTACATCGTTGCATGACCCGCACAATTGTCATTCAAATTGTGACAGAGCTGAAAGCTGAAAAGTGGCCTGGGCAGGAAGGGGGTAAAAGTGTCCGGTACTGAAATCCAGGTACCTAGAGTTTAAATATTATGTGTTGTCTACATTGCATATAGATGGAAGCCCTTTTACCTTTACACAGATGAAAATGTAAAAATGATCCCCACTCAGCAGGTTGATCTCACTCCTACACAATCTTCTAACAACCAAACATACACCTCACCTATCGAACTACATATCTAAATGGAAACGGGACCTACAGCAAATGCTAGACCAAATGCACTGGGACCAGATCTGGGCTTCCATGAAATCAAACTTCAGAAACGCGGAGGAGACCAATTACAAATTGCGGTTTTGGTGGTATATGGTCCCCAGGAGATAGCACAGGTTTGTCCTGGTATTGGATCCTTCTTACATATCTGGTGGACATGTCCTGTGGTTCGACAAGTGTACCAACTCCTCCACACTATTTGACCCAACCCACATATTGAATCCACTGAGGTCTTACTAAACCATAAGTGAGAGGGGATTTCTAAATCTCAATATACCCTTATGACTCATATTCTCACAGCCACCAAACAAGTCCTTGCAAAGGCTTCGTTATCACCATACACTTCCATCTTGGAGGTTAAATCCAAAGTCCATTGGACCCTAACTCCAGAATACTATACCCAAGATCTGTCAAGTCTGGGACCCCTGGATCACTACACTTCTCCTGGAAAATTTAGAGTGCAGATTACCGGAATTGTGATAACCCGCCTTATGGTACACCGACACCAATAACCCTGGAACCCCGCAGACCGACTCCATCCCTACCTCTTCTCGCCCGACTCATACCCTTCCCCCAACCCCCCCCCCTCTATCTTCTTCTAATTCTTTAGCTCTTCCTTTCTTCTCGACTATACAAGCTCCATATATGACCAAGATAGATACTTTGTCCAAACTTTTGCATTTTTACGATTGATCCTACAACCATAACTGTTAGCTTATGCACATGTTTATTTACTTTCCGCTGCTTGTGTAAAGAGTTTCTACTGTATACCTCGGGTACTTCTTTGTACATTCAAAGTGTCTATGAAGCTTCTTTTATACATTCTACATTGTTACTTTTGGAAATTCAATAAAGATTATGGGACAAGAAATAAGATCACCAACAACTGACAGGTGGAGGAGCTTTGTCCGTTTCTTTATCAAAGATGTTAAAATAAATTAGATCAATTGTATGTAACTATACATATGCATTATGGGATTAACTGTGAACAATCATAAATATACAATATTAGCTCTTTGCTGTCATTACATTTACCTAGAATCTGGTGATGAACTTAGTGTCGTCACTCTTGGAGGATCCTTTTCAAATGTCTTGTTCCCGGCACAACATACAATCTGGGTTCTTTCTATATGAAAAACATAAATATCTCTTATTGCAATTATAAAAACACATGATAGCTAGTTAAGAGCACACAGTGCTGAACATTTACATTTTTATTGCATTCTGTGCTCTTGTGACCTAAAATTAAAAAAATATCTCCATTATGTTGTCCCAAGAAACTACATAGGGCATTGACATATAGCACTTACAAATTACTTATTTAATATTACCACATAATGGTGAGCAGGCTTAGCTTTACAATATTGAAAACAAATTTGCACATTTCTAAACAAAATTATTATACAAATGAATTCCACCATTTATGTCAGCCCTGTAATATATATATATATATATATATATATATATATATATATATATATATATATATATATATATATATATATATATACACTATTTGTATTAGTCTATCTATCCTAAGTCTTTTTTTTTAACTTCCTGCACAATGAGTATAGAGAAAATCTAATTTTCTTGATATAGATGCCCCCCCCCCCCCCAAAAAAAAAACACTAAAAGTACAGTTGCATGCAGCTCTGCATAGTTAACACTGAGCACATTACACTCAAAGCAAAATGTTTATTGTATACTTACAATTTGTCTTTTTTTGCTTCTGGATCACCTGTTGCACCAGGAACACAGCCATCTCGCTTAAGCTGCCCCATTGGTAAGGCTACAACACCAGTGCCTTCCAGGGAGCTGTTGTAGCTAATATGCGAGATCTTGCAAGATTTTGCAAAGTCTCACTATATCTCAGGAAACCGTAAATTATTTTTTTAAGCACAGATAACGTGGTATTGCTGTATGTGCAAAGTGGCAGATACAAAGCTATGCATAAACGATTAAAATCCAGCGAGATTTTGTTAATTCATTCATAGATCTGTTTATGCTTCCTGCCTACATAACATTTACTATGCATGCATGAGATGTGGCACAGATTCATTGATGAGCCAGCCCAAAGAATGAGGAAAAGGAAGCCAGCCACCAAAGTCACTGTGTAATTTAAAAATGGTGGCATGAGATTTTCATCATACTGTGACTTGAAAAAGTACTCATACTCCTTGATATTTTCCACATTTTGTCATGTTACGACTCAAAACGTGAATGTATTTTATTGGGATTTTATGTGATAGACCAACACAAAGTGGCACATGATTGTGAAGTGGATGAAAAATAATAAATGGTTTTTACATTTTTTTTTACAAATAAATATCTCAAAAGTGTGGCGTGCATTTGTATTCAGCCCCCCTGAGTCAATAAATTGTAGAACCACCTTTTGCTGCAATTACAGCTCCAAGTCTTTTTTGGGTATGTCTCTACCAGCTTTGCACATCTAGAGAATGACGTTTTTGTCCATTCTTCTTTGCAAAATATCTCAAGCTCTGTCAGACTGGATGGAGAGCGTCTGTGAACAGCAATTTTAAAGTCTTGCCACTGATTCTCAAATGGATTTAGGTCTGGACTTTGACTGGGTCATTCTAATACATGTATATGCTTTGATATAAACCATTCCATACCTCTGCCTGTACGTTTAGGGTCGTTGTCCTGCTGGAAGGTAAGCCTCCGCCCCAGTGTCAAGTCTTTTGCAGACTCTAACAGGTTTTCTTGGCTCCATCAATCTTTCCATCAACTCTGACCAGCTTCCCTGTACCCGATAAAGAAAAGCATCCCCACAACATGATGCTGCCACCACCATCCACGGTGGGGAGGGTGTGTTAAGGGTGATGTGCAGTGTTAGTTTTATGCCACACATAGAGTTTTTCTTTTAGGCCAAAAAGTTAAATTTTGGTCTCATACGCCATTTGCTGTGTTCCCCACATGGCTTCTTGCAAAAAGGACTTCTTTCGGCTTACTTTCAACAATGGCTTTTTTCTTGCCACTCTTCCATAAAGTTCATCTTTGTGATATAAATAAGTTAATAAAGTGCAATAAAGTCCAAAATTCAGTTTTTTCTGTTTTTACCAAAAATAGTGAAAAGTGCTCAACAATAATATTCCATTGGTGATTTATAAAGTGCAGGTGCTGGATTCCCTTTGAAAACGTCACCGGATGTGACGAACCGCGTCAGGACGTGAAACGCACAACGTGACGTGCATTGGAACGCAAGCCGGATTTACCTCCGCTCGCCACTCTGCATGGTTTATACCATTGAGTCACAGAAGCATATAAAATGATTTCTGCCGATCTTTGCCGAACGGTGCTAATTTGTTTTTTGGAAACTTTGTCACATTTTATGGAATAAATCCTTTTAAAAAACAATATTATACTATCTGGAGCCTCTTATCCTTTTCTTTTAAATAACACCATACGCTGTCCTATGGAGTGGTGAGGAGGAAACCATCACCAGCACAGCCAGGAGACATCTAAAGGGGACCTACCGACAGGCTTGATTGGTCTCAGTATCGTAGGGTATATGAGACCCACTGCATTCAGTAAGTCACCCATCTTTTAAACTATACCGGGAAGAAGGAATCCAGCACCTGCACTTTATATATCACCAATGGAATATTATTGTTGAGCACTTTTCACTATTTTTGGTAAAAAACAGAATTTTGGACTTTATTAACTTATTTATATCACAAAGATGAACTCTTAATAACTATACATATATTTTTTAAGTCTCTGGAATTATTGAAAATACATTTTTAATTATTGTTTGCACATATTTTGCACACTTGCACAAAGATGAACTCTAAATGATTATATTTTTTTTAGTCTTTGCAATTATTAAGATTACACCAGTAAATTTTGTTTGCACACAATCTTGCACATTTGCACAATTTTTAGCAAGCGCTGTAGATAGCCCCTACCAGGACTATTTTCATATACATTTTATACTACTGCTGCTGCTAATAAATCACAGTTTGTCACATTATTTAATATTTATATTTTTATAATTAATTACAAACTCCTAGGCGCGGGGAGTACCCCCTTTTTTTTAGGTGTTACTTTCTATATATACTCTTCCATAAAGGCCAGATTTGTGGAGTGCGTGACTAATTGTTGTCATGTGGACAGATTCTCCCACCTGAGCTGTGGATTTCTGCAGCTCCTTCAGAGTTACCATGGGCCTTTTGGCTGCGACTCTGATTAATGCTCTCCTTGCCTGGCCTGTCATTTTTGGTGGATGGCCATGTTTTGTAGGTTTTCAGTTGTGCCATACTGTTTTCATTTTCAGATGATGGATTGAACAGTGCTCAGTTTTGACATGTTCAAAGCCTGGGATATTTTTTTTATAACCTAACCCTGCTTTACACTTCTCAGCAACTTTATCCCTGGCCTGTTTGGTGTGTTCCTTGGCCTTCATAATGTGGTTTGTTCTCCGAGTGCATCACAGAACAGCTGTATTTATACTGAGCTTACATTACACACAGGTGGATTTTATTTACTAATTAGGTGACTTCTGAAGGCAATTGGTTCCACTAGATTTTAGTTTGGGGTATCAGAGCAAATACAAATGCACGCCACACTTTTCAGATATTTATTTGCAAAACATTTTGAAAACCATTTATCATTTTCCTTCCACTTCACAATTATGTGCCACTTTGTGAAAAATACCAAATTAATAGCCGCGCTCCCACGTATTTTTCACAATTTCAGGCTTGCTAGCCTCACAACCAGCTGCTTTAAGTTTGTAATCACAATATTTCAATTTTACCTATATAATTTATGTTATTTCACCAATTTCATGAATTTGTTTTGTTTTTATATATGGTTTGACGTTATACACTATAACACACTGTTGGGTTTTGAAACTGGTAAAATCCAGAGTGCGCATGTTGAGGTCACACAACCTTTTTCTTAAAAATGTGCCACTGTGTTGTTGGTCTGTCACCCAAAATCTCAATTAATCCCATTTATGTGAAACATTTCAAGGGGTATGAATACTTTTTCAAGGCATTGTATAATGGACAGAGCCATGATATTTAGGAATTTATATACAGTATACTGTAAGCATGTAATCCTTTAGGATTTTCCTAGAGATAGTCCATATGAATATATAGTTGGGGTGGGGCGGTGAAGGGGAGTCCGCTTTGAGGTTGGCTGCAACACCTACAATGAAGTAGTTTGTCTTTATCAGGTCCTTGGCAGTAAGTGGTAAACCAAGTAAGGGTTTTCAAATGAAGCCATTTTTTAACAAAACTTCTTTGCTGATTAATAAAAGAGGACAGTAATCTCTTACTGGCATCCGGTGTGTCTGTCTTCTAGTTCCTTCATAATGACTAGAGCTGAAACAACTAATCGTCAAAATCGATAATAATCGATAATTACAATCGTTGTCAACGATTGTCATTATCGATTAGTTGATCCTCCGATTAGTTGCGCTGCATTCTTTCCCTGCCTTTCTCCTCTGTGAAGCCGTCGGCTGCACTTGCTGTCTCTCACAGCTCTGCACTTCCGTGACCTCCCCCTCCCTCCTCCTTTCCTCTCTGCCTTTCCTCTCCGCCCATTTCCTGACGTCAGTGAGGGAGTCAGTGAGTCATATCGAGGGAGAGAACTCAGAAGCAGCAGCACAACACAACGTGAGTGTCCCGAGATTACAGTGCTACAGTCACAGTGTTGTGTGACTCCTGTCCATGCAATGCAGCCCTGCCAAACAATAAAAAGCTTATCCAGATAAGAGTTAATAGTCCTTATAAAGTGCAATATTATAATAGAAAAATAAGTGATTAAAAACGTCCATATAGCACATATAGGGGGTCTTTTTATGCTCCCTATTTCATATCTCTGGCTGACATGGATGGTTTTATTCACTTATTTTTCTATTATAATATTGCACCTTATAAGGAATATTAACTCTTTTATCTAGATAAGTGTTTATTTATAGTATATAGGAGCTTAATTAAAAAAAAAAAAAAGTTTTGGTATAAGTCCCGGTTCACACTTCTGCGATGCGGGAATGCTGCGAATATGCAGCGTGTTCCCGCATCGCATCCGCACATCTGGCAGTTCACACTGCCATATGCGATACGCAGGGAGTGTCAATTAAAAGTTAACAACACCCCCAGTTTGATTGCATATCGCAGTGCGATCTGCAAGTATGCACAGAATCGGATCGCACAAGTGCCAACCACTGTGCGATCCGATTTTGATGCGGCTCAAAAAATGGCTCCTGTGCATCTTTGGTGCGGATGCAGTGCGAATTCAGCCATACAAAAAGTGTATGGCTGAAATTCGCACCGCACACGAGATCGCATGTAATGAAGGAGCAGTGCGCTCCGAATTACATGCGATCACCGCAGCCGCACAAGTGTGAACTGGCACTCAAAGTACTGGGAGCATTATGTGCCCTGCAAATGTTACTTGATTTTATTCCCACACAATGCTCCATCACTGGTGTTGCCGGGGGGAGTAAACAGTGCCCCATCACTGGTGTTGCCGGGGGGAGTAAACAGTGCCCCATCACTGGTGTTGCCGGGGGGGGGGGGGACAGTGCCCCATCACTGGTGTTACCGGGGGGAGTAAACAGTGCCCCATCACTGGTGTTGCCGGGGGGAGTAAACAGTGCCCCATTACTGGTGTTGCCGGGGGGAAACAGTGCCCCATCACTGGTGTTGCCGGGGGGAAACAGTGCCCCATCACTGGTGTTGCCGGGTGGAAACAGTGCCCCATCACTGGTGTTGCCGGGGGGGAAACAGTGCCCCATCACTGGTGTTGCCGGGGGGGAAACAGTGCCCCATCACTGGTGTTGCCGGGGGGAAACAGTGCCCCATCACTGGTGTTGCCGGGGGGAAACAGTGCCCCATCACTGGTGTTGCCGGGGGGGAAACAGTGCCCCATCACTGGTGTTGCCGGGGGGGAAACAGTGCCCCATCACTGGTGTTGCCGGGGGGGGGAAACAGTGCCCCATCACTGGTGTTGCCGGGGGGGGGGGGGGGAACAGTGCCCCATCACTGGTGCTGCCGTGGGGGGGGGGGGGGAAGTGCCCCATCACTGGTGTTGCCGGGGGGGGGCAATGCCCCATCACTGGTGTTGCCGCGGGGGGTGGGGGGGGTTAACAGTGCCCCATCACTGGTGTTGCCGGGGGGCGGGGGGTTATTCATCAACTTAACACTGCAGTGCATGTAGATGTTGAAGAATAGTTTTTTTTTAACTTTACATAACTAAATTGCACTCAGTCTCCGAAAAATTTTTTAACTTCTAGCTGCAAAAAAAAACAAAAAAAAAACGCATTATAAAAATGGCTGAGGATGCTGACACAATGACTGCAGAAAAAAGGGTGCGACCCAAGTCTTCACAGGCATGGGAGCATTTTAATTTAAATGACGCAAAGAAGGTGGTCACCTGTAAAATTTGCAAGATGGAACTTGTATGGCACGGAAGCACAACAATGATGCACGAGCACATGAAACGGAAACACGTGGGCTTCACAGAGGTAGGCGAAACATCAGGACAGTAAGTTAAACCCAAATGATATATTGTGTTACACAGAAATAGCTTTTCCTGCATACTGTACTAAGTTATCATTCATATATTCTTCATTGCAGAAAGAAACAGCGCACCATGACAGAGTTTGTGCAGCTAAATCCTCCGTGCACTCCCCGAAAATCAGCAATTATAACGGATTCAATTATGAAAATGCTAGTCACTGACATGCGGCCACTGTCCATGGTTGAAGACCGAGGATTTAAAAGCATGATCAGTGTACTGAACCCTGGATATACTCTTCCATCAAGAACCCATTTTACTAAACTTGTGGAGAGAAAGTACCAGGAGGCATTTCAGAATGTGAAGGATGCAATCAGCGCTAATGAAAGCAGAATTGCCTTTACTGCGGACATATGGACAAGCATAGCGACTGAGGCTTTCCTTGGCATTACATGCCACTACATAGGGGAGGGGTGGAAGATGATTTCTATCTCCCTCACTACGATGCCTCTGGAAGACAGACATACAGCAGCAAATATTGCAGAATGGTTAGAGGAGGTCGCTGCAAAATTTGAAATTCCAGCTCAGAAAATAATTGCCATTGTCCATGACAATGGTGCAAATATTGTAGCTGCTGCCAAAATCCTGGAGGACACGCATGGTTGGACCAGTATCCGCTGCACTGGCCACACCTTGCAGCTGGTGATCGGTGCTGCTCTGAAGAATTCGGGAATTGAGAGAGCTGTTAGTGCTGCAAGAGGACTAGTTGAACATTTTAAAAAAAGTGAGCTAGCCAGCAGCAAATTAAAAGAGAAGCAGAAGCAAATGGGTACACCTGAGCACAAGCTTCTTCAAGATGTAAGCACAAGATGGAATAGCACTTACTATATGGTTGACAGACTCATTGAACAAAGGTGGCCGGTAACTGCAACTCTGTCTGACCCATCAGTTACACAAAGGGGCAAACATTATCTGGACTTAAAACCAGACCAATGGAGTATTCTTGAAGAACTTTCCACTGCTCTTAAGCCCTTTGAATGCTGTACTGTATTCATGAGTGGCCAAGAATATGTTACCCTATTATCCGTGCCTGCACTAGTGAAGGGGCTGTTGCGGTCCAATGAAGGTGCTTCTTTTGAATCATCTCCGCTGAAGACCTTCCAAGCCACTGCAACAGAACAGCTTCAAAGCAGATGGAAGGGGGTCCTTTTTGAACAGGTCCCGAACACAGTAATTCTTTCCTCTGCCCTGGACCCAAGATTTAGAAGATTAAAATTTTTATCACCAGAGCAAGTTATTAATGTACAGGCAAAAGTACAGACAGAGGCGCTTGCTTTAAGAAGGGAGATGCAGCAGCAAGCAACCACTTTGCCTGCAACTAGAGTTGCTGAGCCTTCAACATCTCTACTTGATTCACTCCTTGAGTCTGGGGGCAGCAGTGAAGAGGAAGAAGGGGAACTTGAGGAGGATATTCATACGCAAGTAAGGAATGAAGTTCAGGCCTATTTTGCAGAGAAGCCACTTGCCAAGGAGGGAAACCCTTTGAATTGGTGGAAGGGTAACCAAGAGAAATATCCTACCTTGGCAAAACTAGCAAAATCCTTCTTGTGCATCCCAGGCACCTCCACTCCATCAGAGCACCTCTTTTCTGCTGCAGGCAACATCGTTTCCAAAAAGAGAGCCAGCCTGAGCCCTGAGCACGTGGACATGTTGACATTTTTACATTCCAATGCAAAGTTTCTTGAACAGTTATAGTCCAAGTCCACCTTTTTTTCCGAATGTTTGTTGTTTTTGTACTGCTTTATAAAAATTTGCATAGTTGTGTAATGTTAATTGTAGAGTTTACGTTTTTGTTTCTGCAGTTTGTGTGTAACACTCTGTTTGTTCATTATTATTTTAAATAAATGAAAAAAAAGGCATATTGAGTTTTTTATGATTTTATCCGATTAATCGAAAAAATAATCGGCAACTAATCGATTATTAAAATAATCGTTAGTTGCAGCCCTAATAATGACCATGGCAAATGTGATGATCTTAGCATGTTTGCAAATGTAAACACATCTAATTTTGATATCTATACACAATGGATACCCTGACACCTATTTGTAGTGTAATCTTTGACTGGAACCAGGTATACAGGACTGGTTAAAGGGGCGTGTCCAAAGGGTGGCAATAAATAATGTATACTCAGACTGGACTGGGGTGGAAAGTGTGGTCCCCCAAGGCTCAGTCCTGGGACCAATCTTGTTCAATTTATTTATAAATAGCATTGAGGACGGGATAAGTAGCTCAATATCAGTTTTTGCAGATGACACTAAATTGAGCAGGGCAACAACTTCACATAGCAAAGCAGGAATTCTACAGAGCGACCTGAAAAAAAAAATCGCAGAGTGGGCAACTACATGGCAAATGAGGTTTAATGTGGAGAAGTGTAAGGTTTTGCATTTGGGGACCAAAACATAAAAGCACAATACACCTTAGGGGGGGTACCTCTGGGGGAATCAAAGGAGGGGGGGCGGCCTCTAACGGCTATTTTTTTCCACACCCCCAAATAGGATAGTGCGCAGAGGGGGGGGGCGTTTGATTATAGCGCATAGTGCACGTTAGTGCTGACACTGTAGTGTCCACACTCTTGTGTCTACCATGGAGGAGATTAGGGTACTCTCATTGAATACTAAAGGACTCAACCAACCAGAAAAAAGACGTATGCTTTGGGAGGATTTGAGACGTATGAAAGTGGATATAGCTTTGATTCAAGAGACTCATTTTAGAACTAATAAATTTCCAATCTTACAATCCAGACATTTTCCTCATGTGTACCACTCTACTAATGAGGAATCTAAGTCTAGGGGAGCATCTATTCTTATTACAGACAGATTACCCTGGATATACCGAGACTCTATTGTGGACCCTAGAGGTCGTTTTGTCTTGGTAAAAGGCTTGGTAGGGGAAGCTTTGATTACAGTGGTATCCCTATATGCACCAAACTATCCGCAAGATTTGTATTTATCCCAGAATCTGGATAAATTGGCAGATTTTGTTGAGGGACAATCGATAATGCACAACTCCACTCAGTAATTGATACCTCAATAGGCAATATCACGTGGTCAGACCATGCCCCCGTGATCCTTAGATATTCACTGGGGAGGATGTCATCAAACTCCTCAAAGGTGTGGAAATTGAATGAAAGTATATTAGAAAGTCCTGGGGTGTTAGCGGAAGTAACAGAGGCCCTTAGGGAGTACTTTAGAATTAATGATACGGACGATTGCAATACCGGCCTACTATGGGAAGCCCACAAACCCGTTATACGTGGCATACTGATCAAACATGGGGTACGCATTAAAAGGGAGAGAGAGAGCACCCTCCAGTCGTTGCTGGCTAGGCAACAAAAAGCGGAAGCATGCTATAAACATGCTCAAACACCAAACAATACGCAGGAGCTGGTTACTATCCGCCGACAGATTACGGACATACTCCATGATAGAGCAAAAAAGGCTATCCAAAGAGGAAGGAAAATAGGATACGAGGTGGGAGACAAATGTGGGAAGGCATTAGCAAATGCAGTACGTGACCTTAGGACTTCATCATATATTACGCAGGTGAAGAATAAGCAGGGTAAGAAACTAGTGATGCCAACTCAGATGACGCAGGTTTTTCGCAAGTTCTTTAAAGACCTTTATAATCTCCCAGTTTCTACCCCGGACTTGGCCCAGGTGAAGGAATATATTGCGAACTCAGTGATGCCTCGGCTATCCTTAGAGGTGACGGAAAAACTCGAGGCACCCATAACACAATCAGAAATGCTTCAGATTATTAAATCAATGAAACCGGGTAAGGCGCCTGGACCGGACGGGTTCACTCAGTTATATTACACCTCTTTTTTTTCAGAATTAGGCCCACACTTGGAAAAGCTTTTTAATTCCGCCAGAGAAGGACCAGCCTTTCTTAAAGAAACTCTGAAAGCACATATCACTTTAATCCATAAGGAGGATAAGGACCCAGCAGACTGTAGTAGCTACAGACCGATTTCCCTTTTAAATTTTGACTTAAAATTTTTTACAAAGTTACTGGCAGCACGATTGTCCCAACATGTACAACCGCTGATACATTTAGACCGAGTTGGGTTTATACTTAATAGAGAGGCTAGGGACAACACAATCAAGACCCTTAACCTAATTCATGTTGCCTCTAATGCCCGCAAGCCGAGAATTTTTCTAAGTACGGATGCCGAGAAGGCATTCGATCGGGTTAACTGGGACTTTATGATTGCATCCTATTCCATGCCATCTGCACAGGTTAAGGTAAATGGTTTTCTTTCAGATCCCTTCCCCATTAGTAATGGGACACGTCAAGGTTGCCCCTTGTCATCCCTTTTATTCGCGTTGGTTTTAGAACCCTTCTTATGTAAAATACGTAGTCACCTGGATATCTGGGGTATTTCGGTGGGTGGAGTACAAACACAAGATATCGGCATATGCGGACGATCTGCTGTTTTCACTAGCTAACCCGATGATATCACTACCTAACTTATTGCAGGAATTTGACATATATGAGAAATTCTCAAATTTTAAAATGAATTTTGTCAAGTCTGCGGTGATGGGAGTACATTTAACTATACCTATGCGAGAGTCGATTCAAAAGAACTTTAAATTTAAATGGCCGGAGCAAGCTATTCACTATCTAGGAACTAATATACCAACTAAATTAAGTCAACTATTTACTTTGAATTTTCCTCCACTTATGGCTCTGACACGGACACTGTTAGAGAAATGGCAGAAGGGACTACACATTCGTGGTTTGGGAGGTGTAATCTTCTCAAAATGTGCATCCTTCCAAAGTTCCTATATTTATTTCAAACTCTACCATCCCAGATTCCACTGAAGTTTTTTAATCAGGTAAACACCCTATTTTTAAAGTTCATTTGGCCACATGGGAAACCACGGATATAAAAAAATTGGTTGAGCCCTCCGAAGAGAATGGGAGGGATCGCTTTACCTGATATTAGGAAGTACTATCTAGCCGTCCACCTAGGTAGAGTGGTAGACTGGGGCTGCCACTTTAACGCCAAAATTTCAGTTCAGATAGAGCAAGCACAGACCCTTGTGGCTTTGAGTAGGGCCCCTTGGATGTGGAGGGAATGCCCTTCGGCGTTGAAGACACATCCTCTGATAGGTGCGACACTGAGATCGTGTGAGGCAATTCGACTAAAACAGAGGTTATTCTCAAGAGACTCCCCACTCTACCCAATCTTAGGTAACCTTAAATTTGAGCCAGGACTATCATCTAGTCGCTTTGTGAATCTGCGTAGAACCGTTTTTTTTCCAGGTAACACATTTCCTGATAGAGGATAGATGGCCTACGCTATCAGAACTGACAGAGGCACAGGGTCCTTACATTCTAGCGTTATGGCAGGCTTTACAATTGTGTTATTTTCTAGGTTCGCTCTCGCCACCAAGTATTTATAACCGACCTCTTACGGAGTTTGAGGATTACTGCTCTAGACAAGGCCAGAAGAAGGGCACTTTGTCATAAATGTATGGCCTACTTGTTACCCCTCTGACTCAACCGGTTGTACCCTGGATCCGTAAGTGGGAGATTGAGATGAGTAGAACATTCTCACCAGCCCAAATTAAGAAGATGCTTGCACTAACATTAAAGTCCTCCAGATGCACTAAATTGCAGGAAACAAGTTATAAGATTATGTCAAGGTGGTATTATACACCAGCCAAACTGCATAAATGTTACCCGGAAGTGTCAGAGTGGTGCTGGCGCTGCAATAGTGCAGAGGGAACTATGCTCCATATCTTTTGGGCTTGCCCCCGATTAACACACTTCTGGTCGGAAGTCCGTAGGATTATTCAGAAATTTACTGCACATACGATTCCAAATGATCCAGCTTTCTTTCTATTGAATATGTCGGATCTTCTGATATCAGTATTCCAAAAAGGCATTATTGGCCATCTCCTTAGCGCAGCTAGGGCCTGCATACCCTCAAAATGGAAGCAAAGCTCCCTGCCTACGGTTCCGAGTTGGATATTCAAAGTGGAAGCAATCAGGAGGATGGAGAAGTTAGTATGGGCATCTAAATACAAGCATGAGAAATTTACCTTACTATGGGGAGGCTGGGATGGATTTGTGACATCTGAGGAAGGAGCCTTACTACTTGGTGGTAGAGTGTAGTGTTCGGTTGGAAGTTTGGACCCCTCCATGGTGATCACAGAGTCGGAATTTAGGGGTATGAGGGGGCTTTCCCTCACCCCCGTAATTAATCTTTTTTTTTTTCTTCTTTTCTCACAGGTAAGGGGGGAGGGGAGGTGGGTTTATTGCAGATATGGTATAGCATGTTCTGATCTTCTAGTTGAAGACTTTTAAGAATATGAAGATGTTGATAACTGTATCTGTGTTGCTGGAACGTGCTTTTTTTTCTTTGTGGTGATATTTTGTAACACAGTGTCTCTGGGAGTCTTAGTAGAAGATAGATAGCATGCAATGTCAAGCTGCAGCTGCCAAAGCCGGCAGAATATTAACATGCATAAGGAAGGGGATGTTTTCCAGAGACAAAACTATAATCCTGCCACTTTATAAAAATCTGGTTCGACCGCATCTGGAGTATTCGGTCCAGTTCTGGTCGCCAGTCCTCAGAAGGGATGTGTTGGAGCTAGAAAGAGTCCAGAGAAGGGCAACTAAACTGATTAGGGGATTGGAGGACCTAAATTATGAAGAGCGCTTACAAGCGCTTGATTTATTCTCTCTGCAGAAGAGACGCCTGATAGGGGACATGATAGCAATTTATAAATACCTCAATGGTGATATCAACATGGAAAAAAACTATTCAGTCGCAAAGAATGTATGATGACACAAGGACATACAATGCGATTAGAGGAAGGAGAAGCGATTTAACTTCAGACTACGCAGGGGGTTATTTACAGTAAGGGCTACAAGACTGTGGAATTCTCTACCACAAATGGTAGTTACTGCAGGGAGTATGGCTACTTTTAAAAGACTCTTGGACGTACATCTCAAGGATAAAAACATTTGGGGGTATGGGAAATGAATACGTCCACGCACGCCGACACAGGTTGAACTGGATGGACTATTGTCTTTATTCAACCTTATCTACTATGTAACTATGTAACCACATAAATGCAAATACACTGTATAATGCGGTCTACATTTTACAACAGCAGCCATGGTGCAGATACATGCTAGCCACACACTATATTGAGGCTTGGTTCACAAATATGTGGTGTGGCAAATGGCATGTGATTTGCACAAGAATTGCATTTTTTTTTTTATACGTTCCAATAGGCCTGTGCCTCTCCTGCTTCCTGGAGATCCTCTTGACAGTTGATGGATTTGAACCATCTCATACAGCAACCAACATTTGGAGATCGTAGAGCTGTAGTTTCTTCTGTATGATCTCAATTTCCCATAAAGAAAACACCAGTGAGAAGGTTCTGATTGCATTGCAAATACAAGGTCCTAGACACCACAAAGCTAACTGAAATCTGCTGCCATTTTGAGTCACTTACTTACAACTAGTATAGGTATGAGGAATTCTGATTCTAATTTACAGCATGCTTCTTCTAGGTCAGAAAGTGCTGAAGTCAGATACTACAAGGTAATCAGATTTTTAGAAGGAAGCCTGCAATGGAAATCATGTGCATCTTTCATGGCAAATGCACTTTAAGCCTAAAGGCCCGTACACACGATAAGAAAATCTGAAGGGAAATTTCATCCGACGACCGATCTGCCGATTTTCGGATTGTTAGTATGGTGCTTTCGACAGCCGACTCCGACTTTTCGGCCAAAAAAAATCCTGATGTTCAGGCTATATCATTTTTGTCGTACGTCAACACAAGGTCCGATTTTCGTGTAGTCTTTACAGAATTCGTCAGACAAAAATCTAAAATCTGAACACATATGATCGGAAGCAAATATCAACCCGGAAGAATTTGTGCACGAAAAAAAAAAAGAAAGAACCATCTCGCGGAAGACAAATTCATGTTTGAAATGCAGTGCACATGCTCATCTTGGTTAATGTGAGAAGAATGAAGCTGCTGCTGATAATTGTATATTTTTTAATTAAAGAGGCATGTGTTCTGTTATGATGTTAATGATTTGGCTATTATGCATGTTGCATGGTGTTTATTTATAAAGTTAACTCCACACCATTATCAATGGATTATTAATGGAAAATATCTAACTATTTATGTGTCCCTTTATTATTTTTTTCATAAACGTATAATACATATATTGCTGCCTACTCCCAAGATGCTCTATTTTTTTAAAAAATATTGTAAAAAATATTGTAGGAACCATTTTATTTACTTGTAAAATAAATTTATACAAAAATTAACATAGAGATCGTTTCATTTAAAAATATATTGGTGTAACCAAAAGTGCATTCCATGCTCAAATAAACAAAATAAAACATAATAATCTGGAACATAAAAACACATCATAAATTAAATTCATTTATAAATGTGCTTAATGGTAATTTGAGACCATGCTGGTTGGTGGGGATCAGGTGCATATTGCCACTGACTGCCATGTGGCTGTGGTGGAGGTTGGTAGTCCGAAAGGTGTGTGTGTCCATGGATTTAGCCTCGGACACCTTTGTTCAGCACCTGTAGTAGGAGGACCTCAGCCATTTGGCGTTGCTCCTCTGACATAAGGCACAATTTATTGGCAGTTAGAAAGCCAAAAGAATCTGGCTTTCTTTGGAGGGCCATAGAGGCCTGGCTTAAGAAAGAAGCAGTGGCCTCCTCCAAGTTTTTGTTTTTTTTTCTTCTTTTTTCTGGAGGTTGGGTGGTTATTGGCTGCTCTGACGCCATGCTTCCACTTGGCTCCTCCACATTGACACTTTCCTGTGTAGGAAATTTGTACATTATTATAATGTTATAGTGTATAGAAAATTTCACGTTTGTTTGATTATTTTCACAAAATAACAGACTTTACATTAAGGCAAAAATATTGCCTTGATAATGTTTGTTTAGCATCATTATATTTTTTGGAGACAATTATATTCTTAAATGCTATACCTGTGTCAAGGTTGGCTCCTCTACATCTTCCTCTTGGGTTTCAGGACATGGGCCCTCTGCCGAAGTGGAAGGCAGAGTAGAGAGCGATGGTGTTGGTTCAGACTGCTCAGTCAGGAAGCGCAGGCTCTCAAAGTACCAGAGCCTTGGTACATATATATCCTCTGCAGCTGCTCCTGACTTTTCTGAATCTTTGATTTTATTCAGCTCCCTTTTGAAAGTGCTGCGCAGATTTGAAATTTTATTTCTGACAATTTATGTCTGTTTTGCATAAATCTGCCAGTTTTTGTAAAGCAGCAGTCCTTTTTTGTTTATTGGACCAGTCTTTACTTTTAACTCTCCACAAACATGGCATCTGCCTGTATTCATCTATGAAATGTGGCAAAAAATCTGGTGACGTGAACTTGTCAGCCATGATGCCTGCAAGACACAACACAGGACAAAACATAGTGAAAGTTCACGTTGCTTTTCCATAAGCAATATAAGCTGTATAGGCCACAAAACACCCATGCTCTAATATAAAGTTGTACCTTTGTTTGCTGAGAAGTTTCGTGCTTTGCCAATCAATCGTCCTCCTGTCACAGATCTTTCCGATGGCGAATGGTCGAATGATCTTGGAGCCTTTAAACACTGTGCATGCGTCAGCTCCGCCTCCTCCAGTGGCGCGCTGATGCAGGGGTGTGTCGACGTACCGAATATTAAGCTGCATGCCACACACAGACACGTAAGTCGGCGGAAGAATCGTGGAGATGGCAGAATCGGGGAGTTGCAGTCATGGCCGCAGTGGTTGGGCTCAGAAAAAAACAAAAGCCACATCTATGAGCAAGGGTGAGATGGTTGAGATGGTGGCCATACTTGAGAAAAACGACTATGATGGCAAGCTGGAGAATTATGAAAGGCCCAACTCCAGAAAAGACCGAATTCTACAGAAGGTAATTTCATCTATAAAGAATCTTTATGGTGTGGATCGATCCAAGGACCAAATCAGGAAAAGATGGTCAGATCGAAAGCATCGGGAACAAGAGCAGCTAGGTCATATCCATCATATCCTAAAAAGAAGTAAGCAATAGTTGTGTCTAAACAATATGTATTGTGTAGATTTGGTGTATGTTATTTAGAAATGTATATATATATACTAATTAATATAAAAACGTTTGTTAATTTTCAAATTTGTCATGTATTTAAACTTAAAAAACATGAATCCAAATATAAACTATATATGCATTTTATTGTTTAAAATTTTTAATAATAATTCATATTTGTTAGATATTGTATTTTAAACCTTAAAATAGGAAAAAAGAGGAAAATGAAACAAACAAAACAAAAACAGATGAGGAGAAGGGCATCTACCATGCCTGGTCCATCCACATTGGAGGAAAATAATGATGACATGGTCCCTGATGACATTACACATTCCAAAAAAAACGGAATTTTTGTAAAATCTTACCTGTAAAATTCCTTTCTCTGAGTCCTCCGACAGTCGCCGCCATCTTCATATTCGTCACAATGGGGTATTAGACTTTGCTCCGTAGGAGTAGCTAGGCAACAGAATATGTTAACATTAAAGCTTTCAACATATCCCACCCCCAGGGGGTGGTCCCCTCAGTCAATACCCTCCTACTTCCTGTATCCATATCTCAGTTTCAGTGGAATAGCAGTAGAGTATACAACCAAACCCCAAAAGAGGGGCGGGGGCGACTGTCGGAGGACTCAGAGAAAGGAATTTTACAGGTAAGATTTTACAAAAATTCAGTTTTCTCTTACGTCCTCCGACAGTCGCCGCCATCTTCATATTCGTCACAATGGGGACGTCCCAAAGCATTGCAAACATGAGGGGTGGGAAACGCAGCCGCGCCTAAAGGCAACGCAGTCTCCACATCAGAGAAAGGAACCTTACCAAAGGAAGGAAACCAGCTGGGCAACAGGAAAAAAGTTTGCTCAACAGGAGCAACAACCCAGGAAAAAACAAATAACCCAGGGATAAAAAACGCATCCCAAACAGCCAGAGGTCCAAAACCAATGGACCCTAAGGAACTGCCGCACTAAGAACCTTGCGGCCAAAGGAAGCATCTGCCGATGCCTGAACATCCACTCTGTAGAATTTCGTGAAAGTGTGCACGGTCGACCAGGTCGCCGCCTTACACACCTGGGCCACAGAAGCCCCATGACGACAGGCCCAAGACGTACACAGAGATCTAGTGGAGTGCGCCTTCACAGGCATAGGGGGAACTTTCCCTTTCAAAGCATATGCCTGTTCAATGGTCTGTCTGATCCATTTGGCGATGGTAGAAGCCGACGCCGCCATGCCCTTCCGAGGACCCTCTGGAAGTACAAACAAAGAATCCGTCTTGCGAAAAGGTAAACCCTAATCGCCAGAACAACATCCAAAGAGTGCAACCTCACCTCCTTCGGATGTGTAGGCTTCGCTTCGGAAGAAAAGAAGGATTAGGTCGCAAGACCACCTTATCCAAGTGAATGACCAGATACGGAGACTTGCAGGACAAGGCCGCCAGCTCCGACACTCTGCGAGCCGAAGTGATCGCCACCAAAAAAGCGACCTTCTTCGACAACATAGCCAACGAGATCTCCCTGATCTGTTCAAAAGGAGCATGTTGTAACACGGATAGAACGAGATTCAAGTCCCAAGGAGGCAGAGGATCCCTCCTAGGAGGGACCAGATGTCGCACTCCTTGAACAAAAGTGCCAACCAATGAGTTAGATGCCACAGGACGTTGAAAAAGAACGGCCAGCGCAGACACCTGACCCTTGACCGTAGCCAGCGCCAAACGCTGGTCGACCCCCGTTTGAAGGAAGGACAACACTCTAGAAACCGAGTATGTGCGAGGTGAAAACCCCCTGGACTCACACCAGGCAAAATAGGCCTTCCAAGTACGGTAATAGACCTTCCCCGAGGAAGGCTTCCTCGCGTTGATCAAAGTGTGAATGACCTCAGGGGAGAGACGCCTATCCTTCAGGACCTCGGTCTCAACAGCCAGGCCGTCAAAGCCAGCGACTGTAAAGCAGGATGGAATATCGGCCCTTGAGACAGAAGATCGTCTCGAAGAGGCAGACGCCACGGGGCGTCGACCGCCAGATTCACGAGGTCTGCGTACCAGGACCGGCGAGGCCAGCCCGGCGCCACAAGAATCACCGTGCTGCGTTCCGAGTGCAACCTGCGAAGGAACCTGGGCAGCAATTGAATCGGTGGAAACGCATACATCAGTCGGTACTGATGCCACGGAGCTACCAACGCGTCTGACGCGTCTGCCCGAGGATCGCGCGACCTTGCCACGAACCTTTGCACCTTGTTGTTCAGATGGGACGCGAACAGGTCCACATCTGGAAGACCCCACTTCGCGCACAACTTCTGAAAGACATCCGGGTGGAGAGACCATTCCCCATGGTCCAGGGTCTGGCGGCTCAGATAATCCGCCTGCCAGTTCTCCACCCCTGGAATGTGAACTGCCGATATCGCCGGGACGTGAGTCTCGGCCCAAGACAGAATGTCGGCTACTTCCCGAGCCGCACGGGCACTCCTGGTGCCCCCTTGGTGGTTGATGTAGGCCACCGCCGTGGCATTGTCCGTCTGCACCCGAACCGGACAGCCCTGCAGTCTGTCCGTCCGACGTTGAAGACAGAGATTTATCGCACGTAATTCCAGAATGTTGATCGGAAGGGAGGACTCCCCCTCCGACCAAGTCCCCTGGGCGGACAGAACGCCCAGAACACCACCCCAGTCCGACAGACTGGCATCCGTGGTTATCACCGTCCATGAAAGAGGACGAAAAGACTTGCCCCCCGACACCGTCGGGGACTGGAGCCACCACAGAAGATCCCTTCTGGTGCGAGGACTCAACGAGATCTGAAGATCCAGAGATTGTGGTCGCCCGTCCCACCTGGACAGGATCTCCGCTTGAAGACCCCGCGTGTGAAACTGGGCGAAGGGAATCGCCTCGAAAGCCGAGACCATCAACCCCAGACATCACGTCCGGAGTGACGAGCACGGAACGTCCTTGAGGGACCTGACTTCCTCCTGAAGAGTCCTGAGTTTGTCGACCGGCAGGAAGACCTTCGCCTGGACCGAGTCCAGGATCATTCCCAGGTAGGGAAGCCGAACTGACGGACCCAGCGTCGATTTTGGAAAATTTATCGTCCAACCAAACTCCTGTAGAGTTTGCAACGTGACGGACAGGTCCTTCTCCAGACCCTGGCTGGTCGCAGACTGAACCAGAATATCATCCAGATACCCCAGGACAGAGATGCCCTGGGCTCTCAACAAGGCCAGAACCGGTGCAAGCACCTTGGTGAAAACCCGTGGAGCCGAGGCGAGACCAAAAGGCAACGCCACGAATTGGTAGTGATCCTCCGCAATGGCGAATCGAAGGTACCTCTGATGACCCTCGAAAATGGGGATGTGAAGGTACGCATCCTTCAAATCGATGGAGGCCATGAATTCTCCCGGAACCAGGGCAGCCACCACCGACCGCAGGGATTCCATGCGGAACTTGCGAACCCGCACAAAGCGGTTCAGAGCCTTCAAGTCCAGAATCGGACGAACCTTGCTCTCCTTCCTGGGCACGGTGAACAGATTGGAATAGAACCCCAGAAATCTGTCCCGATGAGGAACCGGAATCACCACTCCCTGAGCCCTCAGGTCCCGCACCGCTAGGTGCAGATCCCGCAAACGCTCCGGAGACAGTTGAAGATTTGAGGGAAAGAATCTGCTCTCCGGCCGAGAGAGAAACTCGATCTTGTAGCCAGATCGAATGATTTCCTGAACCCACCTGTCCCGAAAACGGGCCAGCCATGGTTGCGGAAAACCGAGCAAGCGTCCCCCCACCCCAGAACCGGGTGAGGGCGCCCCTTCAGGCCGCACTATTGTGGGCAGCAGATCGGCACTGGCCGGACTTCTGCTTACCCGTCCACGGCTTCTTTTGGGAGCCCTGACCTTTGAACGGCTTGCCCTTATAGTGCGACCGAAAGGCACGAAAGGACCCCTGAGAGGGCCGAAAGGAAGCATGCTTCTTACCAGGAGCCACCTTAGCCTTGTGGGATTGGGGCAAGAGCGTGCTCTTACCACCCGTGATCCCCTTTATCAGTGTATCCAAGGATTCGCCAAAAAGGCGAGAACCGTCATAGGGCAGATTGGCTAAGGTCTTGCGCGAAGATTGGTCCACCGACCAACACTTCAACCAAACCAAGCGGCGAGACAACACCGCCACACCGTGTACACGTGCGGCCAACGGAACCATATCCAAGTCCGCATCACACAAATACATGACACCCTGATGGATTTGATCCACCATATCCAATGTCGCCTGAGGGGCAGAATCAGCCACCAAAACGCGTCTAAGCACCTGCGTCCAACTCGCGACAGCCTGGGCTGCCATAAGTGAAGCAAACAGAGCTTTCAGCATAGAACCCATAATAGAATAGGTATGACGAGCAAGAGACTCCAGCCTCTTGTCCGTGGCACCCCGGAACACTGGGGTATCTTCAGCAGGAATCGCAGTGGACTTATTCAAAACCGCTATGGCGTGATCCACTGGAGGCGGCACACACCAACGCTCGTCAGTAGCGGGCGTGCTGACATGCAGGGCTCTCTATTAAAGCCTATGGAAGGCTACAAGAAAATGGCCGCCTGCAGTGTTAACATGCGGCCAGAGCGAGCGCAGCCAAAATGGCGTCGTTTGGCGCCGAAAACGCCGCTCCTCCACCTCAGTGAAGTGAAAAAACACACCACATTATAGAAAAACATGGCGGACCGCCGCAGCGGTCGCTGTAATGTGCCCCAAACACAATATAATCATGCCCCACAGCACACAGCCATTCACACATACACAGGCTGACACAGACAGTGCAGCACAGCCCCCCCTCCTTGCAGCCCACAGCATGCAGCCAGAGAGATAGGGAACTTAACAGTGTGAATATAGGCAGGTTACACAGTCCCAGACTGACACCCCCCAAACAGACAGGTCCCCACACAAATACACTTACCTCCTAGATGGTGTGGGGGACCCGCACAGGCGAACAAACCGCTGCACACGTGACAGGGAGAGTCGCATCCAGGACGCAGAAGAACTGGGGTTGAGAAACCGCACAGCGTCCAGTGAGGTAGCCACCTCACCATAGCATCCCTGCACCGAACAGGGATGGGTCGTTCATCGTGCCAGGAGCGTTACCTGACTGAACGCTCGATGGCAGGCTGGGAAGCCACTGACCCACAACCTGCGACCAGGGGGATCAGCCCGATACCCAGCCCGCACGAATCCTCTTCATCAGAAGAACTAACTAATGCTGACAAAAACAACAGCTAAGTAAAGAGAGAGAAAAAAACTCAAACAAAATCAAAAAAGAAGAGAAAGGCTGAGACAAAATGCCCCAGCATAGAGACATCCAGCTACTCCTGACAAGCTAGACATTGAAACTGAGATATGGATAGAGGAAGTAGGAGGGTATTGACTGAGGGGACCACCCCCTGGGGGTGGGATATGTTGAAAGCTTTAATGTTAACATATTCTGTTGCCTAGCTACTCCTACGGAGCAAAGTCTAATACCCCATTGTGACGAATATGAAGATGGCGGCGACTGTCGGAGGACGTAAGAGAAACAGTAATTGGTCCCTTTGCTCCCTAAAGCATTAATACCCTGACTTTTTAGGAGGTAACCATGTGCATTTCAGAATTTTTTTGGTGAAAAGCGCGGTCAAGCAGTGCACCATGTCATTGCTAACTTGCCCCCTGTCAAATTTCTGACATGCCACTTTTTTATGATGTTTATGTAGAAGATGATCAACCAAAAGCCAGTGGGAACACTTTTGAGGAAAGCAATGTGCCATGTAGTCCAGAGTGCAGCATGGTGGAGTCAAGTGTTGAACAAATAAGCTTACCACCACAGCAACTTCAAGGCTGGTAGCCAAATAATGCTAAGAAATGGGAGCCAGAAACAGATGTGAGTTTGTGGTGATTTTGTAACCTTCTATTGTTGTATTTAATAGAAAATGAACATTTAAGATGTCCCCGAAGTTCCCACATTGGAGCCATGGGATCTTTCACCTGCAGCTGCCTCAGATCTGGAATTATTTGCTCCAAGATCCCCTGACAAGATTTAGAGTGAGGGCCAAAAAAAATACACAAACAGAAGCAAGTGTTGGGGAGCCTGTTTTGTGCCCAAGTAAGTATTATTCTAATGTTGGTTATTGTGTATTCCCATTTTTGTGGATTTGATTTAAAGCTTAAAAGGAACTACCTGTTTGCTACATTAGCAAGGTGTGAAACCATACAGTGCTAATGTACATAGTATAAAGTGCATTACCATGGGGGAGGAAGAGGTGTAAGGAGCTGTTTGTGTCAACAGGTCAAATTGTTTAGGAGCCACAGAGACCAGTGCAAAGAGAACAGAATGTTTGCACTGTGTACTTTAATAGTAGTATAGGTGTCATAAGGGCAAGCAGGTTACACACAACAATGCACAGGGTAGGTACTATTAATTCGTTTCTGATGAACTTGACCAAATTAAAAAAAAATTCTGACCTCAGCCACTTGCTTGTCATTGCCTTAGTTTTTTTTTTTATTAACAGGTCTTATTAACAGGTCATGTTATTCACAGTTGTACAATTGCCAGGATGACTGTTGATGTGTTGCAGTGTTGCTCGGAACTTGAAAAAATAAAGGAGGCTGCTACAGCTTTACAGTGCAAAATGCGTAACTTTGTTGAACTGCTGGCTAAATTCTAATGTTACTTGCATTTTATAATGTTTTATTTTTCCATTTGGGATTAATGTTGTGTTTTCCCAATTTTTAAAAAGATTTTATTGGCTATTTTTTGGCCCCAAATTGTTGAGGTGCAAGAGGTGTCCAAATCCTTTTACATTTTTTATACAGGGCTCCTCTGCATATTACTATTTTTGTTTAGTCAAAAATAATAAGAGTTGATAAATAAATGAATAAAAAATGTTTTCATACAACAATGTGTGTTCTAATATTTCTTTGCCTAATATCTGTCATCTTCAAAAGTTGCCTAATTTAAGTTGACAAACTTGCTCTTTGTACAAGTTGTGCACTCATGCAAATTGGAGCTTGCCCAGTGGCATCGGGAGGGGGGGCCTAGAGGATATAGATTGGGGGGTGCTTTTGGAGGAGATAGGACTTTTGCTAATCAGGGGGAAGGGGATCATCACCTCTCCCAAAGCACCCCCCCAATACATATCCTCTTCACATCAGAAAACACACCCCCTTTAACTGCAGTGACCAAGGGTGTACACATGCCTCAGCAGGAATTATTCACCCTGTCATACCTAACAGGTGTAGCATCTGCCAAGTGTGCCCCATTCAAGTGAAGAGCAGGTGCTCTGCAACCTTGTGCAATACAGCAACCAAGGGGGTAAAGGAGGTGGTGAGGAGGCGTTTATCACCTCATCACTACCTGCTTTAACCTCTTGGACCCCACATGAGCATGCATTGCACACAGTTGCAGGTAGCTTGAAGACTAGCCCCATTCACTTGAATAGGTCACACTTGCCAGGTGGTATACCTGTGTGACAGTGTGGATAATTCCTGCAGTGCAGCTGCAACATGTGTACACTCCTGACCAAAGCAGTTAAATAGGGGGCAGGTGGGGGGGGGGGCGTGGGGATAAAGATGGGGGGGCAGATAGTGATCAAATATGGCATTTTAAATGCCCACATAGTGCAAATTTGGTATACACCTCTGGCCAGTGGCCATATTTGGCGGAATGGTAGTGGTCAGGCCCGGGGGGGGGGGGGGGCATAAAGAAAGCTGTGTAAGGAGTCTCAAAATCTATGATGGCTGCCCTGTTCACATAGTTTTAGGTAATTTCAGCAGTTTATTTTGTGTGTATAATTACCATGCTGGCAGAATGAGTGTTCCTTCTTGCCCAGTGCCCATCTAACAAGTGATTCACTAGTACACTGAGTGCACAATGATATCTGTAGACTGAGTGGCACTCAGTCTACACATATCAATGTTATATTTAAGGAATAGCACTCGTATTCGAAATGTCAGTGTTATGGGTACTAGCACTCAGTGTTATATATATAGTGATCAGTGTTATATATATAGTGAACCGCAGCTTTGTTTGTTCATTTACCTTTAGATTACCTACAGTATATATAACACTTATATCTCTACACTGAGCGCTTTTCACATAAGACTGACATCTCCTTACATTGGTGGTCAGTGAGAAGGATGTCATAAATTAACACAACATAACAGGTGGAACTAAGTTTGTATTGCATGAATGGTTTAATTAAGAAAACGCCAACAATGTATGGGGGCATTCTGCCCACTGATCACCAATGTAAGGAGCCATTGGGTGGACCTTGGGCGGGACCTACTTTACAATGTGAGAGGGGTTATCTAATTTACCTTGGGGGCTGAAGCCCCTGGTCTTTTGGCCACCTAGCAATGCCCCTGAGCTTGGCAATTTCATATTTTGCATATTAAATTGTATGATAAAAATATGAATCAAGATACTTGACATACAGTGCCTTGCGAAAGTATTCTGCCCCCTTGGACTTTGCGACCTTTTGCCACATTTCAGGCTTTAAACATAAAGATATAAAACTGTAATTTTTTTTGAAGAATAAACAACAAGTGGGACACAATCATGAAGTAGAACGAAATGTATTGGATATTTCAAACTTTGTTAACAAATAAAAAACTGAAGTGAGAGTGTCCGGTCCACGGTTCCAGTGCTTTGAAGATATGGTCATCCCCTTTTTGAGCAATACAGGCTTATAATTAAGTGGCCTCTGGTAAGTCTATTACCATAAGGCGTGCACAGCGGTGAGGTGGAGGCTTTCTGCTAGTTGGATGCACTATTGTGGATGATCTGATTATATTTTTATCCTTGGATCCTTACCCTGTTTTTATTGGACTGTATGCATGAACTCTTCTACATTGATATTATCAACATCAAAGACTCTTTACCTCTGCTTTTATATTCATGATATTATAATATTTATTTTGATTTGTATATGTTCATGATATACCAGCGCTGCTAGTGTATTATTTAGGGTGGTTATGTGTATCTTTACAATCACCTTTTGAATACACCTTTTTACCATTTTAGTGTTTTTATAGCAGCAGCTCACGGTCCTCTTTAAATTTTATTGGCAGTAGGACCATTTGTTTTGTTTCCTTTGAGCGCTGGCTGAGTGGGGTTCTTTCGTGTTTTAGTTTATCCTACTCCTAATTTTATAGAAAATAAACATACACAAAAAAGAATGGATTCTGGGAACGTCAGAAAATGAGACATAAAAAATACTGTCAACAGGCTATGCGTTGATGGACACATAGGAGAGAATTCTGGGGTGGTTACTGGTTAATTGTAAAAATGCTTAAAGCAAAAAAGAGCATTAGAACAATGTGCATGAGGCCAGAGGGCAATTACAAAATAATGAAATATGTAATTTGATGTACATCAAAAATAAACAAAATTATGATGACATGAAAAACACATAGAATGTAATTGAAAAACAATAAACATACCTTGATATAGTCCTTCTGCAACACTTTAATAATAGCATAGCACGTCTCAGGGATGATGACTCCAAGAGCTTGGGGGGAGATACCTGTGGTAAACTTGAGATCCTGCTCACTGTTGCAAGATACCTCAATGTTGCAATTAGCCTTTGCTCAGGAGTAATTGCAACCCGCATACATGTATCCTGTTTACGAATATAGGGGGACACCAAGGCGAGAAGACGGTTAAAACAGGGATCCGTCATCCTCAGATAATTCCTGAAGTCATCAGGATTATTTTCTTGTAGCTCCCGCGGCAAGGACATGTGGGAAAATTGCTCAAGTTTGAGAAACCAATTTTTGGACCAGGAGGTCCTCTTTTGCTTTTTCTTGCCAAGAACTCGGCTTAGAGCAATTACTCCCAGCCCAACAATAGCAAGAGTAGTATCATTGGTCATTATATTTGGTCATCGAACGATTTCTCGGATTATAGTGAAATGTCGTTTACCAAACAAATGTTACCGAAATCAGCGAAAGATGCCCAGAAGGGTCACGTCCACAAACTGACTTCCTCTTTTATAACGTAGTACGTAGATACGTAATCTTTTTTCGGACGACAAAATTCTGGCAGTCTAGAACACATTCCAACATCATGAACACGCACTCTCGACAAAAGACGGACGATCGGTCGGCTAAAATTCGTAGCGTGTGTATGGTGCTTAAGTTCACACTAATGAGGTCTATGTGCTTTGCAATCTGCAGCAGGTGTCAGTGCAATCTTAATGACACCCCAAACGCAGGTTGCAAACACAGTGCGTTTGTCTGCACAAGATTGCATAGTACAAAAGTACAATTCGATCAGCTTGCCGTACGGTTCCAAAATTGATGCATGCATGACTTTGGTGTGATGCGGTGATATTTGAGCCCATTAAAAATGAATGGGTTCAAACCACACCGCACTGAATCACATGTGAATTGAACAGGAATGCTGTGCAGTTCCTGTGCGATTCACATGCCGTTCATAGTGTGAACCAAAGCTAAATGTGCACACTGCTATTCCTGTTACCCCTTTTTCTAACATCAAGTCCTGTATCACTCTCCATACGTTTTACAGTTCTAAAGATGAGGTCGTTAACATCTGTCACTAAACTGGTGAATCCAGTTATTGATTATGGAGACCCACAATATTTTTTTCACATCCAACATTGATTTGACCAATATTTTATTTGCATTTGCCCCCTGCAAAATGTACTAGATAGCTTTAAAAAAAAACCTGGTAATTGTTGCCACATGAGATGGTGATTGCAGTGCCAGGATTTTCCTAAGCTTTTTAAATAGATCCAAAAGTAAAAAAAAAAAACAAAAAAAGTTATACCAAGACATATCTAGAGGAAATACACCTGCAGTATTCTAACAAAAAGAATTGCCTAGCTTTTAGGTAGCAAATCATGTATGTTCAAAATGCTGAAGTCATTGATTAGAAAGTAGAATTTTATTACCTTCTGTAGTGAGTATACTACTTCCACTGTGATCTGATGAGCTGTGTTCTGGTGTATCTTCTCCCACGCTTTTAATTGATTCAGCACTCAAATGCTAAAGTACAACATAAAAAAAAATGCATGATATATAATTATGTTTAAGTGTTTAGTTTGTGAAATTTTAATGTGGTGGCAAATTTTGTAAAAAGAAAAAAAAAAATGCCACAATGGACAACACAATTTGTTCGTGCTTATCTTTTTCTAAAATGCATAAACAGTAGTGCTCAGTAGAAAATGTTCACATTTAGTTGGCTATCTGTGCTTTCAAAACTTTTCACATTTGGCAGTGCTACGACTTGAGATGTAAATGGATCTATAGGGGTTTTAGGTTACTGATAAACATAAAACAACATATATATATATATATATATATATATATATATATATATATATATATATATTCCACAATGTTGAGGCAAAATATATATTTTAAAAAGTATTTAAAAAACAAAAAAGATCCTGACTTCACAACGATTACCTCCTTGGCTGTAAATCCTTTAAATACTTTGGTGCAACCAACTGCCTCCAGAAGTAACATTATTTATCATATGGAGTCCATGAATTCTTGACCTTAAAAAAACCTGTCCCTGGAATTGTTAGAGAACCTACCTAAACAAAGGATATTATGGAGACCAAGGAATGTTTAAAACAAACCTCAAATAAAGTTCTGGTGAAGAACTTGTCAGGGATAGGTTAAAAAAAAAAAAATATCCAAAATCAAAGCCGAACTCCACGTAAACAGGTATCGACCAAAGGATTTGTATTTATTTCCATTATGACATATACACAGTCCCCCAGACAGTCCAGCCAGTCTAGGGACCTAACCTTTTATTTCTGCAGTTATTCAACACAGCCTGTTCACCTGTCCACCCCAAGCACATCACTGGATACTAAAAGAGCAGCAATAACCCAGAATCTGTGACAAGATTTGAAATGTCACCATCATCCTACATCTTCAGTCCATATTTTATCTAACAGAACTAAACCCCAGTTCACACTGCCGTGGCTTGTCATGCAACTTGAAAGTTTAAAGTCGCAGACAATTTGTGCCCCATTAATGGCAATAGAACCGTTCTAATTGGTGCGAGTCAAGTCACTCTGAGTTAGAAAAAAGTTCCTGCACTTCTTTTGGTGTGACTTCAACATGGATTGCATTGACTTCTGTTAATGAAGTTGTATGCAAGCTGCAATGAAGCCACACAGGGATGTCAGATTCAAAGTCGCACGAAAGTTATGACAGCCAAGGCTACATTCAAATTTGTGACCAACAGCGTTTACGTATGAGAGCCCCAGCAGCAGTTCCTTCCGATTAGCTGCAAAGTACTGAAAGTAATGGGAGTCTGCTGGATTCCATAGCTAATCACATTCGCTCAAATGTAATTCCAATGCAGCGACCACCTGTGGGTGATCAGCCCTGGATGCAGACGGACTGCTGTCAGGCCCATTCATAGATTTGAATGAAAAGATTGTGAAGACAAATAGGCAAGTATTGCAGGTTCCAGATATGCAAAGTTGGTATAGGCTTACCTAAGTAGAATCCCAGCTGTAACTGCAGCTAAAGGTAGATCTATCATGTCTTCTATTATATCATATCATATCATATCATCATAATCAGGGGTCAATTTAGTAAATGTCTGCTTGTATTGATGTTCAATTAATTTCTGTGTCACACTAAAAATATTTCGAACCTTCAATGTGTTGTAAAGAAAACTATAAAAATACCAAGCAAATCCTTTTAATTCCAGGTTGTAACACTGCAAATTGCAGACAAGTCTAAGGGATGAATACCTGTTCAACACACTGTATATCATTCACGTGCTTCAATGGCAAGATAAAACAGCCAGAACGGTCAGCTTCTGCAGCAACGTAAAGGATAAGTCTAGACAAAAATGAACGCTAAACCTGCTCTTTGCCACATTCCAAGACTATTCTATCTTCACCAGTAAAGCAAAAGTCATTGTACTTACCTTTTCTACACCCGATCCAATCTGGTCCCACGCTGAGCTGACAGCAGCGGCTTCAGCATGGAGGCGGGCGCAGGAGAGGCACTCAACAGCGCAAACCCCATAGTAAGTCTATGGGTGACGTAACTTCCCATTCATTTCACAGCCGTTTTTGGTCCGAACTTCGGTCACTGGAGACAGGACCGTATCGAGTGCAGAAAAGGTAAGTACAGTGATTTTTGCTTTACAGGGTTAGATAGAATAGTCTTAGAATGTGGCAAAGAGCAGGTTTACCGTTAGTTTTTGATTGGAATTATCTTTTAAAACTAGCACAGTCCTTTATTTCATATTATAGAATTTCCAAATCACTAGGGAGACCAGCTATAATGATTTTTATGTGCACTGTAGAGACACTTAGGGGATTATTTACTAAAGCTAGAGAGGGCAAAATGAGTCACAATTCCGCAGAGAAACCAATCAGCTTATAACTTCAGCTTGTTTAAGCTTTGGCAAAAAAATCTGGAAGCTGATTGGTTTCTCTTCAGAATTGTGACTAATTTTGCTCTTTCTAGCTTTAGTAAATAAACCCCTTAGTTCAGGGGTGGGGAACCTACATCCCAGGGGCTGTATGCGGCTCTCAAAGTAATTTGGTCCGGCCCCCCGTGCAGCTGAGCCTGTGTCTCTCAGCTGATCTGTCAGAACGGAGCCAATGCTTCCTGTATAGTTCCGGCTCTGTTCTGACAGTCTGAGGGAGTCACAGGCGGAGTGATATCAAATGCACTTCGCCTGTGACCAATACAAGAAACATCGCCTCTTCCTCCATCGTGGCGCCGATGCTAGCCAGCATTTCCCGCCAGCAGCACACACAGCATTACCAGCCAGAGCCAGCAGTACTCACAGCAGTACCAGCCAGAGCCAGCAGTACTCACAGCAGTATAAGCCAGAGCCAGCAGTACCCACAGCAGTACCAGCCAGAGCCAGCAGTACCCACAGCAGAACCAGCAGTACCCACAGCAATACCAGCCAGAGGCAGTAGTACCCACAGCAGTAACAGCCAGAGTCAGCAGTACCCACAACAGTACCAGCCAGCAGTACCCACAGCACAGTACCAGCCAGCAGTACCCACAGCGATACCAGCCAGCAATACCCACAGCAGTACCAGCAGTACCCACAGCAGAACCAGCAGTACCCACAGCAATACCAGCCAGAGCCAGTAGTACCCACAACAGTACCAGCCAGCAGTACCCACAGCACAGTACCAGCCAGCAGTACCCACAGCAATACCCACAGCAGTACCAGCCAGAGCCAGCAGTACCCACAGTAGAACCAGCAGTACCCACAGCAGTACCAGCCAGAGTCAGCAGTACCCACAACAGTACTAGCCAGCAGTACCCACAGCACAGTACCAGCCAGCAGTACCCACAGCAATACCAGCCAGCAGTACCCACAGCAGTACCAGCCCGCAGTACCAGCCTGAGCCAGCAGTATAAGCCAGCAGTACTAGCCAGCAGTACCCACAGCACAGTACCAGCCTGAGCCAGCAGTACTCAAGGCAGTACCTACAGCACAGTACCAGCCTGAATCAGCAATACCCACAGCAGTACCAGCCTGAGCCAGCAGTACCCACAGCACAGTATAAGCCAGCAGTACCAGCCTGAGCCAGCAGTACCAGCCTTAGCCAGCAGTACCAGCCAGCAGTACCCACAGCACAGTAAGGCCAGCAGTACCAGCCTGAGCCAGCAGTACCCACAGCAGTACCAGTCAGCTGTACCCACCAGCAGTACCAGCCAGCTATAACCACCAGCATTACCCGCCAGCAGTTCTTTTCAAAACGTACCACCACAAAGTCAACTGCGCTCCAGACTGACCGACGCAAACCTGGAAAACCAGTTGCGAGTAGCAACATCATCAATACCAGATAACATCACACATCTCACCAAAGAGAAGCAGTTGCAGCCATCACATTAGGGGTGAGTTAATTACATTTTTGACCAAATATAACAGGCTAATTTTTAAGTTGATAATTTTGTACGGCCCCTGAATGATTTTAAAAATACCCAAATGGCCCTTGGCAGAAAAAAGGTTCCCCACCCCTGCCCTAGACCATGGTGAAAAAGTTTAGCCCGCTCAGTAAGTGTTTTCAACACCAGGGCAATGGCCAGGACTGGCCTCAGTGCCGAACCAGCAATAGTGGACATATTCGGGGCCACAGACTCTGCCTTCCTGTAAGCCGGATCCTTAAAAGCCGGAGATTCCTCTACCGGAATCATGGTTGCCTTGTTCAACCTGGAGACTGGAGGGTCCACCACTGATGGGACAGTCCACTTCTTGAGGAGTGACTCTTCAAAGGGGTACCTCGCCGCAAGAGGGACGTGTTGGATGCTCCCAATCTTTATAGAAAAACTTCTCAAAATAGGAGGGCTAAGGGAACAACTTTGCCATTTGAGACGGCTTGTGGGTGCCAAGAGGGACGGCCACCTTCGCAGCCTCTTCAGCTGCATCCTCCATTTTCAATGTCTGCTGCACGGATGTAAGCGGTGCGTCAACCAGTGCCTTCTCATGCATAGCTACAAGAGTGGAGGAATAATTGTCACTATCTGATAGATCAAGGAGCATGGCTACAAACCCTGCCGGGTGGGCCACGTCTGCAGTGGCAGAGCCAGATTAAGCATCTGATGGAACAGATGAGGCAGGGGAGGGCGGGAGACATATTCTGCTAGCTCCCCGCCCAAAGGCCACCTTCACCCGGGAAACAAAGGACTCCAGGACTGCCCTCAGTGCATCAATGGAGGGCTGGGACCCAGAGGGACCTGCTGCCTCTGAGAGGGGGACACGTGGGGAAATGCTCCTGAGACTCCATGAGTAAAAGGGGAACCCACCAGCAAAAAAGTGTCTAGCACCACTAGGGGACTCACCCACCGCACTTGTATCACCACAGGGGTACCCAAAGGCAGAGTACCCCACAACCTACAGCAGAGAACACAAACATGGCCCCCCGGCATAGAGAATCACATAGGCCCCAATACAATTGCGCCGGCCACGGCAAAATGTGGCGGCACCACATGCGGTGCCAATGAGGCTTCAAGGGACACAGGAGAGAGTCTACCTGTCCCTCCCCCACTGGTACGGTGCAGCACACCATCCCCATTCACCTGCCAACCCACAGGTCCGACCGTCCCAGGGGGGTAGCTGCGTCCACACCAAACCACATCCAGGGGGAGAGGGGGGACATCATACTCACCATACCAGGAACCAGGTGGGCACCACTCCAGACAGAACCTCCTCACCATCAAAATGGGGGGGGGGGGCTGTCAGCCAGAAGGAACGCTGCGACTCGGGACAAGACCTGGTCGTATGCGACCTCGCAAGGCGTTTAACTCACAGGCAAGCCCCCGTCCAGTGGGGCTATGTCGTGGCTGACCAAATGCGAAGCTCTGGTCTGTGCATGCTCACTGGCCACACGGGGGGGCACTGAATCTAGCTATCCAGCCCGTCGACCAGCCCGGCAGTTGATTATAGATCTCACAGGTTTAATAGGAGAAAAAATGCCAGTAAATGAAAAACTTGACAGGGTCTGACTAGGCAGAAAAAACTGAAGGCCTATAGCAGAGAGGGGGATGTATACCAGCTAGGACTGCCCATAGGCATTGCAAAGCCTTTTTTCTGCCTAGTGTCCTACTCCTGGATATAACCTTATGGAGTGCTGTGTCCATCAATGAACGAAAGAGAAACATGGCCGCCGCTCCTCCATATTTGGAAACACTTTTTTTTTAACACTGTACACCAACACATGGAGGGAGGAATACAATGCAACAAAGAGGAACATTCTGAAAACAAGCTAAAGCAGTCACAAATCAGGTTACACATTTAAAAACAAGCCCTCCTAGAGAAGCACCATGAAGAGATTTTGTAAGCAAATTGTACTGCAGACTAAATACCTTTTATCTAGTATACAAATAAAATTCAAGGGCTGCTTACAAATGCTGCATTTACCTGGTGCACATTCATCCTATTGTAAGTGCCAAGCAGATGCTGCATATACCTTATACTGAGGAGTGAGCTGTGACTCTACTTCCCCACTGACTGCCTATACACTGCGTAGTGGTGAGAAGCATGTCTAAATGATCGCAAAATGAGCAGGCACAATGAATTAGGGAGTATGTAGCTCCAGGCATATATTTTGAATTTAGCACTCAAATGCAGGATGTCTGCAGAGAGGGGTAGGTAAAATGTTCACGATTTTGACTCTGCATGTTGTTGGGCATTGATAGTGGGGTTTAATCCCTTCTGACTTTTTTTTTTTTTTTTTAAAGGGGAACTAACCTTTAAAAACCTAATCATTACCTACAATATATATATGAATATATGATCAAACATTTCTGATCTGCCAAGAAGTTATACCAAACTCCACCAGTGATCAGAGGATGTGCAGATATCCCCCCCATACCCGGTCTTAATTGGGATGATATCTACTCATCTATAGTCAGGCAATGTCACATTATACACTATAGAATATATTTTCATGCTCATAACAAGCATATAGTTAACAGCTGGAGTTTAAAAACAATATTTTATCCAATTAAAGGAATCTGGGTGGTTGACTATATAAAGCTTTTCATTGATATTACCTTTTCTTGTGAATTCTCAACAGACAATTCAAGTTCTGGTGTAAAATAAGTGGTCTCTGAGCTCTCATCTGTATCCTGCTATAAAAATCATTTACAAGATAATGACAATTCAGTTGCATAAATCTTGATTGTGCACAATAGAAGAAAAGATTTTACAATTCTAAATACACTTAAATACACTTATATGACATAGAAGTCATAGATTAAAAAATATGTGAAGGTGTGTGCAGCATTTGGAGATCTCTTTTTATCATGCTGTGAAAGGAGTAAGCTAAAATGGAACATACTAAACACCCAAGCACACAAAGCCTAAAACAAAGCATTACAAGACAAGTTTCTGTGTATTTTTAACCAATTTCTGCCCATCTATTTTAGTTTTCATGGTAATAATAATTGGCAACAGTTGTTCAAAAGAAATGTGTAAGAAACCAAAGTACATGTATGGAAATGCGACAGAAAAACAGGCCTGTTTTGTCAATATCAAACAAAGAAAATAGGATTTTTGTACCCACTGTAGCATATTTTCTTTGAGGCCCATTAAGTGATATATATAGGAAGTCAATAAGTTTAAGGTTATATTGCCTCCTACAGGTGGATTGAACACTGGCAAACAAAAAAAAAAAAATTGTTAACCCCTCCTACTACTGGCATGCCTTAATTTTGTAACAAAGCAGTACCAAGAGCATAACCATGAGTACAGAGGGATGGGACACATGTTCCTGAAAAGGAAACTCCAGTCAAAAATGAAATTTTTCCTATTAATAGTATGTTAAATATCTTTATCTTTGATATTATTCATTTTCTGCCTAGCTGCTTGTGAAGGTGTTATCTAAGCTGGACAAACAGCTTCTTCCTGTTCTTCACCGACAACTCTATTTCCTGTTATTTGAAAGATGATAACAGACTTTTGGATGCAGGCTTTTCAGCCCGCAGTCTTTCAGATCATTGTCCCTATTGGGTTACGCTCCGGATTCATAGTGAACGAATTCGGCCAGCCTGGCGATTAAACCCGTTTTGGCTCCCCCTCATCCCTGAGGAGATAGACTTGGCCGCTAGGTGGCAACAATTTTTTGCCGATAACGTCGGCTCGGCCTCCCCCTTGGTAGTGTGGGAGACCTTTAAGCTTCATGCTAGATCGACATTAATGACCACCATTAATTCTATTAAAGCAACTTCTGCTCAGGCGCATACCGAGGCGATTGGAACCTTGGCCTCTGCAGAAGCTGCGTATACAGCTGACCCGACACCCACTGGTGCGGATCAATTAAAATTAATGACAAGGGTAGTTGAGCAGCTGGAGTATGAAAAAGCCCGTAGGACACTTTTTTTTCAAAAACAAAAGTTGTATGAGCATGGAGAACGGGCGGGTAAACTTTTGGCCTATCTAGTACATTGCAACGATAGGCCTCCGGTAGTGATCACTCTTCATCCTCCAATGGGACCTCCTGTAACCGACCCTGGGTTAGTGGCTGACCGATTTCGGGATTTTTTCCGCGACCTTTACACTTCTACAGCCCCGGCCGATGACTCTCCGATTTCCCTGTATATGTCCCCGGATGTTCTTCCCCAATTGTCGGTCGAGCAGCTGGAGCTTCTCGAGGCCCCGCTGTCGCAGGAAGAGATTATTGAGGCTATGGCTAGAATTCCCAGGTCTAAGTCCCCGGGAACAGATGGAATGCCCATAGAATTTTATTCCACATACTCTGAGGTATTGGTGCCACACTTGTTGTCTATGTTTGAATGCGCATTTGAATCCTACACACTGCCCCCTACTATGCGGGAAGCTTTAATTGTTCTTATTCCTAAACCAGGTAAAGATCCCCATCAACCCACCTCTTATCGCCCAATTTCTTTGTTACAAGTTGACGTTAAGATTCTGGCTAAAATCCTGTCTATTCGCCTCAGTAAGGTCATTCTTTCTCTTGTTCATGCGGACCAGTCGGGTTTTATGCCAGGCAGGAACACCTCATTCAACTTGAGGCGTCTCTTTATGAATTTACAGGCTGCTCATGACAACATTGGCTCAAGAGTTGTGGTGTCCTTAGACACAGCAAGGGCATTTGACTCAGTAGAATGGGGTTTTCTCTGGAGATGCCTGGAGGGATATGGCTTTGGCCCCAATTTCATCCGGTGGGTACGGATTCTCTACCAGGCACCGGTGGCTAAAGTACTGGCTAATGGGAGGACATCGGAGGGGTTTTCTCTTACTAGGGGTACTAGGCAAGGTTGTCCCCTTTCGCCCCTTTTGTATGCGCTGGTAGCAGAGCCACTTGCGATAGCGATCCGGTCGCACTCTGATATACATGGTCTCCGGGTGGGAAGATTAGAAGAAAAAATTAGTATGTATGCAGATGATACCCTGTTGTACCTGGCTGACCCAGATTCATCTCTCTCGGTAGCCCTTTCCCTTATTAAACAGTTTGGCCGATTTTCTGGATTACAAATCAATTGGGACAAATCTCAAATTCTCCCCATAGATAATATTTCCCCCTTCCCTGTAAACCCACTTTTCCCTTTGCAGGTAGTGAATTGTATTAAATATTTAGGGATCCAGGTGACTAAATCTTCAGTGGATTATATACAGAACAACATACAACCCTTGTTTACATTGTTAAAAGCTAAGACACAGATATGGGCGCGTCTTCCGCTGGGGGTTTGCGGCCGGATTAACCTCGTAAAAATGGTGTTACTACCTAAGTTTTTGTATATTTTGTGGCATTCTCCAATTTACCTTCCCCTTAAGTTTTTTCTTCAGATAGAAGCTATACTTAAGCCCTTTATTTGGGGATCCAGTAGACATAAGTTGGCATGGCGGAAGCTTAAGAGTCCCGTTGACCTGGGTGGTATGGCTCTCCCAGATTTTAATTTATATTACCTGGCATCACAGTTATCCCACTTCTTTCATCTTCATAGTTTTGATAGGGAGAGATTCCTGGCCCTTCTAGCCCCTGCATGGGCCCATGCATTAGTTGAACCCCTATCCTTGATTCTGGTGGGCGTACGGGGGGCTGAAACCCGGGGGGATAAGACCTCTATGTTATATCAGTATAGGCGAATATGGGAGGTGGTGTCAACCAAATTGGATATACCCTCGCTACATGCATATACGCCGCTGTGGCATAATACCAGTCTCCGTGAGTGTGCCTCTATTCTGGATGCACATGTGTGGGCCCACTATGGAATTTCCTATTTGGTTGATATACTTACCAATGGTGAACTCCAATCTTTTGATGAGTTAAAAGGGCAACACGATCTCCCTAACCATATGTATTTTAGGTACCTGCAGCTTAGGCACGCTTTTGCAGTTCAATTTCCCCGTCCTATTCAAGAATTGACCGTAATCCCAGTCTTGGAGGTGGTAATGGGCTTTGAATCTAAACAACTTATTTCATATATGTATAATGCACTCCTTTTGCCAGAATCAACGGTCTTGGCGTATGCCATCAAGACTAAATGGGAGGGAGATATCGGGACGCTTGAGGATAAGGAATGGGGGGAAGCCTTAGATAACTGCAAATTGGTTTCTCCGAAACTCTCGGATCGCCTGACTCAATTATATATTCTACATAGAGCCTACCTGACACCGGCTGTGGTGGCTACCTATAGTAGCGAGGCTACTGGCCAGTGTCCCATGTGCAGGGTGGAGCGTGGCACCTTTTACCATTTGCTCTGGACATGTACCGAGGTCCAGGGCTTTTGGGAGCAGGTGGTTAGATTTCTACATGATACCATGGGGTCTCCTTTGACCCTGGTTCCGAAATTCTGTTTACTAGGAATACCCCCTGATATTAATATAGATAAATATACCACACTGTTTTTGCATGAGACACTGTTTCTCGCTAGGAAGTGTTTGGCCCGCCGCTGGATGAGAGATTCACCTCCATCTATACAGGACTGGCTCCGGGAGATCAATGTAACCTTGCCCTATAAAAAACTGATCTACTCCCATAGAGGAAGTGTATCCAAGTATAATAAGATATGGGATAGGTGGGTTCAGGCCCCAGAGACGTGCATGCCATCTGAATAAAGCCACATAAGAGATCGTTCTAATTTCAGGGAGTGGTACAGCTGCTTGTTTTCATTCTTTGTGTTTCCTCTGTTTCCTTTCCTTCCCTAGGGAGGGGACGTATTAGTAATGCATATTATTAGTAGTATGTACAAAATGACAGATATCAGTCTACTTGTATTGTGTTCCTCGGCTTCCTTTAATTGCAGTACAGGTTCCTCTATATGAACCCTTGTTTGATATATGTAAATTAGTTTGGTTTACTCATTCCTTAAAATTTCAAGATGTGTATTGTACAAAGTTGTATAGTTTTTGCTTCGATTTATTACAATAAAGAACTTGTTGAAAAAAAAAAAAAAAAAAAAAAAAAAGATGATAAGCTGTATTTCACTTCCTGAAAAGGTTGTCAGTCTTTCTTAGACATGCATGCCTAGACCTGCCCAGCCCCACCCCTTCTATCCTTCACCATGACCTCCTCTTGTCTTCATAGCCTTGTTTAGGCCAGCAGCTTCCCCTGAGAGAGAGAGAGAGAGAGAGAGAGAGAGAGGGAGGGGGGGTCATGTGACTGGCACAATATATGAAAGAAATAAGGTACAAAGGAACATTTGTGAAGGTTTAAAAGGATACACGTCGATTGCTATTGCTCCTTACATGAGAGTAATGAGTTTTAGGCTTCATTTTCGCTAGTGCCACTTGTCATGCAACTTTGCACACATTAAGTCGCATGACAAGTCACAGCCCATTGATTTCAATGGCCCCCGTTCACATTTATGCCACTTTGAAAATCAGCGACTTCGAAAATGTGCCTGCACTACCTTGATGCGACTTTGATCCAGAGAGTATAAATGTGGATCAAAGTTGCACTCAGTCACACTTTAAATTGCACAACTTAAGAGTCGCACTAGTGAAAACATAGCTACTAGGCTAGAGTGTGACTTTAGAGTGCAACTTTGATCCAACTTTACACTCTCTGGAACAAAGTCGCATCAAAAGTTGAATCAAAGTAGTGCAGGTACCTTTTCAAGGTCGCTGATTTTCTAAGTGGCATAGATGGGAAAGGGTGCTATTGAAATCAATGTGCTGTGACTTTTCATGTGACTTTGTGTGTCCAAAGTCGCATGACAAGTCGCACTAGTGGAAACAGAGCTTTAGTCTACGTTTCCACTATTGCAATTTAGAAAGCAACTTTGATCCAACTTTATACTCTCTGGATCAAAGTCGCATCAAAAGTTGCATCAAAGTCGTGCAGGTACCTTTTCAAAGTCACTGATTTTCAAAGTTGCATAGATGGGAATGGGTGCAATTGAAATCAATGGGCTGTGACTTTTCATGCGACTTTGTGTGTCCAAAGTCACATGACAAGTCACACTACTCGCATACATGGGAACGGGTGTCATTAACCACTTACCGCAAAGTGACGTATCCGTACGCCAGCTGACTTTGCGTGGTTATACCGGGATGATGCCTCTAGCTAGAGGCATCATTCTGGTACCGTTGTTTAGAGCCGGCGGTCGGCTTTCCGGCTGTAACCACCAATGCGGCTCGGGAGCCGCTTGATCGTTACCCCGGAGAGCGGGAGGGGACGTCCCCCCCCTCCCGCCGCCTTCCGGAGCTAGACCCGAGCAACCGGCCGTCACATCCGCCGGCTGGATGGAGCCCCGATCTAACCCGGATGCGTCTTCGATCGGGTCTCCGATGATGTAACCCGGAGGCGGCGTCCATGATGTCACGTCCTGGTTACTCTGCTGCTAAAGGCGGCAGATTCAAAAAGCGAATGTATTGAAAAATTCAGTTTTCGGCGTTTTGAATACATGGAAGTGTAGTGGAGGGGTCTAGGGTCTTTTAGACCTTCGATCCCTCCATAAAGAGTACCTGTCACTGCATATTGCTGTCACAAGAGATGTTTACATTGCTTGTGACAGCAATAAAAGTGATCAGATTTTTTTTTTTTTTTTTTAAAAACCTGTGTTAAAATAAAATAAAAAAATAAATAAATAGGAAAAAAAAATGTTAGCAGCCCCCGTCGCCGTTAGCTTGCACATGAATGAAAATGTATATGGAAGTCGAGCCGCGAATGAAATCGCTGTTTAAACAACACATGTGAGGTATCGCCATGATCGCCAGAGTGTGAGCAATAATTTTTAAAAAAGAGCGTCGCCTAGGGAGATTTCTACTGACAGTAGTTTGTCGCCATTCCACGGGTGTGCGCAATTTTAAACCGTAACATGTTGGGTATCTGTTTACTCGGCGTGATGTCATCTTTCACAATATACAAAAAGAATGGGCTAACTTTACTGTTTAGTTTTTAAATGCAGTGAAATATGATTTTTCGTAATTTTTAAAAAAAAATGGCGTTTGAAAGACCGCTGCGCAAATTCCGCGTGACAAAAAATATTGCAATGATCGCCATTTTATTCTCCAGAGTCTTTGCTAAAAAATATATATATATATATATATATATATATATATATATATATATATATATATAATGTTTGGGGGTTCTAAGTAATTTTCTAGCAAAAATACTGATTTTAACTTGTAAACAAAAAGTGTCAAAAATAGGCCTGGGGCTTAAGTGGTTAATAGTTGCACTAGTGGAAACGGAGCTTAAGACCCTTTTCACACTTGTGCGGCCTAAAAGTCTCATGATTTTGCAGTGATTTTTTGCTGCGATTTTGACTGGACTTGAAGCGATGCCTATATCTTTGGACCTCAAAACCTATCAAAGTCGGACCAAAGTAGTGCAGGGACTACTTTGAAGTCGCACAGATATGAACGGTACTCATTGAAAATCAGGAAGTGCGACTTGTCATGCGACTTTGCAGTCCCAAATTGCAGGACAAGTCTCACAAGTGTAAAAGGGACCGTAGTCTACATTTCCACTATTGTATTGTATGACTTTGATGCAAATTTGATTCAACTTTATACTCTCTGGATCAAAGTCGCATCAAAAGTTGCATCAAAGTAGTGCAGGTACCTTTTCAAAGTCACTGATTTTCAAAGTCGCATAGATGGAACGGGTGCCATTGAAATCAATGGGCTGCGACTTTTCATGCGACTGTGTGTGTCCAAAGTCACATGACAAGTCACAATAGTGGAAACTGAGCTTTAGGCTGGCCATACACTATACAATTTTCTTATTCAATTTCCTTTAGATTTACCTTTAACTATGTAGTGCAAGGGCCTGCCTGATTGCATACAAATTGAAAGTGTTTAGGTTTGACCTTATATTACATGGTTTTGGTAAATCTAAAGGAAAGTTGAACAAGAAAATTGTATAGTATATGGCCAGCCTTAGTCTACATTTAGACTATTGCGATTTAGAGTGCGACTTTGGTCCAACTTTACACTCTTTGGATCAAAGTCGCATCAAAGTAGTGCAGCCACCTTTTCAAAGTCACTGATTTTAAAGCAGTCTAACTGAGGGGTAGGCAGCAGCATACAAAATGCCAACAGTCCCACTAACAATAACAGAAATAGGGACTGCCTGCAGCTCAAAAGAGGGAACCTCTGAAGGACCTTACGCTTGAATTTTGGAATCAGACGAGGCCTGAACATTCACGTAGTAGAATGAAAAATACATGTGAACAGAAGACAGTATCCTGATGCTAAAGAGCCCAAGAGTCATTCACAGATCTAGTAAAGTGTCCCTTGACAGGAAAAGGCCAAACCCCTTGCTTAACCCTATGAGCTTGAATAATGGTCTGTCTGAGCCACGGAGAAAAAGTGGAACTATAAACTGGTTCACCTTTACAAGGACCATCTGGAATGACAAAGGAGAATCAGTATTTCTGAAGGAAGCGGTGACTGAGACAAAGACATAGACTCGCACTGCCAAAACCACATCCAGACAATGGATGAATTATTCTAGGTATCTCACAACTTTAGTACTTGGGAGTAACAGAGTAACTGGGAGTACCTTTAGTAACTGGGAATACCCTTAGTATCTGGGAGTAACTGGGATTAACTTTAGTACCTGGAAATACCAGGTATCTGTTAAATCAAAGAACTCAGTCAGGTTATAACCATTACGAACAACAACGTGATCAGCGCAATTAACTGTGTAAAAAAATCCCCCTAGTAAACAAATATAATAATTATGATAAATATAAATAGGTGATATATCAAATGAATGTGACAAATCCGTATTCTGGCTGCTAACACCCAATGTGTTTCCACTACACAATAAAGTACAATAAAAATCAAAAATGCTGCGCCAGAAAATATTTTGAAAATTTAAGACAAAAGTGAAAATGTCAAATAAATTTTCAATAAAAGAGTATAATTAACTATAAAGTCCCAGTGATCACTAGTGTATCCTAATATTATACACCTCCGTGAATGTGCTCCTAAATAAAAAGTCCCAGTGATCACAGGTGTATCCTGGTATCAGGTGTATGTTTTCGTGAATGTGCTCCTGAATTCACCACAAAAAAATATATATAAAGCCTCTCACCTCACCGTCTGACCCAAGAATCACCAAGGGTCAGATACAGCAGTTCCCTCATTGGTTAACAGGTGGATGACCAGATCACACTATAGGAAGCAGAGCCCGTACAAGGGGGGGGGGGGGGCGAAAGGGACGGGTGCCCTGGGCGGAACAATTTATTGGAGGGAGGGGGGCGAAGTGAAGTGCACTTCTAAAAAGGACAACTGTGTGTGATTGCTGTACCTCCTGCAACGATGTGCCGAGTGCGCTCCTGCACTCGGCACAAGCCTTAGAGCAGTCCAGCCTTTCATCCTTTCATTTCAGATCAGTCAGATAGAGCCCGCTGCGCTGACACTTCCCCCCTCCCTCCCCCACAAACAGGAGAGGAGACAGAGCTCCTTCTGCTGCTGCTCCTCCTCCCGCCCTCCCCTCCTGTGCTTGCCCCGCCCACACTCCCCGACAGTTTTCTGCCTGACTGCATCAGAGAAGATGTGTGGGCGGGAAGATTGAACACTAAGCACCAGAAGAGGAAAGATGCAGTCTGATCCATTCATCCATCCACTCCCTCCCTTCTGCTTCCCAGTGAGTACTCTGATGTAACTCCCTCCCTCTCTCTCTCTCCCCCCCTCTCCCTCTCTCCCCCTCTCCCCCCTCTCTCTCTCCCTATCCCTCCCTCTCTCTCTCTCTCTCCCTCCCTCTCTCTTTCTCTCTCTCCCTCCCTCTCTCTTTCTCTCTCTCCCTCCCCTCTCTCCCCTTCTCTCTCTCTCCCTTCCTCTCTCTCCCCCCTCTCTCTTTCTCTCTCTCTCTCCCCCTCCCTCTTTCTCTCTCCCCCTCTCTTTCTCTCCCCCTCTCTCTCTCCCTCCCTCCCTCCCTCTCTCCCTCCCTCCCTCCCTCCCTCCCTCCCTCTCTCCCTCCCTCCCTCCCTCCCTCTCTCCCTCCCTCCCTCTCTCTCTCCCTCCCTCTCTCTTTCTCTCTCCCTCCCCCTCTCTCTCCCCTCTCTCTTTCTCTCTCTCTCTCCCTTCCTCCCTCTCTCTTTCTCTCTCCCTCCCCCTCTCTCTCCCCTCTCTCTTTCTCTCTCTCTCTCCCTTCCTCTCTCTCTCCCTCCCTCTCCCCCCTCTCTCTCTCCCCTCTCTCTCTCTCTCCCTTCCCCTCTCTCTCTCCCTTCCTCTCTCTCCCCCCTCTCTCTCTCCCTTCCTCTCCCCCCCCCTCTCTCTCCCTCCACCGCTCTCTCTCCCTCCACCTCTCTCTCCCCCCTCTCTCTCCCCCCTCTCTATCATTTAATTTCTGTAACATGCAGCATGAGGGGGTTAATGTATTGTCCCTGATACATCAGTAACACTGACACTGGTGCCACTAATGCAGCACAAAGGGGTTAATTAACTGCCACTGGTCATTAATGTATCAGTGACCAGCGCAATACATTAACCCCCTCATGCTGCATAATACAAATTGAGTCAAACACCAGTGATAAACACAAAGTACCAATGTGACCGGTACCATGGTGACATCAGCACATCACTCCGTCAGCTGACGTCACGGCGCTTCTCGAATCCCGGAAGGACAGGTAGCTGCGATTAGCCAGCTGGCTTGTTTTGATCCTAATGAAATGACATGTTCTTCTTGCTATAAGTGCAATATTGTATACCTTAAATACATTTTTTAAAGATTTTTAGACTACTACTAGCGAGACTTTTGTATTTTGGGGACCATCTGTGTATTTGTTTCCTGGACGGTGGGTCCATTTGCCATAAGAGGTTCCTGGGACAGTTAACCACTTCTATACCGGGCATATTTCGGCACTCTGTAAGAATGCTGAACTGCGGGGGGGTGGGGGGGGGGCGCAGTTTGCCATCTTCGCCCTGGGCACCATATGACCTTGTCCCAGCACTGATAGGAAGCAATGCGTAATCCAGGACCCGGCTTCACTATTCACAGGCAGATACCAGTAGGGAGAACGGTGCATGACCAAAGACCAGGCTCCACTAATGATCAGGCAAATCCCATTGGAGAGAAACAGTGCATGATCCAAGAACAAACCTCACCAATTCTCAGGCAAACCACAGGCCTTTAAAATAGAAGCAGGAAGAATCTAACGCTCTCAGTATATTAGAGAATAGATGATGTATTAAAAAATAGCTGATTTATAAAAAAAATATATATGCACTTACAAGAACAGCACTCAATAGTGCAATCTATCCTACAGTGCCGCAAGTAGACAGGAGAGGATGTGACGTCTAGCAGACAGGTTCCGCCCCTATACGCGTTACATCGGCGCATCCAACGTTGACCCCTATCAGCTGAATGCGCTGACGTAAAGCGTATAGGGGCGGAGCCTGTCTGCTAGATGTCACATCCTCTCCTGTCCACTTGCGGAACTGTGACATACATTGCACTATTGAGTGCTGTTCTTGTAAGTGCATATATATTTTTAATAAATCATCTATTCTCTAATATATCAGGATACACCTGTGATCACTGGGACTTTTTATTTAGGAGCACATTCACTGAGGTGTAAATTATTAGGATACACTTGTGATCACTGGGACTTTATAGTTAATTATACTCTTTTATTGAATATTATTTGACATTTTCACTTTTGTCTTAAATTTTCAAAATATTTTGTGGCGCAGCATTTTTGATTTTTATAGGTTATAACCATTATTCCTAGTCTTTGTGGATAGCATAATGACAGGAATTGAACTGATTGGAAAAAAGCCAATTTGGTACCAACATTCAAAAAAAGGGCAGAGATATATTCCTGGAAACTACAGGCCAGCCAGCCTAACATCAATAGTAGGTAAATTATTGGAGGGGATAATAAGGGGCTATATCCAAGAATTTGCTGAAGATAACAGTATCAGTGAATGTGGTGTATCTGGATATTGCAAAACCTTTCGATACAGTTCCCCATAAATACCGTACTTAATCTAGACGCTGAGGTCTGTTGGCACTAACCATAAGGTTTGTTCTTGGAACGAAAATTGGTTACAGTCCAAAGAGCACGTCCAAAGGGTAGTGATAAATAATGTGTACTCAGACTAGTCAGGAGTGGTAAGTGGGGTACCCCAAGGCTCTGTCTTGAGACCAATTCTGTTTAATTTATTCATAAATGATATAGAGGATGGGATACATAGCTCAATCTCAGTTTTTGCGGACGACACAAAAATAAGCAGCGTAATAACTTCACACCAGGATATAGGAATTTTACAGAAAGATGTGAACAAAATAATGGAGTGGGCAGCTACATGGAAAATTAGGTTTAACGTGGCGAAATGTAAGGTAATGCACTTGGGGGCCAAAAGCACAAACTTCTCACTAGGGGGAAAACAAGGATGGAGAAAAATCTAGGGGTCCTAGTAGAAGAAAAACTGAACAATAGCATGCAATGTCAAGCTGCAGCTACCAAAGCCAGCAGAATATTAGTATGCATAAAAAAGGGGATATACTCCAGGGATAAAATTATAATCCTTCCACTTTATAAAACTCTGGTAAGCCTAAATCTGGAGTATTCCGTCCAGTTCTGGTCATCAGTCCTCAGAAGGGATGTGCCAGAGCTGGAGAGAGTCCAAAGAAGGGCAACAAAATTAATACAGGGATTAGAGGACCTCAATTACGAGGAACTACTGCAAGCACTACATTTATTCTCGCTGGAGAAGAGACAATTGACAGGGGATATGATAGCGATTTACAAATACCTCAATGGTAAATCCAGTATAGGAAAAAAAATATTCAATCTCAGGGAGTGTAAGAGGACACGGGGCTACACAATGAGATTGGAGGAGAAGCGGTTTAACCTAAAGCTGCACAGGGGGTTTTCCACTATCAGGGTGATAAGGAGGTGGAACTCTCTTCCACAATTGATGGTGTCAGTGGTGAGTATTGATTTTTTGTAAAAGACTCTTGGATGTGCATCTTAGTGAACACAATATACAGGGATATGGAAAATGGTTATCGACACTGACACACTTACATTAACACAGGTTGAACTTGATGGAGTATTGTTTTTTTTTCAAACTTACCTACTATGTATCCAATGAAAAATGATTGACCGCACTTCCAAATGCTACATGTTTATTATTGTAAAAACATCCAACGAAAATCAAAGAGACTTAATGACACACATCGGAAGAGTGTGGTTTAAATATTTCACAAAATGAATCGCTCAATCATAACCTGGTTATGATTAAGCAATTTTGTTGGATGTTTTTACAATAATAAAGATCTCCTAGCATTTGAAAGTGCGGTCAATCGTTTTTCATTGGATACATTGCCCAGACCACGGACTGGACCTGCACACAATTTCCTGGGAGCTTTCATCCTCACCTGGAGCGGAGTTACTCCCTTCTTTTACCTACTATGTAACTACTATGAATGCCCTGAAAACATACTGTAGCAGGGCCAGTATTGGAGCAAGAACCTTGGTGAATATGTGAGATGCAGAAGGTAGGCTGAGTGGCCGAGACACAAACTGAAAGTGAAAAAGGCCCACAGGAAAGCATAGATATCACTGGTGCGCTGGGAGGATGGAGACATGTAGTTACGCGTCCCTGATATCCACAGATGCCACAAAGTCTTTTTTGTCAAGGGAGGCAGTAACAGACCCAGTGGGTTCCATTTTTCTGAGTTTGAATGATCACATTTACAGATTCAGATGTGAGATGCAGTGGATGCCCTGTTTGGGTTCAGGAACCGAGAAGAGTTTGCAAGTGTTCTGCCGCAAAAACTGGGGCAATGACACCCGGTTCCAAAAGACCTGCTAGGGCTGCCTGGAGATCTGCTTATCTGTGCAGTGACACAGGAAGGTTGAAAGTGATGAGCCTATTGCCCCCAGAAACCCCATCCTGCATGCAAACATCTGAAATGCAGGCTCTCCATGTGTGCGGAAAGACTAAAAGATGTTTTCCCACTCTGAAAAGTGGGGGCACACCTTCATGCAGAAAATTTGTCTGAGAGTTTCATAGACTTGGAACTCCAAGTCTTGTGGGTTTACTGAGAGTCAGGTGTGGATGTGGATTTTGAACTTTGCCAGACGTAGGCTTCTTTGGCTGAAGAGTATGGGTTCTCTTTCAGTCTGTGGAATCCTTGATTGCATTCAGAGTAGACTCGAAAATACTTCTCCTTTTAAGGCCATGTTGAGCAAGCGTTTTTTGGACGCAAGTTTCATAGTCCAACACTTCAGCAGAAGTGGCCTCTGCATGTAGACGGACAGGAGACTCACCAAAAATACAGAAGTGTAAATAACAGGGGCTGCTTGTCCAGCTTCATAGTGGTGCAAACTGCGTCAATAACACTTAAACAGTGGTTAAGTCTGGGAAAAATGGCAGGGGATTGAAACTTCCCAAAGAAAAATTCAGGTAGAAGGGACTGGAAAGCCCAAGAGTCTCAATGGCTGATGATGGGGAGGCTGTTAAAGCCACAGGCAGATCTGATACAAAATCTGCAGAAGAATGCAATGTGTGGGAGCACACCTCTGGCTTCAGAATCAGCAAGCATTTGTGCTATTCGGCCTACAAAGGCATGCATTACTGAAGTAAAAATCATTTTAGGGTTCATGTACACTACAGCTCCTGAACTTGAGTTTAGGAGCTTTTGGCATTTTTTTGCGCAAGCTCCTAAACTCAACTCCATAAAAATCTGTGTCCCTGTGGGCTTTTAGCAGCGTTTAGGAGCTGCGGATAGGTGAGCTTCAACTTCCCTCTCCTGACCAAGGAAGAATCATGTTCAGGATACGAATGTTTTGACCGCTGGCCGCAGGAAACCGCAAAAAGCAGCAAAACCACATTTTGCATTTTCTTACAGGCCATGGTACATCATGGCCAAGTGTACATGAAGTCTGAGACAGAGCAGAGAAGGCAGCCCATCCAACCAGAGATAAGAAAGACTCCAAAAATGGTATAAACTCCAGGAGCAGACGTTGACTACATCAGCAGATATGATGAAAACATCAGCAGATATGATGAAAGCAGCACCTGAGCAGTTATTGGAGTGTAGCTGTGTGCACCAAGAACAGCAGGACTGTCTAGAATCATACATTTTGAGAGTGCATGGTGGTGAAGCAACACACACACATCTAGACTGGATATTTTTTATTTTTGTCCGGTGTTGTATCATCATATTGGTTGATATCTTCAGACTGGGGGATTCACTATTTAGTGTGTGGCTGTGAGTGACCAGCCATATTTTTGATGCGCATTTATATGTGGATATATGATATATTCATTGTATTTTTTAAATACACAGATTCTTACAGATTCTTTTAGGTTTAATTTAGTGAGGATGTTTTTGGGGTTAATTGTAACGAATATCTGCTGTTACCTCGTTTATTGGTGATAGGGAGTGTTCTAACCCCTTCTCTTTTTCTCTGTTATATATATATTTTTTGATTAATATGGAGATTGTTTATGTTTGTTCAGATTGTTTATACTTGCAAAAGTTGTGGCCTCGCTGTAGACAGTTGTTGTAATGGTTGACTAACCGCACCTGTCAGCTTGTAGATATTAGCGAGTGCACACACTTGCACACACAGTAATGATTAAGCACAGGAGTGTGATACGCCTCTACTGACCTTTCCGTGGACTGTGTATGTTATGTCGTGTTCTATCTTTTAATGGATTTACAATAAAGAAGTTGTTTTTTTTTTCTGGAGGTGCTGCCACTTTTTTCCCTTTTTGCATATCAAGATGGCTGAAGTCCAGGCAGGCACCCAAGTTCTCATAGCAGCCGAGGATCTCGCAGGCTGCCTTCAGAGCGATGTGAACCCAGCACATTCTTTCATTGGTGCAGTAACATAGCTTAGGTTATGAGACAAGGCCTTGGTTTTTCACAGAACTGGTAACAGATTCCTGGTAACAAATGTAAAGTCTAATGGCTAAAAGTAACCAAGTCACAATTGGCATGCAGCAGAAATGGACTGAAAATCGGAGTGTCATGTTCTCTGCAAAGAAGGAGTAGCAGTGAGGAGATGCATCCTCAATTATAAATAGTGAAAAAGAGAGCATGGCATGCGTAAAACTCCCCCCCCCCAACCTCTTCTGCAGTAAAATCAGCAGAGCTCAGGAAATTCAGGGCCTTGGTTTTTCACAGAACTGGTAACAGATTCCTGGTAACAAATGTAAAGTCTAATGGCTAAAAGTAACCAGGTCACAATTGCCATGCAGCAGAAATGGACTGAAAATCGGAGTGCCATGTTCTCTGCAAAGAAGGAGTAGCAGTGGGGAGATGCATCCTCAATTATAAATAGTGAAAAAGAGAGCATGGCATGCGTAACACTCCCCCCCCAACCTCTTCTGCAGTAAAATCAGCAGAGCTCGGGAAATTCAGGGTGCCCAGTGGTGGAACAATGAGGTAGCTCCCAGTGCTCAGTCTGACTGGCCTATTCACAGAGCAAGTCTTCAGAGTAGGACAAGTGCAGAGGCAATGGCAACAACTCTGGACCTGAAAATCACTCTGCAGCTATCTTGTTAACAGAACAAGGTCTGGAAATCACCTAAAGCAGAACCCAGTCCCTGAGGGTCACTTCCAGGCTAGGCCCACAACATCCAGTCCAGCAAGGTCTAGGTACAGCACTTCAAAGCTAGGCTGAGGAAAGGCCCTTGTAGCAAATAATCTTGCCAGAGGAGAAAGAAAATGCAAGCAAAAATATGGTGAGACTTTTTTCAGCAAAGCTGAAGAAAATAATTTTATCCTACTAGGATACTACCAAACAACTGAGGCAAGCTAGTAGTAGGAGGGGTTTTCCTGGGCTGGCTTACAATTATTATTGTTTGCCAGAGTCAAATCTTCCTGTAGGAGGTAGTATAACCCAACAGTTAATGGCTTCCTGTGTCCTCAATAGAAGAGAAAGAAATGCACTTTAAGACACACGCACACACAAAGAAAATAAACTGAAGTCATTCTAGATAATCCCTTTCTCCCCAAAAACAACATTCTCACTTCATACTGTGACCAGTACCTTTCCTGGGAAGAGGGGAGGATTTTTCCCTGGTGATGCTGCTCACGGGCTAGGGTTTCCTTCCAGAGTTCCCAGCGGATTGAATCATACCATCCTAGCAGGACCTGCTCTGACACTGGTCCCTTGTGCTGCATCCACATCATTTGCAACCTCCTTCCGAATTCCTCTTCCATGGCGGGTGGTATCTGTACCTCTCTTCTCCTGCTATCAGGACTTTGGATCCCAGTGGAGATTTGGATGTTGCAGACTGCAGGAAGCATTCCACCGCTTGCCACCAATGTGACGAAATCAACACACACGGTGCTTGTGTGCTTCTGTCAGAATACAGCTTCCTCCCGTCTTGAACAAAGATATCAGTTAAAATCGCCACAATATACAAGTCTAGCCGACAACCAAGCTTGTATAAGATCTGGAACATTTATTGAACAAATTCACACAAATAAATACCACACACAGGAGGACATCCCCCTCCTGATCAGATTACCCTAACAATACAAATTGCAACCAGAAACATAATTAACCTGAGCTAATTAACTAGCTATCTGTACAGAAACAATAGGTAAATGAGAATCCACATCTAGACAATGTTATAATTAACTCAGCACTGCAACAAGGTTAAAACAAAGTACACATTACTAAACAGACAATAGCAGGAGACCCCAGTAGCAGGCTGTGCATCTTCTACGTTGAAGTACAATACACATTAATATAAGTGTAAACACGTCCTCACATTAGACAATAGGTGAGTTAATTAGCACATTTAACAATGTGTGGAAGACAGGTGGTTAAGCTAATGATATTAGCCTAGGCAGCCCTTTATTGGTAATAGGCACCAAGGCCTTTAACATGGAACCTAAGCCTACAGTCCAAGACTCTGTGTGTCTTGAGACATGGACTTGAATGCAAAATAACATTACTCCAAGGGTCCCCCCCACCATACACCTTACAAAGAGTAGTGTGTCCTTAAAAGCCAGGCCCCATAGTCAGTAGGCAAGAGGCTAGCATGCAGTCCCCTCCAAAAGCCCCTGTCCTGAGGGAGTTTGTCACATTTCTTCCCCATCCAAAGTCAACTAACAAGGTCCCAGACCTCCACCTGTTTTGGACATGCGTTAGTCGGGCAGAGTGAACTCATATCGTCAGTTCGCATTGTCTCCATTCCTGGCTATAGGGAATAGTTGTCATCAGTAGGTGTGAGACAAAGGTCATTGACTCTCTGTCTGGCTGCCAGCTCTTCTGCTGGTTGTAGAAGTTTCCATTCATCATCTTGTTGCTGGGGAGAGGGGCCGATTCCCCCAGCTTTCTGGAACTCTGTAGTTGTTTGCGGGTGCTGGGCAAAGGTTGGTAGCAAAGGTTGTTAGGGAGGGAGGCCAGCTTCCTCCACTCCCAGACTGTGGATCTCTCACTGGGGTGGAAGGATGACTACCTTCTTCTCTGAAATGTGTAGCTGCTGTTGGGGAGTTACCTTTCCTCTGCTCTGGCTGACTGTTTGGAAGGGAGGAAGACAACATCCTCTCTCTTCTTTCCCTGGATCCTGATCTGCTACTGGGGAGTGATCACCACCTTCTCACCCTGGGCCTCTGGAATGGCTACAGGTGTGGGGCAGAGGTCTTGGACTCTGTCCAGTTGTCAGCGCTTCAGCTGGAGAAGTTTCTTGTAACTCCACAGATGCTGCTGGCAGAAAATCCCATGTCCCTGTCAGTGGTGTAGCAGAAAGGCTAGCTGCCTCTTCTCTCAGGGAGGATGACGCTTCTGTTGGTGTTTAGGCAGAGCTCAGTGATGTTAGGCCCTGATGCCAGCTGTTCCACAAGGAAGTAAACTGAGAAGTCAGTGACCTTGCACACATCTTCCTGGGTCACCAATTGTTGCAGGCAGAGGTCATCAGCACTATGCCTGGATGCCCACTCTTCTGCTGTAGGCTCACTGGGTTGTTCCTCCTCAGCAGAAAAAAGTATATTAAATCCCCAGTTTCTGGAATTGCTAAAGGTCCAGTGCATGAGCTGGTGGCTGTTGGGCTCAGTTCCAATACTTTGACAAGTGACTTATCATCCATAACATCCTCCGATGAAAAGTCAATTAAATCCATGCTTTCTGTGACCCTTGGCTGGGGAGTGAGGATCTTCCAGGGCCCAGTGCACTTCGAAGGCATTCAGCATCTGTTCTCTGAATTCCAAGATTTCCTCCAAACGCCACTCCAAATCGCTTACAAAGCCAGATTCCTTGGGCAGCCTCTCTAATAACAGCCCCAGGCCGCAGTAGCAAAATCCTTCCTTTGGGCTGTCGTCCATGGGCAAACTTGGGTTACATACCAGGGGAGGGCTCTGTAGCTCTCGATCAACTGCATCTCCGCCTGGACCAGCCTGCTTTCCAATCCTTGTGCGGCTGTCTCCCCAAAAACGCCATTCTCACTTCGTACTGCGACCAGTACCTTTCCTGGGAGGATTTTTCTCTGGTGTCGCTGTTCATGGGCTAGCATTTCCTTCCAGAGTTCCCAGCGGATTGAATCATACCCTCCCTACAGGACATCTCTTGCAACCTCCTTCTGAATTTCTCTTCCATGGCGGTTGGTATCTGTACCTCTCTTCTCCTGCTATCTGGACCCTGGATCCCAGTGGAGGTTTGGATGTCCCAGACTGCAGGAAGCATCCCACAGCTTGCCATCAATGTGACAAAAGAGACACACAGTGCTTGTGTGCTTCCGTCAGAATACCGCTTCCTCCAGTAATGAACATAGATGTCAGATATTATCTCCGCAATATAGAAGTCTACCCTGACAACTTAGCTTGTATGAAATCAGGAACATTTATTTAGCAAACTCACACACAATAAAAACCACACGCACAGGAGGACATCCCCCTACTGATCAGATTACCCTAACAATACAAACTGTAACCAGAAACATAATTAACCTGAGCTAATTAACTAGCCATCTGGACAGAAACAATAGATAAATGGGAATCCACATCTAGCCAATATTATAATTAACATGCTAATTAACTCAGCACTGCAACAAGGCTAAAACAAAGTACATTACACATTAGCCTAAGTATAAACACAGAATACCTTATTAAACAGACAATAGCAGGAGACCCCAGTAGCAGACTGTCCGTCTCCTACATTGAAATACTATACACATTATTATAAGTGTAAACACATGCCCACAGTAGACAATCGGTGAGTTAATTAGCACACTTAACAATATGTGGAAGACAGGTGGTTGAGCTGATGATATTAAGCCTCTGCTATGAGTCTGACTGTGTGGAGCAGTCCTTTATTGGTAATAGGCAGCTAGGCCTTTAACATGGATCCTAGGCCTGTGTGTCTTGGGGAGACATGGACTTTAATCTAAAGTAACATTACTCCAAGGGTCCCCCCCAGGATACACATCAAAAAGAGTAGTGTTCCCTTAAAAGCCAGGGCCCATAGTCAGTAGGCAAGAGGCTAGCCTGCAGTCCCCTCCAAAAGCCCCTGTCTTAAGTGAGTTTGTCACAATCCCCATAAGACTGAGCCACCATTTCTCTGCGACTCAGACAGACCATTATCTAAACGTATGGTCTTAAAGCAGAGCTTCACCAAAAAGGTAAAGTTCTGCTTTAAGCCCCTTTTTTAGAAAATGGCACTTTTTTTGGGGGGGGTTGGAGCGGGTACCTGGTTTTGCCTAGGCGATTCGAGCAGAAGTTCTTGTCCGCAAGCTGTCACAGCCGGGTGCCCAGGGAACGAAGAGGGATGGAGAAAATAGCTTGGGTGAGCACATTGCTGGATTCTGTGACTGGTGTCTGTTTATTTAAAGTCAGCAGCTACAGTTTTTGCAGCTGTTGACTTTTAATAAACACAAATATGAATGGAACTCCTCTTTAAGCATAAAGTTCCCCCCTTTCTGTCTTCTGCTCACACATGTTTCAAGTTTTTACATGTGGATGTTCAAGCCTCATCCAATGCCAGCTTTGGAAGTAAAATTCTTTAGATGGCCCTTTAAGCTGCAGGCAGTCCATAATTTTCTGTTTTTTTGAGCATGTCAGCGACTGTTTGCTTTGTTGTCCACTCCTCACTTGCGCTGCTTTTGGATGTCCTCAAGGACTCCTCAAAGTCCTCTAAGACTTCCTCCAGCGATAGGAAAGAAAATGTTCTCATTATAAAATATTTTTCTTGGAGTCTAGCTCCACCTTTCAGGTGTTTATGATAATTCTCTCAGTGCTGCTTTACTACAAAGTTGAGGCATGTTGGTAGTGGGGAGGGATTTATTAGACTACTGTCTCCCAGAGTTGCAAGGCTGGTCTTCTGTGCACACACTTTAAAATTCTAACAGGTTGATCCTAAGGCCTCATCGGATGCCAGCCTCAGCATTCAGGTATTTTCTAGCTTTTGGAGCTGCAGGCAGTCTCCCATTATAATAGTCCCCCAAAACTAACAGTGTGCCTATTAGTTTTTGTATGCTACTGCCTACCCCTCCGTTTCACTGCTTTGGGCCATCCCTACAGATAATTACTTTCTGTGTTCCTCAATAGACAAAAATCAATAGGGTTTTTGTATTCAGTTGTGGACCCTAAAATCTTTTTCAGAGTCTATTGAGGGACACAGATCCTACCCCTCTATGTTTATGATCATGCTCTTGGTACTGCTTTGCTAACACACTGAGGCATGCTGGTAGTAGATGGAGTTATCCTGGTTTGGCTTACAGCAGTGGTAGGCAACCTTTGAGAGGTGGAGATCTACCATGTTAACATGAAACAGAGCAAAGATCATCAAGGTGCCATGCCCCTATTTTGTTAAAGATTTAACTAGCAGGCCACCAGAACTCAGTAGTGGTTAGGGCAGTGTACAGAGTTTAGTAGTAGGTAGGGCAGTGTACAGAGATCAGTTAGATGTATAGCAGTGTACAGAGGTTACCAGAATTTAGAGCAATGTATAGGGATCAGTAGGGCAGATGACAAGGGTGAGCAGGACAAAAAATAGGATGTCAAAAGTGCAAAGTACAAGGGGTAAGCAAGGCAGTGTAAAGGGGGGGGGGGGATCACAAAGGCATAGTACAGGGGGATCAGAAGGGCTTGGTACAAGCCTGGTACAAGTGTGTATAAGGGGGGACAGCACAGGGTTAGTAGGGCCCAGAATATGAGGGTAAGGAGGGCTAGGAGGGGTCTGGAGGGCACAGTACTGGAGGGTCAGGAGGGCATACTACAAGAGGGTCTAGAGGGCATAGTACAGGGAAGTCTGGAGAGCATGGTACTGGAGGGTCTGGAGGGCATGATACTGGGTGGATCAGGAAGACATACTACAGGGGGGACTGGAGGGAAAACTACAGGGGGATCTGGAAGGTATTGAACTGGGCGGTCAGGAGGGCATGGTATTAGGGGTTTAGGAGGGCACATTACAGAGGTGTCAGGAGGATATTGTGTTGGGGGTCAGGAGGGCAAAAACTGAATTTTTGTAAAATCTTACCTGTAAAATTCCTTTCTCTGAGTCCTCCGACAGTCGCCGCCGCCTCTAAGTCATCACTGTTGGGGTATTAACTTCCGCTCCGCAGGAGTAGCTAGGCATAAAGACTTAGTCAAAAGAACAAAGGCATTTGCATATACACACCCATGGGGGCTGTCCCATCTGGTCAATACCCCCCTGCAGTGACCACTCCCAACTCAGTTTGGTAGCATAGCAGTAGGTAATAAGAACACAACCCCAAAAGAGGGGCGGGGACGGCGACTGTCGGAGGACTCAGAGAAAGGAATTTTACAGGTAAGATTTTACAAAAATTCAGTTTTCTCTTACGTCCTCCGACAGTCGCCGCCGCCTCTAAGTCATCACTGTTGGGATGTCCCAAAGCAGTATAGACATGAGGGGTGGGAGACGCAACCGTAGAAAAGGCAACGCAGTACCCACAGCAGAGAAAGGAATCTTACATGCACCGTAAGAGAACCTTCTGGGCAACAGAAAAACAATGCTCAACAGGAGCAACAGCCCAGGAAAGCAAATACCAACAGCCAGGGACCCATAAAAAAACAAGGGTCCTTCATGGCACTGCCGCACTGAGAACCTTGCGGCCAAAGGAAGCATCAGCTGATGCCAGAACATCTACTTTGTAGAACTTGGAAAAAGTGTGCACCGACGACCAAGTCGCAGCCTTGCACACCTGGGCCACCGAGGCCCGATGCCAATAGGCCCAGGACGCACTCACAGATCTGGTAGAGTGCGCCTTAACAGGGAAGGGTGGAACCCGTTCCTTCAAGGCGTAAGCCTGTTCAATGGTCTGTCTGATCCATTTGGCAATAGTCGCTGCAGATGCAGCCATGCCCTTCCGAGGTCCCTCAGGAAGGACAAAGAGTGAATCCGTCTTCCGAAAGGATTCCGTAGACGACAGGTAAACCCTGATCGCCCTGACGACATCCAAGGAATGCAGAGCAACCTCCTTAGGATGCTTAGGCTTCGTACAAAGCGAAGGCAGGACAATGTTCTCATTAATGTGGAACTCAGAGACCACCTTAGGAAGAAAGGAGGGATGCGGACGCAAGACCACCTTATCCCAGTGAATCACCAAGTATGGAGAACGGCAAGATAACGCTGCCAGTTCCGCACCCTGTGAGCCAAAGTGATCGCCACCAATGTTTTCAAAGGGAGCACGCTGTAACACGGACAGAACCAAGTTCAAGTCCCATGGAGGTAAGGGCTCCTTCCTGGGAGGAGCCAAATGTCGCACACCTTGAATGAAGGTGCGAACCAGAGAATGGGACGCCACAGGGCGTTGGAAAAGAATAGCCAGTGCGGACACCTGGCCCTTGATCGTGGCCAGCGCCAGGCGCTGGTCCACACCAGACTGGAGGAAGGCCAACACTCTCGACACCGAGAACCCCCTGGACTCACACCAGGCGAAATAAGCCTTCCAGGTACGGTAAAAGATTTTACCAGAGGAGGTTTTTCTAGCCTTGACAAGGGTAGGGATGACCTCAGAGGAGAGACCCCAGTCCCTCAGGACCTGGGTCTCAACAGCCAGGCCGTTAAAGCCAGCGACTGTAAAGCAGGATGGAAGATCGGACCCTGAGACAGGAGATCTTCCCGCAGAGGCAGTCGCCACGGAGGTGCCACTGCCAGGTGAACAACGTCAGCGTACCAGGACCGGCGTGGCCAGTCCGGAGCCACCAGAATCACCAGGTGCGGTTCCGAGACTAACCTGCGGAGGAACCTGGATAGCAACTGAATCGGAGGAAAAGCATACATCAGACGATACTGATGCCAAGGGGCCACTAACGCACCCGAGGCGTCCGCCAGCGGATCGCGCGTTCTTGCCACGAACCTTTCCGTTTAGCCGAGATGCGAACAGATCCACGTCCAGGGATCCCCACTTTGCACACAGCATTTGGAAGACCTCCGGGTGTAGGGACCATTCCCCCTGGTCCAGGGTCTGGCGGATCAGATAGTCGGCCTGCCAATTCTCCACACCCGGAATGTTAACTGCTGAGATCGCCGGGACATGAGTCTCGGCCCAAGACAAAATGTCGGTCACCTCCCGGGCCGCCCGAGCACTCCTGGTGCCCCCTTGGTGGTTGATGTAAGCCACCGCGGTAGCATTGTCCGTCTGTACCCAGACAGGATGGCCCCGAAGACGGTCCGACCACTGGAAGAGACAGAGTTTTATCGCTCGCAATTCCAGCACATTTATCGGGAGGGAGGACTCCTCCTCCGACCAAGTGCCCTGGGCAGACAGGTTGCCCAGGACCCCACCCCAGCCCGACAGGCTGGCATCCGTGGTAACCACCGTCCACACCAACGGACGGAAGGACTTGCCTTCCGCCACCGACGGGGACTGGAGCCACCACAGAAGGGCCAATCTGGTCTGACGACTCAAGGAGACACTCAGATCCAGGGACTGAGGCAGTCTGTCCCACCTGGCCAGGATCTCCGCCTGGAGAGCCCGCGTGTGAAACTGAGCAAAGGGTATCGCCTCGAAGGCCGATACCATCAACCCCAGGCCCCACATACAGGTCCTGAGTGACGAGGACGGGTTGTCCCTGAGGGACCTGAGCTCGTCCTGCAAGGTCCAAAGCTTGTCCTCCGGCAAGAACACCTTTGCCTTAGCAGAGTCCAGAATCATTCCCAGATAGGGAAGACGAACCGATGGAGACAACGTCGATTTCTGAACGTTGATGGTCCATCCGAACTCCTGGAGCATCTGTACCGTGGTGGACAGATCGCGCACTAGGTCCTGGCTGGCACGTGATCTCAGAAGTAGATGGTCCAGGTAACCCAAGACTGCAATGCCCTGTGCCCTCAGCAGGCCCAGAACCGGCGCCAACACTTTGGTAAAAACCCTTGGTGCCGAGGCGAGACCGAAAGGTAACGCCACAAACTGGCAGTGGTCCACTGCGATAGCAAACCGAAGGTACCGCTGATGACCCTCGAAAATGGGGATGTGCAGGTACGCATCTTTTAGATCTACCGAGACCAGGAATTCTCCTGGACTCAAGGAGGCCACCACCGAATGGAGAGACTCCATACGGAACTTTCGAACACGCACGAAGCGGTTCAGCGCTTTCAGGTCCAGAATAGGACGCACTTTGCCCTCCTTTCTGAGCACAGTGAACAGATTTGAATAAAACCCCCGAAACCTGTCCCAATGAGGCACCGGGACAATCACCCCCTGAGCAAGAAGGTCCTGTACCGCTTGGTGCAGGTCCTGCAGACGCCCCAGAGGCAAATGAAGATTTGAGGGAAAGAATCTGCCCGCCGGCCGGGAAAGGAATTCGATCTTGTACCCCGATCAAATGATTTCCAGAACCCACCTGTCCGAAATCCAGAGCAGCCAAGGTTGGAGGAAACCACGCAAATGTCCCCCCACCCCTGAAATGGGTGAGGGCGCCCCTTCAGGCAGAGGCGGACTGACCCGCCGAGCCGGCATTGCCTGACTTCTGCTTACCCGCCCAGGGCTTCTTCTGACTGCCCTGGGCCTTGCAGGGCTTGCCCTTGGATTGGTTCCGAAAGGCACGAAAGGTCCGCTGAGTGGATCTAGGCGCAGAACCCCGCTTGCCTCGAAAGGACTTGTTCTTCGGGTTCTGGGGCAGCAAAGTGCTCTTGCCCCCCGTGACGCCTTTCACCAGGGTATCCAACGCCTCGCCAAAAAGGCGAGAGCCAGCATAGGGAAAATCAGCAACTGTTTTTCGCGAGGACTGGTCAGCCGACCAGCTCTTCAGCCATATCAGTCGCCGGTTAAGTACCGAGGCACTAGAGATGCGTGCTACTAAAGGGGCCTCATTTAAGGCCGCATCACACAGATACATGATTCCTTGGTGGATTTGATCCACCATTTCCAGCCGGGCAGGCGGAACATCATCAGACACAAGGTTGCGCCTAAGCACCTTCGTCCAATCAGCCACCACCTGCACCAAAACGGACGCGAAAATGGGTCTGAGCAACGAGCCCGCCACCGTATAGGAATGGCGGGCTAGAGACTCCAACCGCCGGTCCGTGGGATCCCGGAAAAGAGGGGTATCTTCAGAAGGAACCAAGGTAGCCTTGTTTAACACGGCCACAGTGTGATCTACCTGTGGAGGCACACACCATCGCGATTCCGTAGCCGGTGCAAAGGGATAAAGCAATTTGAACCGACTAGGCACCAGGAATGGACGTTTTAACGTGCGCCACATTTCATTAACAGTGTAATGAAACTCAGCCAGGCAGGGAAAAACCTGTGCCGACTTGCGGGTCCTATGCGTCCCAAATGAGGGCACCACGCCCGGAGGACTGGGCTCATCCTCCAAATGTAGTGTTTCCTTAACCGAAACAATTAATTCATCCATGGTCGCCCGCTCTTCAGGCGACCCCGGGGAGGAGGTATCAACCCCTTCCACCTCTGCCTCCCCCTCAGACCCCAGCGGGTCCAAGGATGAGCGAGACCCTGAAAAGGGCATGCTCGCAGCAGCCATATCACCATCTGAATCAGAGGAGAGAGACAATCTGGGCCTCTTTTTAGCAGCACGTTCAGCCATCAGCATTTCCATATTTGACACCAAGGTCGCCACTACAGCGGCCAAATCAGGTCTCAGAGGGGCCACAGGAGAACTGGGGACCCCCACCAAAGCTGGGGGGAATTTGCTGTCCTGAGAATCCATTGCTCAAGGTGACAAACAACAGTGCAATAAAGTTTTTACTGCCCCTTTAAGACCGCTGCGGAGTGCGCAGCCCACCGCTACAGCTACAGTGACAAAGACCCCCAAACAGGAGAAGAAAAAACTGAGCCAGAAGCGACAATACAGAAAGATATTGAGAGAGATAACTTGCAGAGCCCCGCAGAGTGTTGCCACCGATGTCCTGCTTCAGAGCAAAAGGAAGTGCTGCTAGAGTAGGCTGAACTTATAGGCTGCATGACTCAGGGAAAAATGGCTGCCCCATAGGATTGCATGGAAGGCTCCGCCAAAATGGCCACCGGACATGCGGTCGGAACGATTGTTCTGCTACTGCAAAATGGCGGCGGGTGGCGCCAAAACAGCATGTAGTATTGCCCATAGAGCAGCCAAACATGCCTGCCCATACCTAAAATGGCGGACCGCGCGGATTTACCCCGCTGCGGCCGCCACACACACAGTCTGCACCCCCAATAAGCACCGAAGTGACACAGGGAAGGGGACCCCCAAAAACATACAGCACCGCAGCGCATGCACAAGTGATCCCCGCAGGGACCGCATCAGGGAGTCACACAGGCACAGACACGGGGGACACACAGCAACACAGGACTGCCACCCCAGACAGAGGCCCCACACAGAAGTACTTACCTGTACCATATGGCGTGGGGTGCCTCTATGAACGGAAAGCCGCTGTCCTCATCTGACAGGGAGTGCCGTTAGCCAGGGACATGACCCTGCAGCATCGCAGATGTGTCCTGTGAGGTAGCCACCTCACGGCTGCATCCCTGCTGCGAGCAGGGATGGGTCGTTGGCGGGCTGGGGGTCCATCTGACCCTCTGCCCTGGAGAACCAGGGTGGTCAGTCCGAATCCCAGCACCGCATGATCCATCTTCTTCCGAAGAGTCGACTAAAACTAAAGCTGACAAAATAAACAGCTAGTAAAGTAAGAAAAAACTGACATTTTCAAAGAAAATCAAATAACAGATTAGTTAGGCTGAGACTGTAGCCCCAACACAGGGAATCTTAACTACTCCTGACGCTAGGCAGAATGAAACTGAGTTGGGAGTGGTCACTGCAGGGGGGTATTGACCAGATGGGACAGCCCCCATGGGTGTGTATATGCAAATGTATTTGTTCTTTTAACTAAGTCTTTATGCCTAGCTACTCCTGCGGAGCGGAAGTCAATACCCCAACAGTGATGACTTAGAGGCGGCGGCGACTATCGGAGGACGTAAGAGAAAAGGGGATTCCTGATGCAGAGCAGTGCACTAACCTGTCCGTAGAGCCCGCAATGTTGGCACCCTTTGCCATTCGTTGTAAGAGAAACCGGCAGTGAAGCCTTTTGGCTTCACAGCTGGTTCCCTATTGTGCATGTGTGAAGCGTGCTGCGCTTTCAAATTGGCCAAGTGGCGAGGGACAGGGCCGTAATGCTGTCTCCCGGAATTGGGGAAGGGTACCTGTCAAAAACAGATACCTGTTCCCCCCTCCCCCCTGAAAGTTGCCAAATGTGGCACCGGAGGGGGGGGGGAGCAGATCAGCGGAAGTTCCACTTTTGGGTGGAACTCTGCTTTAAATAAAGGTTTTAACTATATGAAAAAAAGGTGACCATAGGTAAGCACCCCAGTGGTGAAGTGGAACTTATGTGCTTCACGCATGCGTAGTAGGGCACGCCCGTGAAGCCGCAAGGCTTTACTGTCAAGTTCCCTTACCGGCAATGGCAGTGGAAGGACCCGGCCACAGTGCCGACATCGCTGGACTCCAGGACAGGTAAGTGTCCTAATATTAAAAGTCAGCAGCTACAGTATGTGTAGCTGCTGACTTTTAATTTTTAGAGGGGGTGGAGGGGGAGGCAGAACTCCGGTTTTTCTCAACCCTCTAACTTCTTCATTTGCTACACAGCTTATTCTGTTGAAGGAAGTTGAAACTATACAATGCTTTGTTAATGCTATTGACAGACTGCATCATATATGTAATTTTTGAGTTTATTATTAGTATCACTTTAACCCTTTCCTCCAACAGAACACAAATATGCGGCCTCGGGTTCAAGGGGTTGTACCGGGGTGATGCCTGCAGCTAGAGTGATCACCCCGGTACCGTTGTTTAGAGCCGTTGGTTGGCTTTCTTGTAATAACAACCAATGCGGCTGACATCTCCCCCTCCTGCGGCTCTCCCCAGGAGGCCCGAGCGACCAGCCAGCACATTCGCGGGCTGGCTGAAGACCTGAACAAAGCCAGATTTGGCTTTGATCGGGTCCCCGATGTAGACATGTCATGACATCACTTCTGGTTACTGGAGCCCTAAAGGTGCCAGATTAACTTGGCGTTTTGAATGCTTTTAAGTGCAAAGGAGGGATTTGGGGTCTTTTAGGGGTTTTGGGGTCATAAAGAGTACCTTTCACTGCCCATTGCTGTCACAAGGGATGTTTACATTCATTGTGACAGCAATAAAAGTGATCAAAACATTTTTTAGAGGGACAGTGTAAAAAAAAAAAAAAAAAATTTAAAGCGCCTGTACTTCCGTGCAGAAGGGAACGCACCTGCATTTGTACATCATATTCAAACCACACATATGAGGTATCGCCACGATCGTTAAAGTGAGAGCAATAATTTTAGCACAAGACCTCCTCTGTAACTCTAAACAGGTAACCGTTAAAAATTGTTAAATACTGACCCTGTGAAAGTAAACCCCACTCATGGAAACTTCATCATTTAAAAACATCAAGATAAGTTTGCCACTGCGTGCTACCAAAAGTCTGGTTTAAATGATGTGGTTTCCATGAGTAGGGTTTACTTTCACAGGGTCAGTATTTTTTAAATACTAACATAACGCTTTCATTTTTGTTTGACTATAATTACATGATGTCTAACTGTAACCTGTCCACATTTGTAGACACGTTTTATACTGTAACCATCTACCCCTCAAGAAGAAAAAGTTAAAATTTTTGAAACGCGTTGGACCTCCTTCTGTTATATGCATCTCTGACAGTCGAATATAGTTATTCCTATTTTGTTCAACCGCATATGTTTTATGATGTACAAACGCCTTTTATGTTAATAAAATATTGTTGAAACCATTTAAACCATGACTACATCTATGCCATAAAAAATCCTACTAGAGGGTTCTTTGTTTATGCTATTCAGCTACTAGGGATGCGGGCATCACTGTGTATCTCCATTTAACGGCAAACTAGTTCATTACTGTGGAGGAAAAGGTTGAGAATGTTTTTGGCCATATACTTACTGCAGATGGAAGAATTCCAGTTAAGGTAGCACCAAATTCCTTATCTACTGGAGACGGGCATCTTCTATCTAGAAAAAAAGGAAACCAATGGCTTTTGTAACAAACTGTATCAATTCTATACAAACTATCAGGTTGTTTGAAATGCTTTTCCTCAAGTCATGCTCTTCCCTGTTCCTATTCTATATTGTTCTTCTTATACTTCTCCATGGCATTGTATGTTAAATTCATGCAAGATAGTTTTTCCCTATGTAGCAATGCAAAAGTTAAATAAAAAAACAAACCATACAAGATATCACTACCTCTCATCCTAATTGGCTACACCTGAGGACCATCAGTATACTGTACAATCTGAATAGAGAAACAAGAAACAACAAGCATACGCTCATAAACTAAATGCTTTCAAGAGTATGAACCCATTATTCAGGTTCCTAAGGAACATTGCATTTACAGTGGGTACGGAAAGTATTCAGACCCCCTTAAATTTTTCACTCTTTGTTATATTGCAGCCATTTGCTAAAATCATTTAAGTTCATTCTTCTTCCTCATGAATGTACACATAGCACCCCATACTGACAGAAAAACACAGAATTGTTGACATTGTTGCAGATTTATTAAAAAAGAAAAACTGAAATATCACATGGTCCTAAGTATTCAGACCCTTTGCTGTGACACTCATATATTTAACTCAGGTGCTTTCCATTTCTTCTGATCATCCTTGAGATGGTTCTACACCTTCATTTGAGTCCAGCTGTGTTTGATTATACTGATTAGACTTGATTAGGAAAGCCACACACCTGTCTATATAAGACCTTCCAGATCACAATGCATGTCAGAGCAAATGAGAATCATGAGGTCAAAGGAACTGCCTGAAGAGCTCAGAGACAGAATTGTGGCAAGGCACAGATCTGGCCAAGGTTACAAAAAGATTTCTGCTGCACTTAAGGTTCCTAAGAGCACAGTGGCCTCCATAATCCTCAAATAGAAGACGTTTGGGACGACCAAAACCCTTCCTAGAGCTGGCCGCCCGGCCAAACTGAGCTATCGGGGGAGAAGAGCCTTGGTGAGAGAGGTAAAGAAGAACCCAAAGATCACTGTGGCTGAGCTCCAGAGATGCAGTCAGGAGATGGGAGAAAGTTGTAGAAAGTCAACCATCACTGCAGCCCTCCACCAGTCGGGGCTTTATGGCAGAGTGGCCCGACGGAAGCCTCTCCTCAGTGTAAGACACATGAAAGCCCGCATGGAGTTTGCTAAAAAAACACCTGAAGGACTCCAAGATGGTGAGAAATAAGATTCTCTGGTCTGATGAGACCAAAATAGAACTTTTTGGCCTTAATTCTAAGCGGTATGTGTGGAGAAAACCAGGCACTGCTCATCACCTGTCCAATACAGTCCCAACAGTGAAGCATGGTGGCAGCATCATGCTGTGGGGGTGTTTTTCAGCTGCAGGGACAGGACGACTGGTTGCAATCGAGGGAAAGATGAATGCGGCCAAGTACAGGGATATCCTGGACAAAAACCTTCTCCAGAGTGCTCTGGACCTCAGACTGGGCCGAAGGTTTACCTTCCAACAAGACAATGACCCTAAGCACACAGCTAAAATAACGAAGGAGTGGCTTCACAACAACTCCGTGACTGTTCTTGAATGGCCCAGCCAGAGCCCTGACTTAAACCCAATTGAGCATCTCTGGAGAGACCTAAAAATGGCTGTCCACCAACGTTAACCATCCACCCTGACAGAACTGGAGAGGATCTGCAAGGTGGAATGGCAGAGGATCCCCAAATCCAGGTGTGAAAGACTTGTTGCATCTTTCCCAAAAAGACTCCTGGCTGTATTAGATCAAAATGGGGCTTCTACTAAATACTGAGCAAAGTGTCTGAATACTTAGGACCATGTGATATTTCAGTTTTTCTTTTTTAATAAATCTGCAACAATGTCAACAATTCTGTGTTTTTCTGTCAGTATGGGGTGCTATGTGTACATTTATGAGGAAGAAGAATGAACTTAAATGATTTTAGCAAATGACTGCAATATAACAAAGAGTGAAAAATTTAAGGGGGTCTGAATACTTTCCGTACCCACTGTATATACACTGTGTTCAGTTGATATAGGGAAATTGTGGGTCGTGGGCCGAAAGTGGCCCTTTACTTGCCTGCATGGGTCAATGTTTCTTACACTGATATGAAGCACTATTCCTTCCACAGACAACAAAGATGGGGCTCATTCATTCCACTAATGCCAAAGATAAAACCATATTCATTCCACTGACACCAATCATGGGGCAATATTCCTCCCACTGACACCAATGATGGGGCACTATTCCTTCCACTGACATCAGTGATGGGGCACTGACTCTCCCACTGACACCAATGATGGTGCACCACTCCTCCCAATGACACCAACAATGGGGCACCATTCCTCCTACTGAATCCAATGTTGAGGCATCATTCCTCACACTGACACCAATAATGGGCACTATTTTAAAGTCTGATGGACACTAAGCTGGCCCTTTGTTTAGAAAGTTTGGAGACCCCGATACATGATTTACATAATAGGATTTTTGCATTCACCATTAAATAATTTTCTTTATAATTTCCATGAAGACTTTAACCCTCAGGTTATAATACTACCTAAAGGAGGATTGGATACTGGAAAATCATAAAACTGTAGGCTGGCCCAGGGTATACACTCTCACTACCAATATGCCTCAGTTTTGTAGCAAATTCGGACAGGAAGCATGATTGTAAGCACAAAGGTGGGACTAGTGCCCCTAAAGGACTCCAAGAAATTATTTTACAGTGCTAATCACACTTTCTTTCTTGTCCATCGAGGGACAAAAAATTATTTTTAAATTACATGTAAAATCCTTTGCGAGTACAGTAAAGGACACAGGCATATTCTTAGATGGCTGGGTTATATGTTGTTACTTTCTGGAGATTGAACACTGGCAAACAGCGCTGTAAGGGCCACCATATAACCCCTCCCACTGACAGTTAGCCTCAGTTTTTAAACAAGTAACAAGGATAAATAGAGACAGAGGGAAGGGACCTGTGTCTTCTCCTGTACTTGAAAAAATTGATTTTACAGGTAAGTCAAAAACCTTTTTCCTTGATCGTTCAGTTCAGTACAGGACACAGGCATATTCTTAGGCGACTGGGACATCTAAAAACAATACCAAAAAGGGGTTGGCAACACAGGAAACAAACTGCCAACAAACCAACAAAGAAAACAAAAAAGGGTATTAAGTTTAAGATCTTTTTAATTACCTAATGAAACCTAATTTCAAAGTCGCTGCAACTTTGAGTTGCACCAAATTGAGCAGGTGCCATTGAAAACAATGGGGTACAACTTTGATATCCAAAGTCACATGGCAAATCGCACAAGTGTGAATGGGACCTAAAACAATGTAAAAATAAATTGAATGTAAAGTCCCATATTTTTTTTTAAATAACAAACATAATACACTTACCTCCTTCTGTGCAGTGGTTTTGCACAGGGCAGCACGGATCCTCCTCTTATTGGGTTCCCTTGTCGCTGCTCCTTGCCCCTCCCTTCAGTAGAATGCCCCCACAGCAAGCAGCTTGCTATGGGGCACCCGAGCTGAGCTGCAGCTCCATGTGTTTATTCAGACACAAAGTTGCTGTTCGGCCCCGCCCCTCTCTCTCCTGATTGGCTGACTGATTTTGATTGACAGCCATGTGAGCCAATGGCGCCGCTACTGTGTCTCAGCCAATCAGGAGGGAGAGTCCCGGACAGCCGAGGGACATGTGGACATCGCTGGACAGAGATGGGGTTCAGGTAAGTATTAGAGAAGCTGAGAGTGGAAGCTACACACAGAAGGCTTTTTCTCTTAAAGCATAGAATGCATTAAGAGAAACAAACCTTCTGCCTCTACAACTTCTTTAAAACATGCACTAGCATATTGTAAATATCTTCCACGGTCAATGTTTTTCTAAAACCAGCAAGAACAGTAAAATGCAATTCAAATAAGCAGGCTTCACTACAATAAAAATAAAAACCGAAAAGGAAATTATATTATTCTTTCTTTTTTTTTCTCCTTCTGAACAGGCAACCCATAAATACATACATGTGTACATATGTAATGAACACTGTTTTGGACAAAACCACATTTTATCCAAAGCAATAAAACAGCAACCAGTTTTCAAACATATTTGTACTAAGGTTTTTCACGAAGGGCTCATAAATGCAGCAGAAGGAGCTCAGAACGCACCACATAATGAGTAAATTGGACCCAATGGATTATTTACTGACAAAATGACAAGAGGGATTACAGAAGCAGGTTGGAGAAATTACATGAAGCAATGCCACATGTTCTGTAGTGTTTTCTTAAGCCTGTTGGCAATGCCCCTATATTTATATAATTCTAAATGATAAATTGCACTGTGTGTGTGTTGACATGGAATTGCATTCCCCCATGCCAAGGGAGATGACTGCTGTTTTAAGCAAGGGGTCCCGAATGGGAGTTATTGTCAGAAGCCAATCATAGGAGATAAAGCTTGCAAGAGCATGTAGCCAAGCAAATACTTTGCTAACCTTTTCCAGTTATAGATCCAGACTTTTCAATGCCTCTAGTGTTTGCAAATAAATAGTTAACTGAACTGATATACATTTAACTCTTGTCTAAAATCTTATCTGCTAACATCTATGATAATCATCTAAAGTTTATGGTGGGAGTACATACCTGCAATGCGACACGATTTCTCCAGTTTGCCATTGTTGTCCTCCTGTCTGAACACTGTGGAAGATCCTTGAAGATTCGTTACTCTCTCTTTATTACTGTCACATTCACCCATCTGCTTGCTCTGTGAAAACGTTCTGCTTGACTGCACTGTTTTGCAAGGTATATATCACACACAGTATTAACAACATTTAAAAAAAAGGGGAAATCTGCATACTCAAGATAGTACTTCTTTAAGTGGGGGACTGGGCTTGAAAAGTATGAAAACCAAACATCCTTATGAAATGAATAACAACAAACCACAATACATATCCCTTGTACCCTTTACTGTGTCTCCTTTGTGGTCACAACCTGAAACAGAGAATGCATTACCAATACAATACACACAATATACAGTATATTGTCAAAAGTATTGGGACGCCTGCTTTTACACGCACATAAACTTTATTGGCAGTCTTAGTCTGTAGAGTTCAATATTGAGTTGGCCCACCCTTTGCAGCTATAACAGCTTCAACTCTTCTGGGAAGGCTGTCCACAAGGTTTAGGCTTGTGTCTATGGGAATGTTTGACCATTCTTTCAGAAGCGCATTTATGAGGTCAGGTACTTATTTGGACAAGGCCTGGCTCTCAGTCTCTTCTCTAATTCATCCCAAAGGTGTTCTACCGGGTTGGGGTCAGGACTCTGTGCAGGCCAGTCAAGTTCCTCCACCCCAAACTCGGTCATCCATGTCTTTATAGACCTTGTTTGTGCACTGGTGTGCAGCCATATTAAACAGGAAGGGGCCATCCCCAAACTGTTCCCACAAAGTTGAGAGCATGAAATTGTCCAAAATGTCTTGGTATGCTTACTCCTTAAAAGCTCCCTTTACTGGAACTAAGGGTCCAAGCCCAACCCCTGAAAAAAAAACCCACACCATAACCCCCCCGCCACCAAATGATTTGGACCAGTGCACAAAGCAAGGTCCATAAAGACATGGATGAGCGAGTTACGGGTGGAGGAACATGACTAAACTGCACAGAATCCTGACCTCAACCAGACAGAACACTTTTGGGATGAACAAGCCAGGCCTTCTCAGCCACATAAGGGACAACTAAATATATAAAGAATTACTGCACCAATGTCAAACACATACAACTGCGGACACTGCAACACAACAATGTTGTGATAGAATGGAAAGATATGAAAGTGCTGCGCTAAATTAAATAGCAAGAAAATGGCACCCAAACTAAAGTGTAGCCACTCGAGGCAAATATACACCATAAAACAACTATCTGAATAGTATATTCTAACCACTTCAATACAGGGCACTTTCACCCCCTTCTTGCCCAGGCCAATTTTTAGCTTTTAGAGCTGTCACACTTTTAATGACAATTGCGCAGTCATGCAATGCTGTACCAAAATTAAATTTTTATAATTTTTTTTTCACACAAAAAGAAAAAAACGACAGAAAATTTTGGAAAAAATATTTTGTTTTCTTAATTTCTGTCAGTAAATTTTGTAAATAAGTAATTTTTCTCCTTCACTGATGTGCGCTGATGAGGCGGCACTGATTGGCTGCACTGATGAGGTGGAACTTATGGGCACTGATGAGGAGGCACTAATATGTCGCACTGAAGGGCGGCACTGATGGACGGCACTGACAGATGACACTGATAGGCACTGATGGGCAGCACAGGTCAGCAGGCACTGACTGGCATCACTAACGGGCACTGATTGAGGTCACTGTGGGCACTGATTGATGTCACTGATGGGCATTGAGTGGGCACTTTTTGGGTACTATTAAAATTGACTGTAATTAGGGCACTGATGATCAGTGCCCTGATTACCTTTCCTGGACTTCCCTCTGAGGAGGAGCCTCTGATCGGCTCTCCTGGCCTCACACTGACAGAGTGTGAGGCGAGGAGAGCAGATAAACGGCACTTCCTCATTTACATGTGACCGGCTGTGATTAGACACAGCCGATCACATGGGTACCACGGGCGCGCGAGGGATGCCGTTCTGGGGCCCCGTCATATTACGTTGTCCCAGAATGAGAGCCACACTGCTCCATGTTCATTTGACGGTGGGTGGGCGGCAAGTGGTTAAGATGCAAATTAGCAAATGTAAAAAATGATCAACAAAATAGAGTTGAATAAATGTGCAGGTAAACGTATAATGGTATGGTTGTCAACCTAGAGAGTAGCCACTAGAGGGCCTTATGACCCATTAACCATATGATATATCATAAGGTGCAAATTAGCAAAAAAATTTGCAAAATAATCAACAATACAATTGGATAAATATGCAAGTACCCATATAAATAAAGTGCAAAAAATTTGCAACTCAGTGCATGTACAAAAATAACAATAAAATCACTATATATAAAAAGTATAGAAAAATGAATGGGTAAGTTCATCAATCTGCCAAAAATAAAGTGCTTGTCAAAGTCCAAATCCAAGAGAAGTCTGGGTTTTGAAATCAAAAGCTTGACACCCTAGGTGGGACCATCACCAAAGAAGAGTCAGAAGCGCTTACCAGAACCAGTGGACTCTGCTACCAGATTCATAAAGGCAAAAAGACTAAAGGGAAATCTCCCGGTAGCTTTCACCATCCCATCAGATCTTAATTGGGTCAGTAAGCAAGGATGTCCCAAAAACATATAAATAACTATTCACAGCTTAAAACCGTCATTGGTATAACTTTTTAAAAAGTAGACCACTTACATGCTCCCAATGGTATACAATCAATATACATGTGAAGTTGTGATCCTTGTGCTATTGAGACCTTTTGTGATCACAACTTCTTATGTATATTGCCTGTATACCATTGGAAGCATGTAAGTGTTCTACATTTTAATAAAGTTATACTAATGACGGATTTACGCTATGAAGAGTTCTTTATACTTTTTTGGGACATCCTTGCTTACTGTCCCAATTGAGATCTGATGGGATGGTGAATGCTACTGGGAGATTTCCTTTGGTCTTTTTGCCTGCATGACTGTACCACTGGTAGCAGAGTCCACTGGTTCTGGTAAGTGCTTCTGACTCTTCTTTGTAGGGTGTAAAGCTTTTGATTTCAGAACACAGGTTTCTCTTGGATTTGGACTTCAACAAGTACTTTATTTTGGCAGATTGATGAACTTACCCATTCGTTTTTCTATACTTTTTCTATATTGTGATGTTATTGTCATTTTTTTGCACTTTATTTATATGGGTACTTACTTGCACATTTATCCAAATGTATTGTTGATTATTTTGCAAATTTTTTGGCTAATTTGCACCTTATGATACATCATATGGTTAATTGCTGATAGTTAATGGTTCATAAGGCCCTCTAGTGGTTACTCTCAAGGTTGGCAACCATACTATTACTGTAGATGTTTACCTGCACATTTATTCAACTCTATTTTTTTGATCATTTACATTTGCTAATTTGCATCTGAAGATATACTATTCAGATAGTTGTTTTATATTGCCCTCTAGTGGCTACACTTTTGGTCGGGAGCCATTTTCTTGCTATTTAATTTAGCATGGCACTTTCATATCTTTTCATCCACATTCCCAGAAAAGTTGAAGCTTAGATAGCTGCAAAGGGTGGACCAACTCAATATTAAACCCTACAGACTAAGACTGGGATGCCATTAAAGTTCATGTACATGTAAAGGCAGGTGTCCAAATACTTTTGGTAATATAGTGTTTTAAAGTTCTTAAAAAGGACCTGCTGTGGTGGGAAGTTACGATTAAAAAAAACAAGCAGACAACAAAAGAAAAGTCACCTGCATCATTTGTAGGCTAGACTAAATTAGAAGGTTTACCCAAGTTCAACCGCAGGAGCTGGAGACCAGTACTGTGGCTGTGGAGTTCAACTCCCAAGGTAGTGGATATCAATAAACCGAAAGCCAGCAACTTGGAGTGCTCTTGTGAAGAAAATTGGCTACATGTATAAAAGCACGGTACAATAGATGCATTTCGGGTTTTGCCACCTTCCTCATAGCATACAGAAATGTTTAAAATGCTGATTTACACAGCGGGTAAAATAAGTATTGAACACATCACATTTTTCTAGGTAAATATATTTCTAAAGGAGCCATTGACATAACATTTTCACCACATGTCGGTAACAACCCATGCAATCCATACATACAGAGAAACCAAAACAAATAAGTTCAGAAATTAAGTTATGTGTAAAAAAAAAATGGAATGACACAGGGAAAAAGTATTGAACGCGCTAACTGAAAGTCATTTAATACTTCATACAAATCCTTTGTTGGTAATGACAGCTTCAAGATGCCTCCAGTATGGAGAAACTAGTTGCGTGGTTTGCTCATATATCAAATAGAGATAAAACCCGGGAGAGGAGTGGGTCAGTGGGTCTGATAGCGGATTCAAACCTAGACGGTTAGTGTAGCATATTTGATTTTGGCCCATTCTTCCCCACAAAAAGTCTTCAAATCTTGAAGGTTCCATTGGCCCCTTCTATGAACTCTGATCTTTAGTTCTTTCCATAGATGTTTTATTGGATTCAAATCAGGTTATTGGCTGGGCCATTTTAGGAGTTTTTATTTTCGCTCCTTGAAACCAACTGAGAGTTTGCTTGCCTTTGCGTTTGGGATCATTGTCTTTCTGAAATGTCCACCCTTGTTTTATCTTCATCATCCTGGTAGATGGCAGCAGATTTTACATCAAGAATGTCTAATTTTTTTTATTTATCCTTCCTTTAACCACTTGCCGACTGACATAATATTACTGCAGCAGTGCGGCTCCCCTGGGTCCAGCGACGTAGACTGGACTCCTAGTGATTCCGGCGGCGCGGGCCAGGGCGTTTGCCGCCTCCCTTCCCTGATCGTCGGGGAAACTGTGAGAAGACCCGCCTGCTTATGTAAACAAAGAGATCACTAGATTCAGCATTCAGAACCTGCGATCTCTGTGTCTGTCTCAGAATCCCCCCCCACCCCCTCCCCCCACACGTCGGTAAGCATGAGGCATACATTTAACCCATTGATCACCCATAGGATTAACCCCTTTCCTGCCAGTGTCATTATTACAGTAACAGTGCATATTTTTAGCACTGATTATTGTAGTAATGTCACTGGTCCCCCCAAAAGTGTCAAAAATGTCAGTTAGGGGTCCGATCTGTCCGCCACAATGTCGCAGTCCCGCAAAAAATCGCAGATCGCCGCCATTACTAGTAAAAAAAAAAAAAAACAATAAAAATGGCATAAATCTTTCCTGTAGTTAGTAAACGCGATAACTTTTGCGCAAACCAATCAAAATACGCTTATTGTGATTTTTTTTTACCCAAAAATATGTAGCAGAAAACAAATTGGCCTAAAATGTTAAAAAATTAAAAAAAAAAAATTTTGGGAATGTCATATAGCAGAATGTGAAAAATATAGGTTTTTTTTTTTCAAAATGTTTGCTCTTTTTTTCGTTTATAGCGCAAAAATTAAAAATTGCACAGGTGATCAAGTACCACAAAAAGAAAGCTCTATTTGTGGGGAAAAAAGGACATACATTTAGTTTAGGTACAGCGTTGCACGACCGCGCAATTGTCTGTTAAAGTAACGCAGTGCCGAATTGCAAAAAAGGGCCTGGTCAGAACGGGGGCAAATCCTTTTGGGGCTGAAGTGGTTAATGATATGAAGTTGCTAGTACAGTATGCTGAAGAACAGCCCCACAGCGTGATGTTACCCACTCCTAACTTCACTGTTGGCATGGTGTTTTTGGGGTGATGTGCAGTGCCATTTGACCTCCAAACATGGTGTGTATTATGGCATCCAAAAAGTTTAATTGCGATCTCATCTGACCAGACTATATTCTCCCAGTATTTCACAGGCTTGTCTAAATGTTGCGCAGCAAACTTTAAATGAGCTTCAACATGCTTTTTCTTCAGCAATAGATTCTTGCGTGGTGGGCATGCATACAGACCATGGCGGTTGAGTGCAATACTTATTGTTTTCTCTAAAACAATTGTACCTCCTAATTTCAGGTCTTTCTGAAGCTCTCCACAAGTGGTCATTGGCTCTTGAACAACTCTTCTGATAATTATTTTCCCTCCTTAATCTCCCTAGCGGTATTCCTGAGTGTGGCTTGGGGTTAATATACAGTACCAAAAGCGGTAACCCCGAGCCACACTCGGGATTACTCCAGAATCAAACTCACCTTCCCCTGCGATCACCTGACGTCCTCCCCAGCGATCCTTATGCTGTCCTCTCGCTGTGTGCTCGGCCGATGCCGGCACCTGTCTTCCGGTTCCCTTCCCTGTGAGTGTCGCAACGCAGGGGGATGGAACCGGCAGCAATTTCAAAAATTAAAATAAAATAAATGACATGATACAAAGTTGTTTTTCTAATGGATTACACTGTGTCAAGTCATTTACCTCAGGATTTCCCCTGCTGACTTTTCCAGTGCCCTGCCTGTGCATTTCCAGTTCTTTGTGCCTGGAAAATTGAGAACGACCATGGCGTCCAAAAAGCATTCTTTTTGCGCAAAAGCGCTTTTAGACGAACTGTAAAACAGCGACAGTGAAATGGAGTTACTTGAAGAACTAAGCGACAGCGATTCGTAGGGTAAGATTCGCCATCAGGTACAGCGACGATTCTGCGACTGCGCTCAGCGATGTGCGGACTTGGTGCTCTATGACTGAGACTCTGTGACTGAGGTACGGATAAGGCAGCGCTCCCAAGATTCCCATTTACAGGAGCACCTGGTATGAAAGTTGATATTGACCATGACAACCCTTTGGCACACCTCCAATTATTTTTGACCGATCAGGTTATTAAAAAAATTGTTAACAAGACCAACTGGTACAAAGACCAACAATGCGATACGCACGGAGGTTTGCAAGATGCAGAAAGTGGGAACCACTGACCAAAGATGATCTTTGTAAATTTCTGGGCCTAATAATTCTTCAGGGAGTGGTGGGGAAACCCCTGCAGAAGTGGTATTAGACAACCAATACATTACTTGCCACTCCATTCTTTGGCATGGTCATGTCAGAATACAGATTTTCCCTCATAATGAAATATCTGCACTTTGAAAATAATGAAGAATTTGATGAAACTACTCATCCTGGACCAAAACTAAAAAAAAATTGGGAAATATATCAAATGATTCTTCAGAATTTCCAACTGAGCTATGTGCCAGAAAGAGACATCAGCATAGATGAAAGTTTAATGGCCTACAACGGAAGGCTCAGCTGGGTGCAATACATTGCATCAAAGAGGGCACGATTTGGCATAAAATCCTATATGCTGTGCGAATAATCAACTGGCTACATTTGGAATTCAGTGATATACACTGGAAAATGAACAAAATTTGATGAAAAATACAGTAATTATGGAATGGCAACAGCTTCTGTTCTTTCACTAATTGAGCCATTGCTAAATCAGGGCTATTGTGCAACAACGGACACATTTTATACATCTCCTGAACTTTATGAGGTTCTACTGCACAACAAAACTGATGCCTATGGAACCGTAAGGGCTAACCGGCACGACATGCCGCCAATGTTTGGCAAAAAGAAGCTGAAGACAGGAGAAATGGTTGCTTGGCAGAAAGGCAAAAATGATGGCACTGCGATGGAAGGACAAGAAAGATGTGTGCCTAATGAGTACAGTGCATAACACCTCCACTGTTATGGTACGCACGAAAGGTGGGAAAGAAGTCATGAAGCCACAAGTAGAGATAGGCTTCAACAACACCATGGGAGGTGTCGATAGAGCCGACCAAGCAATAACATTCCACCCAGCTATGAGGAAGCAGCAAAAAAAATACTATAAAAAGATCTTCAGACATCTTCTTGAGCAATGCCTGTTGAATGGTTGAATGCCTACATTCTGCTCAAAAAAAGAGTGAAAAGCCTTTGCTTCATGCAGACTTTTTTGGAAAGTTGCCGAACAAATCATTCTGAGTCACCAAACACCACCAATGGCTGTGAACAGATCTGGACATTGTGCTTTTGGCGTTGTCAACCCGGAATGCCTGACTGGTCGTCACTTCATGTACTACATCCCTCCAACTGAGAAAAAGCCAGCACCTACAAGGATGTGCGTGGTTTGTTGCTCGACGAGAGATGACAGTGGAAAGAAAATAAGAAAAGAAACCAGATTCTATTGTCCCGATTGTGACGTCGGACTTTGTGCAGTCCCATGCTTCAAAACATTTCATACCAGAGATGTTTACTAAACCTTTATTACAGTGACTAGTAATATCGCACCCCTTGTTTGTACATATTTCAGTGTTTTTGGTTTGATTATATTATTGAATAAAATGTATTATTATTATATTATAATTTATGATTTCGTGTTTCAAACTTTATCATACCCGGGATGTCTACTAGACTCTTGTTTGGACAGATTTAAGTGGGTTATTCCTAAGAATTACAGGCCTAAAACATAAAACACCATATTTCCATGCAAAACAATGTACCGCTTTTAGCACAAAAATTCTGACAAAACCAGACTGCCAGGGAGGTTAATCAGAAATCTTGCGAGGAGCACCTGGTCAAGGCCAGTTTATAGTGAAATTATGTTCTTTCCACTTCCAGATTATGGCCCCAACAAGGCTCACTAGAACATTCAGAATTTAAGAAATCCTTCTGTAACCAATGTCATAAGTATGTTTTGACTATTCCAAAAAACAGGTGTTTGGTGCTTCCATCCCAGTTAAATATAGAAAGAACAGAAACCCCACTGATATGCCGGACTTTGTAGGCAACCAATACACCAAAATTATTTGTTAAAAAGCATATACCGTATTTAACGGCGTATAACACGCACATTTTTCTCATAAAAATTGAGAAAAAAGTAGCAGTGCGTGTTATACGTCGATATGAAAAAAAAAAGTCCAGGAAGCAGCGCCGAGAGGTAGAAGGGGGCGGGGGGGAGAAGGAAGGACGCGCTGTCATCGGAAGTCCCGCCTCCTATGCCAACGTCTATCATAGACCCCAGGATTCTGATGACCGCGCGTGCGTCCTTCCGTCTCCTTGGCCCCGCCCGCCCCCTTCTATCTCACGCCGCTGCTTCCTGGACTTTTAAAAAAGTGATTCACATAGTGTCATTGGCGCTGGCGAGGCTGCAATTACGGACACAGCGCTGGCGAGGCTGCAACTATGGGCACAGCGCTGGCGAGGCAGCAACTATGGGCACTGCGCTGTCGAGGCTGCAACTATGGGCACAGCGCTGGTGAGGCTGCAACTATGGGCACTGCTCTGGCGAGGCTGCAAGTATGGGCACTGCGCTGGCGAGGCTAGAAGTATGGGCACTGCGCTGGCGAGGCTGCAATGATGGACACTGTGCTAGCGAGACTGCAATGATGGATACTGCGCTGGAAAGGCTGCAATGATGGACACTGCGCTGGTGAGGCTGCAATGATGGATACTGCGCTGGCGAGGCTGCAATGATGGACACTGCGCTGGCAAGGCTGCATTTGTGGGCACTGCGCTGATGAGGAGGCTGCATTCGTGGGCACTGCGCTGATGAGGAGGCTGCATTCGTGGGCACTGGTGAGACTGCATTTGATTAAAAAAAATGTTCTGAGTTCAAAGCTGTTTGATGGATACTGCACTGGCAAGGCTGCAATGATGGACACTGCGCTGGTGAGGCTGCAATGATGGATACTGCGCTGGCGAGGCTGCAATGATGGACACTGCGCTGGCAAGGCTGCATTTGTGGGCACTGCGCTGATGAGGAGGCTGCATTCGTGGGCACTGCGCTGATGAGGAGGCTGCATTTGTGGGCACTGGTGAGACTGCATTTGATTAAAAAAAATGTTCTGAGTTCAAAGCTGTTTATTTTAAATTTCAGCTTTTTTCCTGAAATTTCTCTCCTAAAATTTATGTGCGTGTTATACGCCGACATGTGTTATACGCCGATAAATACGGTATTTATTGTTACATTTTAAAAGAGTTCCAAAAATGAAAAAACATGTGCATACAAACAGTAAAATTCATGGCTCATTTTAATGCTGTGTTTTCTATTAACAGAAATTTTAGATACGTGTATCTCCCCCGCAATACCCCTGAAGAAAGGTGTTGACCTTAAGCATGTCAGGTAGAGTGGAGACATCCTGACTCTCTCTCTATATATTTCAACTAGATGGTTCTAAAATGAGCCATGAATTTTACTGTTTGTATGTAGAGCGAGTGCAATAATTCTAGCGCAGGACCTCCTCTTTAACCACTTAAGCCCCGGAAGATTTTACCCCCTTCCTGACCAGGCCCTATTTTGCGATTCGGCACTGCGTGACTTTAACGGACAATTGCGCGGCCGTGCGTCGCTGTACCCAAACTAAATGTATGTCCTTTTTTCCCCACAAATAGAGCTTTCTTTTTGTGGTACTTGATCACCTGTGCAATTTTTAATTTTTGCGCTATAAACAAAAAAAAGAGCAAACATTTTGAAAAAAAAAAACCTATATTTTTCACATTCAGCTATATGACATTCCCAAAAAATTTTTTTTTTAAATTTAAATTTTTTAACATTTTAGGCCAATTTGTTTACTGCTACATATTTTTGGGTAAAAAAAATCACAATAAGCGTATTTTTATTTTTTGCGCTATAAACAAAACAAAAAAAGAGCGTAAATTTTGAAAAAATAACAATATTTTTCAAATTTTTTTATATGAAATTCCCCCCCAAAAAATTTAAAATCAAACTTTTTTAACATTTTTGGCCAATTTGTTTTCTGCTACATGTTTGGTAAAAAAAATCGCAATAAGCGCATTTTGATTGGATTGCGCAAAAGTTATTGCGATTACTAACTAAGGGACAGATTTCTGTCATTTTTGGTGTTTTTTATTTAATGAGTAATGGCGGCGATCTGCGATTTTTTTTTTGCGGGACTGCGACATTGCGGCGGACAGATCGGACCCTTGACTGACATTTTTGACACTTTTGGGGGTACCAGTGACATTACTAACAGTAATCAGTGCTATACATATGCACTGTTACTGTAAAAATGACACTAGCAGGGAAGGGGTTAACTTTATTGGTGATGCAGGGGTTAAGTGTGTCCCTAGGGGCGTGCTTCTAACTGTAAAGGGGTGTGGCTAGTGGTGTAACCACAGAGACATACGATCCTACATAGCAGGATCGTATGATCTCTGCAGTTAGATCTGGGGGAATAACAGGCGGCTTTGTTTACATTAGCCGCCTGCCTTTCTCCCTCTCCAGGTCCGCCGGTCACACGCGCGGACTTGTTAGGGAACGAGCGGGGGCGGGAGCGCGCCTCCGGCGGCGCGCTCGCCCCCTAGAGGCTCATAGGCTAGCGATGTAGTCCTACGTCACTTTGTCTGTACGGGGCTGACCGCCGCAGTAAAACAGGTAACCTGTAAACATTTTTTTTTAGCCTATGGAGCTTTTAAATACTGTAATTTTTCGCCATTCCACAGGTGTGAGCAATTTTAAAGCATGACATGTTAGGTATTTATTTACATGGAGTAATATCATCTTTCACATAATTCCAGAAATTGGGCTAACTTTACAGTTTTTCAACATGAAAGTGTATTTTTTGCAATTGCGGGCGCATTACGCAGCCGGCCGTAGTGACGGAGGATGAACACACCCCCCCGCCACGCAATCAGCTGCCTCCGGTCAATGAGATCGGAAGAGGCATAGCGTCCACATGGTGGGCGCCTGCCTCTTGCTTTGCGCCCGAGACTACACATGTGGATAAAGGGCGAATATGTCCCCAACGGAGTCGGCCATCTTGGAGTCCGGATTACAGTAATAAAACAACATTGAATTAATTACATTAAATCATCAAAGAGGATCAAACTTTAGGCAATTACCAAAAACCAAAAACGTGCTTAAACATGTTTGTACTGCATATATACCTCAGCACATATATTGTGTTATATAGGACTGTAAAGGAAAAGGGGAAATAAATAATTGGAAAAAATGAATTGGTTATTAAAATTGAAATTAAAACTAAAGAAACTAAGGGAACAGAGGGGGGGGGGGGAGGAAAAAACAAACAAATAATTTTGGCATCCCTCTGATGCTTTGGAAGCTCTCTGTGGACCATGGTTTTTGCTGTAGGATGTGACTAATCCTGGCCATTCACTAGCCTAAATAGTTTGAAAACCTGTGATTTGGACTGTTCGTTCGTTTTTCGTCCATTTAATGGGCACAAATAGAAAATCGGTTTTAACTTTTCTGAGCTGAAAAATTAAAGGGAGAGTTTGGAAAATTCTGGCGAACAAATGATAAATTGAAAGATAATGTGTTACTCGCCCGAACCGTTTGCACTAGGCATATGTGACAAAATGAACAAAAAACATTCATTCATGTCCATTGACTGATTTATCGATCAAAATTCAGTCACTACATGATGGCAAAATCGTTTGCTCTCACGGCCAAGTGTTCATTATTCAAAAACGAGATTGAACGGAGAGATGCCCGACCGATAGCTGTGAGAGGTACATAGAATGTTGGCCTGACTCAGAGGTTCATACTTGTCGATAGGTGGAATCGTACCGGTCGATAAAGTGGAACCCAGGGACACCAAACTTGGACATTGCCATCCCCTAATAGCCCTGAATGTTTTGGGTCCCTAGCTTAAAGGGGTCCTGAGCACTGGGCCACAAAGTGAACTGACCATTTTTGGTTCTCAGGCTTAGAACTATATTCAGAATTTTTTTTCTTTTTTTGGATAGAGCAGGGGGGGGGGGGGGGGGTTATAACCTCTGTCAGATTTTTCTTTTCCGCCATTGTCCCATTGCAGAGATTCCCCTTCACTTCCTATCCCATAGCCAAACAGAAAGTTAGAAGAAATCCTTGTATATTAAGGGAATTCCTTGGGGACCAGAACTAGTGTCCCTATTGGAAAATTTCCCTTCTATAACTTTTCTGGGGAAAACCCAAAATCTGGGATTTTCTTTTAGTTTCACTGTCAATGATAATGGTAACCAGGACAAATAGAGATGGTGAATCTCCCTAAGGGAGGTTCAGACAGCAATAAAAACTGACAGGCGTTCTAATCCCTCTCCACTCTATCCAAATAAAAAAAAAAAAGAAATTGCCTTTATATATACTTTTATTTTTTTTTTAAAGTCAGTGTCATTTTTTTTCTACTTTTTCTTTTAAAGCGGTTGTATCCCGCTTTTTGACACTTTTACCTACAGGTAAGCCTATAATAAGGCTTACCTGTAGGTACAAATAATATCTCCTAAACCGGCACGGTTTAGGAGATATTTACAGTGCATGCAGCCGCTCGCGCGAGCTGCGCATGCGCTCTGAAGGTCCGGGGGGACCTTCAATTAACTTGCCGGGAGCTTGCCGGAAAAATCACTCCCGCGCGCATGCGCGGGAGTGACGTCATCGCGGCTCCGGCCAATCAGTGCGCCGGAGCCGCCGAACCCGGAAGAGACGACGAGGGATCATGGCAGCGCCCGCATCGATGTCCGGGGGTCCGTGTCGGGGCTTCGTTTTAAGGTAAGTTAAACATAATGGGCTAGTATGCGATGCATACTAGCTCATTATGCCTTTGTCTTGCAGGTTTTTTTTTTTTTTTTTTAATAGGGTTTACAACCGCTTTAAGGGTAAATGGGGTCTTTTTGACCCCCGATCTCTCAATAAATAGGATCTATCCTCTTTTTTTTTTAGGACAAAAAAAAAGAAAAGAGAGGAGATATATATATATATATATATATATATATATTTGTTTATGTGTATGTATATTTGTAAAAAAAACCATATATATAACTATAAATTAAAAAAAACATATATATAACTATAATTATATAACAAAATATAAATAAATATTAAACTAAAAAAAACATATTGTAAGGGGTTAGCTCGGTAGCGGGTGACCCCCTGGGTCGGTTCGTTACACAGAGAGACAGCCGAGGAGTGGTTGAAAACAACGGTCTATGGTTTATTCATCCAATTTGCTGGAAACAAGTGCAAGCATCCAAACAGCATAAATGAAACAAAACATAAAATAAACCCTGGCCATTTGGGGCGTCTACTTTCACAACACAGGAACCTACCTATGGAGTCTGTCTCAACCTACTGCTGGGCAGACACTGCTGGTCATACAGCAGAAAACCAATAGTCTATTTGTTTTTCTTTTCACACAGAAAAAGTCAACACCACCTCACCTTCAGAAGTCTCTCAGCTCACTGCTCTCCTTAACGCACAAAGCCTCAGGATGCGGCAATCAGTAGTCATCCTCTGGATAACTTATAGAGGCCTTAATTGCCTCATTCTGAATAGCTGAAGTTTTCCACCGTCCTTAAACCTTTCTGACTACCTCTGCAGCCGTCACATGATAGTAATTGGTGAATTGTCTAAACAAGGCAGAAATGTATCTCCCGTCTGTGACAACACCCACAGATTTACCTGACTTCATGTCACATACCCCCCCCCTCTTGTTTCAACCCTAGGGTTGGGACACAGGTTGCCAGGCACGCATGCACTCGGGACAAACCATCTGCATTCCCCATTTGAACACCGGGGCGATGCGTTACCACAAAACTAAATTCCTGAAGGGCCAGGAACCACCTATTTATTCTCCTATTGGTCTCCTTGTTTTGTGCCATCCACTTTAACGGGGCATGATCCGTCACCAGTTCAAACTGTCAGGAGGTAGCACCGGAGAGAATCCAAAGCCCATTTCACCGCCAAACACTCTTTCTCAATGGTGGCATAATTCTCCTCATGGGCCTTCAACTTTCGGTGGAGGTACATAAAAGGGTGTTCTTCCCCCTTGATAATCTGGGACAGTACAGCTCCTAAACCCACATTTGACGCATCTGTCTGAACCACAAAGTCCCGTGAAAAATCAGGCAAATTTAAAACTGGCTGACTACATAAGGCCTGTTTTAAAGCCTGAAAAGCTGTTTCTGCTTCGGGAGTCCATTTGATCATGACAGACTCCTTCCCTTTGTTTAAATTGGTCAGGGAAGCAGCCTGTGAGGCAAAATGGGGAATAAAATGGCGATAATAACCTGCGATCCCCAAAAATGCACGAACCTGTTGCTTGTTGGTGGGACGTGGCCAATCCTGAATAGCCTCAACTTTGTTTATTTGGGGCTTGATTAGACCTCTTCCAATGGTATACCCCAGATACTTCGCCTCTTCTAGCCCAAGGGTAATTTTTTTGGATTGGCTGTAAACCCGGCTTTCCAGATAGAATCCAACACAGCCTGAACTTTTAGTAAGTGTGAGTCCCAATCCTCACTGTGGATGACCACGTCATCGAGGTATGCAGCAGCATAGGCTCGATGAGGCCGAAGGGTCTTATTTATGGTGCGTTGAAATGTGGCGGGAGCATTCTGTAACCCAAAAGGCATCCTCCGATATTGGAAAGATCCGTCTGGAGTTACAAATGCTGTTTTTTCCCTGGTCGACCCCGAGAGAGGAATTTGCCAATAACCCTTGGTCAGGTCTAACGTCGTCATGTACCGGGCAGTGCCTAGGCGATCAATCAGTTCATCTATGCGGGGCATAGGATAGGTGTCAATCTTAGTGATTTTATTCAGGCGGCGAAAGTCATTACAAAACTGCCAACTTCCATCTGGTTTGGGCACTAAGACAATGGGACTGGACCAATCACTATTTGACTCTTCTATCACCCCCAACTCAAGCATTTTTTTAACTTCCTAGCGAATTGCCTCTCGCCAGGCTTCTGGAATTCCATAAGGCTTTAACTTGACCTTATCCCCTGGTGTGGTGATAATGTCATGTTTAACTCCGGAGACCCAACCTGGCAGGTATGAAAACTTCTCCCTAATACGGAGCACAAATTCTTTAACCTCCTGTTGCTGAGTTTTGGACAGAGTCTCTGCTATCCCAACTTCAGGGACAGCCAGGGTAAATGGAGCAGAAAATGGGGTAGTCTTAGCGACCAAGGACTCTCTATCCTTCCATGGTTTTAACAAGTTCACGTGATAGATCTGCTCAGGTTTTCGTCTTCCCGGTTGGCTAATTTTATAATTCACCACCCCCATTCTCTCCAACACTTCATAGGGACCCTGCCATTTGGCTAGGAATTTACTTTTGACCATGGGGACCAGCACCAACACCCTATCACCAGGTGCAAAAGAACGGACTGGGCCCCGCGATTGTAAATCCTTTGTTGAGCCAACTGGGCTTGGGCTAAATGTACCTTCACAATCGGCATCACTTGGGCAATTCTATCTTGCATTTGTGCCACATGTTCAATCACACTTCGATGAGGGGAACTCTCACTCTCCCATGTTTCCCTGGCAATGTCCAGTAGGCCCCAGGGGTGCCTCCCATACAGTAGCTCAAACGGAGGGAACCCTGTGGATGATTGGGGAACTTCTCTTATGGCAAACATCAGATAAGGGAGCAGATAATCCCAATTCTTTCCGTCTTTATCCGCCACCTTCCTCAACATTTGTTTTAAAGTTTTATTAAACCTCTCCACTAACCAGTCTGTTTGAGGGTGATATACTGATGTACGTAATTGGGTCACTTTAAGGAGTTTACAAAGTTCTCTGGTCACCCTAGACATAAACGGGGTGCCCTGGTCAGTTAGGACTTCCTTAGGAAGACCCACACGGCTGAAAACCTGAAATAACTCTTTTTCTCCGCTGTTCTTTCAAACGTGGTCAGAAACATCTGAGGGTCATCATCTGCAGTCATCTTTGGCAATAAATGGCTTACCCGAAAAGTCGGTATGCTACTGGCCTGACTCCCAGCCTCGGTCTGCTGTCTCTGAAGCTGTTTCACGATGGCCTCCATTTGCTGCTGGTGTCTCTGTTCCAGGCCTGCAATGCTCTCTTGGTGAGCCTGTTGTTGAGCTGCAAGGCTCCGCTGAAAACCCGCATTTGTCTGCTGTTGATTTGCATTTGCCTGCTGTTGATTTGCATTTGCTATAGCCAGTTGTTTCAGTATCTCCTCCATTTTGGGTTTACTTTAACTGCCCGCGGCACTCCACCATGTGTAAGGGGTTAGCTCGGTAGCGGGTGTGGGTGACCCCCTGGGTTGGTTCATTACACAGAGAGACAGCCGAGGAGTGGTTGAAAACAACGGTCTATGGTTTATTCTTCCAATTTGCTGGAAACAAGTGCAAGCATCCAAACAGCATAAATCAAACAAAACATAAAATACACCCTGGCCACTTAGGGCGTCTACCTTCACAACACAGGAACCTACCTATGGAGTCTGTCACAACCTACTGCTGGGCAGACACTGCTGGTCATACAGTAGAAAACCAATAGTCTATTTGTTTTTCTTTTCACACAGAAAAAGTCAACACCACCTCACCTTCAGAAGTCTCTTAGCTCACTGTTCTCCTTAACGCACAAAGCCTCAGGATGCAGCAATCAGTAGTCATCCTCTGGATAACTTATAGAGGCCTTAATTGCCTCATTCTGAATAGCTGAAGCTTTCCACCGTCCTAAAACCTTTCTGGCTACCTCGGCAGCCGACACCTGATAGTAATTGGTGAATTATCTAAATAAGGCAAAAATGTATCTCCCGTCTGTGACAACACCCACAGATTTACCTGACTTCCTGTCACAATATACATATACACACTACAAGTTCCTGTTTGCTACTTGTATTTGGGACTTTGTAGATCATAAGATGGCCAATTATGCTGGTCACATGTCCATAAGCCTTGCCCCCCAGAAGAGCCAATCCTAAGGTGATCACCTCATCCCTTACAAACATATCAATTACACCCGTTCGGAGGCAATGTATTGCAGAGCGGGCATCGAGTTTCATTAACACTTTAATTTGTTATAGAACCTATGTAATTAATATGTGTATGTTTTTGAAGGGATGCGGTGCCAACCATAGAAAACCCCTTAATGTGACATTGGTAGCCTATGCCAAGGGGTTAAGTATGTGTTACGTGAAAACAGAAAAGCCAACATTTGGATTTAAGAGAGTCTGGGTGTTTGCCTTAGTCTGCTTATAAAATGCTACTATATAAACCAAAGGAGATTTCTGCGCTATGTGTAGAGAAAAAATAAATTGAATATCTGTGACAAAAAAGAAAGCTGCAAACACAGACCTATAGAAAAATCCAAAACAAAATGTGCACAACGTAGAGCGCTAACATAAACATAAGTGTATGACAGTAACTCAATAAAGTCCATATAAGAGTCCTTAAATGAGAAAGAAATACATAGAAAAAAATGTATAAAAAATTGTAGAAGAACCACAAGTCCAAACAAGTGGATAAAGTGTATAACAATAACTCAATAAAGTCTGTATAAGAATCCTTAAATGAAAAAGGTATACTTAAGAAAAATGTGCAAAAAATTGTAGAGGAAACACAAACCCCAGTGGATAGTGTCCAAACTCTTCACACCGTGGATGGAAGGAGATCACCCGTGAGAACATACTAATGGCGCTTTTCCACTGCATGGAACCGTACCGGTTCGGCACGCTTTTGTGCTTTTCCACTGCGGTACCGCATGGTATAGGGTCGGAACGGTTCGGTACGGTATAGGTTTGCTTTTCCACTGCATGGAACCGAACGGTACGGTACGGCTCTGAAAAAACAGTACCTACTCGATTGTGGTTCCAACAGGTACCAAACTGGTACCATATCCCACAATCCTTTGCATGCAGTCACTACTAGCCACTGATTGGTCAGAGAATCACACCCACCCCGTTGTTATCCCACCCACTTAACTTTAGTACTACTTTAGTGGAAAAGCAAACCTATACCGTACCGTACCGAACCGTTCCGACACTATACCATGCGGTACCGCAGTGGAAAAGCAAACCGGGCCAAGCAGGGCCGAGTAGAGCCGAGCCGATACTAGCCGGTACTTGCAGTAGAAAAGTGCCAAAAGTGGCTTCTTACCAGAAACATATGGCCATCCAACCTAATGGAAAGGCCACAGGCGCTTGACAGAGGAGGTATGCAGAAACACCAGATATCAATCCTCAGGATGTACTCATAGGACACATATGTAGATATAAAGGGATAAAGGAGTCACATAGCGTAATACTGTAAAATACTGTAAGTAAGTTTATTTAAAAAGGTGCACTCACATATTTGAAGATAAAACAAGCATATGCGAAATTCCTAGAACCGCTGATGTGAATGGAAACCGCGACTTTCCGCGTTCACAAAAACAGCAAGAAGCCGGCAAAGGGGGCGTGGTGATGTCTCGTCTGGAACAGCCCAACGCGTTTCATCATAGGTTGACGTTGTCTGGGGCGTGAATTTTGGATATGCTTGTTTTATCTTCAAATATGTAAGTGTACCTTTTTTAATAAACTTGCTTTTAGTGTTATACAGTATTACGTCATGTGCCTCCTTTATCCCTTTATATCTACATGGCCTGTATGTGTCCTTCTATCAGTACATCCTGAGGATTGATATCTGGTGTTTCTGCATACCTCCTCTGTCAAGTGGCCTTTCCATTAGGTTGATTGGCCATATGTTTCTGGTAAGCAGCCACTTTGTATGTTCTCATGGGTGATCTCCTTCCATCCACGGTGTGAAGAGTTTGGATACTATCCACTTTCTGGGACTTGTGGTTCCTCTACAATTTTTTGCACATTTTTCTTATGTATACCTTTTTCATTAAGGGATTCTTCAACAGACGTTATTGAGTTATTTTTATACACTTTATCCACTTGCTGGGACTTGTGGTTCTTCTACAATTTTCTCTACATTTTTTTCTATGTATTCCTTTCTCATTTAAGGACCCCTATATGGACTTTATTGAGTTACTGTCATACACCTGATATTGATTTCAGTATTTTTATTTTAGCGCTACACGTTGTGCACATAAAAAATGCAACTGTATCTAGACCATGCGTCACCCAAAATCGCATAGGTAAAGGTTCATCAAATTTGAAAGAGTGTTTTTTCGTGACAATAGAAAAAAAATGCATTTCTCAACCCCCCCCCCCCCCCCCCAAAATGAAGGTGGTGGCCTTTGGTGCTTGTATAGCTTTTAAGGGAAACCCCATGTCAAAAGGTAGCATAAACCAATGTCATGGGTGCCCCCCCAATCCAGAACTGCCATCACTACCCCAAAGCACCTTGTCCATATGTTGATGGGGACATGGGCCTTTTCCCTAGAACCAAGGCCAGTGGTTATGTCAGCCCTGCGCCCAGGAGACTTTGGGATGTCTAAATGCCTCCTTTAACAAGTGTGCTCCCAGATCCTAGCCCCTGTCTCCTGTGAATGAGTATGGGTTGTGTTAAGCAACAGCTAACTAAAGGAGTTATTACACATAGGGGTAGGTGGTGACAAAGGGTATGGAGATAAATGTGTACATAGATCTATGCGTATCACCAGAAACAGTAATCATTGGTCACAAATCTGTAAAGGTTTCTTATGTACGCCCTGAGTTTTGCTAACACAATTTTTTGGAATGTTAGTAAAACATAAACTTTTGTTTACACAGATCCTCCTCCTCCGCCGGTATGACTCCCCCATCAAGAACTTTACCAAGCAGACCATTATGGGCCACCTAAGGTTGAAGCTGTGGCAGAGATTCCGCCACCGCACATAAGTGCAGGACCTTCAGTGCTCTTGGAGCGACATAAAGAGGCGCAATCCAAGAGCGCTGAAGAAGGCTGTGGCGAGAATCTCTGGTAGGTCATTATGTGGAATAAATATGCCAAACGTTGTGGATGTGTGTGTTCACAGTATTTGGAACTTCATCATTAAATTAAATTTGTCATTAAATTATATCCTCTTTGTCTTCTTGTTCTAGACATAGCTGATGGGTGCCAAGCAGTGGTCTGCTTGGTAAAGAAGGGGAGGAAGAGAATGGCAACCCTGCAATATGTGGCCCCAGGGAGTGAGCCATTGGAGCGACTCAGAATTATTGATGGTAAGCAGAAGCATGTTAATTTTAGAGATGTTAATTTGAAATCACTTTGGGGGTATTGTGGAGCCTAAATAATGTTTTTGCATTTTTTCTTTCTTGTTTTAAATTTGGCTCCTTTGGTTTTACATCACTTCTGTCTTTACAGTTTGGGAGCAACATGGTAAAAGTCAACTACTCTTAAGGGGAGGTGTACCAGCAATGTTTTGAACTACTCTGAATTGTATCGTATTGTAAAAAGTGGTGTCATTTGGCCAGGTAGCATTTGCTAGCTGGGCACAAAACACAGCTCACTTGGAAATGTTTTAAAACTGTTCTGAATAACCTGCTTTCAGATCAGCTTTGTGGAGCTAGGACTAATGTGACTGCATAGTGAACACACGATCTTCAGGCTGCTTCAAGTGACGTGAAAGTGTGAGCCACTAGATTCTTTAGTGTGGGTGAGGGGACGGGTGTGAGGGGCACACCATAGTGGATGGACAGTGACCTTCTGTTTTTAAACATGCCCAATGAATCTCATTGACGTCATTGCTCCTGTGTGTACTGCCTGCCCCAAGTAAATGTCCAATAGACATTCCCTAATGCATTACTAGCTTTGTGTAAAAAATTGTAGGGGCATTGATTATATTGCTACCATGTGAATAAGTAGCTGGATATTTGTGTCCTAAAATTGTGTCTAACTTGTGCTGTTCTTTTTTTGTAGAGACCAGTGATGACGAGCAGCAGGAGGCTCATCCCCCTCAGGCCCACTGTAAGTACTTTGACTGTGAATGTGTTCTGTGTCTTTGTTCTAACTTGGAGGACTGCATTTTTGGTGTATTTTTTCTCTTTTGTGATTTATATAGCCTCAGCGATGGGTGAGGAGGAGGAGGGCAAGGAGGAGGAGGAGATGGGGGAGGAGGCAGTGGAGGAGGAGACAGCTGATCAGAGTGAGGAAACCTGCCCTCAAGGTAAATGTATGTACCCTCCATGTGTTTGTGTCTTCTCTGGGTCCCTGTTTTAACTGGAAGGGCTGCAATGTTTATGTTTTCTTGATTTTTGTTAATGTAGCAGCAGACATTTATGATGTTGGGGAGGACAGGGGAAGAGAGGAGGCTGCCTCCCCGGCCCACTGTAACTACCTTTAATGGGTTGGGCTACTTTATGTGTCCCTTTTCAAAATTGCTGTTATTAAATGATTGTATTTTTTCTTTGTGTTTCAAGTATCTGCCACGTGGTCACCCCAAGGGGAGTAGGAGGAGGCCCATGAAGCTGAGGTGGCAGGCTCCCCTGAGGCGCCACACTGTAAGTACATTCAATGGGATTCTCACATGTAATGTGTGCTAGGGGGATGTGTATATGTGCAAATTTAAGTTTGTGGAAGATTCAAAGTATTTTAGCTAGATGTGACAGGAAGGTTGAAGTGGAGTTTGACATGGAGGATTGTGAAGGTCAAGGATAGAGAATATTCCATCAGGACCAATGTAAGGCTGGCCATCCTGGATTTTTTAGGATCTTCTAACAATGACCACTAATTGCAAGTTTACTTTGGGCAACACTGTCAGTGTGGAGAGGGTAGTGGTTAACTTTCTCTATTGGAAGGTGGTAGTGGGGAGCATTACTGGATATTTTAGTCTTTAGTCAGTTTCCTGAGGCCACCCTTGTTTAATTTTTGGATGGTTTCCCTAAATTGTACATGGCGTATTTTTGTAACTCTATTTTCTTTTTGGCCGTGTTAACCTCATCTTTGCCTGGTGTTTACATCATTCAAAATGGGGGTGGCTTGGCTTCAACATTGTGTGTGTTTTTCTTAGGTTTCTAAATGCTAAACCCCTTGAATCAAATAAATTTGATTTCACATTTTTTTATGTTTTTTATTCACGGTTCGGATGACCAGAGGCCATCCATGTCCCAGGAGGCACATGGCCAAGTTGTTGAAGGTAAGTAATCTGTGCTTTTGCTAGAATGTCCAAGATTTGTTAGGGTAGAAAGTATAAATGTGTATGGGGCAGAGCAGACGTAAGGTGGTTGTAAAGGCAGCAGGTTTTTTCTCTTAAAGCATTATATGCAGTAGGATTAAAAGTCTGTTGTGTGCATCAGCCCCCTTATACTTATCTGAGCCCATCTCACTCCAGCAATGTTGCAGGAGACACTTGACTGGTCTAGACTCTCCCTCCTCCTTGGCTGAGATGGCAGCACTGCAGTATTGCCTTCTGCTGCTATCAGTCCAAATCATTGAGACAACCAGGAGAGAGAGGGGGCAGAGCCAGGTCACAGCTCAGTGTCTGAATGGACACAGGGAGCTTGGCCTCAGCTCTGGTGCCTCCATAGAAAGCTGCCCGCTGTGGGGGCACGCAACAGGAGGGAGGTGCCCAGAGGGGTGGAGAGGGATCTGTAAAGAGGAGGATCAGGGCTGCTCTGTGCAAAACCACTGAACTGCCGCAGGTGGGTAAGTCTAAGCTGATTGTTTGATAGAAGCATCAAAAAAGGAGATGGCCAAAACACTTTGATGCTGTTGGTGCCTCAGTCATACCTTTTCAGAGAACCACCTTCAGCACAGAAGCATGGAGTACATATCTTTAAGGCTACATGCTTCTCCCTGAAACAGGAAGCATGCAGTGTAGAAATCAGCTTCAGCACTGAAAAGGTGCAAAAAGCACCCTTTCACGGGAGGGTGGAGGGGGGGGGAGGAGAGAGAGACATAGGTGGGAGAGAAGAGGATGGGAGGGAGAGAAAGGTATAATAGAGTAGGGGGGTTTAATGGGTGAACATTTAGAGAAAGGGAAAAGAGGGGGAGAGTGGATATGGTGGGGATAAAGATGAGAGGAGTGGGGGTTTGATGTTCTCCATGACTGCCTAACCTCCATTTTGTTTTGGGAATTTCATTGCTAAGCTTGTTTTTTCGCTCTCTCTTCACACAGTTTCTATAGATATAACTGGGGCTGCTCAGTAGCATGACCAACTCCATCCACTGGCCCACCTCCAGTAACCGAGTGGTGAGTCTCTACAATGTGTCTCTTTAGATATATAGATAGCAATTTAGTTTTGGCAAGAGAGAGACATGTGCACATGTATCCTAGGTAGCAATTGAAAACAACCCATACCATTGTTACAAATGTTTGTTTGTCTTAACCTATTGAGGTTTACATGGCAAGCCTTTTACATTGTTTTTGTGGAACAGCTAATAAAATCAAAAGTCATCTTGTTGAACCTTTAGAACACTTTCTCCTGCAAGATTTTTGTCTAGGCTTATGGCCCCTTAAAGCTGGAGCATCTAGGATTTACCTGTTAGCCCAAAAAAAGTGCTTCCTCCACTGTGATCTCTACCATCTTCAGGCTTCAATGCTAAGAGATGAAAGACCACACCTCCGCTTCCTAGGAGCTGGGCCTCCTCCCTTCCATCACATCTGATTAGTCAAACCATCAGGGCAATAGGAAACTCTGATCCTGTGTGGATCGAATTGGACAGCATTCCCAACATAGATATATCCATGGAGGTTGAAGTTCAAAATGTCTTCTTGTTGGCCAAGGAATTCACCTTACACCTGCCCCAAACATTTTTTGGGATTAAGCATTTGAGTGTAACTATGTAGACCAGCAATCTATCATGTTTGAGCAAGAATGTAGGGAAAACAGGGCAAATATGCTCCAGTGCCTAGTTTTTGATGTATAGGTTTTATGAATTCTTTGTTTCAGCATTTCGCCTCAAGGTAATTTTTTTCTCTCCAGGGATCCAGGACATCACACTGCCCATAGCCATCAATGTGCTGAGGTGGGCCAGTGGCCTGATCCAATATTTTGAGTGGCTGGCAGGGGTTGATCCTGCTGCTGACCAGCCCTATCTTTTAGACTGTTTTAAAAAATGAGTTTACACATTTATTTTATTTTTCTATGTTTTTATTTTTGTTATTAAAATCTTTTGTAAAGAAAAACTAGTTTGTGTATTTTTCCCCCTAGAAAATACAAACCAAATCCAACACAGAACCAATTCCAGCCCCCACCACTCTGAATCAGTTGTGTTCTCCCTGAGAAATTAATTTGAGAAGAATTAGAAAGGACACCTTTTAGGATTTCATTATGCAAAGATTGGGCTTAGCAAGTAGAAATGTAACCACATGTTTGCAGTAAGAGAAGCACCTGTGTGGAAAGGCCTACATTAACAAGGCAGGGGCATTTCTTGCCCAGCACCCCCCCCCCCCCCAAACAAAAATGTAATAAAAAAAAAATCGAATTTAAAATATATTTATTACAAACAGTAATGACAAACACAAATATAAAAAAAACTACCATAAAAAAACAAAGAAAAACCACATCAAACATGATACGGGGGCTCAGGAGGTGGGGGGGGGGTGCTGCAAAAGTTGCAGCATCTGCTGCAAGTGCAGCTGTGGCTGTAGCTATGGCTGCCGCATCTGCTGAGTCAGCCTCATCAGCCACTCCAGCTGCTGCTGCTGTGGCCACGGCCGATGCTGTTGTAGTTGGTGGTGGTGCTGCTGCTGCTGTGGGAGATGCTGCTGCTGGTGGTGTGAGGGGATTGGATATGGGGTAGGGATGGGACAGTGTTGAGGTGTAGGGCATGGTGGAGTGTTGGACTATGAGGGACTGTGTTGGTATGACATGTTGAGGGTCACATTCTGGACACATATTTGCTTTGTGTGCAGAAAAATCTCCATCCATTGTAGTGTCTTAACGATTGCAGTTCTAAATAAGTATGACCACGCCCATACGTTTCAAATTGGGATTGTGCCATCTGTGCAATGCAAAGTTTGCTAGGTTTTGCCCCCCCCCCCCCCTCAAAAAAAAAAATGATAATATTGAGACTTCATTCAAGTGATGTCATGGTTGTGATTTGAAACCATGACCTAGGTGCTATTGGGTAAGTTGCAAAGCAGTAAGCTACAGGCGGTCCCCGGGTTACACACATTCAACTTACAAACAACTCCTACTTACAAACAGGGGGAGGCAACAGGAAGTGAGGAGAAATCTAGCCCTAGGAAGGGAAATTCACTCCTGTAAGAATTCTCATGGGAAAAAGGTGTCTCCACTGAAGCTTTATCCCTATACCTTGTTTTCACAACAACCCAAAATTTTCAAAATCCAGTCATAGGGACAAAAAGTGAGGTGAAATCTTCTGAACAGGGGTACAGACAGCAAAACAAATGGTACAGGGGTGTTACCCTTCCCCTATGCTATCGAAAAAACCTAAAAAATTATTCTTTTGGCATGAGCTAAACTTAAAAAATGTACCTGTTCTGACTTACAAACAGATTCGACTTAAGAACAAACCTACAGTCCCTATCTTGTTTGTAACCCGGGGACCACCGGTACTATGCATAATACAGTTATCTGGAGAATAGAAAGAAGTCCTATGACCCCAAAATGCACATATAGCAATAGTACTCAACATTCTCTTCAAATATGTATAAGACATTCCAAAAGTTGGATATATTATTATAAAATAGCAATATAAGTCTAACATCAATGCTAAGACTAGAATTAGCTACAAAACAAGTCCCATGTCATAATGTTTGCAAATTGAGCAACGATGCGGGATTGGAGGAGAGTACAGATTCTGTGGATGTATGTTGATTTATGAATCATGTAACTAATGCATATTGTGAGTATGATTGTGCTGATCACAATAGCTTAATTGTTAGCTTTCCTACCTGTAACCTCTCTCACCATGGGTTTAAGTCCCAAAGATGGCATCACCTTCTTTAGTTTGAAAGAGGATATAGTTAAAAAGGTGAAGCCGTAATTAACACCACGACCACATCAATTTCAGATGAGCAGAATACCATCAATCTGTACATTTGCAAAAATCAGACAGTAAGGAAGACGTTTTACTGTGCAGTGTGTTAAGATGCACTCATAACTGCTCGCTCAATAGTGTAGTAGTTAGCAGTCTGAACTATGCACCCTGCAACCATGGGTTCAAATCCCCAGTAATATCACACACTGAAATTTTGAATCAGCTGTGAATGTTGTCACTTGGCTAACGCTTGAATGCCCACGCTTCACAGGCATGTCCAATCATCTCTGGTGCATGTACTTATCACTAAGTTTACCACCATTTAACAATCTGTAAACATAAAAAACACACACATGCCCCAACACAGCTGATGTGATGATGGTCGGACTAGAAGCCACGACGTATCAGTCAGTGTGTACAGTGGGTACGGAAAGTATTCAGACCCCCTTAAATTTTTCACTCTTTGTTATATTGCAGCCATTTGCGAAAATCATTTAAGTTAATTCTTCTTCCTCATGAATGTACACATAGCACCCCATACTGACAGAAAAACACAGAATTGTTGCAGATTTATTAAAAAAGAAAAACTGAAATATCACATGGTCCTAAGTATTCAGACCCTTTGCTCAGTATTTAGTAGAAGCCCCCTTTTGATCTAATACAGCCAGGAGTCTTTTTGGGAAAGATGCAACAAGTCTTTCACACCTGGATTTGGGGATCCTCTGCCATTCCTTCTTGCAGATCCTCTCCAGTTCTGTCAGGTTGGATGGTAAACGTTGGTGGACAGCCATTTTTAGGTCTCTCCAGAGATGCTCAATTGGGTTTAAGTCAGGGCTCTGGCTGGGCCATTCAAGAACAGTCACGGAGTTGTTGTGAAGCCACTCCTTCGTTATTTTAGCTGTGTGCTTAGGGTCATTGTCTTGTTGGAAGGTAAACCTTCGGCCCAGTCTGAGGTCCAGAGCACTCTGGAGAATGTTTTTGTCCAGGATATCCCTGTACTTGGCCGCATTCATCTTTCCCTCGATTGCAACCAGTCGTCCTGTCCCTGCAGCTGAAAAACACCCCTACAGCATGATGCTGCCACCACCATGCTTCACTGTTGGGACTGTATTGGACAGGTGATGAGCAGTGCCTGGTTTTCTCCACACATACCGCTTAGAATTAAGGCCAAAAAGTTCTATTTTGGTCTCATCAGACCAGAGAATCTTATTTCTCACCATCTTGGAGTCCTTCAGGTGTTTTTTAGCAAACTCCTTGCGGGCTTTCATGTGTCTTACACTGAGGAGAGGCTTCCGTCGGGCCACTCTGCCATAAAGCCCCGACTGGTGGAGGGCTGCAGTGATGGTTGACTTTCTACAACTTTCTCCCATCTCCTGACTGCATCTCTGTAGCTCAGCCACAGTGATCTTTGGGTTCTTCTTTACCTCTCTCACCAAGGCTCTTCTCCCCCGATAGCTCAGTTTGGCCGGACGGCCAGCTCTAGGAAGGGTTCTGGTCGTCCCAAACGTCTTCCATTTGAGGATTATGGAGGCCACTGTGCTCTTAGGAACCTTAAGTGCAGCAGAAATCTTTTTGTAACCTTGGCCAGATCTGTGCCTTGCCACAATTCTGTCTCTGAGCTCTTCAGGCAGTTCCTTTGACCTCATGATTCTCATTTGCTCTGACATGCATTGTGATCTGGAAGGTCTTATATAGACAGGTGTGTGGCTTTCCTAATCAAGTCCAATCAGTATAATCAAACACAGCTGGACTCAAATGAATGTGTAGAACCATCTCAAGGATGATCAGAAGAAATGGAAAGCACCTGAGTTAAATATTTGAGTGTCACAGCAAAGGGTCTGAATACTTAGGACCATGTGATATTTCAGTTTTTCTTTTTTAATAAATCTGCAACAATGTCAACAATTCTGTGTTTTTCTGTCAGTATGGGGTGCTATGTGTACATTCATGAGGAAGAAGAATGAACTTAAATGATTTTAGCAAATGGCTGCAATATAACAAAGAGTGAAAAATTTAAGGGGGTCTGAATACTTTCCGTACCCACTGTATATGCAGATACCACTACACCACAGTGCTGAGTGCAATTCATGCCTATAAGTTTAAAATGGAACTCCAAATTGTAAAAGCTGCAATCGCCAATAACGCCGCTCTAATCGGAATTCACTATTTGAAAACACAAATTCATCCGGCCGTTATGTTAATGCATTTAACGGGGTGAGAAAAAATAGAACTGGAGATGTGCAATTCTTTCAGCTTGGTGAATTACTCCCCTTGTGTCGATTATAGGAGTCTCAATCGCATTACAATTAGGAACGTTTATCCGATCTCATTGATTACGGAATTATTTGACCGCCTCAAGGAAGCAACGGTCTCCACTAAGCTCGATTTGAGAGGGGCAATCAATCCATATCGTGAGGATTAAGGAGGGAGATGAATGTAAAACTGCGCTTAATACTAGGACCGGACATTACGAATACCTCGTAATGCCGTTTGGTCTCTGCAACGCTCCTGCAGTTTTTTAAGAATTCATTAACGATGTCCTCCGAGATATGCTGCAGTAATGTGTGGTCGTTTACCTCGATGATCTTCTCAAATTTTCAAAATCCTTAGAGAGCCACCACAAAGATGTCTCCTGAGTGCTACAGAGGCTGAGAGAAAATAACCTGTATTGTAAGTTGGAAAAGTGCGAGTTCCATCGTGAACAGGTTACATTTCTGGGTTATGTCATTTCTACTGCTGGTTTTTCGATAGACCCAGAAAAACTATCTTCAATTTTACAGTGGCCTCGACCCGTAGGTCTACGTCCGCTACAACGTTTTCTTGGCTGTGCCAATTATTACCAAAAATGTATTCGTAATTTCTCTTCTCTGGTCAAACTCCGGATACTTTTAAAGCCATTGAGTCTATCAAGGCTGCTTTTGGTTCAGCTCTTGTGCTGGCACCTCCTGATCCTATGTTACCCTTCTTTCTTGAGGTTGATGCGTCAGAGACTGGAGTGGGAGCTCTTCTGTCTCAACCTCCTACCTCTGAGAGCGTTAAGCATCCCTGTGGCTACTTTTCTAAGAAATTGTCTCCTGAAGAATTGTTAGCCATCATTTTAGCACTTAAAGAATGGAGGCATTCATTCTGACTGACGATAAGAATCTTACATTTTTGTCTGAGGCAAAAACGCTTATCTCCTAGAACGGCACGATGGGCCCTTTTTCTGCCCAGCTTCAATTACATTGTCTCATTCTTACCCGGTACGAAGAATGTAACCGAGATATATCCCGGGTAACTATAGGCCGGTCAGCCTAACATCAGTAGTCTGCAAAATTTTGGAGGGCATGTTAAGGGACCACATACAAGACTTTAGTAATGAAACTGGTATTATAAGTAGTAATCAGCATGGATTCATGAAAAATCGTTCTTGCCAAACCAATCTATTAACCTTCTACGATGAAGTGAGCAGCCACCTAGATAAAGGTAAGCCTGTGGATGTGGTGTATCTGGACTTTGCAAAGGCCTTTGACACCGTTCCCCACAAACGATTACTGTACAAACTAAGGAAGGTAGGTATGGACCATAAGGTGAGTACCTGGATAGAGAACTGGCTCCAGGGGAGAGTACAGAGGGTGGTGATTAATGGGGAGTACTCGGATTGGGCGGGTGTGGAAAGTGGGGTCCCCCAGGGTTCTGTCCTGGGACCAATCCTGTTTAATTTATTCATAAATGATCTAGAGGAGGGGATATCTAGTACAATCTCAGTATTTGCAGATGATACTAAATTAGGCATGCCAATATCTTCTATGCAGGATGTGGAAACCTTGCAAGCAGACCTGAACAAAATAACGGGGTGGGCAACTACATGGCAGATGAGGTTTAATGTTGATAAATGTAAAGTAATGCACCTGGGTGCCAGAAACCAGAAAGCAAGCTACTCACTAGGGGGGGAACCTCTGGGTGAGTCTAGGATGGAAAAGGACTTGGGGGTACTGGTAGACAACAAGCTTGGCAGTAGCATGCAATGCCAAGCCGCCGCAAGCAAAGCCAACAGAATACTGGGATGTATAAAAAAGGGGATTCACTCCAGAAATAAAGAGATTATTCTCCCACTCTACAAGACTCTGGTCCGGCCACATCTGGAGTATGCTGTCCAGTTCTGGGCACCGGTCCTCAGGAAGGATGTGCTGGAACTGGAGAAAGTCCAGAGAAGGGCAACAAAAATAATTAGGGGAATGGAGGACATCAGCTATGAGGAAAGACTACAAGCACTGAACTTATTCTCTCTGGAGAAGAGACGCTTGAGGGGGGATATGATATCAATGTACAAATACTGTACTGGTGACCCGAGCATAAGGAACAAACTATTCAGAGAAAGGAGGTACAATAAGACACGTGGCCACTCACTAAAACTAGAGGAAAGGCGGTTTAACCTTAAAGTGCGTAAGGGGTTCTTCACTGTAAGAGCAGTAAGGATGTGGAATTCTCTTCCACAAGCAGTCGTATCAGCAGGGAGCATCGATAGTTTCAAAAAACTAGTAGATGGACACCTTAAAGACCACAACATACAGGGGTATACAATGTACGATTAAAAGCAAACACACACACGCATTCATAGGTTGAACTGGATGCATAGGTTGAACTGGATGGACTGATGTCTTTTTTCAACCTTACTAACTATGTAACTATGTAACAGCTGATGCATTATTGCGGCAGTTTTCCTCCTTTTACAAGATGGAGTCTGTTCCTACTCCTGTGATACCTCCGGACCGCATTTTGGCCACTATTTGCACTTCTTCTTTGGGTGAAAGAATTCTTGCTGCTCAGATCCATTCTCCTCCTGAAAAACCCTCTGACTGCTGCTTTGCCCCCGATAATCTCTACACTGCTTTGCTCCAGACCTACCATTCTCCCACGGCAGCTGGGCACCCAGGGAAGAATCAATTCATATGGTCTATGTCACAACAATTCTGGTGGCCTAGTCTCTGTGCTGATGTAACTGCCTTCGTAGCCGCTTGTCCCGTGTGTGCTAAGAGTAAAACACCACAATGCCTTCCAGTGGGCCTTCTACAACCCATACTGTAATGTTCTGGTACCTTTGGGTACCCTAATTACTCTTTCATAAGTGTATGCGCCCCACCATTCTCTTTTGGTAAGGTGCGCATACACCTTTAAGACTGATGCTGTCATCACTGAGCGCCGGACTGGATGGCTATTTAGATCGCCGGCTCTCACTCACATGTGTTCGTTCAAACTGCTTTGTGCCTTGATGCTAACCTGTCTTAAAGCTCACATGCTTGCTAGCATACCTCGCTGTCGGAACCACGCTGCGCTGATCCCTGTATCCCGCTACCGGATCATCCGCTCTTGCCGAACCTCTCCTCTGCTACATTGCTATTAGTGATAAGTACCCCACAGGGGAAACCTCTATAACCTTTATACTAAAGCTTAGACTATCTAGCTCTGCATACTAAGGACTATTACTACATCTGCATTATCTAAGATTGCTAGCTCTTGAGCCTACTACCACCTGTTCTTGCACTGGGTTGATCTCTCTTGTATGTCCACCTGCTACTCTGTCATCTACTACCATACATGATTGCTAAACCTATCTGCATCCCATCTGCTACTATCTTACTTTCAAGAACATTTCCTTTCAAGTGTCTGTCATCTACCATCTCTACCCAACCTGTCTCTTCAGCCTATCATCACTGTGTTACTATATACATAAGTCACTCTAGGAAACATCTTATTGAGTGTGTGTATTTACTTGCTGAATTGAGATCATCCACACATGATGAGTCATTGAGAGTTGGGAATGGTGTCTCAGCGTTTCTCTACATGACTACTGAAGTGGAATATTTCTGCAGCTGAAAATCCACATCATACGTAAAACGCAGGAGCGTTACAGATTGAACGAACCACAAATGGATTCAGCAGAAATAACCACTCAGATGACACAATTAAAACAGCAAGTAACTGCGTTAATACACGCACTTGCTGAATTAAAAGAAGACAATCAGGCTCTGTCGCAGCAGGTAATTAGACTGACACAACTTACCTCTGCTCAGTCCCCTGAACCCAAAATAAATCCTCCTTTGGTATTTACAGGCGATCGCAAAAAATTTCGCGAATTTAAAAACGCATGTGAGTTACTTTTCTTGCTAAAACCCCGTACCTACCTTACTGATCACATTAAGGTTTGTACTATTATTTCTTACCTAACAGGCGATCCTCGGGCCTGGGCAGACTCTCTTTTTGAGAAAAACGACCAGCTTCTCAACTCCTATGCCTTGTTCCTAGCAGAACTCACTAGCCTATATGATCATCCCAATAGGCAGAGTACTGCCGATCTTCAATTAAGATCCTTGAAACAAGGTAGGAGACCTGTAGAAGACTTTGTCGCAGAATTCAAGAGATGGACCCTTGATTCAGAATGGAATGATGCATCTCTGAAAACCCAATTTAGGCTTTGCCTATCAGAGGCCGTTAAAGACGAGCTCGCCCGAGCGGATCTGCCAAAAACCCTGGATGCATTGATACAACTCAGTATCACCATAGATAGAAGACTACGAGAAAGAAAGGCTGAGAAAATGGGAATGCCATTATCCAGTTCTTCTCCGATTTCGGCCGTTGACCCCGTTCCTATGGAGGTAGGAACCTTACGCCCACCTCTATCAACTATGGAAAGAGCCAAAAGACGATCTGGTAATCTCTGCTTGTACTGTGCATCCTCGGATCACAAGATAAACGTCTGTCCCCTAGTCTACAAAAAGAAGGGTGAGTGTTCACATGTCCTCCTAGGGGGATTGACAACTTCAATCACTAACCCTTACCTTTCTGTTTGCTTAACATTACAGTGGGACCAGAACAGGATTACTACTAAGGCCATGATTGACACAGGATCTTGTGGAAATTATATTGACATACGTTTTGCTGCTTTAAATAAAGTTCCTATTATTTCTAAACTTAAACCTGTCTCAGTAAGTCTTATTAACGGTGTTCCTTTATCCTCTGGTCCGATCACCGATCAGACACAGGCACTCCTAGTCACTACTAACGGGTCTCATATGGAGACCACTACCTTCGATCTAATACCTTCACCCCACTTTCCCATTGTGTTGGGACTTCCCTGGTTGCACACACATCAACCAACCATAGATTGGAAGGAACGGACCCTGGCCTTCCTCTCTTGCTATTGCGAGGGTACGTGTAACCTCACGTCTTTCGGGAAGATCCTGTCTGTGGTGACAGATGAGATTGCACCACTATGTTATCAGGATCTCTCTGAGGTTTTTCTAGAGAAAAATGCTCAAGCACTACCTCCCCATCGAGACTATGATTGTAGCATTGATCTACTCCCAAATAGCAAATTGGCGTTCGGTCATGTTTATCCTCTTTCACAGGATGAACTTTCCCATCTCAAAGACTATTTGGATGAGAATTTGAAGAAAGGTTTTATTAGACCTTCCACAGCAGCAGGACTCTTTTTTGTCCGCAATAAGGACTCCAGTCTCAGGCCTATCATCGACTATAGGCAATTGAATGCTATTACAATAAAAGATCGCTATCCTCTACCGCTTATCCCTGAGCTCATTGAGCAGGTGCGTGGAGCTACCTATATTTCAAAATTGGATCTGAAAGGAGCATACAATCTCATTCGAATCCGTGCTGGACACGAGTGGAAGACTGCATTCAGAACCAGATACGGATTGTTCGAATATCTTGTAATGCCATTCGGGCTATGCAACGCCCCTGCAGTTTTTCAACGATTTATAAACAATATTTTCAGAGACTTACTAGATGTCTGTGTTGTGGTATATCTGGACGATATACTTATATATTCACGATCCCTGTCTGAACACATAAGACATGTAAGACTAGTACTATCGAGATTGCTTGCACACAACCTTTATGTGAAACTGAAAAAATGCTTGTTTCATAAAGAAGAGGTACTGTTTCTAGGCTACATCATATCCAAAACAGGAATCGAGATGGACATGAGTAAGATATCCTGCATTCAGGATTGGCCTACACCAACCACACGCAAGGCGCTACAGCGATTCCTTGGATTTTCGAATTTCTACAGGAAGTTCATCAGAAACTTCTCTGCCATTGTGAGACCCCTCACACAGCTCACTAGCATTAAAAAACCATTCAAATGGTCAGATGAAGCAAATAAAGCTTTTCACCTGTTAAAGACAAGGTTTACTTCTGCTCCCATATTACGCCATCCAGACCCATCCCTCCAATACATTCTGGAAGTAGATGCGTCAAACATGGCAGTAGGGGCAATACTCTCCCAACGACCAACTCACACTTCACCACTTCATCAAGTCGCCTCTTTTTCTAAATCCCTAAGCAGTCCAGAGATAAATTACCCCGTGGGTGAAAAGGAACTGCTTGCTATAAAATTGGCTCTGGAGAATTGGCGACATCTACTCGAAGGCACCCAATTACCAATACTTATATACACGGACCATAAAAATCTCCAATATCTTCAGACTAACAAAACTCTCTCTCACCGACAGGTACGATGGTCACTATTCTTTCTAAGGTTTAACTTCCTAGTGACCTACACACCTGCAGATAAGAACAAAAAGGCGGATGCACTATCACGACTAACTGAAGAAAACTACTTCGAAATCCCTTCCGTTCCTATAATACCTCACAAACGCATTATTGGAGTTGTCCGTTCCTTGAAGGAAGAGGTTTTGCATGGTATAAGTTTGGATTCACCCCCACCACAACTAAATACTGATGCAGAAGGCTTCCTCTACTACAACGACAAACTTTACATACCACCTACCATACGCACCAAGATCTTGGAATTATCGCATGATGTGCCTATGGCAGGACATATGGGTATGACAAAGACTCTTAATCTGATTACCAGACAATTCTGGTGGCCTGACATGAAAACATCTATACAAAAATTCGTCTCTTCATGCAATGTCTGTGCCAGGTCCAAAATTGACACTACGAGACCATCCGGTCTACTATGCAGTCTACCAATACCCCAAACTCCATGGGAAGTTGTGTCCTTGGACTTTATAGTGGAATTGCCTCCTTCCAAAGGATTTAATACCATCTTAGTGTCAGTGGACCATGTGACAAAAATGGCACATTTCATTGCTATTCGCAGACTACCTTCGTCCAAACAAACGGCAGAACTCCTGATGAAACATGTCTTTAAGTTACTTGGTATCCCAAAAACTCTTCTGTCTGACCGTGGATCACAATTTATTTCCAAGTTCTGGCAAGAACTATGTCACATACTACGGATCGAGCGGAAGCTCACTTCTCCTTACCATCCGCAAACCAACGGACAGACTGAAAGAGTCAACCAATGCATCAAGCAATATTTACGGTGTTACACTTCTTACCAACAGGATGATTGGGTGGATCTTCTCCCTCTGGCAGAATTTGCCTACAACAACGCAACCCACAGTACGACCAAGCAGTCCGTTCTACTTGAACTATGGGTTTCATCCCTCTATTCTTCCACCACGCATCCTTCCTTCAAATAACCCAGTAGCCTCAGACTATCTTACCCAAATAAAGGACTCTCTGGGTTTGCTTAATACTACCATTGCACACGCTCATAGTCAACAAAAGAAGTACTATGATCTTCGCAGAAGACCTTCTCCTCAGTACGCTATTGGGGACCTCGTTTGGCTCTCAACAAAAAATTTAAGACTGAAAATCCTTAGCAAAAAGCTTGGACCTCTGTTCTTGGGACCTTTCCCAATCAAGAAACTTATTGGAAAAGCTGCAGTACAGCTTACATTGCCAATAGACCTCAAAATACATCCCATTTTCCATGTGTCGCTACTGAAGCCCCATGTTCCTGACCAAGGAATAAGGCCTACTATCCCACCTCCTCCTCCTGTACAAGTTGAAGGTGGAGAAGAATATGAGATAAAAGAGATTCTGGATTCTCGTATCCACAGAGGAAGACTTCAGTACTTGGTTCGATGGAAGAACTATGGGCCCCAAGACGACACCTGGCTAAACACCTCTGACATACATGCCTCTAGATTAATCCGCAATTTTCATGCGAAGTACCCAGACAAACCAGCTCCAGAGGCCTTCAGGAGCCGGCCTTAAGGGGGGAGGGGTACTGTAATGTTCTGGTACCTTTGGGTACCCTAATTACTCTGTCATAAGTGTATGCGCCCCACCATTCTCTTTTGGTAAGGTGCGCATACACCATTAAGACTGATGCTGCCATCACTGAGCGCCGGACTGGATGGCTATTTAGATCGCCGGCTCTCACTCACATGTGTTCGTTCAAACTGCTTTGTGCCTTGATGCTAACCTGTCTTGAAGCTCACATGCTTGCAAGCATACCTCGCTGTCGGAACCACGCTGCGCTGATCCCTGTATCCCGCTACCGGATCATCCGCTCTTGCCGAACCTCTCCTCTGCTACATTGCTATTAGTGATAAGTACCCCACAGGGGAAACCTCTATAACCTTTATACTAAAGCTTAGACTATCTAGCTCTGCATACTAAGGACTATTACTACATCTGCATTATCTAAGATTGCTAGCTCTTGAGCCTACTACCACCTGTTCTTGCACTGGGTTGATCTCTCTTGTATGTCCACCTGCTACTCTGTCATCTACTACCATACATGATTGCTAAACCTATCTGCATCCCATCTGCTACTATCTTACTTTCAAGAACATTTCCTTTCAAGTGTCTGTCATCTACCATCTCTACCCAACCTGTCTCTTCAGCCTATCATCACTGTGTTACTATATACATAAGTCACTCTAGGAAACATCTTATTGAGTGTGTGTATTTACTTGCTGAATTGAGATCATCCACACATGATGAGTCATTGAGAGTTGGGAATGGTGTCTCAGCGTTTCTCTACATGACTACTGAAGTGGAATATTTCTGCAGCTGAAAATCCACATCATACGTAAAACGCAGGAGCGTTACACATACCCAGTGGAGAGAGGCCTTAGACCCACTTGTCTATTGATTTTAATTGTGGAGTTACTCAACTCCCAGGGCTATTCATATGGTGGTTGATCGATTTTCAAACATTTCTCATTGTATTCTGCTAAATAAGTTAAATCTAAAGAACTGGCATATAATATTTTCTGGGGAGATCTTTCGGTTACACAGGTTACCTAAGGTTATCATCTCGGACAGGGGGAGCCAGTTTGTGTCCAGGTTTTGGCAAGCCTTTTGTGCATAGTTAAGAACTCAGCTTTCCTTTTGCTCTACATATCATCTGCAGTCCAATGGGTCCACAGAATGAGTCAACCAAGCCTTAGAGCAGTTCCTACATTGCTATATTTCTGACAATCATAACTGGTCAGACCTCTTACCTTGGGCAGAGTTTGCTCACAATAGTGGCATCAATTCTGCTTCCCAATTGTCTACGTTTATGGCGAATTATGGGTTCCAGACATCCATGTCGCCTGACACATTTGCTCCACAAGGAATTCCTGCATTAGAGGAACCTCTGACTCTGTGTTCCCTCACTGAAACTGGCACTGCAGTATATTTGGGCCTTTCCACATTCTCCGTAGGACCAACCCAGTAGCATATGCATTAGACCTTCCTTCCAACATGCGTATTTCTAATGTATTCCATGTATCCTTATTAACCAGTTCCCGTCCGCGCTATAGCCGAAAGACGGATACAGCGCGGGCTCTAATTTCCGGGAGGCCGTCTTTAAACGGCCTCCCAGTAACAGGCTCCCCGCGCGCGCATCAGGGAAAATCTGTGTCGGCCGTGTCCCTTGGACACAGCCAATCACAGATCGTGGTGAATGGCCAATCACAGCGGCCATTTGCCACGCGATCGGAACATCCAATGGGAGATGATCTCAAATGTAAACAGAGACTGCGTGTGAAGAGGAGAGCCGATCAGCGGTAAGGGGACACAGAGAAATGTAATCAGGGCACTGATCACCAGTGCCCTGATTACACAAGAGGGAAATAAAATGCCATAACTGCCCACTATCAGTGCCCACAGTGCCCGCCATCAGTGCCCACAATCAGTGCCGATAGTGCTGCCAGTCAGTGCCCATCAGTGCCTGCTCATCTAGGCACTGACTAGCAGCACTATGGGCACTGAGTGTGGGCACTGATGGTGCTGCCCATCAGTGCTCATCAGTGCTACCAATCAGTGTCCATCAGTGCTGCCTCTCAGTGCCCATCAGTGCCGCTTCTCAGTGCCCATCAGTGCCGCCTCTCAGTGCCCAGCAGTGCCACCTCTCAGTGCCGCCTATCAGTGCTCATCAGTGCCGCCTATCAGTGCCACCTATCAGTGCTCATCAGCGTGGCATATTAGTACCTCCTCATCAGTGCCACCTCATCAGTGCCCATAAGTGCCACCTCATCAGTGCCCATCAGTGCAGCTTATCAGTGCCCATCAGTGCCGCCTCATCAGCGCACATCAGTGAAGGAGAAAAATTTATTTATTTTCAAAATTTACTCACAGAAAATAAGAAAAACTTTTTTTTTTTTCAAAATGCTCTGTCTTTTTTCTTTTTTTTTGTAAGAAATAAAAAAACCAGAGGTGATTAAATACCACCAAAAGAAAGCATAAAAATGTCATATGGGTGCAGTGTAGCATGACCGCGCAATTGTCATTCAAAGCGTGACAGCGCTGAAAGATGAAAATTGGCCTGGGCAGGAAGGGTGTGAAAGGGCCCTGTAGGCAAGTGGTTAAAACCTTTGGTGTGCAACCGCTATACCACTTCAGTACCACGTCCTCACTAGGGATGATCGAACTTTTGAAAAGTTTGGTTCAACCAGAACACCCGAACTTCCCGAAAGTTCAGGTCCGGATTCCAGAACCCCATTGAAATCAATGGGACCCGAAATTCGGTAATCAAAAAACACCATTTTGAAGCCCTAAAACCCAATAAATGCCCCTAAAAGGGTTCTGGGTCATGCTATACAGAAGTTCAGATGTTATTCCTGCCTCCAAAGACGCCTAAAAAATGCCCAAAAAAACGCCTGCAAAAACACACCTGGGCGTTTTTGTTGCAGGCGTTTTTTTGGGCATTTTTTGGTCGTCTTTGGAGGCAGGCATAACATCTGAACTTCTGTATAGGGGTATATATACACACACACACACATATATGTATATATACACATACACACATATAGGTGTGATAGGAGCGGAGCCCTATGCCTGCAAATAATTTCATTAGCGCAGGCATAGGGTTCTGCTACTTGCAGTCAATGTTCGGGTCGAACCGATGGTTGACCCGAACCGTTCGATCCTCCCTAGTCCTCACCCGGTTCAGGTTGACAACCATGAGGAGTATGAGATTCAATCTATCATTGACTCTCATAGGTTTCGTGGGCACATTGAGTACCTTGGAGGGGTTACGCTCCTGGGTCTTATCCACGGACGTTCATGCTCCTGCCCTCCTCCATGCTTTCCATAGACATTTTCCCCTCAAACCTGGTACCCCTCCGAGGGGGAGGGGTCATTGAGGAAGGGGGGCTGTCAGGGCTGGGCTTTTAGCAGCTCTCTTCTCAGTGTTCTGGCTGCTCAGCTATAAGTTAATTACAAGCCACTCATTGTTTCCAGTGACTCACCTGTTTACCATTTCCTGCCTCATCAGTTCAGCCTACAGTCAGCCCCTTCTAGCTATTTAAACGTCCTTGTTCATTCCTTTTATGTGTTCATCTGGTCAAACATATCCTGAATGTCTCCACTGTGTTCCTGTTAAAGACTGCCTGGCTGACGTCCTTTTTGGTTCCTGATTCGATCTTCTGCTTCCGACTACACTGATTTCTGGCTCCCTGGCTTGTCTGATTACCCTTCTTGGCTTCCGAACCCTGGCTTATGTTTTGACTATGTTTCTGATCTGTACTATTTTTACTATTACATTAAAGGTGTGATTTTTTACTGCATTTTCTGTCTCAGTCTGATTTACGGTGACCGACAGCCCCAGCACCATGCCCTCCTGACACCTCAGCCCTACTAATGCCCCAGCACCATGCCTTCCTGACACTCAGCCCCTCTGATGCCCCAGCATCATGCCCTTCTGACACCTCAGCCCTCCTAATGCCCCAGCACAATGCCCTCCTGACACCTAGCCCCCCTAATGCCCTCTTAACACCCAGCCCTCCTGACACCCCAGCTCTTCTAATGACCCAGTACCATGCCCTCGTGACACGTTAGCCCTCCTAATGCCCCAGCACCAAGCACTCCTGACACCCCAGCCCTCCTAATGCCCTCCTGACACCAAAGCCCTTCTGATGCCCCAGGATCATGCCCTCTTGACACCCATCCTTCCTGATGCCCTAGCACCATTCCCTCTTGACACCTCAGCCCTCCTAATGCCCCAGCACCATGCCCTCCTGACACCCAGCCCCCCTAATGCCCCAGCACCATGCCCTCCTGACACCCCAGCCCCCCTAATGCTCCATTGCTCCAGCACCATTCCCTCCTGACACCCTAGCCCTCCTGATGCCCCAGAACCATGCCCTCTTCACGCCACAGAAAAAAAAAAAAAAGGAAGACAGAAGAGCACCTCTAAGTGTAATATTTTAATGTACATAAATGGAGCAATCGGCCAAATGAAAACTCACATGGGGTACAGAAATAAAAGCTCATCTAAGGGTGACAATCCAGCAGCGGGGAGATCCATGTTTCCAGTTTAGAAGGTTAAGAGCCACAGTGTAGCGTGTACTTGCCAGCGAAGATGGAGAGAGCTGGGTGGACAGCAGAATGGCACGCAGCGCCGAAGAAAGGAGTCTTGGGGCAAGTAGAGATATATAATCTATGATTATAACGGATTATGTATATACTTCTGACTGGTACCTTGATCTGTTATGAAACTTTTCATAAAAATGAAAGTCATGAATGTTTCATAACAGATCAAGGTACCAGTCAGAAGTATATACATAATCTGTTATAATTATAGATTATATCAGTTATAATTATAGATTATACTGTATATCTCTACTTGCCCCTAGACTCCTTTCTCCGGCGCTGCATTCCATTCTGCTGTCAACACAGCTCTCTCCAGGAATTACTCCATCCTTGCTGGCAAGTAAAAGCTACACCACGGCTTCAAACCTTCTGGACTGGATGCATGGATCTCCCCGTTACGGGATTTTCACCCTTAGTTGAGCCTTTATTTCTGTACCCCATGTCAGTTTTTATTTGGCTGATTGCTCCATTTATGTACATTAAAATATTACACTTAGAGGAGCTCTTCTGTCTTCCTTATTATGCTACCGTGTTTCCCTGGATGTTATATTAATTTTGACACCAAAAAACACAGTAGGAATTATTTTCAGGGTAGGTCTTATCTGTAATGTGCTGTCTTCTCCCTCCCTGGCTGTCAGGAATCCCCTGTGTGAACCTAGTAAAAGTGGTTGTAAAATCCTAGCATCCACTCTATTACTGTGTTATAGAATGTCCAGTTTGTTTCTGTAATATAATTGTGTGAAATACCTTCAGTACAGCGTTGCTCTGCTCTCCTTCTCTTCTCCCCCGCTGACAGCTGGGGGTCACGGAAGCGTCAGCAGAGGGAGGAGAGAGCTGCGATACATTAATGTGTGCGATACCGACAGTGGCCAGCAAAGGGAGGAGAGAGCTGAGATACAGGAATTGAGCGATTCCAACAGGGGCCAGCAGAGGGAGGAGAGAGCCGAGATACAGGAATGTGTGCTTCTGTGACCCGCTCTGAACACTGCAGAGGGGAGGGGCTGAGATCCCCTACTGACAGCTATGAGAGGAGGTAAAGAGCAGAGCAGGAGATCAGCTGAGCGTTGGGCCCTGTACCGAAGGTATTTCACACAATTACATTACAGAAACACATTGGACATTATATAAAACAGTATAAGAGTGGATGCTAGGATTTTAAAAACACTAAACTAGGGCTTATTTTTTGGGGTAGGGCTTATATTGCAGCCCTCCCCGAAAATAGCAGTAGGTCTTATTTCCAGGGTAGGTCTTATTTTCGGGGAAACACGGTATATCCAGAGTCGGCTTCACTCCAGAGGAGAGCTGTGCCCTAGTGTATATTGACCACCCACAGCCTGTCTTACAAGTAGCCTTGATTTTAAACGGACATTGTAATGGACTTTATGTACCTCTGGCATTATAATTTTTTATATCTTGAGCACTAGCATTTTATTTCTGTTTTCTGTCTTGACACCACAGTACCATTCACTTTTTGACCCCCCCCCAATACTATACCCTTCTGACCCCCAGCACCATGCCATCCTGATCCCCCAGTACCATGCCCTCCTGTCCCCTGACCTCCTGACACCCCAGCCCTCCTGATCCCCCTAATATTATACCCTCCTGATCCCCCCAGTGCCATTCCCTCTTGACACCCCAGCTGATCTGATCCCACTGTATTGAACCCTCCTGACCTTCCACTCTTGACCCCCCATCCCCCCCAGCACTGTGCTCTTCTGATCCCCCAGTACCATGCCTTCCTGACCCTCCTATACCTAGTCCTCCTGACCGCAGCAGCAGTACTACCTACTACAGACCTCTATACGCTGCTCTACCTACTACTGGCCTCTACTTTGCCCTACATAATACCTGACCCCCTATACCTAGCCCTCCTGACTGCAGCGGCAGAATTACCTACTACTGACCTCTATATGCTGCTCTACCTACTACTGACCTCTGTACTCTGAACTACATAATACTGACCTCTGTATGCTGCTGACCGCAGAGGCAGTACTACCTAATACTGACCTCCTGACCGCAGCGGCAGTACTACCTACTACTGACCTCTATACGCTGCTCTACCTACTACTGACCTCTGTACTCTGCCCTACATAATACTGACCTCTGTTACGCTGCCCTACATACTACTGACCTCTGTATGCTGCCCTACATTCCATTGACCTCTGTACGCTGCCCTACATTCTATTGACCTCTGTACTATGCCCTACATCCTACTGACCCCTGTATGCTGCCCTACAATTCTACTGACCCCTGTAGGCTCCACTACATCCTACTGACCTCTGTACACTGACCTACATCCTACTAACCCCTGTACACTGCCCTACATCCTACTGACCTCTGTATGCTGCACTACATATTACTGACTTCTGTACACTGCTCTATATACTAATGATCTCTTTACACTGCCCCACATAATACTGACCTCTGTACGCCTCCCAACCTACTTCTGACCTCTGTACTCTGCCCTACATCCTACTGACCTCTGTATGCAGCTCAACCTACTTCTTACACTGGCCAGAAACCAGAGCAGATAGCCAGGCCTGAAACTAGTGAAAAAACTCAGCCTGCAGTACCAGATGTTCTGTTTTCAGAATGATGAGATGAGATGAGCAGGGTAATATATGGGGGACAGCTCCTAGGGGTGTGTCAAGTGTAAAAGTCTTATTGTATTAACTTTTTCACTGCCTAGCTACTCCTGCGGGGGTTGCCATTGCCCAATAGTGAAGGCTGATTGGACTGGGCTGCGACTGTCAGAGGACGTAAGAGAAATAACATTTTTGTAAGAACTTACCGTAAAATCCTTTTCTCTGAGTTCTCTGACAATCGCAACCCGTTCAGTAATCCTTCACGAGTGGGTAATGAAGCCTCTCTACAGGAGTAGGCTAGGCAGTGAAAAGGTTAAAAACAAAATACTTTACATACAACACACCTCTAGGGGGCTGTCAATCAGCCATTACCCATCAGCCACTAGGTGCTGCTCTTCGGTTTCGTAGCAAGCAATACAGGAAAACATTCAACCCCAAAAAACAGAGGGGCGGGGTCTGCGACTGTCAGAGGACTCAGAGAAAAGAGTTTTACGCTAAGCTCTTACAAAAATTCTATTTTCTCTTACGTCCTCTGACAGTCGCAGCCCTTTCAGTAATCCTTCACGAGTGGAATGTCCCAAAGCAGTGTATGTGTGAGGGGTGGGAAGACTTAACCAAAGAAAAGGCAACATGTCAACCAGGCCAGAGAAAAAAACTGAGCCAACAGGGCCACAGGAGCCAACCCAGAACAAAAATATACCCCAGAAAGAGACACAAAACGTCTCTTCAAACAACCGCTGTACCTAAAAGCTCGTGGCCAAAGGAAAGATCTGAAGGATGCCATCACATCAAGTTCATAGAATTTGGAGAAAGTGTGCCTTGCACACCTGAGCCACAGAAGCCTGATGGCGAAACGCCCAAGAAGCACTGACATCTCTAGTAGACTGAGCCCTCACAGGGAAAGGAGGCACCTGACCATGGATTGAATAGGCCTGAACAACAGTCTGTCCGATCCATTTAGAAACGGTTGCAGTGGACGCAGCCGAACCCTTCCGAGGTCTCTCGGGAAGGACAAAACAGGGAATCAGACTTCCTAAAAGACTCTGTGGCAGACAGGTAAACCCTGACCGCCCAGACCAAATAATGCAAGGCTAATTCCTTGGGATGCTTGGGCTTCGCACAAAGCGAAGGTAAAAACAATATCTTTGTTGAGGTGGAAAGCAAATACCACCTTGGGGAGAAAAGACTGATTGGGTCGCAAGACCACTTTATCCCTATGAACCACCAGAAAAGGTGAACGACAACATAGAGCCGCCAATTCAGACACTCTGCGAGCAGAGGTGTAGCCACAAGAAAAGCAACTTTCTGGGATAACTCAGGCAGAGCTATTTCTTTGATGTTCTCAAAGGGAAGCCATTGTAAAATGGACAAAAACCAAATTCAGGCCCCACGGAGGCAAAGAATCACCCCTCGGCGGAGCCGGATGACGCGCTCCTTGAACAAATCAAGGAACTAGTCGCCAAGGAACGCTAGAAGAAAATGGCTAAGGCCGACCTACTGACCTTCGCTCGTGGCCAGCGCTGATCCACACCTTCCTGCAGGAAGGCCAAAACCCTCGCCACCGAAAAGGAGCAAGGATGAAACCCTTTTGACACACAACAGGCAATATAAGCCTACCAAGGAAGATTGTAAATCTCCCTGAAGGTAGCTTTCTGAGCCTTCAGCAAGGTAGGAATGACGGCATCCGAGAAGCCCTTGTCTCTCAAAACCTGACTATCAACAGCCATGCCGTTAAAGCCAGTGACTGGAAAGCAGAATGGAAGATCTGCCCTTGAGACAGGAAGCCGCCAGGGAGGCTAGACGACCATCCGTACGAGGTCTGCGTACCCTGACCAACAGGCCCAGTCTGGGGCAACCAGAATAACCAGCAAACGTTCCGACGCCAACCGGCTGAGGAACCTGGACAGCAATTGAATCGGAGGGAAGGCATAAAACTGCCGATACTGGTGCCAGGGCACCACCAACGCGTCCGTGGCGACCGCCAGAGGATCAGGGGCTCTGGCCACGAACAGTCCCACCTCTTTGTAGAGATGGGACGCGAACAGATCCACGTCCGGAGTCCCCCACTGGACACACAGGAGGTGAAACACCTCCGGATGCAGGGACTACTCCCCCTGGTCCAAGGACTGGCGACTCAGATAGTCCGCCTGCCAGTTTCCCACTTCCGGAATGTGAACAGCCAAAATCGCTGGAATGTGTGTCTCGGCCCAAGACAGCATTTCGGCCACTTCCTTGGCCGCCCGGGCACTCTTGGGGCCCCCGTGGTGATTGACGTAAGTCGCCGCTGTGGCGTTGTCAGTCTGAACATGAACCGGACAACCCTGGAGCCGAGTTGTCCAATGGAACAAGCAGAGCTTGATTGCGCGGAGCTCCAAGACGTTTATCGGTAAGGAGGATTCCCCTCAGACCACGTCCCCTGGGCACAAAAGTGTGTCCAGAACTCCCCCCCAGCCCAAACAGGCTGGCATCCGTGGTCGTGTGAGACTGAGCGAATGGGATGGCTTCGAAACCATGAGACCCAGAGACCGCATGCAGGCCTGAGATTGGAGAGATTGTTGTCCCTGAGGGACCTGATCTCACCCTGCAGGGTCCGAAGTTTCTCCTCTGGGAGAAAAACCCTTGCTTGAGCGGAGTCCAGGACCATCCCCAGGTAACTGAGGTGAACTGACGGGGTCAGTGCCGACTTCTGAAAGGAGATGGTCCACCCGAACTCCTGGAGCGTCTGAACCGTGATTGTCAGATCCCTAGTCACACAAGCTCGCCCTTGACAGGAGGTCATCCAGATATCCGAGGACCGCAATCCCCTTCATGCGCAGCAAAGCCAGCCCTGGAGCCAAAACCTTGGTGAATACCCTGGGAGCCGAAGTGAGACCAAAGGGTAATGCCACAAACTGAAAAAGCTCCTCTGCCACTTCAAAGAGGAGATACCGCTGATGACCTTTGAAGATAGGGATGTGCAGATACGCATCCTTTAAGTCGATGGAGGCCAGAAAGTCCCCTGGACTCAATGATGCCACCACCAACCGGATGGATTCCGGAACTTCTGTACCCACACAAAGTGGTTCAGCAACTTCAGCTACAGAATTGGACGCACATTGCCCACTTTTCTGGGCACCGTGAATAGGTTAGACTAGAACCTGTGAAACCTGTCCCGCTGAGGGAATGGCACAATGACACCTTAGGCAAGAAGATCTTGCATCGCCCCATTGAGATCTCTTAAACGATCGGGAGTCAGATGGAAATTGGATGGAAAGAACCTGTCTGCGGGGCAAGATCGAAACTTGATCTTGTACCCTGAGCGAATCAGTTTGTGAACCCACCGGTCCCGAATTTGGGACAACCAGGGTTCCCGAAAGCAACGCAGACGTCCCCCCACCCCTGGAACGGGTGAGGGCATCCCTACAGGCGGAAGAGGACTGGGCTTCTTGGACCAAGGCTTCTTGTGGCCGCCTGAGGTCTTGAAGGATGTACCTCATTCCTGTGCCCTGAGGCACGAAAGGACCCACAATGAGCCTTGAAAGAAGGACCCTGCCTAGTGCAGGGTGATTTTACCTTAGAGTTTTGGGGCAAAAGGGTACTCTTACCACCCGTAAGACCTTTAATCAATTCATCTAAGGTATCCCCAAAAAATCCATTACCCACATAAGGGACATCAGACACAGTCTTCTTGGCTGACCAACTTTTCAGCCAAATAATGCTGCGGACTGCGACCCCAACCGCAGATAACCGTGCGACCAAAGGAGCCTCGTCCAAGGCCGCATCACAGAGGTACATCACGGCCTGGGCCATTTGATCCACCAGGTCAAGGCAGTCGGAGAGACCGACTTTGCCACCAAGGTGCACCGAAGCACCTTGGACCATTCCGTGACCGCATAAGAAAACATCACCGAAGCGAACACAGGTTTGAGCAGGGAGCCCGCCACCAAATATATGTGGCGGGAAAGCATCTCAACATGCCCATCCGCCGGATCCTTGAACACCAGGGAGTCCACCACGGGCATAAATGTGGATTTATTCAACCTAGAAACAGTGTGGTCCACCTTTGGTGACACCGTCTAACGATTGTCGACAGGACCAGCAAAGGGATAACGATATTTAAACCGCTTAGACACCGCCAGCATATGCATGATGCAACGCCATAGGTCATTTAAGGTTTCGTGAAACTCCTCGGGGCAGGGAAAAACCTGACCCGACTTCTGGGCTTTGCAGGACCCGAAGGAAACCCGCTTACCTGACTGGGTGGGCTCATCAACAATATTTAAAGTCTCCTTGACTGAGCTAATAAGTGCATCCACAATAGCGCATTCCCGCGCTGCAGTGGAGGAGGACTCCTCCCCATCCGAATGTGAGGACTGGGGCCCCTAGGGGGGAAAGTCGTCCGTAGAAACCAAATCAGGCTCTGAGTCAGAAGACCGAGAGGGCATTGACCGTTTTGGAACAGTGCGTTCAGAACATCAGCAGATCAACCTTGGATGCCAAAAGATCGCAAGTGCAGCATATAAAGAGGCCATGAAAGAGGATTCAGGGGTTCCTGAAGCACCAACCAGGTCGGTGGGGAATTTGCTATCCTGGGACTCCATTTTGCAATAAGAACATTTTATAGGACACTGGCCGTTTAAATCGTGGAGACCCCTTTAAAACTGCTATAGCAACAGAGAAAGCACAGTTTTGCAGGAAAATGCCCGAAAAACAGCCAAAAATCAGCCCCACAGTGTCACAGTGTACTTTCTCAGACCTCACACACGCTGCTGCAGTGAAAGGAGAAGTGAAAATGAAGAGACCTCATGCACTAGAGGCCGATCTATGCCCTAAGCCACAGTATAATGGCTGCCTATAGAAAGTAAATGGGAGGAAGCACTCGCAAAATGGTCACCACCCTTACTAGGCAGCCACCCACAACAAAGAAGGCGTCTGAACCGGCGCCAAAGGCATTAAATGGCTGCTGCCCACACAAGGAAGCCAGATAGCCTGCCCTCACCCAAAATGGCGGCCGATCGTCCGGCGCCAAGCCAGTGCAAACCCAGGGAAACCGGCCACCGCGGGGACACCTCAGAGGCCCCCCCTGACATGTAACAAGCCCCCACACCCCCCATCCAGGCAGTGTGCATAGCGGGGGCAGGGAGGTAGGGGCCGCCTAAAACGGACAGGAAGGGGGACACTAAAGAGCCCGCAATTTTCTGCCTTCCCCTAGGAGTGGGCCCACCTAAAACCCCCACAGACAACAATCCCAGGGACAGGGGGGTAGCGGCACTCATTATACCACGGACCGTGGACTCCACTCCGATACGGAACACCTCCCACCCTGAGTGGGGGTGCTGTCAGCCAGGAAGGGATGCTAGCAACACACGGGCGTTCCGAAGTTGAGACATCCCGGCGAAGATGTGGTTCTCCGCAGGCATGACCCTGTCCTCAGGGGCACTGTTGTGGCGAGGCCTGGGCGTACCAATGACCTGCGACACTCATTGGCAGGCTGGGATACCGTAATGATCTACAGTGCCTTGCGAAAGTATTCAGCCCCCTTGAACTTTTCAACCTTTTGCCACATTTCAGGCTTCAAACATAAAGATATAAAACTGTAATTTTTTTGTGAAGAATCAACAACAAGTGGGACACAATCATGAAGTGGAACAAAATTTATTGGATATTTCAAACTTTTTTAACAAGTAAAAAACTGAAAAATTGGGCTTGCAAAATTATTCAGCCCCCTTAAGTTAATACTTTGTAGCGCCACCTTTTGCTGCGATTACAGCTGTAAGTCGCTTGGGGTATGTCTCTATCAGTTTTGCACACCGAGAGACTGAAATTTCTGCCCATTCCTCCTTGCAAAACAGCTTGAGCTCAGTGAGGTTGGATGGAGAACGTTTGTGAACAGCAGTTTTCAGTTCTTTCCACAGATTCTCGATTGGATTCAGGTCTGGACTTTGACTTGGCCATTCTAACACCTGGATATGTTTATTTGTGAACCATTCCATTGTAGATTTTGCTTTATGTTTTGGATCATTGTCTTGTTGGAAGACAAATCTCCGTCCCAGTCTCAGGTCTTTTGCAGAATCCATCAGGTTTTCTTCCAGAATGGTCCTGTATTTGGCTCCATCCATCTTCCAATCAATTTTAACCATCTTCCCTGTCCCTGCTGAAGAAAAGCAGGCCCAAACCATGATGCTGCCACCACCATGTTTGACAGTGGGGATGGTGTGTTCAGGGTGATGAGCTGTGTTGCTTTTACGCCAAACATAACGTTTTGCATTGTTGCCAAAAAGTTCTATTTTGGTTTCATCTGACCAGAGCACCTTCTTCCACATGTTTGGTGTGTCTCCCAGGTGGCTTGTGGCATACTTTAAATGACACTTTTTATGGATATCTTTAAGAAATGGCTTTCTTCTTGCCACTCTTCCATAAAGGCCAGATTTGTGCAGTATACGACTGATTGTTGTCCTATGGACAGAGTCTCCCAACACTGTTGTAGATCTCTGCAGTTCATCCAGAGTGATCATGGGCCTCTTGGCTGCATCTCTGATCAGTCTTCTCATTGTATGAGCTGAAAGTTTAGAGGGATGGCCAGGTCTTCGTAGATTTGCTGTGGTCTGATACTCCTTCCATTTCAATATTATCGCTTGCACAGTGCTCCTTGGGATGTTTAAAGCTTGGGAAATCTTTTTGTATCCAAATCCGTCTTTAAACTTCTCCACAACAGTATCTCGGACCTGCCTGGTGTGTTCCTTGTTCTTCATGATGCTCTCTGCGCTTTAAACAGACCTCTGAAACTATCACAGTGCAGATGCATTTATACGGAGACTCGATTACACACAGGTGGATTCTATTTATCATCATTAGTCATTTAGGTCAACATTGGATCATTCAGAGATCCTCACTGAACTTCTGGAGAGAGTTTGCTGCTCTGAAACTGAAGAGTAGCACCTAGTGGCTGATGGGTAATGGCTGAGGGACAGCCCCCTAGAGGTGTGTCGTGTGTAAAGTTTTTTGTTGTTAACCTTTTCACTGCCTAGCCTACTCCTGCAGAGAGGCGCATTACCCACTTGTGAAGGATTACTGAACGGGCTGCAACTGTTAAGAGGACGTAAGAGAAAATTGTTCTTAAAAAAAGGGGTGAGGAAGCCTGCACCTCGGCGATCTTTGATTTTTCAAGCAGACGAGCACCCACACTTGGTGACATCAGGGCCGGACTAGAAATAAAATTCAGCCCTGGAAATATATTCATACCAGCCCCATAGCATTATTTTATCAGCCCAACAGCATAACGTCATTATTTTCTTGTTCATAAAATGGAAAACTATCAGCGCAGCCTCACCAGTGCCCATCAATGCATTCACAGGTTTGATTTGAATTGCCCAGTGTTCCCAACGCTGGCAGTCACACAAAGTCCCGCCTCCTGGATCGGCTTCTATGATAGGCGTCACACATCCTGGCATTGGACCAGTGTCCTGTCTATTAAAGGAGCCGATCTAGGTGGTGGCACATTGTGTGACTGTCTGCGGGAGCACAGCAATTCAAATCAAAGCTGTCACAGCGGGCGACACCAGCCTGACACCCCCCCAATGTGTAGCACCCGGGGCGGACTGCCCTCTTGTTGGTACGCCACGGGCTTCGGTGCCCCCACCTCTGCCTCCACTTGCGGCGCCTGGGCCCTCTTGAAGCCCTTGGCTCTGTCTGAGCCAACAAGGCCATCTGACCCCTTCCCTTTGCACATGTGATTTGCCATGTGCAGTGCAGTGTCACCATGGGGGTATCCACGACATGTGGAAAAGGAGGGGAAGGCGTGTGCCAAGCACTATAGGCTGCTGATTGCCGCCTCAAACAGTCCCAATGCATGTGGTTTAGAATAGACCCTTAAAGAGGAAAAGAACATCAATTAAAAGACGTAAACAAATTGTATACAAAAATTTTTTGAAAGGCTTTATCAAGGCTAGAAGCACAATGAAGTCTATTATTAGGAAGTGGAAGGTATTTGGTACAACACAAACCCTCCATGTATCAGGACGTCACTCCAAACTGAATAAAAGAGCCAGGAGGAAACTGATAAAAGAGGCTACCAGGAGGTTTACAGCAACTCACGCAGTTGCAGGGATTTATGGTCATTGTGTGCATGTGACAACAATATCACAAATTCTCCATAAATGTGGCTTGCATGGGAGGGTTGCAAGAAAAAAAACACTCCTCAAGAAAGGTCACATGCAGTCACGACTGAGCTGCACCTTGAAGAGTATGAGGCCACATGGAAAAAGGTGTTATAGTCAGATGGGAATAAAATTTAACTATTTGGCTTAACACCAAACTATATGTCTGGCAGAAATCCAATACAGCTCACCATCAAAATAACACCAATCTAAAATCTAAAAGAGATTGTACAGAGATTGTACAATCAGATTGCATAGTATATGGCCAGCTTTATACTTTATACAAGTATATACAGTAGGAGGGAGTGGACAGAGACCGCCAGCTGTCGCACCCCGTTCACATCTCCACGTAGCAGGAACTCACATTCCTGCATGCGGTTTTTTTTGGGCCTTTACGCTCTTCATGCATAGGGCACTTAAATGGACTGCCCTACATGCAACAATTGCCCCAAAGAAGCTCCAGAACTTTTTTTTACAGCAGAGCGTGGTGCGTTTTTTACCCTGCTTTTTGGTGCTTTGCAGTGCGTTTCTGAAATGCAAGGCAAAGCGTGCATTTTCTGCACAGTTTGCCATGGGTTTGGAAATGCACAGATGTGAATGGAGTCTCTTGGTTTTTGTAAAAACACAATTTCCCGTTTTTTTTAATGACACGCATAGGGCAGCCAGTTGATATGAATGGACTGCGCCATACGTGGTAAAGTAGCTCGAGGAACATTTTGGCGTGTTGCACGTTTTTTTACTGTGCGTTTTGGTGTATTTGTTGCTCGTTTTTTCACGTGGCAAAATGTGTGGTTGCTTCTTTGTTTGGTGTGCCATTAACAATTAATGACACCGAAAGCGCAACTAGTTAATTTTACGTGTATAAAGGTAGCCATACACTATACAATCTGATTGTACAATCTCTGTGCAATCTCCTTTAGATCCATCGATCCAATCACTCTGTACCCAATCAGGAAGGCCCTTGCACTACATAGTTGATGGAAGATCTAAAGAAGATTGTACAATCAGATTGCATAGTGTATTGTGAGCTTTACAGAACCTAGGACATACCTCTCCTGTTTTAAATATTACAGCCCTATACACATAGGCTGCTATTGATCGCTCAGCTCCTGCACACTCTGCCAAATGAACGATCTATAGCTGTGTATTTAGTGAGAACGTTTTTCACTGATTGCATAGAAAAACCATGCACCCAATGAGGGGTGGTATTGATTAGCTGCAGTAGGAGGGTAGATGATGCAGGAAGTGTGCTAATGTCAGCTGGTAAAGTCCTGTGTCACGTCCCAAGGTCTGTCCAGGAAGTAATGGAGAAGTTTTGGTATACAGCCAGCAGGACACAGAAGTAAGGAGTGTGTAAAATAAATAGAAAGCTTTTTTTTATTTCTGAAAAAGAAGTACACTCATGTTATATTGGTACATAGGGAAGCTGGAATTTAGAAAAAAAAAGGTGAACGTATCCTTTAATGTAAGTTTAAAGATGTTTTTTATCTTGAATGGATCTTTCACAGACATTTCGAAAAAAATACATTAAATAAAAATTACATCACATAAAAAACATTGTTCCACTACCCAACTTTTTGCCTGATCTTTGCTGCTAGTGACCATCACCACACTCGTCACCCCACCCTGAGCTCTCCCCCTTTATAGGTTCACCTAAAGTGATTGTAAACCCTCACAGTTACCCAGTGAGTGAAGTGAACAGGCTCAAATGATACACAGGGATTAAATAAATCCTCCTATATAGGTTTAACTTGTTTATCTGCATCCCTTTCTTCCCTACACCCCTTCAAAAGGGCAGAAAGGTGTGAAAATCCTTCTTCATCTGTCAGGAACACAGAGGAGGGGGCAGAGAGACTGCAGTTACAGTGTGTGAGCGCTGATTGGAGGAAAGGAACCCAGCACCCTCTTCACACAGCAGAAGAATTGTGTTGTAAATAGACAACCTGTGTACTGAGCTCCCTCCCCAACATAAATTTTATCTCATGTGTCTGGAAAATTCCTCAGAAGTGACTCATGCTGATAACAGAGGAACGAAGACCAGAGAGAAACAACACTTAGAGCTTTGGAGAGAGATAAGTAAACACTAAAGATATATGTGCTTTTCTCAGATTTCATGACTTAGGTTTACAACCCACTTTAAGAACTAAATGTTATTGCCTCCGAACCAGGCCTGTTTTTTAGAAAACAGCAGCTCAAATACTGGCAAACAGTATAAGTTTTCATACCATCCTTGATCAATATGAGGATTGTAAAACTTTATGATTTATATTGCTGTGGGTATTTGGAAATTGGAAAAAACAGAATAGATTCATGCATTTTAAGCTGTGATGCACAGTCTGATATGTTAATCTCAAGTACAAAATTTTATTACAGGACACGGAGGCTCATATTATGCTTAATCTCTTTCTTTATTCCTCAGCAGCAAAGAAAGGATATTGTAGATATTCAAACAAAAACAAAAAACAGCATGTACCCAAAAGGGTTAACCACGTATAACATGTTATCCAATGAGAGTGTTCCTAGTAAAATAAAGCCTCATGTGACCTTAAGTCACTCCTCTTTCTTTGCAGCTGCCTCCTCAGCTAAGTTCATTTTTCATATCTCTGTGGGCAATTTCTAAGTACTGTATTTATTTCCAGTATTACTGCTGTTTTATTCCACAGTTTTTCTCCCCCTCCCCCTCCTCTCAGTCATCTTGTCGGTTTGTTTATTTTCCAACTGTTTTTTCTGTTTACTTATTGTAGGCTCAGGTGGGATTAAGCCTATTGGATGGCTGAATTGCTGGGCAGCTTACTGGCGCTTCCCAGTAGTTCATTCCTGCGGCAAAATTTAGTGAACTTGCTTGGCTTTATTTTGTGCCTTGCATTTATCACAAATTTGTGCCCGATATACTTATCCTTTTCCACCGCACTCCCCAGGGAGTGAAAGTCTTCTCTCACGGCAGCAGGGCTCATATTTTTCCAGTTACTAGTGAAGGATCTCCCTTTTTCTGTGACCCTTATAGTGCTGGGTCCTATAGATCTTTTTTTTCTGTCACACTTGTGGGAAGTAATTACTGTGCCAGTCAAGTAAAGAAGTGGAAGCTTCCGCTAGATTTTTTTCACCACTGCCACCAAAACCTTTATGCCCCTAATGGTGTCCAGGCCACCCACATTAGATGAAGCATCACAGGAGCAATTGAACTCTGAAGAGTTTCATTCCCTCTCAGACGCTACAATGGCTAAGTCTGTGACGCAAGCCACCTTTACCGCTATGTGGGCCATGTCAGATAATCTGTTTCACACGATCACTCAAGCACTCATGTCCACCCACGACCACCTACTTTTGTTCCTAACCCCCCCAGAGAGGAAGCCGGTGGCCCCCAGTTTGCGTAAATCCACCAAAAAATCTCACCATGTGGACTAGGATACCTCCAAAAATTAGCAGACAGACAGGGTGCGTACTGTCACAGAGGATATGGTTGCATTACAACTAAGAGCCTCCCACCGGGCAAAATTGGTGAGGAACTGGAAGAGGGCAAAAGCCCTAATCTAATCTTCCAAATCTGAGTTGGAACAAGAGGAGGCACTGAGAGAGTCCGATGAGGAGGACTCTTACGACTCCAATATTATTCTCCTGAACATGACTCCTTGCCCGTACCTGAAGATGACCCCAAAGATAGAGTAGATACCTTGCAACATCCGAGATCCTCAGAGTGGTACCCCCTAGATCACATGGCAAAATACATTGCCGCTAGTTTTAGAAAACCACTTGATAAGGTGGCACGGGAACAAGCTCCGGGCATTCCTGATATGGCTTGCGTTACCCCTGATGTGGGTCCAAAAATTACCCAATTTTTGGGCGAATCAGGTTGGATCCCAAGAAAGGCCTGGATTTTTCCTTGCAGAACTGCCATGGATAAACTCCAAGATGTCCTGGGACCGAGTACAAAGATATTTGACATGGTCGAAACAGCATTGGCAATTGGCAGGAGGTACACCTGCAGATTTGTTAGCCACCAGGGGGTGGATATAGCATTTAGTATGTTTGCTGGGCAACACCAACACTGCATTAGCCACTAAAAGATGCAAGGCAATTCTAATAAAAATAGAGCCTAAGCGAGTAAACCTACCTATCTCAGAGCCTGGGCCACAGGCAAAAGGCCTCCTGTTTGTAGATAACTTTGTGAAAGAGTTGGGCACATATGTAGGTACCTTTATGGCACTTGATAAGGCCCAAGCCAGCATGAGTGTTCTTACAGAGTTTTTTTGGCGGGGCCAGCAGATATTGGGGCCATCTGCCTGGCAGTTCATCCCGGAGTTCATACTGGGCTTCTCGAGACTCCATCCACTCCAGGTTTCCAGCGCCTGAGTCCAAGTACGCCTCACCGTTCTTCCCAGTTGGGGCAAGCCTTGGCAGTCTCATTGACCCAGAGGTTCTTCCTATGGCCGATGGCCTTATGGTAAGTTCCATTTCACACCACCGGTCTTCTATAACAACGGTGCTGGGGTAGACTGTGTAATTTTGTCGATACCTGGGGCAGGCTCAATGCAGATACTTGGGTCCTCCACACTGTCCTGGGTTACTCTATAGATTTTGTGCAACCCCCTGTTAAAACGCAATTGCCCATCGCATTGTGTTCTCCACACACGATCGATACCTGATGGCAAAGGGAATACAATCCTTAGCCTCCAAGGGCGCAATCTCAGCAATTCACCCTCGCACTCCAGGTTTCCTAACAACCTCTTCCTGGTCCCCAAGAAAGGTGGAGGCGTTCAACCGGTCATCAACTTACCTAAACGCTTTTGTCACATACTACCATTTCAAGATGGAAGGTATACACTCTCTTCGGGACCTTTTTCTCTCAGGGGACTGGATGGTCAAACTCGACCTGAAGGATGCATACCTCACTGTTCCGGTAGCCGAAGATTGCCAACAAATTCCTACAATTCCAGTGGGAGGAGACCATGTCGGGGATCAAATGCCTTCCATTCAGTCTCTCTTCGGCACCTTGGTGCTTCACAAAGCTCATGAAACCAGTGGTTACCCTTCTATGCAGCAAAGGAGTATATTTGGACGATATCCTCATCATGGCACAGGATTCTAACCTGCTCTGCGAACACCTGTCTTGGACGAGGACTCTGCTGGACAACCTGGTTTTCCTAATCATTTGGGAAAAGTCGGTCATCGAACCCTCTCGATCAATAGAATTTCTAGGATTCACCATAGACTCCGTGAATGGAGCACTCCTACTGCCAACATCCAAAGTCAAGTCCATCAAAAATGAAATCCGCCGGACATTAGCACGTCCTGTTCTTGCCCTGAGGCAACTGGCCAGGATTATCGGCCTTCTTTTAGCATCAATCCACGCTACAGAGCACTTCAACGTCTAAAGGCCAAGTACCTTAGTTTGGGTCACTCTTATTCAGACTCTGTTCGAACTGCTAGCAGGTCATTTGCCCTTTGGAGCCTCTTAGGTGCATCGACCAACTGCTCCATCCTGTTACACATGGACAATGTCAGTGGTTCGTTACATCAACCATCTCGGGGGCACAAAGTCAACAGTCTTAGCGAATCTAGCGAAGGAATTCTGGCAATTCTACCTGGATCGCAATATTTTAGTACAGGCGTAGTACATTCCGGGGATGTCCAAAGTAGTGGCGGATAGCAATTCCAGACACCTACGAAATACCAGTGATTGGCAATTGAACACTTCCATCTTCTGCTGTATACAGTCACTTTGGGGCCCCTTAGATATCAACATGTTTGCATCACATTTGAACTCCCAACTACTGAAGTTCTTCAGCTGGAGACCAGTTTCCGAAGCTCTAGCAATAGATGCTTTTCTTAAACCGTGGCCAAATACTCGCAATTACGCCTTTCTCTCTCATTGCTTGGACTCTATTACATCTCAGGCGTTACCGGATCTCCTTGATCCTCATATCTCCTTTCTGGAGGTTCCCTACACTCATGGAAATGTCCATAGACTTCTTGAGGTTACTACCAGTATTATCTGTCCCCAGCAGGTACTCACATCCCCTTCTACTCCAGGGACATCTTAAGCTATTGGCATGGCTCTCTCCGGGGACTCTGTTTCATCCCAAATGTTCCACAAGCAACTCTGGACCTCCTGGCGAGAGCTTGGGCTTCAGGGACAAGAAAATCCTACCTACAGTACATGCCTGGAAACTTATGGACTGGTTGGTGCATGGAACAACACGTTGATCCCATATCTTCACCTGTGAGTCATGTTTTGAGGTTCCTTACTTCATTTTTCGAACATGGCCTAGCCTATTGTACAATAAATTTATATAGATCAGCTATCTTGGCAGGTCACCAAGGCTGAAATGGTCTTCAAGCAGATAAACATCCAGTGGTGTGTCGACATTTCCTTCGATATATTGAGACATAAAAAGACATCCATCACATTGTTTTTTTTATCCAGTTTTTCCACATAACATTCACCTATGTCCAGTGGCCTGTCTCAAGGAATATGGAGCAAGGACCTCTTCAGTTCGAGATCCCAAGTATCTTGATTTGTTTCTAATGATTAGACATCCACATAATCTGGTTTCTACAGTTACTTTATCTTGTTGGGTTAAAAGGATCATAGCATCAGCTGACATCGACACTTCCACGTACGGAGCACATTCTGCTAGGGGTGCTATGGCATCCAAAGCTTTCTCCTTGGGATGCAGACTGGAAGACTTCCTCCGTGCTGCTGATTGGTCCTGTGAATCTACGTTTTGGGAATTTTATTTTCGCCCAGTTTCTCATTGGTCGCACAGCTTTGAACTAGCATAATATGAGCCTCCGTGTCCTGTAATAAAATTACCAGATTACGGACACGGAGGTGAGTATTATCCCACCTGATCCAGGTATGTTGCGCCCTCCCCTGGGTATAATTTCATGTGATGGGTGTACAGTCCTCATGGTAATGTTGGGCATTCATCTGGTTGACCATTACTGTTGATATTATTGATGTTTTTTTTGTTTAAATGGACATATTATTATGATTACTAATACACTGTGGATGTGGAATTTGATATCCAGAAAAATATTTAACCACTTAGTTCCCTGTCTTTTACAGCCTCCTAATTGGTTTTTGCACTGGTCCATGTCGGTCCATACCAAGTTCAAGTGGATGATTGCCAGTTTCTCCAGAGGTTTTCCATTGTTGTTTTTCCCAGAGTCGCTGCTCTGCACATCTAATTGGTCATATGTTCTTGAGTCTATTGGCATGTTCGTTGGCACCATCAAGAAAGAGGAGTGGCTAAAGGTCAAATGGGTTTTTATTGTACTAGGAACACTCTCATTGGATAACATGTTATATGTGGTTAACTCTTGGGTACATGCTGCTTTTTGTTTTTCTTCAAATATCTTCAATATCCTTTCTTTGCTGCTGAGGAATAAAGAAAGAGATTAAGCATAATACTCGCCTCCGTGTCTTTAATAAAATCATGACTTTATGTCATGAAATTAGTAAAATCTGGTAATTAACTGCATTAAATCTGCAGCCATACAGAAGTCTAACACTGACATCTAGTGGATATTTTAAAAAACTTCACATTCCCTAATCACTATTGTATGCTTCTAAAGGGAACATGTCTGATTGATTTTCTACTGCCATATAGCAGCAGCATATTTCATAGAATATCCACTAGCAAAAACAACATCATGAGGGTTAAAATAAATTAGGATTAAACCCTAGACATAACCAAATGACTAGAAAATGTAGATTACCTCTTTTGTTAGACATTTTTTATACTTACCTTTTTTGTCTTCCTAATCCATGCGCCATGCTGTGCTGCTAAAAGTAATGTGTATTTTTTTCCCAATTGCTAGGGTGCATGAACAATCCATCCAAAATGAAAGGCCATCCTAATGCATGTAATAGTGTGCTTTAGCACAATACAATAGTCGGATGTCCGATGCCCAGAAACATGCCATGCTTACTATAGCCACTTAAGGCTTTGAAAAACGTGAATGGTCTGAATAAATGGGTAAAACAGGATGGGACAGGTCTAAAAATGAGCACTGCACTCTCATTCAGCAGATTGTGGGTGCAACGTCAGGCTGCTGGTGGAAGACGGGACTTGCACCTTTCACAGAACTCTGTAAAGGAATAACACAGTTGTATGGGCAGAGCCCTACAGAGCTGCACTGTTTTTCATTCGTAACAGCAGCTGTGGGGGGAGGATTCCCGCCAGCTGTCACAGTGGGGAATCCAGAAGGATGCGAGGCTGCTTAAAGTTTTTGCAAGTGTAAACAAAGATTTAGAGGCTAAGTTCACCTTTTAGGGTATGTTACATCCATATTTAGGGTGTAACATGTTCTATCATACCCTGATCTTCCCTTTATCACCCCTTTCCCCCTCATCGCCCCCCTCTCCCCCTCATCACCTCTCCCTAATGTGACAGCGGGCAGGGGTTGTTCTCCTCGCATCCGCTGTCACATTTTGAAAACCGCACGACTGTGCGGGTCTCCACCCATGTGTCATTTACTCACAGGAATCTGTGAATGAAACTACAAGTCCCATCTTCCACGACGGCAGATGGACTTGTAGTTTAAATGAACTGCAAGCATGCTGATCAGCATGCTCATATTTTATTCACACTGCCTACCGCTCTGAAACTGACAGTCTGTACAGGGATACGGCACAGAGCTGTAGGCAGTGTGTGCAGGAACCTGACATTGCACCAACAATCTGCTGACCACGGGTGCAAGACCTGCTTTTAAGCTGCAAAGGCAGTGGATGAGGGTATACATGTGTCATGGGTGCAATGCTTTGAATCACAGCAAAAATGAGAAAGCTTAGTGGACATCATCCCTTGCTGAACATGTCCCATTTACCTGAATAGGTGAGCGGGTGGTGTGAGATTTTAGGGGTTAAAACAAGTGGTGAGGAGCAACATAATGCCACCTCACTGCCCATCAAACACTTAAAAAGCATTCCATTGCAAATCGTTCTCCAGAGGGTGAAGCACATATAAAACGAGCTCTGAGCATGTTTTGAAGATAAAAGGGTTTATGTAATATAGCAAACAAAAAAAAAACAAACAAACAAGAAAATAAGAACTTCATTTTAGACTACATAAAAAAAACTTACAAGACCAATCTGGTGCTTTTCTATGCCTCGTAAACAAAATTGTTGGTAACTGCTGAGTGGAACTTTTCTTTGTATCACATCTGTTCAATAACAAAAATACACTAGTAAACGATTAAAAAAAAACCACATTCTTTAGGTAGAATCTAATCTATTGTTCTTTCGGTTTGAGTGAAGTGAAACTGAACGGGGACATGGCCATTCCTGATGGTAAATGGGTACAGATTTTCAACCTCTGGTCTTTCCATAATAGCCTCTGCTCTGTTCTGATTTAAAAGTCCTTTCTATGAAAATGTCATATGCTAAGTGCAGTAGCCCGCAGCAAACAATTATAAGGCATTTTTCTCAGTAAATAATCCCAGACACATATTTTCAATAATAATTTTTAACCAGCACAAATGAGTAGAAATGATTATGACTGTATTATGAATAGCTATAATTATAATTTCCATGATATATTTAAAATTTGCAATAAAAACTACAGGTCTTGCACAGCTTTTCCCAAGGTCAGTGTCATCTTTGAGAAAGTCATTGTTGCTTTATCTGGGGATCTTCATCGACCCACAGCTGTTGTCCCACAGAATCCCACACATACGCAATATGTTATATTCAATGACAGTTATAGCAAGAGGATACAGATGAAGCAGAAGACATGTAGCGTGTATTGCTTTCCATTAAGACCATTAATGAAGTGTGTATGCTCTGAAGAATTTTCAGCAAAATTGCTACAGGATTGCTGGGGGCTGCAGTGTGATAGACTTAAAACGTTCAAGGTGACTAAACATTTTATTTAAAGAGCATCTAGTTCCCATAAGGGACTGAAGCTGTCATGCCAGGTTACGGTTATGTTTGTCTGTATTGATGGTATGATCAAAATATTTAGAACAACAATTAAATTGTATGTAAACCCTAGTAATGGATTTCTCTTATTTGCTCCTTTTTGATTTGTTAAATGTACCACTGAAAGCTTTTTGTTTCATCCGTTTGATAAGTTTAAAAAATGCCTGTTGATCTTGCCTGAAAACTTGTGAGCTCATAACTTCCTGTGCTCTCTGCCTGTGCTGACTGATATCAGCTGCATTGTTCTTAGCTATTTCTAAAAATTACAGGACCATGCACCTCTATATTATAGACAATAGCAGAGGGTAAGGAGTCCTGTAGTCCTATCCTCTTTATGTTGTAATGTACTGATAAAGTAGTTAAATAAATTAATAAACAGACAGACACTCACTTGTCCCAGGATCCAGCGCCGTGCTCACCCAAGCCATTTTCACCGGTCTTCGGTCCTCTGCATTTTAACTGTGATCACCCGGCTGTGACAGCCTGCAGCTTCACAGCCGCTCCGAGCTGTGCTGCGCAATGTGAATGGTCCCGCAGGGGAAGGGAAGGGGAGGAGATCCGAGCAAGTGGGAGTGATAACAGTCAAAACCAGGTATCAATTGCCCCAACCCCCATCATAAAAAATGTGGCAAATGGTAAAGAGGAGTGGGGGAGGAAGCCTTAAAGCAGAACCTCCCCTTTTAGGTGAAGTGCTTTAAGGACTGGTAAGCTGCCATACATTACAGTTTTATTTTTGGGTTTAAATATAATGTTATAAGAAGAAAAATGAATGAACATTTTAGATGTGCCTACCGTATTCCAACAAGACTATCATCATCAGATTCAGAGCTTCCAGACATATTTGAAGTTATGCAAATCTACAACAAACAATTAACTTTTGCATATCACTGTTGCATATAACAAGAAATAAACAGTTTTAACAAAAATTAAAGCTTTTAGTGAGTATGCAAATGATAAATGACATAATCCACTAATGGCAGACTAAACAATATAATAGTTCTATGAACTCACTGGCACATTCTGTTAACAGTCTAAATTGATAGTGAAGCTGGCCAAACATTATACAGATTTTTTGTTCAACTTCCTTTAGTTTTACCTTCAGTTGTGTACTGCAGGGGCCTGTCTGAGAGCATACACATTGAAAGTGTTTAGGTCTGCCCTCATATTATATGGTTTTGGTAACCCTAAAGAAAAACTGTACAAGAAAATTGTATGTATGGCCAGCCTTAGATCACATAATTCATTAGGTAAGTTATATAAAAGTACTGTATAAATAATACAGAAGAATTCCAGGTATGAGATTTTTTACATAGTTACATTGGTCCAGCTTGGACATATGTAACTATGCATTGATCATACCTGTGGAATCCCTCTTGAAGCTGGAAATCACTGTAGTAAACACCACTACTATAATGATCTCCTCTTACTTCCAGGTCCTGTGCCACACAGCTGCCCTTCTGCATTCTGTATGCAGGAGGTCAGGCGATTGGCAAAGGCACTATTCAGAGATCACTTTTATTCTCTCATGGGATGCAAAGCGTTCCCTGATTGGAGGTGGAGAGGCAGGACGATGATGTAATGTTCGCCACCTTGTCCAAATTAGAGAATACTTCTTTTTTTTTGAGAAAATGCAAAGCATTCTCTGAATGGCACCTGTGCCCAGTGGCCAACCTTTCGTGTACCCACCTTACAGCCCTTTTAAATGTATTGTGTGGACACAGCTGCCAGCAGTCAATGTTTTCCCCTCCTAAGTAATAATCAAATCAGTGAAAGAAAATAAAAACTGGATTTTTGTACTTACCGTAAAATCCTTTTCTCTTAAGTTCATCGACAGACGCAGCTCCATCTATTCAGAGACTATAGGGTTATGCTCCTCCTATCAGGAATAGGCACTAGGCAGGAAAAAAGCTTAACCACACCCATGGGGGCTGTCCCTGCAGGCATAACCCCACACATTCTGCTATCATCAAGCAGTTTAGTTGCAAGCAGTGTTTAGAATAGAAAAAAAGCCCCATTCACTCAGAAGTAGAGGGGCGGGTGCGGCGTCTGTCTCAACAGGAGATCATCTAGGTATCCCAGTATCGCAATCCCCCGCTGGTGCAGCAATGCCAATACCGGTGCTAAGACCTTGGTAAACACTGTGGGAGGCAAGACCAAAGGGTAACGCCACAAATTGATAATGCTTCTCTGCGACCGCAAAGCGAAGAAACCGCTGGTGTCCAGCGTAAATAGGGATGTGGAGATATGCGTCCTTGATCTCTCTGGAGGCTAAAAAATCTCCCTGGTGTAGTGACGGCACTACTGTGCAGATGGATTCCATGTGAAACTTCTGTACCCGCACAAAGCAGTTCAGGGCCTTGAGATCCAGGATTGGGACGCACCTTGCCTTCCCTCCTGGGCACTGTGAAGAAGTTTGAATAAAAACGTTCCTGAAAAGGAACCGGTACAATCACTTCTTGCAACAGCAAATCATGTACCGCCCCTTGCAAGTCCCTTAACCGAACTGGGGATAGTCGAAGATTGGACGGGAAGAACTTGTCCGACGGGCGAGACCGGAATTCGATCTTGTACTCAGATCGGATAAGTTCGTGAACACATTTGTCCTGAATCAAGGAGTTCCAGGGTTCCAGAAAGAAACAAAGACGTCCCCCCACCCCAGAATCGGGTGAGGATGCCCCTTCATGCACACAAGGACTTGCCTGCAGGTCCAGACTGGCCGGTCTTTGCGTTTCCCGACCACGGCTTCTTGGAATCCCCAGAAGACCTAAATGGTTTACCTTTTTGTTGTAACCCGGAAGCACGAAAAAGATAATTATGAGCATTTAAGGAAGGCCCCCGCCTAGGACATGGTGCCTAGCCCTTAGAGGATTGGGAAAGATGAGTGCTCTCACCCCCAACCGTGATACATTTGATCAACACGTCCAGAGAGGATCCAAACAGCCTCTTCCCTGAGAAGGGAAAATCAGTCAAGGCCTTTTTAGCCACACCATGCGCCTAACAGCAATCCCACTGTCGATGCCCTGGCCACTAATGGGGCTGAGAAGTTGGTATGTGGCGCTACCTGCTTAAGGGGAATATAAAGTTGAAAATGATAAAGTGCACTGTGTGTATATATGTGTACCTGAATCATATGGTTTTTACATACTGAAGGTACGTCTCTAGTGCATATATTGTATACCATCCAATTAGTGACCATATGTAATAAAAGATAAACATTTAAAGTGCACCGTGCTAAGTAAAAAACATTCTGGGTAATTGATAATACCCTCCTAAAAGTGCTGGGTGCCTGGTGCAAGTGCAGCTGTGCAATTAATAAAAGATTTCTTTGTGCTCATGAACTGTGCTGTTTAATATAATATTGTTATATTAATACACAAATTAAAAAAAATAAATAAATACTCGTGCTCACTGTGATTTACATCTATTTACTTTGTAACTATCCACCAGTACTGGGTGATACCCCCTTTGTGTGGGGGTGTAGTGATTTGAGATGGGGTGCTGTCAGCCAAGGGGAAGCTGTGGCTCAGGGCGTTTCAGGTCGTGTGCGTCCCAGCGAGACGGTCCACTCATAGGCTCGTCCCCATCCACTTGCCAGACTGGGAGACCTTAAGGATATAGATTATCCAGTGCGAAACCTCAGCCGGCTGTTGTTTGTAGTTCCTCTGGATCTTGGTCCTCAGGAACTAACTTGTGAAAATAAAAAATCACAAACTAACAAACTTTACCATAATAGCTAAGACTGAAGTCCCAGCAGGAAGCTAGGTCCCATTCCTTAAACTAGGCAGAAACAAACTGCTTGATGATAGCAGGGTGTGTGGGGTTAAGCCTGCATGGACAGCCTCCATAGGTGTGGTTAAGCTTTTTTCCTACCTAGTGCCTATTCCTGATGGGAGGAGCATAACCCTATTTTTTTTGAAAAGATGGAGCTGCGTCTGTCGATGGATGATAGAGAAACAACATTTTTGTATCCACCATAAAATCATGTACTTTGAGTCCATTGAGGGACACAGGAAGTCTTACATTACACGGCCATCTATAAAAGGTTATACAAAAGGTTTTACTGCCACCTACAAAAAAGATTCGACATTGTCAAACAAAAAAAAAAAGCCACCCTAGGTAATCTCATGCCTCAGTTGTGTAGAAAAGAAGCACCAAGAGCATGATCTTAAACCCAGAGGGGTGGTAAATATGTTAGGTTATAGGCTCTAAAAAAAAAGACCTTTAACCTATTTTATTTCTAATTCATGGAGGGACACAACAAGGCTTAAAACGTTGGGACATTTAAAAGCAGTCCAACTGAGGGGTGGGCAACACAGCAACTACCTCTAACAGGTCCAATGAACAGACAATTGGGGACTGCCAAGCAGCCACCTGACAGGAAAGGGTGGAACCCAATCCTTTAGACCAGTGGTCTCCAAACTGCAGCCTGTGGGCCAGAAGCAGCTCTTTGCATACCTTTTTCCGGCCCTTGGGCCACTTTTGCTCCCAATGGTTTGAGACATAAACCATCCCACTGAAACCACCAAGGGGAAACTATTCCCAATAATGCCAATGGTGGGGCACTATTACTCCCACTAAAACCAGGAGGGGCACTCCTAATCAGGGCCGGCCTTAGGTGTTCAGGTGCCCTGTGCGAGCTAATCTTGTGGCGCCACCCCACCCATCCTCACCACTCGCCCCCTGGTCACCTAAACATACAAAAGAGAAAAAAATATTTGTAACAAATAAGAGAGAGATGCAGGGGCTGCGGGCATGGTGCAGGAGATGCAGGGGCTGCAGACATGGTACAAGAGATGCAGGGGCTGCGGGCATGGTGCAGGAGATGCAGGGGCTGCGGGCATGGTGCAGGAGATGCAGACATGGTACAAGAGATGCAGGGGCTGCGGGCATGGTGCAGGAAATGCAGAGGCTGCGGGCATGGTGCAGGAGATGCAGGGGCCACGGGCATGGTGCAGGAAATGCAGGGGCTGCGGGCATGGTGCAGGAGATGCAGGGGCCGCGGGCATGGTGCAGGAAATGCAGGCATGGTGTAAGAGATGCAGGGCTGTGGGAATGGTACATGCAGGGCTGTGGGCATGGTACGGGAGAGGCAGTGCTGCAGGCATAGTACAGACGATGCAGAGGCTGCGGGCATGGTGCAGGAGATGCAGGGCCTGCAGGCATGGTACAGGAGATGCAGAGGCTGTGGGCATGATGCAGGAGATGCAGAGGCTGCAGACATAATGCAGGGGCTGCGGGCATGGTACAGGAGATGCAGGGGATGCGGACATGGTACAGGAGATGCAGGGGCTGCGGGCATGGTACAGGAGATGCAGGGGCTGCGGGCATGATACAGAAGATGCAGAGGCTGCGGGCATGATGCAGGGGCTGCGGGCATGGTACAGGAGATGCAGGGGCTACAGGCATGGTGCAGGAGATGCAGAGGATGAGGGCATGGTGCAGGAGATGCAGGGCCTGCAGGCATGGTAAAGGAGATGCAGAGGCTGTGGGCATGGTGCAGGAGATGCAGAGGCTGCAGACATAATGCAGGGGCTGTGGCCATGGTGCAGGAGATGCAGGGGATGCGGACATGGTACAGGAGATGCAGGGGCTGCGGACATGGTACAGGAGATGCAGGGGCTGCGGGCATGATGCAGAAGATGCAGATGCTGCGGGCATGATGCAGGGGATGCGGGCATGGTACAGGAGATGCAGGAGCTACAGGCTTGGTGCAGGAGATGCAGAGGCTGCGGGCATGGTGCAGGAGATGCAGGGGCTGCAGACATGGTACAGGAGATGCAGGGGCTGCGGGCATGGTGCAGGAGATGCAGAGACTGTGGGCATGATGCAGGGGCTGCTGGCATGGTGCAGGAGATGCAGGGGCTGCGGGCATGGTGCAGGAGATGCAGGGGTTGCAGGCATGGTGTAGGAGATGCAGGGCTTCAAGCATGATGCAGGGCTGGGGGCAAGGTACATGCAGGGCTGTGGGCATAGTACAATAGATGCAGTGCTGCGTGCATGAATCTGGAGAATCTCCTGTACCATGCCTGCAGCACTGCATCTCCTGAGGAGATGCAGGGGCTGCGGAGGGGGTCTCACTTACCGTTTGGTGAGGCGCCTTGCATTTAAAAATGCTTCACCGTGCATACGCCGTCTGCCCCGAGAATAGCCGAGCATGTACGGGCTTTCCCGAGCAACAGCGGTGCATGAGCAGTGTACCTGTCGGGCCGGCTGCGGACGTTTTTTTTTTCAGGTGCCAGTGCCGTGATCTTCAACCAGCCCCAGGGCAGTGGGACTTGTCCTGGCAGCGCCTGCTGTGACTCGTCCTGTGAGTAACTGATTGTGAGCTGTGATGACTACACTGCGCCCCTTTTGCCCATGGCGCCCCGTGCGTCCGCACAGCTCGCACACCCCAAAGGCCGGTCCTACTCCTAATGACCACCAAGGTGGAGATATTGTTTACTTCCACTGTTGCTGTGACATTTTCTACTCCTACAGGGCACAATCCGGCCCCCCTAAAATATCAACTGTCCCCTTGTTTAAAAATATTGAAGACCCGTGCTTTAGACCATAAGCTTAAATTATGGTCTATAGGAGTTACCTAGATGATGGAGAAGCCAGGGGACACTTACGGGATACATTCAAGAATACAAAAAAAGGGAATTATTCTTTCTGATAGAAGCGGTGGCTAAGAGATTAGACTACTAAAGCACAAACCACACCCATACAATAGAGAGAAATTTCCTTTTGGTGAATTGGAGCCTGACAGAGGGAGGGGTAGAAGGACAATGTCCTGATTGAGGTGAAGGGCAAAAATGCAAAAAAAATCCTTTGTCTCAAAGGACCCACCTTCTCCCTATGTAGAACATGAAAAAGTTTCCTTGAAGGATAAGGCTGCCAGTTCAAATACTTGCAGAGGTGATGGCTAAAGGAAATAAGGCCTTGTGGATGAGTAGAGAGAAATATCTCTAGTGGGTTCAAATGATGGTTTTTAAAGCACAGACAGAACTAGATTTAGAACCCATGGGGTCACATAGTAATAGATAGGGGGAGCTACATAGGGGACACCCTGTCCAAACGTCTTAATCAAGGAGTGGGAGATCAACGGTCTTTGAAACAGAAAAGAAATCTAGACCCTAGCAACACAAAAGCCCGAGAATTCGTACTACTGAGAAACTCTTGGGATAAAACCCAGAGATACCAAATGAAGTACACATCTATGTTCAATGAGTAGATTTCCTAGCTTCCAGTATTGTAGGTATCATAGACTCAGAGCTGCCCTTGTCCCTCCGATTTTTGGCTTCAACCTTAAATGTCCTTAAAGCCATCGTACATGAAGCAGAATTGCAAATCGGTCCTTGGGACAGAAGATTCTGAGGATCTGTTAGGGTCTATGGAGCATCTGCTAGGAGTCCTATCAGGTCCGCATAACACATTTGCCTGCAATGAGGATCATTGGAATGTCCTCCAGCTCGATCCAATGAAACAGACAAGGAAGAGGTTTCAGGGGGAAAGGAATAGATTAGCGTGTATTGATCATGGTGCCACCAGAGCATGGAATGTAATATTCTTCCCAGGACAGGATTCAATCTACCTCTCCTATACTGCTATGGTATTGTCTGAAGACAAGACTTCTTCATTGACCAAATTTCCTGCACCACCAGGACTCCTCTGACAACAAGGTTTTCTGCACTGCCAAGGTTTCTTTTTTTTTTTTTTTTTTTTTATTTAAAGAATACTTCACAGACAACAAGAACATGTTTTTGTAAGTGAACCAACAATCATTTCCAACACATCGTGTATGTTCAGTCTTCGAGAATGTCTATTGCAAGAAATAAAACATCTTTTAAAAAGAGAGATAGAGAAGAGAGACAGAGAGGGATAGAGAGAGATAGAGATAAGAGAGAGATAGCGATAAGATAGATATGAGATAAGAGAGAGAGAGAGAGATAGAGATAAGAGAAAGATAGAGAAGGGAGAAAAAGAGATAGAGAAGGGAGACAGAGAGAGAGGAAAAAAAAAAAAGAAAAGGGGAGGGGGGAGAGGGAAAGGCCTGAATGGAAGGGGCGTCACCCTGCAGAGAGCGTTATGAATGGCAGTTACCCCCAAGGCAAAGATTCTGTATGCAGAACCAAAGTAAGTTAGATACTCGTCTGAGACTCGGAAAAGGTTCCAAGGCATCATCTAGTCCAATGTTCCTCAGTCGTCCCTCGGAGGGCCAATGTAAGGTCACCCATATGCTCAATCTCATTCACCCTGGCAAGCCATTGCTTAACTGTTGGGGCAGACTGCTGTTTCCACATAGCTGGAATGCACTTATGGGCAGCATTCAATGGGTGTTTAAGTAATAATTTGTGGTATATTTTCTTCGACATTGGCGTAAGATTGAGCAATACTGCCAATGAGTCATTTTGTAAGGGCACTTCTGTGAACCTCTGAATAAGTTGGAGCACTGGTCCCCAAAAAGTAGCAAGCGCAGGACAGTCCCAAAAAATATGTAGGAGGATACTCTCAAATGAGTGGCACCTCCAACAGCTATTGCTTTGTTGTGGAAACAACTTGCCCAGGACCGACGGTGTTCCGTACCATCTGGCCATTAACTTGTATGTAGATTCCTGATATCTGCCGCTCAGAGAAGATTTATGCGCAAAATAAAGTATACACTCCTTTTAGGGATCTGAGAAAGTTACTCCAAGCTCCCTCTCCCACTTTACATAGAAAGGGGGCTCGGACTGTGCCTTGTGTTCCAATAGATGTTCATAGGAACTGGAAAGAGAGCCTCAAATTGGACCCTCGCCCAAACATATTTACTCAAAGGCATGTCGTTTCTGATGGAAGAATGTGTGCTTCGGTAATGATCACAAAAAGTGCCAAAGTTGGAGGGAGCGCAAATGATTGAGGAAGGAGGGGGGTGGGCTGGGGGGCAGAATAAGAGCTGTGCGCCATCCATATGCACCCAGAAGCTGCGACGCTCCTACTAACCCTCTTGTGGATATAAGGCTAAAGTTGGAGTCTGTAAGACCAGGTAAAAAACCCTGGTGTCCAATTATTGGTGTCATGGGAGAGGGAAAGCTCTCTAATGAGGTAAGTCTAAAAAATCTGTCCACCTCTGCCAGGGTGGAACCTATCAGTGGATGTCCTGTGATAGAGCCTAAATATTGTCTACCCATCCAGGGCAGCCCCACAAGTGGCGCTCCAGAGACGTCCTGTTCAACCTGGACCCACAGTTTGAGATTCTGGTGCCTGCCTCAATCTATGACTCTAGTCTAACTGTGTAATATAATGCAGGGTCTGGGAAGCCTATGCCACCTCTCGCCTTAGGACGAAGCAACAGATTGCCGCTAAGACGGGGATGTTTACCATGCCAGACAAACTTAATAAACGCGGATCGTATAGAGTGGAAGAAAAATCGAGGTAGCTTGATTGGTAGCACCTGCAGGAGGTATAGCAATCTGGGCATTGCATTAATTTTCAGGACATTACAACGACCAAACCATGACAGAGCCAATGAATCCCACTTCTTCAGATCTCTGGACGAAGTCCTAAGGAAGGGCTTAAAGTTCAAAGAGAAGAGCTCAGTCAGATTCGCCGAAATCTTCGTGCCTAATTACTGAATGTGTCGCTTTGCCCATCTAAAAGGAAAATGTGGCCGCAAATTTTTCATAACCGCTGGAGGAAGAGTCACGTTCAGGGCCTCCGATTTCTGGAGGTTAATCTGGAAATTAGACAGGGAAGCATGGTCATCCGCAGAACTATTTTTAGGGGGAGGACATTGTCCGCCCCTTTTTGACAATGTCATTAAGGCGACATCAGTCACTACGCGAGCCGCGAATCGTGAGTATTTATTTTTAAAGGAGAAATGGCAGAATTTATTTTTAAAACCTTTGTTAACCTACAAAAAAAACTGATCCTGTTCCCTTAAAGCATGTTATACAGCACAGTGCTTTTGCTGTCTAATTTGGCCCATTCTATCAACTAAAATACCTGGATGACCCTGCTTGGCTATGTCCTCCCCTTTGTAAACTGACCACGGTATACCATGGCTGCTGAGCCCTGACACCGTCAGTCTAACTGCTTCCGTCACCTGCTGCTCTCCTGTCCTCCTCCCCCCCCCCCAACCTCCCTGCCTGCCTGTCTGCTCCTGTGTCAGTGCCCGCACCCTCCCCTCCTTGTGCTGAAGTTTCATTTAAAGTTTAATTTCCTGTCTACAGTCTGTTTAATAATCCTATGTGCCCCTGTGTATGTGCTTTATAAAAATAAGCTGTTCTTTACCAGTATTCAGAGCACCGATCGCTGCTCACGTGACCCGCCGCCTCTCTCTCCTCCTCCCCTCCCGACTGACATCAGCAAGGAATCTTCGGCCCCACCCACTGCAGGCAGCTGTCAGACGGGGAGAGGAGAGAGCTGGCGGGTCACGTGAGAGGTGATCGGTGCTGTGAAAACTGGTAAAGAACGGTTTATTTTTTTAAAACACATACACAGACATAGGGGCACCAGCATACAGGATTATTAAACAGACCAGACAGGATGGTATGAAGTGGCTTAACAACCACAATAAAGGGGAAGTTGAGATTCTAGGGGGGGGGGGCACATGCCCCCCCTTGTGGACGTCCATGCATCCATGGACATACAGAGCCGTATGCCATCCCCCCGATTTCCTCCTCACAGGAGTTTGACTGACAGCCTATGGCTCCTGATGCTCTCTGTGTCTCCAGTGAGACCAGGAAGAGAGAGGAGCGGTGCTGCAGCCAGCAGACAGTGGTGACAGGAGTCAGGTAAGTGTTTAGAGATGGGGGGAACAACTAGTGGGGAGATTTTTATCTAAATGCAGAGAATGCATAAAAGTAAAACTAAAAATTAGACTTCGGAACTACTTTGAAGAGGTTGTAACCCTTAATTGACAATCTCTGCAGCTTTGACAGGTCAACCAAGTATGGACCATGTTCCCAGATTTAAACTCTGGAGTATACTATTATCCTCATGTATGGCCATCAAATATACAGTACAACAACTGTGCTGAACTGTTGGATTTTGTTTACTAAAATGACAAAAAGTCTAGCACCCATTCAGATACCAGGTCCAGTTTTATAGCCAGCACTTAATTGACAGCTAACTTGTGATTGGTTACTGTGGACATCTTAGACATTCAAACATGTTGCATGCACACAGCCCATTTTATTGTATGCTACATACTCAAAAAAATGTCCTACAATGCCCTTGAAAAAAATCATACATTTCTGGTCGTTTACAGCCGTGTTCTTTCTTTGAGACAACTTACAAATATATTTCCTTCTTTCCATATCTCTAGATTAATCCGAACTATCACTGCAAAATCCACAGAAAGCCATCAAGGGTCTGGTGGTGATGGATTCTGAACTGGAGGCTCTGTCTAGCAGTTTAATTGTAGGGAAAGTTCCTGAAACGTGGGCCAAGCGTTCTTACCCGAGCCTAAACCTCTGGGAAATTACATCAATGACTTCCTGTCCCGGCTGAAGTTCTTACAGGTAAGAACACGCCTCCGCCCCTCCTGACTGACTTTAGACAGCAGGGAATCCCCGGTCCGCCCCCTGCACCTGTCGGAAGGGCAGAGAGGATGTAGAGAGGAGGGAGCCAGAGCCGGTGGGCGGATCAAGTTAGTGACTTGGCGGCGATCAGCGCTGCGCTGCATGAAATTATACAGATATTGTGTGTGGAATCAAATAGGGGAATGAAGCTGATCTGATATTCCAGGAGGGGACACTCGCTCCCCCTTGCAGACGTCCATGCAGGGAAGCATAGCGTTTCATCTCCACCAGCAGAGAAGGTAGAGAGATGAGAGTTTTAGTAATGTAGAAAAGTAAGTCATTAGTATAAGCAGCCACTTTATGATGGTAATCTTGTCTATGAACTCCCTGGATTGAGGAGTTATGCCTGACGTGTTGAAGGAAATGTTTCAACATCAGAACAAAAAGTAACCAGGACAAGGGGCAGCCCTGCCTGGTACCGTTGGCTATAGGGAAAGGTTCTGAGTCAAAGCCATTAACACGGACCGTTGCAGTGGGAGTAGAATATAACGCAGCTATCCATGATAACATCGGGGTCGGCAAGCTCACCTGTTTCAGAGTCTCAAGGAGGATGTTCCAACCCACTCTATCAAACGCCTTTTCAGCGTCTGTAGACAAAAGTAAACTGCCAAGGTTTTTAAGATGCCTGGTGTTTAAAAGATTTCCCTGACTCTAGAGCTGGATTTCGGAGCTGCCAGACCAGGAACAACCTGGTCCTCGATTATAAATGAACTAGTCTGTCCAGAAAATGGAGACCCAAGATCACAAACTGTTGTGTTGTACAGGTTTGGAGTAAAACTGGCCAAATGAGACTGCTTCAAATAAGGCTACCATGTGGCAGCAAGGCTAGTTTAAGGCCAGATCCCAAAGTGGAAGTGGACGAGAGGCCAAAGGACAGGGCTGCAAACTGGTAGTGCAGGGTTCCCAAAGCAAAGTGTAGAGGTAGGAGTCACTGATGCAATGGAAAGATGGGGACGAGTAAGTAAGCATCTTTGATGTCCAGAAAGTATCCCTGGTGAAGGAAGGCGATGACAGATTTGGTCATCTCCATGTGGAATTTCTGTACTCGAATGGAGATATTCAAAGCTTTAACATCCAGAGTAGAGGGATTGCTCCCTTTTGGTTTGGAAATGGTGAGCAGGTTGGAGTAAAGCCCCTGGAACTGTTCTACCACAGTAACTGGGGTAAGGACACCTTAAACATTTGACCTCTGGAAAGTTTTACCCCCTTCATGACTAGGCCATTTTTGCTATCAGCACTGTGCTTCTTTCACTGTGTGGTCATGCAACACTGTAGGCAAATACAATTTATATCATTTTTTTTTTAAAACAAAAATAGAACTTTCTTTTGGTGGTATTGATCACCACTGGGTTTTTTATTTTTTTGCTATATAAAGGAAAAAAGACCAAAACTTTAGAAAAAAAAAAAAACCCACAATATTTTCTACTTTGTTATAACACATGTCCAAAAGAAATCAAATTACTTCATAAATTTAGGCTAAAATGTATTCTGCTACCTGTCTTTGGTTAAAAAAAATCCCAACAAATGTGTATATTAATTAGTTTGTATGAAAGATATAGCATCTACAAGCTATAGTATATACACTAAATTACCAAAAGGATTTGGACGCCTGCCTTAAAACGCACATGAACTTTAATGGCATCCCAGTCTTAGTCGGTAGGGTTCAATATTGAGCTGGCCCATCCTTTGCAGCTATAACAGCTTCAACTATTCTGGGAAGGCTATCTACAAGGTTTAGGATTGTGTCTATGGGAGTTTTTGACCATTCTTCCAGAAGCACGTTTGTGAGGTTAGGCACTGATGTTGGACGAGAAGGCCTGGCTCGCAGTCTCCATTTAAATTCATCCCAAAGCTGTTCTATCGGGTTGAGGTCAGGACTCTGTGCAGGCCAGTCGAGTTCATCTACCCCAGACTCGCTCATCCATATCTTTATGGACCTTGTTTGTGCATTGGCACGCAGTCATGTTGGAACAGGAAGGGGCCATCCCTAAATTGTTCCCACAAATTTGGGAGCATGAAAATGTCCAGAATGTCTTGGTTTGCTGATGCCTTAAGAGTTCCCTTTACTGGAACAAAGGGGCCAAGTCCAACCCCTGAAAAACAACCACACACCATAATCCCCCCTCCACTAAATTATATGACCAGTGCACAAAGCAAGTTGTCAGGCCTTGTTCACATCTCCACGTAGCGAAGACTCACATTCCCGCATGCATTTGTTTTGGAGCATTCTCACTCGTCACGCATAGGGCAGCCCATTCACCTAAATGGGCTGTTCTATGCCTAAAAATCGCCCCAAAGAAGCTCCAGAACATTTTTTGGAGCGACACATGGTGCATTACCGCAGTTTTCAGTTCATTTGCCTCACTTGGGGTGCCTTTAACATGTAATGACAACGCAAACACAATGCACATTTGCCGTGTTTCTGAAACACATTTTCTGTGCAGCTTTCCATGTGTTTGGAAACACACAGATGTAGATCTGTACAATCTCCTATAGATTTGCCAAAACTATAATAGGGATACACCATCTATCCAATCACTCTTTATCCAATCAGGCAGACACTTGCACTGCATCAGGGGTGTCCCGTGGGCTGCACGTTGTCCCAGGGAATTTAGCATGCACCCTGAGCCCGTCAGAAGGGACACTAGGGAAGCCAGGCAAATGCAAACATGGAGGAATGCTGGGGGTTCTGTGAAAAATAAGTTGATGGGTAAAAAGATGTGCTAATGAGGTCACTTGGTAAACTCCTTCCTGGGTCTTACCAGCTAGTCTGTTTTGTTTTTATACCAGGAAGTTTTTGAAGTGATCTGGATAATACAGCCATGGATAAGGAAGGCCTTGTTTTCAAAATCAAAGAAAACTTGTATTTTTGTGCAATAGAGGTACATTAATGGTATAGTGGTACAAAGGGGAGCTGGATTTTAGAAAAAAACACGCGCCGGTGTATAACACGCACCTAAATTTTAGGGCAGAAATTTCAGGAAAAAAGCTGAAATTTAAAATAAACAGCTTTGAACCCACAAATGCAGCCTCATCAGCGCAGTGTCCTTAAATGCAGCCTCGTCACTGCAGTACCCATACATGCAGCCTTTGCCAGTGCCCATACATGCAGCCTTCGCCTGTGCCCATACATGCAGCCTTTGCCAGTGCCCATACATGCAGCCTTCGCCAGTGCCCATACATGCAGCCTTCGCGAGTGTCCATACATGCAGCCCTCACCAGTGCCCATAATTGCAGCCTTGCCAGTGCCCATAATTGCAGCCTCGCCATCGCCAGTGCCCATACATGCAGCCTTTGCCAGTGCCCATACATGCAGCCTTTGCCAGTGCCCATACATGCATCCTTCGCCAGTGCCCATATATGCAGCCTTCGCCAGTGCCCATACATGCAGCCTTCGCCAGTGCCCATACATGCAGCCTTCGCCAGCGCCCATACATGCAGCCTCGCCAGCACCCATAATTGCAGCCTCGTCAGCGCCACTATGCACATCACTTTTAAAAATCTCCAGAAAGCAGCGCCGAGAGGTAGAAGGGGGCGGGCGGCGCCGAGGAGAAGGAAGGATGCGCTCTCATCGGAAGTCCCGGAGCCTACGATTGACGTCGGCATAGGAGGCGGGACTTCCGATGACAGCGCGTCCTTCTCCTCGGCGCCGCCCGCCACCTTCTACCTCTCGGCGCTGCTTTCTGGACATTTTTTTTTTATATCGGCGTATAACACGCACAGCTACTTTTTCCTCCATTTTTAGGAGGAAAAAGTGTGTGTTATATGCCAATAAATACGGTACTTTCACCGGTTCAGTACAGCATTATCATATGACTGGTGTGGCGGTGATCAGGGATACTGACTGGTGACAGTATTAATATTGTGTAACAATTGTTTTCTTTTTATACTATTTGTTTTACATACTTTCATCAGAGTTTAGTGTCACTATAGTGACACTGTACTACTCTGGGTGGGTGGGATGATCAGGGATTTTCTTTACACTTTGATTGCGGTTACAGTGATGATCACTGTAACAGCAATGTTCTGAACTTTTATGAATTAGTTATGTTCAAAACAGCTGTGATTACTATTGTGTGCTGTGACTGGCCCACAGCTATCACATGGTACAGTATGCTGTGATTGGCCCAGGTACCATGTGATAGCTGTGGGTAAATCACAGCATCACTAAAGGAATCACAGCCGTTATAGATGAAATTCCTGCAGCGGCAGTTCGCAAAAGTATCCATGTGATTTCCCGGCAGTTCCTGCGTCTGCAAACACACTGCGCTTTTAGACGACTAGGGGTCCTATTAAAAATGATTAAGGACTGTGTGTTGAGTTATTTTGAGGGGACAGCAAATTTACACTGTTATACAAGCTGTACACTCACTATTTTAAATTGTAGCAAAGAGTCATTTCTTCAGTGTTGTCACATTAAAAAAATTATAAAATATTTACAAAAATGTGAGGGGTGTACTCACTTTTGTGAGATAATATATATACGGTATCTCACAAAAGCGAGTACACCTCTAACATTTTTGTAAACATTTTATTATATCTTTTCATGTGACAACACTGACTACAATGTAAAGTAGTGAGTACACAGCTTGTATAACAGTGTAAATTTGCTGTCCCCTCAAAATAACTCAACACACAGCCATTAATGTCTAAACTGCTGGCAACATGTTCAAATTGGGCCCAAAGTGTCAATATTTTGTGTGGCCACCATTATTTTTCAGCACTGGCTTAACCCTCTTGAGCATTGACTTAGCCAGAGCTTCACAGGTTGCCACTGAAGTTCTCCTTCACTTTTCCAGGACGACATAATGAAGTTGGTGGATGTTAGAGACCTTGCGCTCCTCCGCCTTCCTTTTGAGGATGCCCCACAGATGCTAAATAGTGTTTAGGTCTGGAGACATACTTGGCCAGTCCATGACCTTTAACCTCAGCTTCTTTAGCAAGGCAGCGATCGTCTTGAAGGAGTGTTTGGGTTAGTTATGTTGAAATACTGCCCTGCGGCCCAGTCTCTGAAGGGAGGGGATTATGCTCTGCTTCTGTATGTCACAGTACGTGTTGGCATTCATGGTTCATTCAATGAACTGTAGCTCCCCAGTGCCGGCAGCACTCATGCAGCCCCAGACCATGACACTCCCACCACCATGCTTGACTGTAGGCAAGACACACTTGTCCTTGTACTCCTCACCTGGTTGTCACCACACACACTTGACTCCATCGGAACCCGATAAGTTTATTTTGGTCTCATCAGAAAACAGGACATGGTTCCAGTAATCCATGTGCTTAGTCTGATTATCTTCAGCAAACTGTTTGCAGGCTTTCTTGTGCATCATCTTTAGAAGAGGCTTCCTTCTGGGACGACAGCCATGCAGACCAATTTGATGTAGTGTGGCCTCTACTACGACATCATGGAGCTGGTGGATGTTAGAGGCCTTGCGCTCCTCCAACTTCCGTTTTGAGGATGCCCCACAGATGGTCAATAGGGTTTAGGTCTGGAGACATGCTTGGCCAGTCCATCACCTTTACCCTGAGCTTCTTTAGCAAGACAGTGGTCATCTTGGAGGTGTATTTGGGGTCGTTATCATTTTGGAATACTGCCCTGCGGCCCAGTCTCAAAAGGGAGGGGATGATGTTCTGCTTCAATATGTCAGTACGTGTTGGCATTCATGGTTCTCTCAACGAACTGTAGCTTCCCAGTGCTGGCAGCACTCATGCAGCCCTGGACCATGATACTCCAACAACCATGCTTGACTGTAGGCAGTACACACTTGCCTTTGCACTCCTCACCTGGTTGCCGCCACACACGCTTGACACCATCTAAACCAAATACGTTTATCTTGGTCTCATCAGACCACAGAACATGGTTCCAGTAATCCATGTCATTAGTCTGCTTGTCCTCAGCAAACTGTTTGCGGGCTTTCTTGTGCATCATCTTTAGAAGAGGCTTCCTTCTGGGATGACAGCTATGCAGACCAATTTGATGCAGTGTGCGGCGTATGGTCTGAGCACTGACAGGCTGACCCCCCACCCCTTAAACCTCTACAGCAATGCTGGCAGCACTCATTCATCTGTTTTCCAAAGACAATCTCTGGATATGACGCGGAGCATGTGCGCTTAACTCCTTTGGTTGACCACAGCAAGGTCTGTTGTGAGTGGAACCTGTCCTGTTAAACCACTGTATGATCTTGGACATCGTGCTGCAGTTCATTTTCAGGGTCTTGGCAATCTTCTTATAGTCTAGGCCATCTTTATGTAGAGCAACAATTCTTTTTTTCAGATCTTCGGAGAGTTCTTTGCCATGAGGTGCCATGTTGAACTTCCAGTGACCAGTAAGAGAGATCACTTTTGTTGCCAGTGGTTTAGACATTAATGGCTGTGTGTTGAGTTATTTTGAGGGGACAGCAAATTTACACTGTTATACAAGCTATACACTCACTACGTTGTAGCAAAGTGTAATTTCTTCAGTGTTGTCACATGAAAAGATATACTAAAATATTTACAAAAATGTTAGGGGTGTACTCACTTTTGTGCGATACTGTGTATGTATGTATATATATATATATATATATATATATATACACACAAAAATATAGTTGGGCTTGAACATTTAGGTTAACAGTTGAAGTATTTCTATTTTCAATTTACACCACCTCTCTGGGTCAGTTGATAGCCTCCCACGGCTTCCAATGCCATCTCTACGCTGACGATACCCAAATCTATCTATCCACCCCTCAGCTCTCTCCCTCAGTCTCCTTACGTATAACTAATTTACTATCAGATATATCGGTCCGGATGTCTCACCACTTCCTCAAACGCAATCCATCCAAAACCGAGCTTCTAATTTTTCCTCCACCACGTGCCCCTTCCCCTTCCCCTGATTTCAATATCGATGGCATTACTATCAGCCCATCCCCGCATACCAAGGTCTTAGGTGTTGTCCTGGACTCTGAACTCTCCTTCAAACCCCACATCCAATTGCTGTCCAAATCTTGCCGCCTCAGCCTCCGCAATATCTCCAAAATACGCCCCTTTCTAATCAAAGACACAACAAAACTCCTAGTTCACTCCCTGGTCCTCTCGCACCTTGACTACTGCAATTCCCTTCTCATTGGCTTACCTCTACACAGGCTATCCCCCCTTCAATCCATCATGAATGCTGCCGCCAGACTCATCCACCTTACCAATCGCTCAGTGTCGGCTGCTCCTCTCTGTCAAGCCCTCCACTGGCTTCCGCTCACCCAACGAATTAAATTCAAAATACTTACAACATCTTACAAAGCAATCTACAGCTTAGCCCCTAGCTACATCACCAGCCTCGTCTCAAAATACCAACCTAATCGCTCTCTTCGTTCCGCTCAAAACCTCCTGCCCCCTCGTCACCTCCTCCCATGCTCGCCTCCAGGACTTTTCCAGAGCCTTTCCAATCCTATGGAACTCCTTACCCTTATCTGTCTGATTATCTCCTACTCTATTAGCTTTTAGGCGATCTCTGAAAACCCTCCTTTTCAGAGAAGCCTATCTTACCAACACCTAACAAATGTACCTCCATTTTCTCCATCAACCCATCCCCCACGTTTATTGCATTTTGTTTCACTTGACCCTCCCTTCTAGATTGTAAGCTCTAACGAGCAGGGCCCTCTAGTTCCTCCTGTTTTGAACTGTATTGTAACTGTATTGTCTTCCCTCACATTGTAAAACGCAGCGCAAACTGTTGGCTCTATATAAATCCTGTATAATAATATAATAATAATAAAGTAAATAATAAAGTAGCACTGCACTCTCTGTGGGGTTTTTACTATTTAGGTCTCCAGGCTGCAGATTTTGGCACTGCAAGCAGCCCTCGAACCATTAGAAGAATGTCAGCTGGTGGCACCTGGTACAGCAGGACTGTCCTCCAAGTGTCCAGAATCAGACATAAAAGCAAAGTGTAGGCCAAGCCAAAGGTAAGAGTCAAGGCCTCAGGTACTGACAAAACCCAGACAGCTAGTAACAGGCGAAGACCAGATGGCCATAGATGACCAAAGTCACTGTAGATAGGAAGCAGGAATAGAAAAAAGATTGAAGTTCCACGTGGCTGTTTTCATGCCTGAGCAGGGTAGTGAAACGTCAGTAAATTTCTGGACAGTTTGTAAAAAATCTATGTTTTTTACAACTGTCTGTAAATATCAGGGGCTGATAATTAAACTAAGATTGTCTTAGTTTATAATAGTTGTCATTTCTTAGGTTGTTAGTAAAAAATGTGCCCTGTTAATAAATTGTCCATGTTATGTCAGTAAAAAATGCTGCGAGAGGTTGGCAACACTGTACACGAGCAGCAGCGGAAAGATGGTTCCTAGCTACACATAGGACAAAGTATTACATGTACTTTGTTCAATGGGGGGGGGGGTTCAGAATAGTGCACAAACATTGTAATGATTGATTTTTTTAATACCAAAACAAATTTTTAATTTTGGAATATACTAGATTGACCTCCAACAAATAGAAATGAAAAAATATTATGTAATTTAGATATGTAAATTCGTGATTGTTTTGAGGGACAAACAATTGACAGTTTTAAAATACACAAAAACACAAATACATTTTACTTAATTTGTAAAAAATGTTATTTGCAACTTATGGTCTTACCTTTAAATAGGCTACCCTCCTTAAGTCCATCATGACTGCTGCTGCCAGACTAATCCACCTAACCAACCACTCAGTTTGCTACCTCACTCTACCAATCCCTCCATTGTCTACCACTCACCCAACAAATTCAATTCAAAATACTAACAACAAATTACAAAGCCATCCACAACTCTGCCTCCAACTTCATCACTATACTAGTCACAAAATACCAACCTAATCATTCTGTTCGTTCCTCCCAAGACCTGCTCTCTAGCTCCCTTGTCTCCTCCTCTTATGCTCGTCTTAAGAACTTTTACAGAGACTCTCCTATCCTCTGGAACTCCCTTCCCCAATGTGTAAAGCCATCTCCTAATCTGTCCACTTTTAGGAGATCCCTTAAAACTTGTCTCTTCGGGGAAGCCTATTCTGCCTTCAGCTAATAACCAAATCTTTTATTTTTCCCATCAGGTCATCTCTCACAATTATTACCTTTGGTTCCACCACCCCCTCTCTATAAGATTGTAAGCTCCCGGGAGCTGGGCCCTCCTAACCCTCTTGTATTGTTGCTGTATTGTCTCCCTTTATATTGTAATGTGCTGCGCAAGCTGTTGGCGCTATATAAATCCTGTACAATAATAATAATAAATTACCTGAGTAGTTACTGGATTCTGAGGACTCTCCCCTTTAGATTTGTTGTAAACATCACAACATTCACTGTTCTTTATAGTCTTTCGCCGAGTGCCTCCAAAGCACTCATTCTGTGTTCTCGTTGGGGCCTTCTGCGCTTCAACAAACACATTTCTAGAATCTGAAGCAATATTAGGGGGCACATAATGCAGTTGAGGGGGGGCAACAGCAGACCATCCAGCGTAAGATTTACTTGAAAATTGTGGGACTGTACTATCTACCTCATCAGTGCTTGTGTGAGGAAAACACTGTGTTGTTTCCCTTGTCTGGACATTTTCAGGCTGTTGAATTGTTTCTTCTTCTTCATGAAGAGCCATTATAGGTATTGGAAGAAACTTCTGAATGTACAATAGATTGTTCATAGTAGATCTTTGATGAGCCAGGATGGAAGTCAATCCATCCTCTATTCTTTGTGATGCCATCTGCCATGTGTCATCAGGTTCTGAGCTCTCATAATCAGTATCTTCCTCTAAATCTGAATTTAAACTTGTCTCATATGCATATTGTTGTGATGACGAAGAGCTGATAAAATCTTGCTTTTCAAAATCCTCAGAATTACTGAGACTTTTATTCTCTGGTAACCATATGTAATTGTCTTCTGTATTGGCCTCTTCTGTTATTTTATACAAGGTGTCTGTTTCCAACTCTGTTGAAAAAGTATTTTGTGTTGAATCATTCAGAAATATACTGGTTTTATGAGTTGGTTCTGATACAAACACATCTGCAAATCAGAGAATAAATAAGCAGATAAAAATTCAAACAAATCTGAACTGATTTATATTTTCCAAAGACTTCGTATACTAAATAAAAGTGGTTGTAGTTAATTATGCAATTAAGCAAACAGGAAAATAAAAACATTAAAATGGTCCTACTATTTTTCTGGTCATTGATGAGACAATACTACAGGAGTATGAGGAATGCAGAAATGTCCCCAAGCTGATATACAGTATCTCACAAAAGTGAGTACACCCCTCACATTTTTGTAAATATTTTATTATATCTTTTCATGTGACAACACTGAAGAAATGACACTTTGCTACAATGTAAAAACTGGATTTTTGACTTACCGTAAAATCCTTTTCTCTTAAGTTCATTGACGGACGCAGTTCTCTCTGAATAATATCAGTAGGGTTATACTGCCCCCTACAGGAGTAGGACACTAGGCAGAAAAATAGTTCTGGCTACGCCTATGGGCAGTCCCGAAGGGTACACCCTCTCTCTTCCTGCATAGGATGTCAGTTTTGTATCAAAGCAGTGTCAGAAAGTAACACCAACCTAACTCAAAAATAGAGGGGTGGGTACTGCGTCTGTCAATTAACTTAAAGCAGAGTTCCACCCAAAAGTGGAACTTCCGCATTAGGTAGTTCTAACCCCCTGACATGCCACGTTTGGCATGTCATTTTTTTTTGGGGCGGGGGGCGGGTACCTAGTTTTGACAGGTACCCGCTCCCACTTCCGCTCGGAGCGCCGCGGCGCCCTGAGCGGAAGTTCTCCTCTCCCCCTCCCTCCCTGCAATCTTCTGTGACATGTCAGAGGTCCCAGAAGATTGCCGGCCAATCACGACGCGTAGCGCAACTCGTGCATGCGCAGTGCGTACCCGGCTGTGAAGCTGCAAACTGTCACAGCCGGGAGCCCACACCAGTGATGACGGCGCCGCAAAGCAGAGAGGGAGAAGAGCGAGGCTTCGTGCGGCCAGGTGAGTGGGACAAGTGAGTGTGTTTTTAGGCTGGAACTCCACTTTAAGAGAAAAGGATTTTACGCTAAGTCAAAAATCCAGTTTTCTCTATCGTTCATTGACGGACGCTGTTCTCTCTGATTCATATCAGTAGGGACATTCCAAAGCAGTGCCATAAAATGAGGGGTGGGAACAGCAGAAAAGAGCAAGTGCCCAAGGCTAAACATAGCCGACCAGACAACAAAGGACTCATCAGAACAAAAGATGAGGCCCATCTGAAACAAACAGTAAACACACTCAAGGAAGGCCAAAAGCCCTCCAAACAGCAGCCAGCAAAAAACCTTGCGGCCAAAATGAGGCATCTGCAGATGCCAGCACATCCACCATATAAAACAGGGTAAAGGTGTGAACAAACGACCAGGTAGTCGTCTTGTAACCCGAAGCACAGATGCCTGTATGGCGAAAGGCCCAGGAAGCACTAGGCACCCGAGCAGAATGCGCTGAAACAGAGAAAGATAGGACCTGACCCTTAATTGAAGAAGCCTGCACCACCGACCGTCCGATCCATCTGGAAAGTCGCAGCAGACGCAGGCAGCCCTGTTCTCGGGCCATCTGTGAGCACAGAGAGCGAACCTGACTAACTGAAAGACTCCGTAGTTGCCAAGTACACCCTGAGTGCCTGAACTCTATCCAGAGAATGCAGCGCACAATCCGTAAGATGAGGGGGCTTAGGACACAAGATAGTAATACAATGCCCTCTTGCAAGTGAACACTAGAAACCACCTCCGGTAAGGAAGGACGGATCCGGACAAACTACCACTTGGCCCCATGAACCAAACATATAGGGAGAACGACAGGACAATGTCGTCACTATGCGTGCAGAGTAACAGCAACCAAGAAGGCCACCTTCTGCAATAAGGTAGGCAGGGGATACCCTCGATACTCGCAAAAGGAGGCCCTTGAAGAAGCGACTGCACCAAATAAAGGTCCCCAGTCGGTGATGGAGGGTGCACCGGAAGCACCAAGTGTCGCACCCCCTGGAAGAAGTTACGCACCAGGAAATGGGCGGCCAACGGCCTTTGGAAGAAAATTGGCAAAGCCGAAGCCTGACCCTTGACAGTATTCAAGGCCAACTCTTGATCAACTCCCCATGAAGGAAACCAAGATCCGGCCACCGAGTAAGAGTGAGGGGGAGCCACTTACACCACGCAATACTCGACTTTCTCAAATGATTAAAAAATCGTCCTAGAAAATGCTTCCCACGCTTTACACAGGGTGGGAATCACTGACAGACAATCCTCTGTCCTTCAACACCTGGCTTTCAACAAGCCAGCAACCGTAAAGCCGGATGGGAGATTGGGCCCGGAGAAAATAAACCCTCCCTGAGAGGAATTTTCCAAGGAGCATCAGCGGCAAGCCTGACCAGGTCGGCGTACCAAGTCCGGCGAGGCCACAAGAAATCCCTTCCGCCACGATCATGCGAAGGATTCTTGGCAGCAACCAGAGAGGAGGAAAGGCAGACACCAGCTGATACTGACCTTGGCCCATCTGTGAGCACCCTTACACAACCATGCCGGCGTCAGCCATGCGCAGGTGACCGTGCCAAACTTCTCAGCATCCTTCATGTTGAACCTAGCGAATGTTCTTGCCAATGACAGAACCCATGGTGCCAACACTGCACCCGCCAGAGGGTCCCGGGAAGCGGGCCACAACCTCTGCACTATCCTGTGGCCAACAGCACCATGCCTGGAGTGAACCCAATGACGGCACAACTGCTGGAACAGCTCCGGATAAAGGGACCATTCCCCTGCATCCAAGGCCTGTCGACTGAGGCAATCCGCCTGCCACTTTTTTCACACCTGGAAAGGGAACAGCAGAGAGAGCCGGAACAAGGCACTCTGCCCAATGAAGAATGGTCACTCCCAAGGCCGCAAGGACACCCTTGGTGCCCCCTTGGTGAAGACATAAGCCACGGTCTAGGCGTAGTCGATTAAAAGTGCACCGGACAGCTGCAGGTGCCCAATCCAGTGAACTAGGCAAAGCCGGATCGCTGTCAGCTCCAGGACAGTAATCGGTAACCTGGATCCTCCAGGGACCATACTCCCGAAGCAGAGTCTGCTGAGGACTCCACCCCACCCGGACAGACTTGCATCCGTGGTGAAAATTGTCCAGTAAAAAGGGGAGGAAGGATTCAAGAACAAGACTCCCTGGTCACCCGGCTCAGCCGGATCCCGAAAATCCAGACAGTTTGGATTCTAGTCCCATTTGAGAAGGATTGCTGTCTGGGGGAAACCCCGAGAGGGATTGAGCAAAAGGGACCGTCTTCAAAGACAACACCAGCAGTGCCAGATCTCGCATGCAGGCACGAAGGTACGACTATATGCGGGACAGCAACAGCTGACCCGCAGTCTGAAGTTCCAAGAGGTTCTTCCCCCGAGGGAGAAACACCCTGACTGAGGAGGAGTGAAGACCCTAGTAGCAGAAGCGAGACCAAGGGGTAACGCTACAAGCCGATAGAAATCCTTCCCCATGACAAAAAATAGAGAACCCGTAGGTGTCCCGAACATAATGGGATGTGAAGGTAGGCAGCTACTGTAGATGTCTATGGAGGCCAGGAATCCCCCTGATGTAGGGAAGCCACCATTGTGCGAACCGATACCAACTTGAATTGTTGATCCGCACAGAACCATCCAAAGGGCCAGTAGGTCCAGCTTGTTGAACAAGAGCCTGAACTGCCCCACAGAGCGCCTGTAAGCGATCCGGGGACAGCCGTACATTGGAAGGGAAAAACTCACCAGAAAAAAATTGATCAAAACTCGATCTTGCAACCGGACCGCATGACCTCCTGAACTCAGCTGCCTGGGATCCGGGCCAGTCGCAGGTCCGAGAATCGATAAGGACAACCCCCCCACCCCCTAGATGGGTGAGGGCGCACCTTCAGGCCGAGTAGGCCTTGTCCACAGGCCTGGAAAAACACTGATCTCTTGTTTGCCAGACCAGGGTCATTTGGAACCACCAGAGGAAGTCTTGAAGGAGTTTGCCACATCGACAGTTAATGAGAGACGAAGAAACTGTTTATGAGCCGAAAGGTAGGAACCCCGTCTGCGACGCAGGCCCTTACCCTTGTTAGCCTGTGGAAGAAAAGCACTCTTCCCCCTGTGAGACCTCTATATGACGTCATCCAGGGCAGCGCCAGACAGGCGATCCCCCTGAAAAGGAGCCTCGTCCAGTGCGGCATCGCAAACGAATTGCAGCCCCTGCGCCAGCTGGTCCAACATCTCCCCCAGGGCAAGAGGGACTTGCCCCACACCAAGTCGCAGCGTTGGAACTCCGCCCATCAGGCAGAGTCTGCGTGCAAGGGCAATCATGAGCACTGTTCCCAGTGCAGACTACGCCAAGGAGTAGAGATCGCGGGCCACAGCCCACGCCATCCTAACCCCACAGCCTAAGAGAACAGGGATTCTTCTACCGGAACTACGGTAGTCCTTTTCAGCCTAGAGACCGTACGTCCACCAAAGGCAGAACAGTCCTCTGTACCAGAGGCTCCCCAAAAGAGTAATGTCTAGCAGCCGCTTAGACACCCCAGGGGAACCTCTCAGACGGTCCCATCCTACATAAGCATGCTAGCAAAAATAAACTGCTCCTTATGGCATGCGAGTGCCAGATGCTACCCGCACCCCAGGCGCAGCCACCGCTGCTTCCTCCAAATTGCAGGGTGTCACGCGCCGAAAACAGCCATGGCATCCACCAGCACTCGTATCAAGCATGTCAGGGGAGGTAGAAATGTCCGTCTCATCATCCGAGGAGACAGGGCGCGAGGTAACAGACCCGGCAGGGAGGCCCATGTCTGCGGCGGCTGAATCAGACTCAGAATCCGAGACATCAGATGAGGCAGGAGTAGTTGGAGAAAAATTTTCAGCGCACCTCCCACCTCCACCCGGGCCAAAATGCTTCCCGAATTGCCAAAAAGGCATCGACGGACAGTGGAGATCCGGAAGGTTCTGCGGCCTCCGTGAGGGGGGTCAGGTAGGAACCAATGGCCTGCCGGGTTCATACTCAACCAGAGGAACTCGCCAGCAAAAATTTCAAAAAAATTACAAAAATTAAATTTTTTTTTTCAAAGAAGCGGCCCCACAGTGCTACAGAGCCCCCCCGGGGTTAGGCGCGCGCTAATGAACCCCCACAGAGAGGGAGACACTACTCTCATGACTCAACTGTTCCCAGTACAGCAATCAGATTAGGAGGGCCTCAGCGGTGGCCCAAAAGAAGTAAGTGAGCCAAATAGGAAAGCTGCGACATAAGTCTGGACCCTGTCGTGTGCGTCCTGGCGAGGCGTTTAACTCGCGGGGCCAGTCCCCGTCCAGTAGGACTATGTCGCGGCCGACCCAGCGCAGAGCTAAGGTCTGCAAATGCTCGCTGGCCAGACTGTGGTAATCACTGGATATAGGGATTCAGCCCGTCGCCCAGCCTGGCATAATTGCTTGAAGATCTCACAGGAAAAAAAGTTCCTGGAGAAAAAAGGCTAGCTAACAAATAATACTTTTATGCCAGGACCAAAGATCCCAGCAAGGAGCTAGGTCCTTACTCCTGACTAGGCAGATTAAAACTGACATCCTATGCAGGAAGAGAGAAGGTGTACCCTCCGGGACTGCCCATAGGCGTAGCAAAAACTTTTTTCTGCCTAGTGTCCTACTCCTGTACAAAAGTGAGTACACCCCTAAGTGACAATGTTCAAATTGGGCACAATTAGCCATTTTCCCTCCCTGATGTCATGTGACTCATTAGTGTTACAAGGTCTCAGGTGTGAATGGGGAGCAGGTGTGTTAAATTTGGTGTTATTGCTCTCACTCTCTCATACTGGTCACTGGAAGTTCAACATGGCACCTAATGGCAAAGAAAAAAAAAAAAAGAATTGTTGCTCTACATAAAATGGCCTAGGATATAAAAATATTGCCAAGACCCTGAAACTGAGCTTCAACACTGTGGCCAAGACCACACAGTGGTTTTACAGGACAGGTTCCACTCAGAACAGGCCTCGCGATGGTCAACCAAAGAAGTTGAGTGCACATGCTCGGCGTCATATACAGAGGTTGTCTTTGGGAAATAGACGTATGAGTGCTTCCAGCATTGCTGCAGAGGTTGAAGGGGTGGGGGGATCAGCCTGTCAGTGCTCAGACCATACACCGCACACTGCAGCAAATTGGTCTGCATGGCTGTCATCCCAGAAGGAAGCCTCTTCTAAAGATGATGCACAAGAAAGCCCGCAAACAGTTTGCTGAGGACAAGCAGACTAAGGACATGGATTATTGGAACCATGTCCTGTGGTCTGATGAGACCAAGATAAACATATTTGGTTTAGATGGTGTCAAGCATGAGGAGTGCAAAGGCAAGTGTGTACTACCTACAGTCAATCATGGAGTATCATGGTCCGGGGCTGCATGAGTGCTGCCGGCACTGGGGAGCTACAGTTCTTGAGGGAACCATGAATGCCAACATGTACTGTGACATACTGAAGCAGAGCAGGATCCCCTCCCTTCGGAGCCTGGGTAGTATTCCAACGTGATAACGACCCCAAACACACCTCCAAGACGACCACTGCCCTTCTAAAGAAGCTGAGGGTAAAGGTGATGGACTGGCCAAGCATGCCTCCAGACCTAAATCCTATTGAGCAATAGACAATAATGGCTGTGTGTTGAGTTATTTTGAGGGGACAGCAAATTTACACTTATACAAGCTTTATGCCCCGTACACACGAACGATCGGCCGTCTTTTGTCCCCGGGCTGTTGTGTCTGTTGAAAAGTGCAAAAGACTGCACAAGAATTTTGTCCGCCGACTACAGCCTACTGCAGAAGTGATGTCATGTGATGGTTAACTTTCCCTGTGTTTTTTCTTTTCTGAGCATGCCCAGTCTTGCAAATCTGCTGTCTGTCGGCCGAATTCTGTATTGACTGGCGAACAATCGGCCGCTCTGGTGTCGGCATACAAAAATTTTAATGCTTGCACGACAGATTCTTTTCGCCCGAAAGTGCGCTGTCGGTTGTCGGAAGCATCATACTAACAAGCCGAAAATCGGCCGATCGGTCGTCGGCCGAATCTTTTCGGTCGACAATCTGCACGTGTGTACGAGGCATTACACTCACTACTTTACATTGTAGCAAAGTGTAATTTCTTCAGTGTTGTCACATGAAAAGATATAATAACATTTTTACAAAAATGTGAAGGGTGTACTCACTTTTGTGAGATACTGTATACCAGCTTGGATGCAGAACTGATACTATCATAGAGACTGCTGTAGAATTATCAAAACAGGGCATACATACAGTCATGGTAAAATTGCTTGTACTTTACAGCCAAGCAAAGGATACTCTGATCTGTCAGAAAACATGTACCAAATCAGTTAGGGGTGCACACTGATTATTCCTTAGCAAACATTCAAAATTTTATTACATTGTGATTCCACTTCATAATTATTCTCTAATTAGTATTATATGCATGTTTATGGTTTTCCCCAGCCTGCATTTATGTGAACATTTTCATTGTTAGTACTACCTGTGTACCTATGAATACCGGGGGTGTATGTGCTTTAATGTACCTTTTGAGTTGGTAACTGGAGGCAGAAATTGGTGTGTGACAGAATACAGGTTTACTATGGGTTATCTACTACTGAAAGTGATTCAATAGCTGTGTGTTTTTGCATAGCTTCCAACTGTCTCTGATTTCTAGGGACAGTCACTCATTTGGAAAAAAAAGTCCCTTTGTCCCCTTTTCCTCCTCATTTGTCCCTCATTTTGGTCTGATCTATATAGTTGTATATAAAATGCACTACTATCTATCTAACAAAAAGTGTTTTACAGTGCTTAAACTTTCATCCAATTTCTAAATTGCTGCATTTGTAAATTCCAAAAGCCAGTTTAAAGGAATAGTAGTAGTAAAAAAGCACTTGTGGGTTTAACCAATATTTTTTTTTTTTGTACAATTCGCCTTTAAGGGGGATACGGCAGGATATGTCCTATGCCTACAGACTTTTGCTAATAGGTGTCCCTCATTCCCATCTCAGAAAGTTGGGAGACATGGTTTTTGGACATATTTCACTACTACTACAGAGAGTGGCAGAGAGTGGGAATAAGCAGTGTGGGCTAGGAAGCATATCTCATTGGTGATGCTATGGATAGTGGGTGGTAAACTGTGTGTGATGGGACATTACATTGATGATATTGTTATTAGGGACTAGCCTGTGGTTTTTGGGAGGCAATTGTAAGTCCTCCTAACTCCCCCTTTCACATTTTAATAATTCTAAAGTGATTTCGCCTTATGTTCCTGCAGTCTCCCCCCACCTGAATTTCCCTTCCCTAGCATTCAGAAATAATGAGTGACTTGAAAATGATAGTGCTAAAGATTAGCTAAAATAATAAGGGGAATGACTAGATACCAGAGAACCAATATTCTATTTAGTGCTTTTTGCTCCATTACTGATGTCTCCACTGGGTATATCTATCTATGCAACGTGGCGTTGGAAATGTACATGGAGGAAAGATATGTACAAAAGAGAGTAAGATTTACATCAGAATATTTATTACACTATGAATGCAACAATCTATGCTTTTTCTACCATATCATCATAACAATAATTTCATATCATGCATTCTGGATTACTGCTTCTAAGCCAATTCTGTTTTTACAAATTATCTTTTTCATGATAAATTAATCCAACATTTATCAGCCTAAAAAATATGAACATACCAACGGGACAATGTTGCTGTGCATACTGTTTACTATCAGCTCCTACTCTCTCTGTATTAACACTCCTTAAAATATGTGTTGGTCCATCAGCTGTATCCTAAAAAAGATGAAGTAGCATTGTTGATCATATTTTTTCCAAGGGCAAGTTAAGAACCAAAAGACCATTCAAACTGAACTGCCAAAAAATCATATAGAAAAATATAATAGATTAGAAGATTGTTAAGTCAGAACTTGAAAATACAATACAATGAAACAAATAAAAGAGCTACTAATAGCATTTAGGTATCTTTCTACAGTTTGTGATAATATAGAATATTACACTGCAAATGCTTTATGGGGAACCATATATTTTCGTATTTATTTATCCCCCACCCCTACTGGACAGCAGCAGCATTCGCTTAATGCTGCTTTCTTGTTGTTAGGCAGCAGGTCAGCTCCACATGTCTAGTCTTTGCTCCCATTTGTGGTCAAATATGTGCACCCTATTTGAATGCCAAAAGTACAGGGCTCAGGGCCTGTCATAGTACTGTCTACACAGGCTGTGTGCTCTACACTGTGAGCCTTGAACCTGACCAGAGTAAATTTGCATCAAACACTGCCTTGCCCTGAATTAAACTTCGCCTGCCTGTGGGCTAGGTGCAGCGTTGTGCGGAGGGCAGTGAGCACATATAGTCCATGTTTGGCAATAGCAATATATTGTAGAAAGGTTCAGCAAGTACAAACAGGCCCAGAGGGCAGACACACCTGTCCAGATCCACTTACAGCTATAACATCAGCGGAACAGTGGTTTAAAAATTGCAAGATGCCAACAGCATTTACCACCAGGAGCAGATTGTGACCTGGCTGGTCCACACCCAAAGGGGAGGCTTCCTAGAAGAGGTAGACGTACTCCCTGCACTATTCCTACTCCCCTGAAACCGTTCTCTAACTCTAAGCACTGTTCCTGACAGACAGGGGATCTGTCCCTACATTCGCAAAAAGAGCACCAAGACCAGGAAATGGAGTCTTAAATCGACTCTGCGGAACCCAAGACGGCTGCCAAAGTCACATGGGGCCCAGAATCCAATTGGATAGCTATCAACCGTGACTAAGGAAACAAGTTCCTCTCAACTTCATCCCCCATCTGCATTTTTGCTGCGGTCGAGCATCACCTGCAATGGAGAATATAAACTGCACCTACCTACACTCCTCCCCTTTGACAGATGCTGTCCTCGGCATCGCAACACAGTAAAGAACAACATATAACTACACAAAACATAATTAGGACGATGCCAAAATCATTTCTAACAACATAATTAGAGTACTTTGCAGGGAGGTGCCCGTGGTTAGACTGCATTGGGTGGCAAACCTCACTGTCCTCTGTGAGGTTGCCTTTAGAGTATTCATCTTTTGCTTGTGATTCTGGAGCCTTGGGCGTTATCGGGTCAACAGGGCAAGCTACACTCCCTTCACCAGACCCGGAGGCTGATTTCTTGGAAGAATCCAGGCTGTCAGCAGGACTGGAAATCTTCAGGAGTGGTGCTTCGGGACTGTCTATAGCGGAGTTAATGGTGTTTTCTTCTTCAGGATCAACAGAGGCCAGATGCTTGGGTTCATTGGGAGGCAGATACCATTGAAAGGGAATTCCTCTACAAGCAGAATATGCACAGGGTCATTGTCCCTTTGCCAAGTTTGGTTTGGTGAAACCATCCCCACTCATTACGCAAGGCCTCAGCATGCTGCGGTGGAGCCTTTTTTTGTTTCAGGGCACTGTGAGACCATGTTGTACACTGGGATCAGTAGAAAAGGTTGATTCTCTACCCAATATCGGGTGTGCTCCCACCTGGGCTCCAATTTGCTGATTCTTTCATATTTCTGATTCTTTACCAACACCCAGTCCCCTGGTCCCGACGGCAGTTCGTCTATGATGGCACCCTCAGCCAAGTCTTTATGATCCACCAGTTCTAGTGTTGGCAGGGTGACCCACCTCTGTTCTAGTGCCCACAGTTTGGCCGTTTCAAAGTAGACAAGGGAGTTATCGTAGACAAGGGAGTTATCGTCTCTGTTTCTGCTCCCATGAGGTATTCCACAAACAAGAACTGTAATTGTGGGAATTTCATTCTGTGTGCCGCAGGCTGTGGATGGCCCCCAGGCCTTTTAAGCACCTTGCAATACACTCAAAAGGGTTCAAGTAATCAGCGTAGGCCAACATAGGCACCAGGTTTTGTTTCAGAACTTCAAAGGCCAGCTGTTGTAACTTCTGCCATTGGGATTGGATGGGGGGGAGGGAGCCCCCCTTTTCTCTGCATAGGTTGGCTGCTCAACATCTGGGTGAGAAATGCGGCAATATGCACAAACTTGGGGATGAACCGCTGATAACAGCCCACCAGTCCCAACTACAAGAGCGTAGCTTGATGATAGTTTTTGGGGGAAGCCGCTCCTGTACTGCCTGGACCTTGGCTGGATCTGGGGAAACCATCATAGCCTCCACAGCATGCCCCAGGTATTGGATCTTGTGATGCTTTAGGCAGCATTTATTGAGCTTCAATGTTAACCAGTATTGGGCCAGACGTGTGAACATCTGCTTCAGGTGTTGGATGTGATCCTAAAATGATTTGGAGAAAATAATGATGTCATCAACATAGACCAGCACAGTCTTAAAGCTGTAATCCCCAAAACACCTTTCCATTAACTGTTGGAAAGAACTGGGGCATTGCTCAGCCTGAAGGGCATATGATTAAACTCAAATAGCCCCAGGGGTGTGATAAAAGCAGTTTTCTATCTCATTCCCTCATTGGGATTTACCAGTAGCCGCTCACCAGGTCGAGCGTAGAGAAGTATTGAGCTTGGTTCAGTGCCATGAGTGACTCCTCCACTCTGGGTAGGGAGTAGGCATTCCTCTTGCGATAGTCCACACAGAGCCGTGGGCTACCAATCTTTCTTTTGTACTAAGACAGGGGCACCCCATGGGCTGTGGCTTAGGGATCAACCGATATTGGTTTTTCGTTGCCGATACTGATACCGATATTTTGACCATTGCATATCGGTATCGGCCGATATTTTGAACATGTAAAGTTTTGCAAAATAAACACAATTTTCGACACAAATCTTTGAACCTACCTTTGGTGGGTGGCTGGCACCCTGTGGTGGGTGGCTGGTTGGCACCCTTTGGTGGGTGGCTGGCTGACTGGCACCCTGTGGTATGTGGCTGGCTGGCACCCTTTGGTGGGTTGCTGGCTGGCACCCTGTGGTGGGTGGCTGGCACCCTTTGGTGGGTGGCTGGCTGGCACCCTGTGGTGGGTGGCTGGCACCCTGTGGTGAGTGGCTGGCCGGCACCCTTTGGTGGCTGGCTGGCACCATTTGGTGGGTGGCTGGCACCCTGTGGTGGCTGGCTGGCTGGCACCCTGTGTGGTGGGTGGCTGGCTGGTACAGGCCCAGGGCCTGTGGCTGGCTAGCTGGTACAGGCAGGGCCTGTGGCTGGCTGGTACAGGCCTATGGGTGTGTGGGTGGCTGGCTGGCACCGAGCAGCTGTGGGTGGGTGTATGTATGTGGCAGCTGTGTTAAACACACAGTGTGCACTGTATGCTCACTGTCCCGAGACTCCCCGACTCCAGACGAGGCTGAGGGAGGCGGCCTAAGGCCAAAGCTGTCCCAGTGCGCGGAGGTGCGTGGCACAACATACGCAATGACGTCACAACAATATCGGCAATATCGGTAACCTCCGGGGCCGATTCCGATATATCGGGGAAAGTTCATATCAGTCCTCGATATATCGGCCTTGCCGATAATCGGTCGATCCCTACTGTGGCTCTGCCAGGTTACCCCAGTCTGTAGCATGTTACAGATCAAAACCTTGACAGCTGAATGTCAGGGAAAAGGGAAAAAAAAAGAATTGCAGGCAAAAAAAAAAAATGTGTGAAAGGAAAAAACGGCCTGGAGTCCTCCCCCAGGTCCATACCAGGCCCTTCAGGTCTGGAGAATAGATTTGGAGGGGACACCCCCCCCCCCCATGCCAAAATTAAAAGAAAAAAAAAAGCGTGGGGTCCCCCCAAGATCCATACCAGTCCCTTATCTGAGCATGCAGCCCGGCAGGTCAAGAAAGGGAGGGGTTGAGCGAGTGCCCCCCCCCCCTCCTGAACCATACCAGGCCACATGCCCTCAACATGGGGGTGGGGTGGCCCACCCCAAAGCCCCTTTCCCTATATTGATGGGGAAAAGTGCCGCTTCCCCAAAACCCTGGACTGTGGTTGTCAGGGGTTAGCGGGTGGGGGGAGCTAACAAGGGGGCCCCCAGGCCCCCCCATATGAATGAGCATAAGGTACATCGTACCCCTACTCATTCACCCAAAAAGTAGTGTAGTGTGACAAAAGACAATGTACAGTTTTTGACAAGTCCTTTAGTAAAAATGTCTTCTTCCCCCGCTCTTCTTCTTCCACCGGTCTTCTTCTTTCCCTGGCAGTGTTCTTCTTCCCTGCCGCCACTCCTGCAGCCAGAAAAAAAACAAAAAAAAACCCTCCTCCGACACTGCGGGTGACGTCATTCATGTACCCGCCCCCTTGTGAACGTCACCGCACGGGGCAGGATGGACCTGTAAGGTCAAAACGTGAAGGGGTCTCTGGATGACGCAAAAAGCACTGCTGAAATGCTCAAAAGCATTTTTCATATATGTGAATCCAGCCTAGTTGCAGCTTTCTTGCGGTCAGAAATATGCTTCCTGGGCTACATATGTGAATCTAGCCTAGTTGCAGCTTTCTTGCGGTCAGAAATATGCTTCCTGGGCTACATTATATCTGATTCTGGAATTGCACTGGATACCACCAAAGTTTTGGCCATCACTCAACTTAACCAGCCTAAGGATTGGAAATCTGTCCAACGTTTCTTGGGCTTTTCTTCTATAGGAAGGGTATTAAACACTTCTCCACAATTGTTATAGCCTTTTTTTTTTTATTTGACAATATATTTTTATTGAAAAGAGGTAGGTGTACAAAACATAGCCTTTGAGAATTCCCCGGTTAACAACTACATAGAACATGCATCTACTAAATAAAACAAATATAAAAAGTACAACACACTTGACTCAGTTGTACACCCATTGAACCAACTCAAGTGTTAATGCATTTTTAGGAAATTCCATTCCCTCCCACCCATCAAGATACTGTATGAGGAGAACGTTGGCTTTTGGCTAGTCATACCTTAACAAATGTATCATGCATGAGTCACTGCAAAGGAGTACATCCCATCTTAGCATAAGCTAAACATTGTCAGGAGCAGGTAAAGTCAGTGTTCAGACTCCTGGTCATATGCTGTAGATTCTGAGTCTGTCCACAAGTGCCAGACCTTCCTATATTACTTAGGGCAACCCCGAGATAAATAAGTAGCTTTATAAAGGGGCACAACCGCATTAATTAAAAACTTCCAGAAGGGCAAAGTAGGGGCCCTATCTGATTTCCACTTAAGCACAATCGCCTTCCTGGCATAAAAAAGTAAAAGGCCCAATAAAAAGTGTGCATCACCCTATTAACAGCTAGCGAGTCGACTAACCCCAGGAGGCAAACACTAACCTTTACAGGGACAGGAATAGTAGTCAAGGTAGATATAAACTGGGTCACTTCCTGCCAGTAGCTACTAATCTGCAGACACTTCCAAAAGAAATGGGTGAATCCTGCAGGATCACTAGAGCATCTCCAACAGCAAGAAGAGGAATTAGGGTAAATACAGTGCAATTGTTGTGGTGCAAAATAAAATCTGTGTATTATTTTAAATTGGATCAATCGGTCTTTAGTTGATATCAGTGCTTGAAATGGGAAGTCCCAGAGATCCTCCCAGCCCTCACTGTCCAAGTCCTGCTGTGAATGCTTCACAGGAAACAAAGCATCTAGTCCCTCATGAACAGAGGGCAGTAATGACTTCTAGATTGCGGCTCATGTTTTTTTAGGAGTGTCATCTCGTAGGAGAACCTCCAAATCATCTTGCTCTAATCTAAATGAAGGGGACCCGAATTGTGATGCGTAGACTATGTTGGAGTTGCAGGAATCGGAAAAAGAACACATTAGGTAATGTAAATTTATCCTTTAACCTGTCAAACGTAAATAGTAAATAGCATTCCCATCACAAATATCTGATAGGTATCTGACCCCCTTAGCAGCCCAGAGACTGGGATAGACTGGTAGGAAGTGAAATCCTGGTAACATGGGATTGAGTCAAAGCAGTGTTAATGGGGACCATTTACCCCTTGCCGTATTAGGTTTAGTAATAACAAGGTTCCAGGCTTTTATGACTGCCCTCAAAGCGGGAGTAAGGGGCGGATAAGAGGCTCTCAGACCGCTGTATAGAAGATTACAGAGGGTCTCAAAGGGATTGCCATAGGAATGAGCCTATAAGCCAAGCCAGTCTAACCAAGCTAGTCTAACTGCTTAAAAAATAATTTTGGTAACCAGAAAAAATTATTAAATCATCCACATAAAGTTCAACTTTATCTAAAATGGAGCCCACACGGATCCCAACCACCGCACTGGATGCCCTCAATGCTTCCCCCAACGGTTCCATAGCCAGCGTAAACAATGCAGGGAAGAGAGGTCACCCCTGCCTTGTCCCCCTCTGGACCAGAAATTGGGGATGATAACTTGCTATTTAGCTTAACGCTTGCCACTGGGACTTTGTATAATAAATCAATCCAAATCCGAAAGACCAGGCCAAAACCAAAGAGTTCTAATACTTGTATCAAGTAACTCCACCGGACTTTGTCGAAAGCCTTTTCAATGTCAAAGTCTACCAAGACTCTCGAGGTAGTCACTTCAGGCGGAAGTTAGTTAGAGATGGCTGAAGACCTTATGGATATTGACATCAGAGGATTTGCCAGGCATGAAGCCAGTTGGATCAATGTCGATGGTAAAACTTTCATTATCCTATTGGTAAAGGTTTTGGTAAGGATCTTCAAGTCATAATTTAATAGCGAAAATGGGAACAGGAATTATGTACACCTGGAGAAGAGTTAGAGTGGAACAAAACACTGGCACTTTCTTTTAAACTATCTGTCAGCTCTTTAGGTCAAGAAGGCAATTACCGAATCCTATCTAGGTGGTATCGTTGCCCTAGTGTCCTTCATAAAATTGACCATACCATACCAGATACATGCTGGAGAGGTTTGCAGGCACCTGGCACCATGTCGCACATATGGAGCTCATGTCCACGGATTATTCCCTTCTGGGATAAAATTTTTTACCCTTATGAAAAACTCACAGGGGACAAGTTTCCGAATGATCCCTGTATAACCATACTGTCCATGTTGCCCGGCTCCTATAAACAAATTTAAAAAAAGCCTAATTCGACATTTCCTGACATCTGCACGCTCTGTAATTGCTACACGTTGGAGGCATCCACTGGCACCCTCAATGGCAGATTGGAATTGTGAAATGGATAGGATCGAACACCTGGAACGTATGATCTCTTGGGACACAGGTACCGATGAAGCCCACTCCATTATATAGACTGTGTGGCTTCATTTCCGATTCTCCTCAGCCTTTGTTGACTTTGTAGTGGAGGGCCCAGACCACTCTCAAGGGTAGAGTTTTCCTCTAACCTCGTTCTCTTTAGTTTTTTTTCCTTTTTTTTCTGTTTCCTTTCTCCCCTTCTCTGTCTTTTTGCTAATCCCCTGATCTTTATCTTAACTTTACTTTATCTAAATAAAACCTGTTTTCCATACCTACTTCTTCCATACTTAGTTTGCTTTATGTACTCATGACATTGCTCTAATCCAGACTCTGATTTCTTGGTTTACCACATACTATATTACTGTTGTTGGTTTCCCCTGTGTGCCAGTTGCTCTACGTTCTAGATTAAGTTGGGCGTCTCATACTGATCGGGGTTCGGTGTGCTGCCCTGCGCCCTCGACACAGCTAGTACCCGGTGGGGGTGTTGGGGCGTTGGGACGGCACACCCGAGGTTCGTGGATACCATACATTTTTTACTTACTTTATAAACACACAGTATAAATTACTGTACATTCCTTATAATTGACTGACAGGTACCTTAGCTGTCCAGATTGTACTGACAGCCCTTTATTTACCACCTTTGTATTTTTTCTTTATTTTCCTCCATGTATTGTTTATGATTTTGTTTGGAGAACTGAAAAAAAAAAAACGACTGAACATAATTTAATAGCGATATAGCAGTGATGGCGAACCTTGGCACCCCAGATGTTTTGGAACTACATTTCCCATGATGCTCATGCACTCTGCAGTGTAGTTGAACATCATGGGAAATGTATTTCCAAAACATCTGGGGTGCCAAGGCTCGCCATTATGGTCTATAGGAAGAGCAGTCTGTCAAATCTTACCTGGTTTGGGCAATAAAACACCTGATACATACTATCTGGAAATTGACCAGCCTCTAAGCAATGAGCGAATAGTGTTTGTAACCTAGGGGTCAATAGGGCCATATGGGCCTTGTACTACCCTCCTGGCAGACCATCAAGCCCTAGGGAATTATGATTGGGAAAGGATTGGATGGCAGCCTCTATTTCCAAGAGTGAAAGAGGTTTTTCAAGTTCGTCCCTGTCCTCAGCAGACAAGAGCAGCAAACGCACATGTCCCTGGAAATCCACAAAGGACCTGCTCAGATCCAGAGGGGAATCCTGATACAGCGTGGTAAAGAATTGGTAAAATTCATGCAGGATACCCTCTGGGACGTAACATGGCTCCCCGTGTGAGATCGTATCCTAGGGATTTGTCATGGTCTTACCTTGCTTTCCTGTTGGCAGCCACCTTGGACATGTGAAGACTGCGGTCTTTTATAAACTCTGTTTGCATCATCACTTGCCTGCTGCCTGGGCGTTACTCAGTGATGATGTTGCATACCTGACTATATATATATACCACCTGTTGGCTTGCAGTATTTTGCCCTTGTGTTTGTGCTCCAGGGTGCATCACTGCTAGCAGTCTTCTGTTCTCCGTGTTCTTCCGTGCATAACCTGACTTTGCTGACGACTTTCCTGGCTCTAGATTCCGCATCAGCAGACAACCCGGCATTGTCAGATGAACAGGTATCGGCAGACTACCCGCCTCTGAACTCGACCCCGGCTTGGATGACTACCCGCTCTGGACTTGACCCTGGCTGATCCTGATTTCTCTCCTCACTCTTGCTGTGCGTTTATTGTTGCTGCTTTAATAAACTGCATTATTTTACTTGCATCTTCGTGTGGTCTGGTTTCCTGGCACCCTGACATGATTACAGTTTGGTAGGAAGAATCTGCCACTAAATTAGCTAGCAATTTACCATTCTTGTCACCTGTTTCAAACATTTTGGCGGCCAGTCGTTGTGCATTAAAATGTATCAATAAGGTGTAATGGAGCCTCAGCTCCCTCCTAATCTGAGACAAACCAGAGAATGATTCAGGAGTTGGGTCCTCTGCAAAAGTTACTGAGGCCTACAACTCATGCTGCTCCAGCTAAGTGGCCTGCAAGGCGAAATCAGAGCACAAGGCTTTGATAGAGGAAATATATTCACCCTTAACATGAGCCCTATACGCCTCCTACACAACATCAAATGAAGTGGAATCCTTATTATCCTGCCAAAATTCAGACAATTTAGGAGATAACATTTCCTGAATCTTGGGATCTCCAATCCAATGCAGCGCTAGTCTCCAACAGTCTCCAACATCCTGTATCACAGCTCTTGCCCTGAGATAGCAGTATTTCAAGAGGGGTCAATTTCAAGAGGAGAATGGTCTGAAGGACCTGCCGGGAGGTAGGAGGCTGCGCGAACACGGGAGAGAACTGAGACAGATCCAATGCGAGAACCCGAGTTACGAGTGCTCGAGATGAGAGTAGAACTTGACCCCCAGATGCTTCCCCTAGATTTTTTTGCAAATTAAAAACATCCGCCCAGACAGCAAAATAGGGGGGACATTCCTGAGTGGGTTGGATGTGTCCAGAGCATTGCCCAAAAAAGCACTGAAATCCCTGCCCAGGATTAGATCCTGGTCCTGGAGAGGAGGTAACTTGGTATAGATTGTATAGAGGATGGTGGAATTAAACGGGTGGGGGGGGGGGGGACATACACATTAAGCAATGCCCACCATCTCTGTGCATACAATTACAATATTAGTATGAGGCATCTACCCCCAGGATCAGTAATGACATGCTTCACTGAGTAAGGGAGTGGCTTATTCAGGAGGATAGAGGCATGAAACCCCTGCTTGACCCATGCTTTTCTAAGAGCAAGAATTTTGCTACCTATTAAATGAGTCTCTTGTAAGAATAAAACAGGCGGTTATGGAACTGTAGGTATTTAAAAAGCAGAGACTTGTTCACTTTAACATTTCAGGAAAGCAACTTTATGTCCATGTTAGTTGTAGAATAACAAGAAGATCCAGAAGGGAGCGACGTAGGATGAACTCCATTAATGTAGGGGTATAGTATTTCGTATGATCAACATGTAACCAACTGGAATTGTACCAGTATCCAAGAAGGAGAGAACAGATCGGGAATAAAAGCAGGTTGTAGATCCTGAGCAGGTGTATGGATTAGGGATGCACCGAAATTTCGGCCACCGAAATTATCGGCCGAAAATGAGCCTATCTCATTTCGGCCGATAATGGGTTAACATTGCCGAAAATAAATGTGGCCGCCGTGGGGAAGGAGGAGGGCGCAGCGCAGGGCAGGTTTTAAAAGTCCCGCCTCTGGCCGGCCGTCCGCCTTCTAATGACGTCCCTACTACGATCTGTGCATTATGAATGGACATACCAGGCGGGGGGCGGGGCGAGCGGCCGCTATAGATAGAACTATGTGAATTATCCCTGTCAGCTCAGCGCGACTATGTTGAATGAGAACAGAACTGACCTGACACCGGGCGGGGGGGGCGGGCGGAGCGGCCGCTATTAGCTGTAACTATGTGAGCGCTTTACTTCCCTGACAGGCATGTATCTCCGCTGACAGGGAAGTGAAGCTCTCACATAGCATAGTTACAGCTAATAGCGGCCGCTCCGCCCGCCCCCCCCGCCCGGTGTCAGGTCAGTTCTCTTCTCATTCACACATAGTCGTGCTGAGCTGACAGTGAAGGATCACATTAGTTCTATCTATAGCGGCCCGCCCCCCCCCCCCCCCGCCTGGTATGTCCATGCACAGATCGTAGTAGGGACGTCATTGAGAGGCGGTGCCGCCGGCCAGAGGCGGGACATTTGAATGAAGGACACCCGAGGAGGGGGACGCTGAGGCAGTGGGGGTGGGGGGGGAGATAGGGGGGGAGCTGAGGCAGCTTACCAATGGTATTTGTATTATGAAGCATGAGGGGTTAATGTATTGTCACTGCAGGTCACTCATCTATTAGTGATCGACCAGTGGCAGGTAATTAACCCCTTTGTGCTGCATTAGTGCAACCAGTATCAGTGTTAATTAACACTGGTTGCACTGATACTGGTTGCACTAATGCAGCACAAAGGGGTTAATTACCTGCCACTAGTCGATCACTAATAGATGAGTGATAAATGATAGGTGGTGCGCTATATCAATATATTGAGTGTATTCCAATCAATACGAAAAACAACCTCAAATTAAACAAAATGTATAGGTGCAAAAAGATAAACGGTGATAAGGTCCCAAAACACAACTGTGTTGATAGTAGGACCACCAACAGTGGTGTGTTGGTGACAGGTGAATATGTATTCCAAACAATACCAATCAATACATAAAATAAATATAGGTGCAAAATTATATGATGCAAGAAGTCCCAAGACACAACTGTGTCAATAGTAGGACCACCGACGGTGGTGTGTTGGTGACAGGTGATAGTTAATTCAATTGGTGAGTTGAAGTTCCCTCCACCTGCTGGAATTCCTCCTTACCGGACGGAATGGAATAAGTGCTTTTCTATGGTGAAAAATAAACGATCCTGGTGCCCAAACTGAACAAAGTGCTCCCCACCGTGCATTCACAAGAGCCCGTCAGGCCTCTTACCGGATAAATAGGGTTATCATGCACTGCTCACTGCTCTCAGATCCAACCGATATTGGCAGCCACAATGGATATAGAAGTCATATACCACTCCACTGTTCACAGTCGGGTAGATTTCTATGTTCAGACGGTACTCATGGCCACTTGTTATAGGTGATTAAGAGGATCGTTTCGCTCCTGTGGACATCGTGACATCGACGCAGCGTCACTCAGTATCCAACGCCGGCGTTGGATACTGAGTGACGCTGCGTCGATGTCACGATGTCCACAGGAGCGAAACGATCCTCTTAATCACCTATAACAAGTGGCCATGAGTACTGTCTGAACATAGAAATCTACCCGACTGTGAACAGTGGAGTGGTATATGACTTCTATATCCATTGTGGCTGCCAATATCGGTTGGATCTGAGAGCAGTGAGCAGTGCATGATAACCCTATTTATCCGGTAAGAGGCCTGACGGGCTCTTGTGAATGCACGGTGGGGAGCACTTTGTTCAGTTTGGGCACCAGGATCGTTTATTTTTCACCATAGAAAAGCACTTATTCCATTCCGTCCGGTAAGGAGGAATTCCAGCAGGTGGAGGGAACTTCAACTCACCAATTGAATTAACTATCACCTGTCACCAACACACCACCGTCGGTGGTCCTACTATTGACACAGTTGTGTCTTGGGACTTCTTGCATCATATAATTTTGCACCTATATGTATTTTATGTATTGATTGGTATTGTTTGGAATACATATTCACCTGTCACCAACACACCACTGTTGGTGGTCCTACTATCAACACAGTTGTGTTTTGGGACCTTATCACCGTTTATCTTTTTGCACCTATACATTTTGTTTAATTTGAGGTTGTTTTTCGTATTGATTGGAATACACTCAATATATTGATATAGCGCACCACCTATCATTTATCACTTATCATTTTCATCTGGTAGCAGCATATCACAGACCAGCGCACTTTTTTCTTTACATCACTAATAGATGAGTGACCAGCAGTGACAATACATTAACCCCTCATGCTGCATAATACAAATACCATTGGTAATTAAATTAACCTCTTGCCAACCCTTCACAGTACATATACTGTGACAGGGTGGCAGCGACAGGTGTACGTCACTACCTGTTTTTGGTGTATGCCCCTGTTCTATCCATTTTACATTTTTTTGGGGGAAAAAGTAATTTTCAGTTTCGGTTTTCGGCCAAGGGCATCCTGCATTTTTGGTTTCGGCCCAAAATTTTCATTTCGGTGCATCCCTAGTATGGATAACTTAAAACTGAATATAAAACCCACTACTGCTTAGCATTCCCCAACAACAAACTGAAGCACTTTTAACCCCTAACCAAAAAACAAAATCGTCTACTGGAATTCACAGTTCTGGCATCCAAATCCCAGGTTACAGTATGTCTGAACTGGGACCGCAGATGAAGGGAGGGGAGGGGAGGCAGGGGAACGAGCCTCAGAAAGTCTCGGACAGAAGACGTAGCAAATTCTGACTGCAATTTTCACCTACCAGAGCAGAGGACTTCCCTGATGAAGGAAATAATGTGCTGGAAGCAGGATTGACAATCTTACCCGAGCCCAACAGATGAAGAGCTGTCCTACATGTCACAGAGACATGTATAGGAGACATCCAGATAACAACTTAGGGTAGCTCAGTGGAGGAAGAAGGATGTCAGGCGTCAGGTTGTAGATGTCCGCTATGTTCTATGGCTTTTTTATTAAAAAGGAGAAGAAAGTCTTAACACAAACTTGCTCATGCATAGGTTCCCATTTCAAAAAGCAGAGCAAATACTGGCGGGATGACGTGATGATGCTGAAGAAGGCTAAGCCGCTGCCAGACCTCCCACCGCCTCCCGAGGCATTCTGTGGACCACGCCAGTAAAAGGCGGTGTTCGACCATCTAAACGAGGCCCTGAGCTGCTGTCTAAACGAGGCCCTGAGCCGCCAAACCCCGGGACTATGATTCCTCCTCCATTGCTCCTGCCGCTGTGTCTACCGCTGCTGACAAAGAGCTCTCATACATCCGCTCCCGTAACCGCTATACAGGCTGCAGGATCACCCTCCACTTCTATCTGTGGAGGCTGTGGATGAAGAAGAGCTATGCCAGTCTTGGACTGGAGTGCAGGAGGGGTAAGCTTGCCTTTAGGGGGATCTGTGCTAAGTTATGTGAAAGAGACCTATGAAGGGGAGAAGATAGGGTGAAGACCCCTAATTCAATATTAGGGGAAAAAGACTGCCATAGAGATCCTAGCCCTCCTATAGCAACTAATAATTAACAGAGAACCCTCTATTCTTGTATGCACTGTTTGATCATTGAGTCTTCTATAGCCATCCTATTTATGCGTTTGGGCATAAGCCTTATCTGCAGGGTGGCGTAGACATCGCTATCATTTTTTGCGGCCTTCCCTCTTCTTCTCACGGTCAATACCATCTGGAGCCAAGGATGAGAGGCAAATCAAAAGCCAGTAAAGTAACTCAACCTACCCCTAGCCCAGGGGGCATCCAACGCTATATGTCAGCAGAGACTACTATGGTGGAAGAAGGGCCTGATAGCCCTAGACAAGGAGCCATTGGACAGACTGGGACAGGAAAGCAAAGACCTATAGTGGAGGAGCTCTCAGCAGGGAGGATAAGTGGCCCAGGGGTAAGTAGAGCAAAAGTATTGGAGGGGCCCCTCAAGGGAGACCTAAGGCACAAAGTGGTTACTCTAAAGGAGAGAGTTCAGCCTTAGTAGAAGGAGATGGAGACCTTGAGGATGCCAAAGCAAGTCTACCCCTTATTAAAGGAAGCCTTGGTGGGACTGCTGGCTAAAATGGAAATATCTTTGAAATTGGAGATAGCAGCAGTTCGGGCAGATATTGGACAGGTACTCGGTCTTGTGGAGGTAGAGGAGAAGAGAATAGATGTACATGATCAAGTATTGGATGACCTGGGCAAACAGATGAAGTTGTTGCAGAAAGCTAGTCACTATATATATATATATATATATATATAAATTAGAAGATCAGAAGAATCAAAGTCAAAGGAAAAATGTGCGAATTAAGGGCTTGCCAGAGAAACATGAGCAGGAGGACCTGAGATCAGTAGTGCGGGGTCCTTTTAATCCCATGCTGGGAAGAAACACCCAGAAACTTTAAAAATTGACACAGGGTGGGAGGATACCGAGGTCAGGGTGGAGGCGTACCAAGAGATGTGATTGTGAGGTTTCACTATGATGAAGAAAAGATGATAGTTATGGGAAAAGCCCAGAATTCTTCTGGGATTACTTTAGAAGGAGTGAACTTACAGCATTATGCTGACCTGTCAGCTGAGACCCTGGCAAGAAGGAAACTTCTTAAACCCCTGATAGAACAGCTGTGAGCCTCTAATATCTCATATTGCTGGGATTTTCTGGCCTGTCTCAAAGCGAAAAAAGATGACCGCACGGCAGTCTTGAGATTCCCAGGAGATTTTGGAGAATTTTGTAACAAATTAAACCTATGGTATGGACAGTAGGAGACACATGGTAATGTGTCACCAGGTCCGTACTAGGTATAAGAATTGGACAATTGCAACCTCTTGGGGAGGGCATGGGGGGGGGGGGTGGCGTAATGGGGGATGTTTTTTTTGTCTTCTTTCTCCTTTGCATACAGGATTTCTTCCTGGAAAAGGATGTGTTAGCTGCTCCTATAGCTGCTTATGGCCTTGGTTAATTTAGAATAATATAATGTGAGAGGTCTGAATACACCTTTTTTCGGGGCTCTTTCCTTGCAGAATCCCCCTCCCCCCCTTTTTTTACTCTTATTTCTGTCACTTTTCAAATAGCCTTTTTTTTTTTTCTTTCCTTCCTTCAGACTACTAATTAAGGGGAGTGGTTAATTGGTCACAGGTGCTTCAGGTCATATTTACATTTCTGCAGGACTCCTTTCTGAGCTTGCTCTTTCTTGAGCTTGCCATCTTTTTTGCTGGCTGGATCTCTGAACAAGTGGACCTTGACTAAGTGGTGAGTTAAAAACCAGAGTTTAACCACTTTACCACCGGAGGATTTTGTTGTCTTACGTCCAGGCCACTTTTTGCGATTCGGCACTGTGTGACTTTAACTGACAATTGCGCGGTCATGCAACGCCGTACCCAAACAAAATTTACGTCCTTTTTTTCCCACAAACAGAGCTTTCTTTTGTTGGTATTTGATCACCTATGCACTTTTAATTTTTTGCGATATTAATAAAAAAAAAATGCAAAAATTTTGAAAAACTAACAATATGTTTCTACTATGACAGTTAAAAAATATCCAATATATTAAATTTTTGTCATATATTTAGGCCAAAATGTATTTAGCTACATGTCTTTGACAAAAAAATTGTCAATGAGCGTATTTTTAACCGCTTTAAGACCGGAAGATTTTACCCCCTTCCTGACCAGGCCATATTTTGCGATTCGGCACTGCGTTACTTTAACGGACAATATCGTGGTCGTGCAATGTTGTACCCAAATTAAATGTATGTCCTTTTTTTCCCCACAAATAGAGCTTTCTTTTGGTGGTATTGGATTACCTGTGCGATTTTAACTTTTTGCACTATATACAAAAAAAGACAATTTTGAAAAAATAACAATATTTTTCACATTTTTTTATATGAAATTCCCCCCCAAAAAAATGTAAAAATCAAAATTTTTTAACTTCTTTTGCCAATTTGTTTTCTGCTACATGTTTTTGGTAAAAAAAAAAAAACAATAAGCGTATTTTGATTGGTTTGCGCAAAAGTTATCGCAGCTACTAACTACGGGAAATTTATGTCATTTTTATTGTTTTTTTTTAACTAGTAATGACGGCGATCTGGCGGAGATCTGCTATTTTTTATGCGGGACTGCGACATTGTGGCGGACAGATCGGACCCTTGACTGACATTTTTGACACTTTTGGGGGTACCAGTGACATTACTACAGTAATCAATGCTAAAAAATATGCACTGTTACTGTAAAAATGACACTGGCAGGGAAGGGGTTAATTTTTATTGGTGATCAAGGGGTTAATGTATGCCTGGTGCTTACTGACATGTGTGGGGGGAGGGGACTGTGTGACATAGGGACAGATCGCAGGTTCAGCTATGCTGAATCCTGCAATCTGACCCTGCCTTTACACAAGCGGGCGGATCTCCACACTCGATCCCCGACGATCGGGGAAGAGTGGCGGTGATCACCGCCGCTCCTCCCCTGGCCCGAATCCCGCTGTAACTGACTACAGCGGGAGCGAGCCTCCGGTGGCGCGTGGCGCCCACAAGGGGAGGAGTCCAGCGACGTAAGTCTACATCGCTGGACGGAATCGAACCACTTTGCCACAGTAGCACCAATGTGAGCGGTCGGCAAGTGGTTAAAACAGGAGATTATAACAGGAGTCTTCTGACCAGTAAGTAACATCTGAAATTTTCTATTAGTCGTATTATTGTTGTAACTGGGAAAATGTGTGCTAGCAAGATTGAAGGTTTTGTGCAGTGCACAGTGTGCCGCATATATAAAATAACGGAGCAACTTCTCCAGGATGGTTACCGCTGCAACATATGTGAGTGGGTTGCCCTTCCGGAAGCTCACATTAGAGATCTGGAGGAGCAAATTGCAACACTGGGCAGAACTGACAACCTTGAAAGAGGTCCTCTGCTTGCTGAGCAGGTGTCTAGTGGGGTAATGGGGAGGGTGGAGGGGTAAGTCAGAATTATCAGGTAGGAAGATGGGTTAATAAAGTCAGAGGGAGTGGTAGGGGCTCACAGAAAAGGAAGGCCAGCCATGGGTTTGAGCACCCAAACAGATTTGCCATGTTGGATGAAGATGTGGGGGTGGCAAGCTCAGAGGTGGCAGCCCTAGATGTCACTGCTATCCCTAACAGCCGGGAGAGGAGTCCATCTAGTAGAGGTGGTGTGGGCACTGCAGGTAGGCCTAGACAGTTGGTGGTAATTGGGGATTATATAATCAGAAGGACTGATAGAATAATTTGTCGCCAGGATCGCCTCAACCAAATGGTTTGCTGTCTCCCTGGTGCCAGGGTTCGGCATGTGGTGGACCGGGTTGATAAATTACTGGGAGGGGCTGGGCATGACCCAGCTGTCTTGGTCCACATTGGAACCAATGACAGAATATATGGAAGGTGGAGGCTCCTTAAGAAACAATTTGATGAACTAGGCTGCAAGTTTAAGGAAAGGACCTCCAAGGTGATATTCTCTGAAATATTGCCTATGCCATGCGCAACACAGGAAAGACAGGGGGAGATTAGAGAGCTGAAAGCGTGGCTAAAGACCTGGTGTAAGAAGGAGGGATTTGGTTTATTAGTGCACTGGGCTCACTTTTCATTGGGGTGCAACCTATATGCTAAAGATGGTTTGCACCTAAATGGAAGGGGGTCTTTTGTACTAGGGGAGAAGTTTATGGGAAGGCTGGAGGAGTTTTTAAACTAGGATTGAGGGGGGAGGGTGAATTAGATTATAATGGGGCAGACAGGTCAGAGAGGGGTCAGCCCCTATTGGTGGGCAGAATGGGGAAAGATGGGGGGAGAGTTATGGAAGAAGATAAAAAGGTTCCCATGTTACAAACAACCATTGGAAATGGTACTATTTTTACCAAAATAAAAAATATGCAAAATAAGTGTGCAAAGTGTGACAATGAATTAAAGTGTTTGTTCACCAATGCCAGAAGTCTGCCAAGCAAAATAGGTGAGTTGGAAGCTCTGGTGCATGAGGAGAACTATAATTTAATTGGTATTGCTGAATCTTGACTTCATTCTTCACATGACTGGGCTATTAATATTCCTGGCTATGCTCTCTTTCGGAAAGACAGGGTAAAGCAGAGGGGTGGTGGTGTCTGTCTCTATGTGAGTGATCTCAAAGTGAGTGTGAAAGAGGAACTAGTTGGTGGAGAATGTGATGAGTCTGAAGCAGTATGGGTGGAAATGTACATGGGTGTGCGTAATACAAAGATTATCATTGGAGTTTGTTATAGACCTCCCAGTATTAATGAGGAGGTGGAGACTCAACTCCTGGCACAGATAGAAAGGGCTGCAAGGGCTGGGACAGTGATAATAATGGGGGATTTTAACTATCCAGACATTGACTGGAGTAATGGCACAATGTTATTGTACAGTTCATGGAGGTCCCCACTAGAAATGACACTGTTGGACCTGGTAATCTCAAACCATGCTGAGTTTATTAATAATGTTCATATAAAAGAACATCTGGGTAGCAGTGACCATAATATTTCATTTAATATTAGCTGTAATCAAAAAACGCATACAGGAAATATAAGAACCCTTAACTTTAAGAGAGCAATTTTTTCAAGGATGAGGGTTGCTCTCCAGGATTTAGACTGGGAAATTTTCAAAAAGATTGTATGCAAACTCACTGCAATGTATATTCCCATGGGCAATAAGTTTAAAATGCTAAAAATAAAACCTATGTGGCTCACGGCCAAAGTAAAAAAAGCTATAAATAATAAGAAAAGAGCTTTAAAAAAAATAAAAAACTGTAGGAACACTATCATTGTTGAATTATTATAAAAAAAATATAACAGAATCTGTAAAAAGGAAATCAAGGATGCAAAAATTCTAAATGAATGTCAGATTGCAAAAGATAGTAGGACAAACCCCAAAATATTCTCCAAATATTATAATAGTAAAAAGGTCAGGTCTGAGCATGTAGGCCCTTTACAAAATAATCAGAAGTGGGTGACTGGGGACAAAGAGAAGACAATTTTTTTAAAATACTTTCTTCAGCTCTGTGATTACAAAGGAGCATGGGGGAGAGCATGACCATAATGAGGATGGTATTGACACAGCCCTAAATGATCCACAATGGCTCAAAAGTGATATGGTCCAGAAATATTTAGACCGAATAAGGGTGGATAAAGGGCCTGGACCAGATGGCATCCACCCACGCATCCTAAAAAAAATTGAGCGCTGTAAGTTCAAAGCGTTTGTTTCTAATTTCTAGGGACTCGTTAAGGACTGGAATAGTACCACTGGATTGGTGTAGGGCCAATGTGGTGCCTATATTTAACCACTTGCCTACTGTGCACTTAAACACCCTTCCCATCCAGGCCAATTTTCAGCTTTCAGCGCTCGCACACTTTGAATGACAATTGCGCGGTCATGCTACACTGCACCCATATGAAATTTTTATCTTTTTTTTCACACAAATAGAGCTTTCTTTTGGTGGTATTTAATCACCGCTGGGTTTTTTATTTTTTACAAAAAAAAAGAAAAAAGACAGAAAATTTTGAAAAAAAAAAAAAGTTTCTTATTTTCTGCGAGTAAATTTTGAAAATACATTTTTCTCCCTCACTGATGTGCGCTGATGAGGCTGGCTGCACTGATGGGCACTGATAGGCTGCACTGACGGGCACTGATGAGGTGGCACTTATGGGCACTGATGAGGTGGCACTTATGGGCACTGATGAGGAGGTACTAATATGCCGCACTGATGAGCACTGATAGGCGGCATTGATAGGCGGCACTGATAGGCGGCACTGATAGGCGGCACTGCTGGGCACTGAGAGGTGGCACTGCTGGGCACTGAGAGGTGGCACTGCTGGGCACTGAGAGGTGGCACTGACGGGCGGCACTGATGGGCACTGATAGGCGGCACTGATGGGCACTGGCGGATGGCACTGATGGACACTGACGGGTGGCACTGATGAGCACTGATGGGCGGCACTGATGAGCACTGATGGGCAGCACCATCAGTGCCCACACTCAGTGCCCATAGTGCTACCAGTCAGTGCTCATCAGTGCCTAGATGAGCAGGCACTGATGGGCACTGACTGGCAGCACTATGGGCACTGATTATGGGCATTGATGGGGGGCACTGATGGCGGGCACAGTGGGCACTGATGGGGGGTCAATGTGTGTGGTTTTTTTACCTTCAGTAATCAGGGCACTGGTGATCAGTGCCCTGATTACATTTGTCTGTGTCCCCATCGGCTGTCGGTTCCCCCTCCTTCCTCACACTGCACTGTCTGTGTGAGGAAGGAGCGCCTGCGATGAGAGATGATCTCATATGTTTACATATGAGATCATCTCTCATTGGACGGCTTGATCACGTGGTGAATGGCCGCTGTGATTGGCCGACACACGGCCGACACAGATTCTCCCCGATGCGCGCTCGCGGGAGCACGCGGGGGGGCGTGTCACTGGAGGTCGTTTAAAAACTCCTCCCGAAAATTCAAGTCCGCGCTGCAGCCGTATATAGGCTGTAGCGCGGATGGGAGGGGGTTAAAAGGGAATCAAAGTCTTTGCCAAGACAGAAGTTGTCAAACAAACCTGATTTCTTTTTATGAGGAGGTAAATAAAACCTTGGACAGAGGGGTGGCTATGGATGTAGTATACTTGGATTTTGCAAAAGCGTTTGACACAGTTCCCCAAACACGGCTAATGTGTAAGGTAAAGTCTACAGGCTTGGAAAGACCAGTTTGTAAAGAGATAGAAAATTGGCTAAAAGATAGAATTCAGAGAGTAGTGGTTAATGATTCTTACTCTGAATGGTCTAAGGTAATCAGTGGTTTACCCCAAGGTTCAATGTTGGGACCCTAACTTTTTAATATCCTTATAAATGATATAGGGTCTGAGATTAAAAGTACAATTTCAGTCTTTGCAGAGGACACCAAGCTTTGCAGTGGAATAACTTCCTTACAGGATGTCTCCAACTTACAAGCTGACCTCCATGCACTGTTTCATTGGTCAACTATGTGGCAAAGGAGGTTTAATGTTGATAAATAAAAGTTATGCACTTGGGGGCATGCATCATACATACTAGGGGGAGTAGAACTGGGGGAATCTATAGCGGAGAAGGATCTGGGTGTTCTGGTAGATCCTAAGCTTAATAATAGCATGCAATGCCAAGCTGCAGTTTCCAAAGCAAGCAAAGTCCTTTCTTGTATTAACAGAGGCATGGACTCCAGAGAGAGAGATATCATTTCGCCCCTGTACAAATCATCAGTAAGACCTCATCTGGAATATGCAGTTCAGTTTTGGGCACCAGTTCTTAAAAAGGATATCAGGGAACTGGAGAAAGTGCAGAGAAGGGCAACCAAACTGATAAGAGGCATGGAGGAGCTCAGCTATGAGAAAAGATTAGAGGAAGTGAAGAGGAGATTAAGGGGGGATATGATCAACATGTATCAATACATAAGGGGTCCATATAGTGAACTTGGTGTTTAGTTGTTCACTTTAAGCTCAACACAGAGGACAAGGGGGCACTCTTTACGTCTAGAGGAAAACAGATTTGGTTTCCAAATACGGAAAGGTTGCTTCACCGTAAGAGCTGTGAAAATGTGGAATAGACTCCCTCCAGAGGTGATTCTGGCTAGCTCACTAGATTGCTTTAAAAAGGCTTTTATTCTTTCCTGGGTGTACATAATATAAATGGGTACTAATATGTATAGGTAAAGTTGATCCAGGGAATATCTGATTGCCTCTCGGGGGATCAGGAAGGAATTTTTTCCCCTGCTGTAGTAAATTGGATCATGCTTTGCTGGGGTTTTTTCGCCTTCCTCTGGATCAACTGCGTGCATAGGATTGTGTATATGGGATTGTATGGTTGGGTTTTCTTTATTGTTTTTAATTGGTTGAGCCAGATGGACTTGTGTCTTTTTCAACCTGAATAACTATGTAACTATGTCTGCATAAACCTAGTAAAAAGGTATAAGGTAACTAAAGAACTGTATCATTATGGGGCGGGAGTGGTCTGCTAACAAGAAACACATATTACACATGCCTCAGGGATTAAATAGTCACCCCGCCTTTTCCCTATATGGTATTATGGCGACTCGATTTTGAGTCATTCACGAGGAGTGGCGATTGGATTTGATAGAAATACAAGGTTTTTGCTAAGAGAGCAGCTGGCAGATGCCAAAGGGAGGTTCCTGTTTCTTAAGGGGAAACTACTTGATATGGAATTTACTTTTGCAAATATGTATTTCCCTAAACCGAATAAGTTCCTGAGAAAAATTTTGAAAAATAAGATTTTTGTAAGATCTTACCATAAATTTTTTTTCTCTGAAGTCCATCGACAGACGCAGCCTCATCTCCATGAGCTGAGTGGGTTTATACTCCTCCCATTAGGAGTAGTCTAGGCAGTAAAATTTGAAAACACATGCCCAGGGGGCTGTCCCACTAGGCATAAATCCCCACTGCACAATCCAGCACATCAGTTTAGTTTAAAAGCAGTGAAGACAAAAGAACCAACCCCAAACAGAGGGACGGCTGTCGACGGACATCACAGAAAAATATTTTACGGTAAGATCTTACAAAAATATTATTTTCTCTATCATCCGTCGACAGACGCAGTCTCATCTCCATGAGCTGAGTGGAATGTCCCAAAGCAGTGTAGGTATGAATGGGAAAAACGCAACCAGATAGTAACGTCAACTCCAAAAGGCAAAATGTAGCCAATCGGGCAACATGGAGCTCAACCAAACAACAGGAGCTCACCCAGAAAAAAGAACCCGAAGAGAAGTACAAACAAACATTCTCTTATGAAACAGCAGCCTGCAAAACCTTGCGGCCAAAAGAGGCATCCGAAGATGCCAACAAATCCACCTTGTAAAATTTGGTAAAGGTGTGGACAGACGACCAAGTCGCTGCCTTACAAACTTGTACAACAGAGGCCTGATGGCGAAAAGCCCAAGAGGCACTCAGCACTCTAGTAGAATACGCCTTAACAGGGAAAAGAGGAAACTGACCCTTGATTGAATAAGCCTGAACCACTGTCTGCCTGATCCATCTCTAAATGGTCGCAGCGGACGCAGCCAAACCTTTGCGAGGACCGTCCGGAAGGACAAAGAGAGTGTCCGACTCAGTAACCGTCAGATAAACCCTTATCGCCCGAACCACATCCAGAGAGTGCAAGGCAACTTCTTTGGATGTTTAGGCTTAGGACATAAGGAAGGCAACACAATGTCTTCATTCAGGTGAAAATCCAACATCACCTTAGGAAGAAAAGACGGATTACGTCGGAGGACCACTTTATCCCTGTGGAACACCAAATAAGGCGTACAACAGGACAACGCCGTCAACTCAGTGACTCTGCAGGCAGAAGTGATAACTACTAGGAAGGCAACTGCGAGAAATCTCCCTAATATTCCCAAAAGGAGGCTTTTGAAGAAAAGACAAACAGATCAAGATCCCACGGAGGCAACGGGGATCTCCTCGGAGGGGCCAAATGATGCACCCCCTGAATGAAGGTGCGAAACAAACTATGAGTAGTCAACGGACATTGGAAGTAAATAGCCAAGGCCAACACCTGGCCCTTGATAGTCACCAACGCCAAGCGTTGCTCAACCCCATTTTGCAAAAAGGCCAGAACCCTAGTTATTGAAAAAGAGTGAGGGTGCAGCTGCAGCGATTCACACCATGAAATGTACGATTTCCACGTACGATGATAGATCTTCCTAGAGGTCAATTTCCTGGCCTTAAAAAGGGTAGGAATCAATGAGTCAGAGAGACCTCTATCCCTCAACACCTTGCTTTCAACAGCCAAGCAGTTAAAGCCAGCGACCGTAAAGCATGATGGAAGATCGATCCTTGAGATAGAAGATCTTGTCGCAGAGGAAGACGCCATGGAGGATCCACAACCATTTTTACCAGTTCTGCGTACCAAGACCGCCGAGGCCAGTCTGGAGCCACCAGAATGACTGGAATGCCTTCCATTGCCACCCGGTGAAGAAACCTCCGCAGGAAAACAAGCGGAGGGAAGGCATAAAACAGGAGATACTGACCCCAAGGAGCCACCAGAGCATCTGTGGCGTCGGCTAGATGATCCCGAGACCTGGCCACAAACCTCTGAACTTTCCTGTTGAGGCGAAACACGAACAGAGTCCCCCACCGGGCACACAGGAGATGAAACACCTCCCGATGCAGGGACCACTTCCCCTGATCCAACACCTGACGACTCAGGTAATCTGCTTGCCAATTCTCCACACCTGGGATGTGGACCGCGGAAAGAGCCAGAACATTGTGTTCCGCCCATACCAGAATCTCGGCCACCTCCTTGGCCGCCAGGGCACTCCTGGTGCCCTCTTGATGATTGATGTAAACCATGGCTGTGGCATTGTCCAACTGGACCCGAACCGGAGGGCCGCGTAACCGACTCGTCCTTGAAGTAGGCAGAGCTTGATCGCTCTGAGCTCCAGGATATTGATCAGCAAAGATGACTAAAAGAGTGTATCAACGTGCCTTACTAAAATATATATTTCATAATATATTTCAGCTCCTGTCCACTTTCCAATGGAATGTGGGCCCCTTGCAATTACATATTAATGAGCCAGACTACACCTGGCAGTTGGATATTTTGCATATAGACGACAAGACATTGACAGGTGTTGACATGTTAAACACCTTTTCATTCATTCATTTGGACACTTAACAAGTTAAGGCTTCGCATAGAGATTACTGACACTACCTGTACACATTTGACAATTGCTTACATTAACACATGACAGCTGAACACAGACGGATCGGCTCTCCCACAAAACACAATTTCAGACACAAGACACCTCATATTGACACAGGTGTATAGGGAACACAAGGACCTTTTCATGTATTGTTTTCTGTGAGATATGTTCTATTGTTAAATTGAGAACAAATGAGAAAGGGTTGGGACTTTGAGTGAGGCATAAAACTGAGTCTGATTGTAAAGCAAAAGCATGATGTAAATGTTCATAGATTTTATTGAGTACAACAAATGACATTGTTAAAATTGTATAGATACAAGATAACATGCATGGATGATATCAGTCTGACCAAGACTTAAAAGAATGTACAGTGTCACAAAAATAGGAAATTGACTGAGACAGACATATGTATATGATGTAGGGAGAATTGTCCATGAGGATTGCGTCCTGTAATGCTCTACGCGTTTCGTGTTTCTACACTCATCAGGAGCAGAAGCAATCATTGTTCTATTGAGAGAAAAAATGTCAAAAAATGTATGAAAAGAATATATATCTGGTAGTATCATCGCCAAGGCGTGACAATGTCTGTCAACAAAAGGTAGTCTACTTACAAATTAGTACAAAACTCCGCCACAAGGGGCTGATGAGGAAGGACGCTCCGAAACCGTCTCTCCCGGGAGCTGAGGGAGCAATATCCCGTGCCTGTGGGGTGACCAAACCAAAGATGTGCAATAGGTGCCATCTCCATGGGCTAGAGAACCGCAGCCTCGACTAATCATCCAATATAGTACCTAGGAATGCATGTAGTAAGATAAGTAGATTCATATGTAAAAGTATGAGTATCAAAAGATATGAATCCTAGGTATCATGTATGGTGAGGCAGGGAATGAGTACAATACGCCCAAAAGGAGAGGGGAATGAAGAAAAAGGAAAGAAAGAAAGGAAATACATGCGCTGCATAAGGTGCATGGAGATGTAATAAAGGAAAAATGGGGGTGAAAGGTGGTGCAGTGAGCATGGTGAGGAGGAGAGTGTGACCAAAGAATACCACGGGTGTGGCAAGAGGTGAGTGCAAGGTGAAGAACTAGGGAAGTGCTAGGATGTAGAGGTAACCTGACCCCAGGTACCCCATTAGAGTGTGCAGGTAACGGAAATAACCATACTAAAGTAGCCAAGTGAATAAAGTGATATATAGTAGCTTAGTATAAAGAATTACCTTGTACCGAAGGATAATGGTGTTCGAAAAGGTCAGAAAAGAGTGTGCACCTGAAGAAAGCCAAGTGGAAATCCCCAAATGAGGATTATTGTTAAATTGACTCATGAATTGTAACCAGTTTCAAGCAGTTTTTGCCACCCAAATATCCTTTAAATGTGTGAGCGAAACTTGAAATAAACAGATGTGTCTATGCCTTGCTTAAGTGCTCTGTGTCCTCGCATCTCCCGGCTGGAAGAGAGAGAATTCACTATACAGGGGGGTTAGCAACTGAAGGGTCGTAAATCATCTCGTACCTGTATCTTGACGTGGAAGAGCTAACAAAGACTCTTCTGTCGTCCAAGTTCCCTGACCACAGAGCTTCCCCAGCACTCCACCCCAGCCTGCCATGCTGGCGTCCGTAGTGACCACCGTCAAAAACACTGGCAGGAAGGACTTGCCCTGGCATAGGACAGGCGATTGGAGCCACCAAGAGAGAGCCAACTTCGTGAGATGGCACAAGCGAATCCTCTGGTCCAATGATCTCTGTTCCATTTTGACAGAATCTCTTTCTGCAGCTGTCTCGTGTGAAACTGAGCAAACGGGACTGCTTCGAAGGTCGAGACCTTCAGACCCAGGGCCGTCATGCAAGCCCGCAAGGAGGACTGATCGGCTTCCATCAGCAACCTGACCGCCCCTTGCAACTTCTAAAGCTTGTCCAAGGGAAGGAAGACCCTAGCCAGAGCAGAGTCAAGGATCAGCCCCAGATAAGTTACATAGTATAATGGAGGATAGGGATAACCCTAAAAGAGCTGGGAAAGGCTCAAGGTGCCAGAGCCAAACACCAAAGAAGAAATGTAGGCAGGGAAAGAAAAAGAGGGAAAGTGAGGAGAAGAAGGAAAGAGGGAAAGATAAGAAGGGGGGAGGGGGAGGGGAAAGGGGGAAGGAAGGAAAAAAGGAGGAAAGGGGGGACGGGGGAGAGAATGAAAGGGCAGAGAAAAAAGGAAAAGGAGGGCTGGTGGGATTTTTAAATGGTACCGTAGCTCACAGACTAGCAAAATTTGTATAAAATATAAATATTTATTTATCCGTGTTAAAAATTTAAGACAAAAATCAAACAAATACATATACAGATACAAGTGTCAAGGACAAATGTGCAGTACACATGCATACAATAATGTTACAGCGGCAGCATATACAAGTACATAATCCAATGAGAAACTCATCGGAAATTTAACCCGACATGTTTTGCGGACTTAATTGATCCGCTTCTTCAGGGGTATATCTCATGATGTAGAAAAAATGTGCCTTTATTGACCTGCATAATGTAATGACAAACATTATTAACATCATCAAAAGATACATTTGTATATCAAGCAATGCATGCATAAATGGAGCTCCCATGTGCACACCACAAATCTCCCCCATGTCGAATCACCGAAATAGGACCAAGAGGGTAGAAGCGCATCCCAGAAACGCCTCCCCAACGGATGTGGAAGGAGAAGACAGGCAGAGCAGCCCAGAAGACCAGCAGCAGGAGAAAAAGGTATATCAAGTGTCAGTATGTATAAACAACAGTAAGGAGCAGATCCTATCACCAAGGAGAGGGAAGAACCTGAATTCAAAGATAAATACCTGGGCGAAAGCCTCTAGTGGAAATACTGCACAAGAAGCAGCATAGACATTTGTCTGATACCAAAGCATCAGCGGAGGAATTCCTGCATATAGATAAATAACCATGAATAAATAGAAAATCCCTATTGAATACATGGTGGGTATGTGAGCGAAAGATTAGATGTAATAATCAGGACTACCTCATAAAATAATGAATAGAGTATCTGGAGAGGCCAGAGATTAGTTCCAACTCAGCATATGGGAATATAAGATGTTAACTGGTAAGAATCCAGGAATAAGGAGGTACTAAATGTACCGTGGCTGGGTTCCGATATCCTGAGACATCTAAAGTGGCAAAAGGGTAGTCAGTAAATATGAATGTTGCTCAAGGAGATAAAAATAGCAAAGTTTGAGCAGCCGGATGAAGACCTACCACGATGTGTCTGCAGCAGCGGTAAACGCCATCTCCTGAGCCACGCTGAAACACAGCCACACTGCGCAGCTGCGTGCGGCCACAATGACGGCAACGGAGAGGGAAACCTGTCCATCAGCCGCCATGTCTGAGGACCACACATCCGTTGGGAGGCAAGAGAGGCACCACCACTCCCGGACAGAAACGGGAATGACATGGATAGAGTATAAACAGCGCACACCAAGTGAGAGCATCCACACATGCATGACTTAATGCAACAGATTGTAACAGAAAAAACAACAATTTTATAAAAATATGCCACATCACAAAAAAGTACACCTTATAATGAAGTATAGATAGTACAATACGATATTACAAGCGATTTATGGGTCAAAGCCCATGATCACATTGACAACATGTAATAGTTGCTAAACCCGGTTGGTATGAGAGACCAAGCAGGAAATTAAATTTTAACAAGAAAGGTCTTCTCCTTCCACATCCGTTGGGGAGGCGTTTCTGGGATGCACTTCTAGCCTCTTGGTCCTATTTCGGTGATTTGACATGGGGGAGATTTGTGGTGCGCACATGGGAGCTCCATTTATGCATGCATTGCTTGATATACAAATGTATCTTTTGATGATGTTAATAATGTTTGTCATTACATTATGCAGGTCAATAAAGGCACATTTTTTCTACATCATGAGATATACCCCTGAAGAAGCGGATCAATTAAGGCCCCATTCACACTAGTGCGACTTGTCCCACGATTTTGGACCGCAAAATCGCATGACAAGTCGTTTTCCATTATTTTCAATGAGCCCCATTCATATCAGTGCGTTTTGAAGTCGCACCGACTTCAAAGTAGTCCCTGCACTACTTTGCTCCAACTTTCACGTGTTTTCGTGTCCATAGACCTTAATGTAAACCCTCCAAAAACGCATGCAAATCGCACATGAAAAATACAGATGCGATTTCAGCGCAACTTCTGTCAGTCTTTGTATCTCAAAGCTATACACAAGCACCTTTTTGACCCTTGCCCCACCCAATCCTTTCTGCAGAGTAGCCCCTCCCAGTCACACTTTGCAAACACATATGACATCCTTGCTGTCTCAGTCACAATGTCTTCCAGAAAACAGGCCATAAAAAGAGATGTGCTGGACAATGAGATCATAATTCGACTTGTCCGTGAGCGCCCAGCCATATATGATTTGCGGGACCCCATGTACAAGGACAAGAGAAAAAAAGAAAGTGCATGGTTGCAAGTTGCAAGGCAATATTATGAAGACTGGGATGACTTATCACATCGTGAGCAGTCAGCAAACCGTAAGTTTGTGTTGTGTGTCATTCTAAACTTGGGCTACAATCATGTTAGGATTGTGTTGAAACATTAACCACTTTACCACTGGAGGATTTTGCTGTCTTACGTCCAGGCCACTTTTTGCGATTCGGCACTGTGCGAATTTAACTCACAATTGCGCGGCCGTGTGACGCCGTACCCAAACGAAATTTATGTCCTTTTTTTCCCACAAACAGAGCTTTCTTTTGGTGGTATTTGATCGCCTGTGCGATTTTTACTTTTTGCGCTATAAACAAAAAAAGAGCGTAAATTTTGAAAAAATAACAATATTTTTCACATTTTTTTTTATATGAAATTCCTCCCCAAAAAATGGAAAAATCAAAATTTTTTTAAATTTTTGGCCAATTTGTTTTCTGCTACCTATGTTTGGTAAAAAAAAATCACAATAAGCGTATTTTGATCGGTTTGCGCAAAAGTTATTGCGTTTACTAACTAAGGAAAGATTTCTGTCATTTTTGGTGTTTTTTTTTAACGAGTAATGGCGGCGATCTGCGATTTGTTTTGCGGGACTGCAACATTGCGGCGGACAGATCGGACCCTTGACTGACATTTGACACTTTTGGGGGTACCAGTGACATTACTACAGTAATCAGTGCTATACATATGCACTGTTACTGTAAAAATGACACTGGCAGGGAAGGGGTTAACTTTTATTGGTGATCAAGGGGTTAATGTATGCCTGGTGCTTACTAACGTGTGTGGGGGGAGGTGACTGAGTGACACAGGGACAGATTGCAGGTTCAGCTATGCTGAACCCTGCAATCTGTCACTAGATCCGCCCGCTTTGTTTACACAAGCGGGCGGATCTCCAAACTCGATTCCCCGACGAATCGCCGCTGCTCCTCCCCTGGCCCGACTCCCGCTGTGACTGAATACAGCGGGAGCGAGCCTCCAGCGGGAGCGAGCCTCCGGCGGCGCGCGAGCGCCGCCCACAAGGGGAGGAGTCCAGCGACGTAAGTCTACGTCGCTGGACGGGAACGAGCCACTGTGCCGCAGTAGAGGCACAGCGAGCGGGGGTAAAGTGGTTAAGGACCAGAAGGATACCTGTTATGACCAGGCCTTTTTAATACCCCAATATTAAATTCATGTCTATTACTCCCACAAATAGAGCTTTCTGTTGGTGTGATCACCTCTAATGTTTTTTCTTTTTTTTTTTTGTGAAAAAAAGAGCAGCAATAAAGTTTAACAAATATCAACTTTTATTAAAATAAAAAAGATAACAAATATCAACTTTGTCAGGCTTTACAAATCACATAGCAAAAAAATATATTCATATAAGAACGTTAGTAGAACATCTCCAGAAATAATACCAAATGCCAAACAAGTAGACATAATCATGCAATGGCATCCAGTTGCCATGGTAATTGGCCAACATCTGACATAAAGTATGCACAGAACTGGTCTTGCACAGTCGCTCCATCACTGGTGCCCCTTGCTAGCACACCACTGTGCACCATCCATACTGTGTATCACAGAGTCTTCAAATAGATAACCATCGCATTGTCGCACAAAATTATGCAGTACACAGGCTGCTTTGACTGCTGCTATGGCATTGTCCATGCTGAGATTAATGGGGGTGTGCATAAAGCGCCATTTATTAGCTAAAATACCAAAGGCACACTCAACAAACCTTCTGGCACGTGACAAACGGTAGTTAAAAACTCTCCGTTCCAAAGTTAGAGAGCGATTCGAATATGGTCTTAGTACATGTGTGCTTAATGCAAACGCCTCATCTCCAAAAAATGTATAGGGTAAAGGAGGCCCACGTGTTCCTGGAAGTGGAGAGTCTGGGGGAATATCAAGTTTATTCTCCCTCAGCATCTGACCAAAAGAACAGTGGGAAAATACGCTTGCATCTGAACTGCTTCCATAAGATCCAATGTCAATATACTGAAAACAGTAACTGAACAGACAAGGAGTCACTGCTCAAGGTGGTGTTATTGCCTGATGACTCACACAGGTGCATGCCCCGGCTCGCCTCCGTGAAAACTTGATAAAAGAAAAGGAATTGGCAGCACTCCAGGTTGAGTCAAAATCCAGATTTATTGACTGGACATCCAAATATGACAATCGTGACAAGGTAGACGCGTTTCACACACTGACTGTGTGCTTAATCATTAATGATTAAGCACACAGTCAGTGTGTGAAACGCATCTACCTTGTCACGATTGTCATATTTGGATGTCCAGTCAATAAATCTGGATTTTGACTCAACCTGGAGTGCTGCCAATTCCTTTTCTTTTATACTGAAAACAGTAGTTGGCATCAGCCACACCCATTAGCACAAATGAAAAAAAATTCTTATAATTAAAATATTGTGTTCCGCTGCCAACAGGCTTAACAATGCGTATATGTTTGCCATCAATGGCACCAATGCAATGAGGGAAATTGCTTTGTTCAAGGAACACATCAGCTGTTTGCAGCCAATCTTCAGGAGTTGGTTTCTTCATCACTAGGTCCTTTAAAACCTCCCACAGGGCTCTGCATGTGTTATGAATATTTCCACTTGCTGTAGATATCCCAATTAGAAATTCGTAATGTAAACTTGATATTGAATGACCGGTTGCCAGGTATCTGAAATAAAAAAGGTAATAATGATTATATGTTTCATAATTTACAGTGATCATAATACAAACTCGCTGGAGAAGTTTGAAAGACTGCTATAAGCGCAATTTAACCGCTTCCATACAGAGCAGTTAGACCCCCTTCCTGCCCAGACCAATTTTCAGCTTTCAGCACTCTCACACTTTGAATGACAATTGCTCAGTCATGCTACACTGTAACCAAACAAAATTTTTATCATTTTTTTCACACAAATAGAGCTTTCTTTTGGTGGTATTTGATCACAACTGGGTTTTTTTTTTTCGTGATATAAGCAAAAAAAGAGCAAAAATTTTGCAAAAAAAACATTTTTTTTTATTTTCTATTATAAAATTTTGCAAAAAATTAATTTTTCTTCATACATTTGGGCCAAAATTTATACTGCTGCATGTCTCTGGTAAAATTAACCCAAATTAGTGTATATTATTTAGTCTGTGTGAAAGTTATTGAGTCTAGAAGCTATGGTACCAATTACTGAAAATTGATCACACCAGATGTACTGATGGCCTATCTCCTTTCTTGAGGCCCTGAAATGTCAGGACAGTACAAATACCCCCCAAATGACCCCTTTTTGTAAAGTAGACAGTCCAAGGTATTTAGTAAGAGGCATGGTGAGTTTTTTGAAGTTATAATTTTTTCCCACAATTCTTGGGAAAATGAAGAAAACATTTTTTTTTCTTTTTTTTTCCCAAAACGTTGTCAATTTATAAGCTATTTCTAACACATAGCATGTACACAGCAAAAATGACACCCCAAAATTCATTCTGCTACTCCTTCTGAGTATGGTGATACCACATGTGTGAGACTTTTACACAGCCTGGCCACAAAAAGAGACTCCACGTCCAAGTAGCACCATAAGGCGTTTTAGGAGCATAAATACACATAAAACTTTCTTACTACCTATCACACTTTTCAAGGCCCTAGAGCACCAATACAATGGAAAAGTCCACAAAATGACCCCATTTTGGAAAGCAAACACTCCAACGTATATTCTATGAGGCATTATGGGTCCTTTGAACATGTCATTTTTTTCCACAAGTTTTTGGAAAATGTGGTAAAAAAATAAAAACTTTTTTTTTTTACACAAAGTTGTCAATTTATAGGATATTCCTAACACATAGCATGTGCATAGCAAAAATGACACCCCAAAATACATTCTGCCACTCCTCCTGAGTATGGCAATACCACATGTGTGAGACTTTTTCACAGCCTAGCCATATAGAGGGGCCTAAACATCCAAGGAGCATCATCATGCATCCTAGCCACTTGCCTAGGCCTATTTTTGACATTTGGTGTTTACAAGCTAAAATCAGTTGTTTTTGCTAGAAAACTACTTAGAACCCCAAAACATTATATATTTTTTTTTAGCAGAGACCCTAGAGAATAAAATGGAGATTATTGCAATATTTTTTATCACACCGTATTTGCGCAGCGGTCTTCCAAACGCAATTTTTTGGGAAAAAAATCACTTTTTTTAATTAAAAAATAAGAAACCAGTAAAGTTAGCCCAATTGTTTTCCATAATGTGAAAGATAATGTTACGCCGAGTAAATAGATACCCAACATGTCATGCTTCAAAATTGCGCACGCTCACAGAATGGTGACAAACTTTGGTACTTAAAAATCCCCATAGGCGACATTTTAAAAATTTCTACAGGTTGCTATCTTAGAGTTACAGAGGAGGTCTATGGCTCAAATTATTGCTCTTGCTCTAACGATAGCGACGATACCTCACATGTGTAGTTTGAACACTGTTTACATATGTGGGCGGGGTTTCCGTATGCGTTCGCTTCTGCGCGCGAGCTCGCGGGGACACGGCGCTTTAATTTTTTTTTTTTTTTACTATTTATTTTATTTATTATTTTTTATTTTTACACTGTTTTTTTAAAAAAAAAAAAATGATCATTTTTATTTCTATTACAAGAAATTTAAACATTACTTGTAATAGAAAAAGGCACGACAGGACCTCTTTTTTGTGAGATCTGGGGTCAAAAAGTCCTCAGATCTCACAAGTACACTAAAAGATAGAAAAAATAAAAAAAATAAATAAAAAAAAAATTAAATAAAATGAAAAAAAAAAAAGGGACCTTTAAACTGGTTGCTAGGCAACGACGTTTGCCGTAGCTCCGGTCCTCCAAGACCATAGAGTCGAGTGAGGGCAAGCTTGCCCTCACTCGACATCCTGTCTGTGAGGATCTGGGACCGGATCGTTTTCCCCGCTGCCGGTGGGTCCGGTAAGCGGGGAAAAGGACCAGAATGCAGCGGGAGGGGGGGGGCACCTCTTCCGCCACCCCGGAAGGGTGATCCCGCGGCGAATCCGCCGCTGGGACCACCCTTATCGGAAAGCCAACCGTCCACCGTTTAAAAAAATACCAGGGTTATGGCAGCTATCTGCTGCCATATCACCGGTATTTAGGTTTAAACGGACGACGTATATAAACCTTTTTGGACTTAGACATGGTGGCTGTATGAAGGGTGACAGGTACTCGGGTACTTTGCTGGGCAGGTGACAGGTACTCTGGTACTGATGAGCAAGTGGCAGGTACTCGAGTACTCCGATAAGCAGGTGACAGGTACTCGGGTACTCTTATGGGCAGGTGACAGGCAGGTGATAGGTACTGATGAGTAGTACTGATACTGATAGGTGATAGGTGATACTGATACTGTACTGATGATGGGTACGGATGGTCAGTACTGATACTAATAGGTGATAGGTACTGATGGGTACTGATGAGTACTGATGAGTAGTGATGGGTAATGATGAGCAGGTGGCAAGTACTCGGGTACTTCAGGTGTCAGGTACTCTGATGAGCAGGTGGAAGGTACTCGGGTACTCTGTTGGGTAGGTGACAGGTACTCGGGTACTCCGATGACGGGTACTCGGGTACTCCGGTGACGGGTACTCAAAGTACCCGAGTACCTGTCATCAGAGTACCCGAGTACCTGTCATCAGAGTACCCGAGTACCCGTCATCAGAGTACCCGAGTACCCGTCAGAGTACCCGAGTACCCGTCATCAGAGTACTCGAGTACCCGTCATCAGCGTACCCGAGTACCCGTCAGAGTACCCGAGTACCCGTCATCAGAGTACCCGAGTACCCGTCATCAGAGTACTCGAGTACCTGTCACCAGCCCATCAGAGTACCTGTCATCAGAGTACCCGTCATCAGAGTACCCGAGTACCCGTCATCAGAGTACCCGAGTACCTGTCACCAGCCCATCAGAGTACCTGTCATCAGCCCATCAGAGTACCCGAGTACCTGTCATCAGAGTACCTGATGGGCTGGTGACAGGTACTCGGGTACTTTGATGGGCTAGTGACAGGTGCTCTTTATTGGGGGGGGGGGGCAATCAGTGTGTTTAGGGTGCACTGTAGTTGGTAACTAGCTGTTACCACACTCTCTTCCTCACACAGGATCAGTGTGTGAGGAGGAGAACACGGTGACAGCTAGTTACCGTGTTCTCTGATGACATTTGTGACCGGCTGTGATTGGACACAGTCGGTCACGTGGTAAAGAGCCAATTTCATTGGCTCTTTACCTAGATCGGGGATGGGCTCTGTCCGAGGGAAGAGCCTCGTCCCCGATCGCCGCGCTGCGCGCCCCCGGGGGCGCGCATTAAGGAAGGAACGAGCGGCTCGCGCTGGAGCCGCTCATGTGATCGGCTGTGATTGACACAGCCGATCACGTGGTAAACAGCCAATTTCATTGGCTGTTTACCTTGATCGGGGTTGGGCTCAGTCCGAGGGACGAGCCTCACCCCCGATCGCCGCGCTGCGCGCCCCCGGGGGCGCGCAGTAGCGGGGAGATCCGGGCGCCGTCATATGACGTCCGCCCGGATCGAGAAAGGATTTGTGCCGACGTCATTTTACATGACGCGGTACGGAAGGGGTTAAAGAAGATGCAAGAAGTACGAAGTGGGTCGGGAGGAAAGATCGTACACCCTTATTGCCATGCACAAGAGCTGGAGTTTCTTAAACCCATCCTGGAAATGAGAGAGTAGGTTATTATATTTCATAATATTGTTTGATATACATATATATATGTATATATGTATATGAACATAGATGTGCTTAAAAAATCACCTTTTTCTAACCTAGCTAGCTGGCAAGATAACCATTCGGAGGAGGAAGAAGAAGAGGAGGCAGAAAATGAGAATAATACATCCGCAAGTACATCCGCAGAATCTCAAGTGCCGGATAATCCAACCACTCCTCAATCTAGGTCCTCAGTGACAGATCCACTGACAGATGAGGAGCCGGAACCTGGCCCCAGCACTATGCCTCCTGGAAGACGTTCCATAAGGGGAAGGAGAGGGGGTAGAGCTGTTAAACCTATGGAAAAAATTATGGATATGGTGTCTGAAATGTCACGAAAACTGGAAGAACACACCAATGATGAGGCTGCATTTGCCACACTTGTAATGGGAATTTGTAAGAAGGTTAAGCCAGAAAAGCAATTTGCATTACACTTGGCGCTCATGCAAACTGCTCAGTCTTTTGTGGATGATGAGTCAGCACATGGCACCCACACCACAAAATTACAATTACAATCCATACCACCCACCACCTCCCCCGCAACCTTATGTTCCACCAATAACCCATCGCTATTCAGATGATTACAGATACATGCAGCCCCCCTTTTTGTATCGTAATCCCTCAGGCCCTACAAATAGCGCAGCACAAGAGCAACATGTTAGTGCTCAAGCACAACACTGCTTGCCACCTACTGATTCAGAATCAGCACCAACCTGCGTCAGTGGTGCACTTTCAAGTGCCCACAACACAATGATAAATCTATGAGCAAGATTCTCATAGACATTCATTCAGTTAGGCACAAAGATACCGTGTAGTAGGGCCCATATGATATATAAAACAGTTTTGGAAAGAAAAAAGGTGAGGCTTTGCAGGGCAATGAGAGGAGAAGGATCACGACAAGACCAAGATATATAAAAGATATTTTCATTGTACAACTTTAAAAAGTACATGAGCAAAGGATGCACATGTGAAGAAAAAAAGGAAAATGAATATAAAAACACGGACATGTAGATAGGGTCACAATGTATAAATACTTCCCAGGGAGAGCTGATAGCCTGTATAGCTGGATGGTATAGGGGTCTCAGATGGAGCACGGTCAATGAAGGTCCCCAACATATGGGTCTCAGATGGAGCATGGCACGGGGCTTGCTGGGGACCTTCATTGACCATGCTCCATCTGAGATCCCTATACCATCCAGCTATACAGGCTATCAGCTCTCCCTGGGAAGTATTTCTACATTGTGACCCTATCTACATGTCCTTGTTTTTATATTAATTTTTATTTTTTATTCTTATGTGCATCCTTTGCTCATGTACTTTTGTACAATAAAAATATCTTTTTTATATATCTTGGTATTGTCGTGATCCTTCTCCTCCCATTGGCCTGCAAATCCCCACCTTTTTTTTTTACACAATTGAAATGTTGTAACTCTTTTTGGGCATGCTATCTCAGTAGCCAAAGTTTGGTATGTTTAATTCCTTGGCTGACGTTCAGCCACATGTTACAGGGTTTATTGTTGGCCTTCAAGCAAGGCAAAAGTTATATTTTGTTGTTGGACACAGTAAAATTCCTATTATATTTTAATAGAAAATTGTAATTTCTGTTAAATGTTGGGTAATTCCTATTTTTGGAGAATTATCGATCCTTTTTGGGTCATATCTTGCACTTATAATAAAAATGTTCTTTGACAGATTCTTTGTTTCCTTTTCTTTTTATAATGTATCAGTCTGCTGCTTCATTCATAAAATAGAGTCAGAGTCCTAACCAAACCTCACACAACCTGCATAACCCCAAAAGACCGGTAACCAACAATTTGGGAATGGCTTCTTCCTGTTCCAACATGACTGCGCATTAGTGCACAAACAAGGTCTATAAAGACATGGATGAGTGAGTTTGGGGTGGGGGAACTTGACTGGCATGCACAGAGTTCTGACCTCAAACCAATGCACTTCTGGCAGAAAGGTGAAACATGCACATAGACACAATCTTAACCTTTGTGGACAGCATTCCCAGCAGAGTTGAAGAATCCTGGGCCAAGGGTGAGATATTGAACAATACGGGAAGACTAGCAAGCCAAATATGAATGTGATGTTTTGTTTGAGCACTGTTTTTTTGCAAAGAGATTGGATCCATTGGATTAGGAAAACTAGAAGAATGGTCAGAACTCTGGCAACTGAAATTTAATGTGGATAAGTGCAAGATAATGCACCTGGGGCGTAAAAACCCAAGGGCAGAATATAGAATATTTGAAACAGTCCTGACCTCAGTATCTGAGGAAAGGGATTTAGGAGTAATTATTTCAGAAGACTTAAAGGTGGGAAGACAATGTAATAGAGCAGCACGAAATGCCAGCAGAATGCTTGGATGTATAGGGAGAGGTATAAGCAGTAGAAAGAGAGAAGTGCTTATGCCGCTGTACAGAACACTGGTGAGACCTCACTTGGAGTATTGTGCGCAGTAAACTAGTACATGGATTGCAGGAAAAAACTTACCAGGAAAGGTTAAAGGACCTTAACATGTATAGCTTGGAAGAAAGAAGAGACAGAGGGGATATGATAGAAACTTTTAAATACATAAAGGGAATCAACTCGGTAAAGGAGGAGAGCATATTTAAAAGAAGAAAAACTACCACAAGAGGACACTGTTTTAAATTAGAGGGGCAAAGGTTTAAAAGTAATATGAGGAAGTATTACTTTACTGAGAGAGTAGTGGATGCATGGAATAACCTTCCTGCAGAAGTGGTAGCTGCAAATACAGTGAAGGAGTTTAAGCATGCATGGGATAGGCATAAGGCTATCCTTCATACAAGATAGGGCCAGGGACTATTCATAGGATTCAGATATATTGGGCAGACTAGATGGGCCAAATGGTTCTTATCTGCCGACACATTCTATGTTTCTATCCTTATCTCCTTATCTGTGCCTATCAGTATCCATTAGTGCAGTCTCATCATCGCACATCTTTGCAGCAGAAACATTACCTGTTCACAACTGGCCAAATTTTAGGTCCTACAACCATGACACTGAAAGGCAGGGTGTGATGATGATCTTACCTTAATGTAATAATCATTCTTTCCACAGGTGGAATACTTCTTCGGAAACTAGTATTCTGTCGTTCAAGACGGCTAGACACTAAAATGAGTAACTCGTCAAAACTGAAAATTAAGACACATAGGTGACCATTAGCAACATGCAACATTTGAGAAAATAGTAGAGCACATGGACACATATATGTTCTCACCTTTTAATAGACATGCGTGTATAATTAAAAAATTTATCTTCATGGGCACGAAGATCATTATAAAGGACCCAGAATTGTCCTCTATCTTCACGTTGGGCAATGACAGGATGGACCCAATATCGGCGCCTTCTGTGCCTCCGCTTCTCTTCTTCCTCATGCACTATTGCTGCAGCAGCAAGGACAACTGCTGTAGCAATATATTGCGTAGCAAACATTGTCACACCCAACAACAACGAAACAACCAGGAAACAAACAGGAAGAAGAAAAGAATATGGCAGGAAATGGAATTGTGTCATAACAGGTGGTTTTTCATTGGTTCCTGCTAAAGTTGCACTAAAGTCGGAATGACCACAAATCGCATCAAAATCGCGGTAAAATCGCGTCTACAAATCGCCGCAAAATCGCGCGACTTTTCAGTCGCACTGGTGTGAAAGGGGGCTAAGTCCGCAAAACATGTCGGGTTAAATTCCGATGAGTTTCTCATTGGATTATGTACTTGTATATGCTGCCGCTGTAACATTATTGTATGCATGTGTACTGCACATTTGTCCTTGACGCTTGTATCTGTATATGTATTTGTTCGATTTTTGTCTTGATTTTTAACACAGATAAATAAATATTTATATTTTATATAAATTTTGCTAGTCTGTGAGCTACGGTACCATTTAAAAATCCCACCAGCCCTCATTTTCCTTTTTTCTCTGCCCTTTCATTCTCTCCCCCGTCCCCCCCTTTCCTCCTTTTTTTCCTTCCTTCCCCCTTTTCCCTCCCCCCCTTCTTTTCTTTCCCTCTTTCCTTCCTTCTCCTCACTTTCCCTCTTTTTCTTTCCCTGCCTACATTTCTTCTTTGGTGTTTGGCTCTGGCACCTTGAGCCTTTCCCAGCTCTTTTAGGGTTTATCCCTATCCTCCATTATAGTCAAATGGGATGTCGGTACCTTTACACATAATTGGATACAAACACGACTTTTCTAGGTTACATAGTAGTTGAGGTTGAATAAAGATGATAGTCCATCCAGTTCAACCTGTGTAGGTGTGTGTGGACGTAATTATTTCACATACCCCTGAGGTTGAATAAAGACGATAGTTCATCCAGTTCAACCTGTGTAGGCGTGTGTGGACGTAATCATTTTACATACCCCTGAATGTTTTGATCCTTGAGATGTACGTCCAAAAGTCTTTTAAACTTAGCCATACTCCCTGTAGTTACTACCATTTGTGGTAGAGAGTTCCACAATCTTGTAGCCCTTACTGTAAAAAACCCCCTGCGTAGCCTGAGGTTAATTCGCTTCTCCTCTAATTGTATGGCCTCGTGTCCTCATGCATCCATTGTGACTGAATCATTTTTTTTCTATGCTGAGATCACCGTTGAGGTTTTTGTAAATCACGATCATGTCCCCTCTCAGGAAAGGGAGAATAAATCAAGCTCTTATGCTTCTTATACCGTAGGGACTTCCCAAAGCAGTGTAGGAGTGAGGGGTGGGAAGAAGGCAACCAAAAAAAACAAAAAACATGTAACGTTTTTCCAAAGGCTAAACATAGCCAACTGAGTAACAAAGCTCAACCAGGAACCACAGGAGCTTACCCATAGAAAGCAAATATAAAACCCGAAAGAGAAAAACAAGTCTCTTTAAAAAGCAGCCTGTAAAACATTGTGGCCAAAGGATGCATTCGAAGATGCCAACAAATCCACCTTGTAGAATTTCTTAAAGTATGCACGGGCGACCAAGTCGCCGCCTTACACATAAGTAACAGAGGCCTGATGAGGAAAAGCCCAAAAGGCACTCAGCGCTTTGGTAGGATGCGCTGTCACAGGGAAAGGAGGAACCTGACCCTGCAATGAATAAGCCTGTACAACCATCTGCCTAATTCATCTGGATATAGTCGCAGTAGACGCAGTCAAACCCTTATGAGATCCCTCAGTAAGGACAAAAAAAGAGTCTGATTTCCTAAAGAACTCAGTGGCCAACCAGTAAACCTTGATCGCCCGAACCACATCCAGAGAGAGTGCAAGGCAATTTCATTGGGATGCTTAGGTTTAGGACAAAGTGAAGGCAAAACAATGGCTTCATTTAAATGGAAATCAGAAACCACCGCAGGAAGAAAAAACGGATTAGGTACGAGAACCACTTTATCTCTGTGGACGTCCAAATAAGGCGAATGACAGGAAAGCGCCGCCAACTCAGACACTCTGTGAGCAGAAGTAATAGCCACCAAAAGGCAACCTTCCGATATCACAAAGGCAGAGATATGTTCCTATATTCTCAAAAAGAGGCTTTTGAAGAATAGATAAAACCAAAGGCAAATCCCACGGAAGCAAGGGAGATCGTCTCGGAGGAGCCATATGACACACAGAAATTACATAATTCCCAACCACATACTCTTGGGTGAGTACCCCACCACATATTTTTACAGGGTCTGACTACTTGCCCATTGTTTATTGCTTACTGTACTTGGCAATGTTCTTTTTTCTCAATTAAATGTAGCTTTGGGTTACCAACTTCTTTCCTCTGCTCCCCGCCTCCCCATCCCTGCCTCTTCTGTCACTGCCGCCCTTCAGATTGTAACCTTATGAATATATTATTTGTCGAGCAACGTTACAACTTGGCAAACTGCAAGATATCTGTTTGTCGCTGTTTTGCTTATTGCTGCTATTTTTTCTTAATATACTAGATACTTATCTCTGTTTTGTTTTTTACCTGTACTTCTGGAAATCAAATAAAAAAATTCCACATTTAATTTACAGAACAGTAGAATGCATCTACACTATGTTGTAAAAAATACTGGGACGCCTGTCTTTAAATGCACATGAACTCTAGCTTAGGTTCACACTGAATGTGGGTTTGAAAACCGGCATTTCAGTCTAGTTTTGGGGGCAATTTGAGAGACATCTGTTCGGGTTCACACTTTTAGAATGAATTAGAGCAACGACTGCGAGCAAGGCCTTCTTGTCCAACATCAGAGCCTGACCTCACAAAGGCGCTTCTGGAAGAATGGGCAAACATTTCCATAGACACACTCCTAAACCTTGTGGACAGCCTTCCCAGAAGAGTTGAAGCTGTTATAGCTGCAAAGGGTGGGCCAACTCAGTATTGAATCCTATGGACTGAGACGCCATTAAATTTAATGTGCGTGTAAGGGCAGGCGTCCCAATACTTTTGACAATATAGTATGTTTAGTGCCACATATATTAGGTAAAGGAAGAAGTACTATATATTGTGATGTATTTGAGTAAAAATATTTGGCACACGTTTATATGTATGGTTTATATACAAATAGGAGGATACTTGGTTAGGTTATCTTGTTTTCAGCACAGTGGAGATAATCTGAAGGGCGGCAGTGACAGAAGAGGCAGGGATGGGGAGGCGGGGAGCAGAGGAAAGAAGTTGGTAACCCAAAGCTACATTTAATTGAGAAAAAAGAACATTGCCAAGTACAGTAAGCAATAAACAATGGGCAATAAACAATGTATGTTCTGTAGAGAGGAGAGCCTGGGTCATTGTGTGTATTAGCAATTTAGGCCTGATTTTTGCAGGCATGCTGATTGCACACCTGTGGGCTGGGATCATAAGCTTCCCAGGGTTAGAGCTCAGGGCGACCAGTTGGAAGACGGCTCCACCCGGCAGACAGGAGGTTGAGCCCAGGATTTAAGAGGACTCCACCCTACAGACACAAGGTCTTTGTATGGGAATCAGGAGGGCTCCCACCTTCTCTCAGAGAGAGAGAGGCTACAGGTAGCAGTTTGAGCGTACATGTCTGCAGGAGGCAGAGGTAGTCCGAGACAGCACAGGGCGAAGCTGATCTCAACTAAGCTTTAGGGGGGCTTGACTGAAACATACTTGTGTTGGTCTGAAGAGCAGACCTAAGGCCTAGGCGTGAGGTCTGAAGCAGCTGTGTGGAAAGTGAGTAAGACAGGAGGCTTAACTAACATGTTACAGTAATGGTGGAACCCGCATGTGAGGGAAATTGCAAGTGGGTCTGCCATGCCCTTAAAAATGCAGTCTGGACTGGCACAATTTCTTGGAAACACTTGCACCATTTGAGTTTAATCACCCCGAATTTTTACAGTTAATATGCACGATAATAGAGGAATAAGTAGCGATGCACTGATTTAGGGTTTTTATTGATAGTAAGGGTGGGAAGCAAATAAAAGTGTTGGTGGGCTGCCAAAATAGATTAGAAAGGGAATTGAGCAGTGCAGGAGATTTATATTTTACACTGCTTCAGTAACTTGGCCCACTTCATTCCATTCGCCAAACTTCCCATTTGTAAGCTGCTTGTATCTCTGTTTATACAGGAAATAGACGCTATATACCTGAACAGACAGAGCCACAGCTTGAATCTAGGTTTTGGAAAGCATTTTGCACTATGATTGGTACCAGCCTGTCATTTTCTTCTGCTTAACCCTAAACTAATGGGCAGACAAATCACTGAAGACATATTTTCATTGCTTTGTTTCAGACAACTGGAATGGTCATCAGCCCTGCCTTGAGCTGAGTTTGACTATAACAACGAACTTCACTTTTCCACAGATGTACTTCATTTCTACTGTGTCTGTGGCTCCCTTCCTAAATCTTTTCTGACATTTCCTCAAATGTTCCTAATGCCAACAATAATGTCCAGACATTTCCTCAAAATTGGAGCAAAACTGACTAGCCCGTCTTACAGATCTACCTCTCAGATACAATTTGCTGATCACCATCACTCCCATCCTTAGTTTAAGGTGGGGGATCAAATCTGCTTTTCTACTAGGAATTTAATGTCCTTGGAGAATTGTTCAGGAGATCAAATCGTTTTGCTTCAGATTACAACTCCCTGTTTTTATGAGACTCCCTAATGCCTTTCACGATTCCCTCCTGAAAGTGGTTCACCAAAACCCCATCATTTCATTTAAGAGATCACTAGTTTTCAATGGTCATGAAGAGTAGGAGTATCCCATTCATTGGAAGACCTCTGGCCCAGTGCAAAATTCCTGGGTTCCTGCCTCCTCTGTCTATGCTAACTGACTTTTATGCAACTTTCATCGACTTTATCCTGACAGGTCTACCCAAAGAGTCCTAAGGCGCCTCCTCAGAGGGTGTTTAATGTTAGAAGCATCTCACAGAATCCTACACCAACTCTTCCTGTCATTCCTACTCTGCTGCCCTTGGAACTCTGGCAGGAGCATCTCTTGCCAGTCAACAGGTCCCGATCTGGCAACAACGCCCCCGCTACCTCTACTGACCAGCAGCTGCAATAACCTCAGGGTGCATCCTCATTTCTAGGCAGCAGGTTGGCTCCATCTGCCTAGGCTCCATTTCTCCTACTGGCACCCTATTTGAATGTTACAGTACTGTACTCTTTGAACTCTGATCCGGACCATAATCACCTAACCTAATAAATGTTCCTGGAATACTAAATTGCCTGAAGCCTGCCCTGACCTATGCCTGGCCCTGGATTATGCTCATAATTCTGCTACCTGCCTAGACCTGACACTACATTATGATTATTATTTGTCACTAACTCTGACCTCTGCCTGCCCTGACCACTCCCTGCCCCTGAATTTTTGTTACTGGCTACTTACGTGCTGTGCAGTACACCATGTCTGATACTTAGTACAAGTACAAGTACAAGTCAAGTACTCTTTTCTATATCTTTGTTAAGTCCTTTGTGCCAATGGCCAGAGACTTAGCATTGTTTATTAAGCCCCAGGGGGCAACCAAGTACCAATAGTCTAGCTAGCTTGCCTTAGGGAAAAGGGTCTGCTTTAGGTGAAGCTACATATGTCATGTATAGTCTCTGACCTCTGGTCTTGGGAAAAACATTAAAATCCAACTTTAGCACTCCAAAGAATATTTCCATAACCTGTAATCCCAAAAAGGGATATCAAGAGCTCCTATCATTTCAGCACACTCTGTTTGCCGCAATGGCTGGGCTCAGCTGAGAGAAAGGTAACACACTAAGCATATGCACAGGTCTTGAGGGACAGAAGGGATTCATTCCTGTGTGTGCTGGGGGTGTACTCAACATACGGTGTATCCCAGACTCTAATTAGGACAGGTTGAATCATTACAAATGGTATTTGTTCTTCCAAGCTTTAGGGAAGCATCACTTGGCCAACAGGTACCGTATAGCATTTAAAGTAATTTCCAGCTGCATAGTTTTTTTTTTGTTTTTTTTTAAACCTGCCCACTACATTTTATTGGAAAGGTGAACTAACCCTTTAAAATGCTTCATCCTATTAGCAATAAGGATTCCCACTAGTCATATTGTCTCAAGAATTATGTGTTGAGAAAACAAAAATCTTATTGGCTGCTACAATGAAAGCAGATTAAAACAATTCTTTCCTCAAGCGATCAATAACTGTACACAAATCAGTCAATTAGGAAATAATTGAATTTTTGTAAGAACTTACCGTAAAATTATTTTCTTTGAGTCCTCTGACAGACGCAGCTCTCCATAGTTTCTTCACCAATAACGCGCCATCTACAGGAGTAGACTAGGCAGTGAAACTTTTCAGAAACTTTTCAACTGACAGGCCTATAGGGGCTGTCCCTCATGACATTACCCCAGACACACTGTGCTCACTAATCAGTTTCGTAGCAAGCAGTGAATGAAAAACATAACCAACCCCAAAATAGAGGTGCTCAGAGAAAATAATTTTACGGTAAATTCTTACAAAAATCGAATTTTCGCTTACGTCCTCTGACAGACGCAGCTCTCTATAGTTTCTTCACCAATGGGACGTCCCATAGCAGTGTAGGCATGAGGGGTGGGAAGAACGCAACCAACAACCGTTAACGTTTCATCAAGGCTAGAAAATGTAGCCAACAGGGCAACAGAAAGCTCAACCAACACCAACAGGAGCTTACCCCAAAACAAAAATTCACTCCATAAAGAAAACAACAAATCTCTTCAGCAAACAGCAAAACTCTGCGGCCAAAGGAAGCATCCGAGGATGCCATCACATCAATCTTGTAGAATTTTGTAAAAGTTTGTACAGACGACAGGTCGCCGCTTTACACACTTGAGCCATAAAAGCTTGATGGCGAAAAGCCCAAGAGGCACTCAGCACTCTAGTAGAATGTGCCCTCACAGGGAAAGGAGGACCCTTCAATGAATAGGCCTGAACAATAGTCTGTCTGATGCACTTTGATATGTTTGCAGCAGACAAAGCCAAACCCTTACAAGATCCCTCAGGAAGGACAAACAGTGAATCAGATGTCCGAAAGGACTCCGTGGCTGACAGGTAAACCGTGATCGCCCGAACCACATCCAGCGAATGCAAAGCAAATTCTTTGGGATGCTTGGGCATCGCACAAAGCGAGGGCAAAACAATATCTTCATTGAGGTGGAAAGCGGACACCACCTTAGGTAGAAAAGATTGGTTAGGTCGCAGAACAACCTTATCCCTATGAATGACCATATAAGGCGAACGGCAAGACGGAGCCGCCAACTCAGACACCCTGCGAGCAGAGGTGATAGCCACCAGAAAGACAACTTTCTGAGACAACAAAGGCAGAGAGATTTCTATGATATTCTCAAAGGGAGGTCCTTGCAGAACGGACAAAAGCAAATTCAGATCCCACGGAGGTAAAGGGGATCTCCTCGGCGGAGCCAGATGACGCACCCCATGAATAAAGGTGCGAATCAAGGAGTTAGTTGCCAAGGGACGTTGGAAGTAAATGGCCAAGGCAGACACCTGACCTTTAATCGTGCCCAAAGCCAAACGTTGCTCCACTCCTTTCTGCAAGAAAGCTAAGACCCTCACCACTGAAAAGGAACGAGGATGCAACCCTTGCAACACACACCAGGCAATATACATCTTCCAAGTACGATGATAAATCTTACTGGAAGTCACCTTCCTAGCTCTCAACAAGGTTGGAATCCCAGAATCAGAGAGACCTCAACACCTGGCCTTCAACAGCCACGCAGTTAAAGCCGGCGACTGTAAAGCAGGATGGAAGATCGGCCCATGAGACAGTAGATTCTCTCTCAGAGGCAGCCACCAGGGAGGCTCGACGACCCTCTTTACCAGGTCTGCGTACCAAGACCAGCGAGGCCAGTCTGGGGCCACCAGAATCACCTGCTCGATCTCCGCCGCCAACCTGTGGAGGAACCTGGACAACAGCTGTATCGAAGGAAAGGCATAAATCAGCCGATATTGGCTCCAAGGCGCCACCAACGCTTCTGTGGTGTCTGCCAGAGGATCTCGAGTCCTGGCAACAAACCTCTCCACCTTTTTCTTTAGACGAGACGTGAACAGATCCACCTCCGGAGTTCCCCACCGTGTACAAATGAGGCAAAACACCTCCGGATGCAGGGACCATTCCCCATTGATCCAGGGACTGATGACTTAGGTAGTCCGCTTGCCAGTTCTCCATTCCTGGAATGTGAACAGCGGAGAGAGCTGGAACGTGCGCCACGGCCCAAATCAGAATCTTGGCCACTTCCATGGCTGCCCAGGCACTCCTGGTGTCCCCTTGGTGATTCATGTAAGCCACAGCCGTAGCATTGTCGGATTGCACCCGAACGAGGAGACCGTGGAGCTGAGACATCCAATGGAGCAGGCAGAGTTTAATCGCTCAAAACTCCAGAACATTGATCGGTAAGCATGTTTCCTCTGTCGACCACAGACCTTGGGCACAAAGCGTGTCCTACACCCCACCCCATCAGGCTGGCATCCGTGGTGACCACTGTCCATAACAGCGGCAGGAATGACTTGCCTTGGCACAGAGCAGGCGACAGAAGCCACCACGATAGCTCTGACCTCGTGAGATGGCGGAGAAATATCATCCTGTCCAAGGACTGCGGATCCTTGTTCCATTTGGCAAGGATCTCTGCTTGTAGAGGCCTTGTGTGAAACTGGGCAAATGGGACCGCCTCGAAGGCCGAAACCATTAGCCCCAGGGACCTCATGCAGGTACGCAGGGAGGAGAGATCATTGTCCATAAGGATCCCGATCTCGCCCTGCAAAGTCTGAAGTTTTTCCTCTGGGAGAAAAACCTTCACTTGAGCGAGTCCAGGACCATGCCCAGATAATTCAGAAGTACTGACAGGGTCAGTGCAGACTTCTGGAAGTTGATTTTCCACCCGAACTCCGGGAGCGCCTGGACCGTGACTGTCAGATCGCCTGACAGTGGCACAAGAGATCGCCCTTAACAGGAGATTGTCCAAATAACCGAGGACCGCAATCCCCCTCTTGCGCAGCAGAGCCAGCACCGGGGCCAAAACCTTGGTGAAGACCCTGGGAGTGGAAGTTAGACCAAAGGGTAATGTAAAAAATTGAAAGTGCTCTTCTGCCACTGCGAAACGGAGATACCGCTGATGACCCTCGTAAACAGGGATGTGCAGATACGCATCTTTTAAATCGATGGGGGCCAGAAAGTCTCCTTGTTGCAAAGACGCCACCACCGACCGGATGGATTCCATCCGAAACTTCTGAAATGGCACAAAGCGGTTCAGCGATTTGAGGTCCAGAATTGGACGCACCTTGTCCTTCTTCCTGGGCACCGTGAACAGATTCGAGTAAAAACCCCGAAACCTGTCCCGCTGAGGAACCAGGACAATAACGCCCTGTGCAAGAAGATCCTGTACTGCCTCCCTGAGATCAGTCAAGCGATCCAGAGACAGACGGAGATTTGATGGAAAGAACCTGTCTGCTAGGCGAGACCGGAATTCGATCTTGTACCCTGTATGGATCAATTCGTGAACCCATTTGTCTGAAATCAGAGACGTCCAGGGTTCCCGAAAGTAACACAGACGTCCCCCCACCCCTGAACCGGATGAGGGAGTCCCTTCATGCAGAGGAGGACTTGTCCGTCGTACCGGACTGACTGGCCTTGGGCTTAACAAACCAAGCCTTCTTGTTTCCTCCAGAGAATCTGAACGGTTTGCATTTTCCTGCGCTGCAGAGGCACGAAAAAGCCTCGGTGAGCCTTGAAGGAAGGCCCGCGCTTACTGCGAGGCGCCTTACCCTTCACAGATTGGGGGAGAAGAGTACTCTTACCCCTGTTAGACCCTTGCTTAACTCATCCAAGGAGTCACCAAAAAGGCGTTCCCCCAAAAAGGGAAGATCAGCCACGGCCTTCTTAGGAGCCTGGTCCGCTGACCAGCCCTTCAGCCACACCATGTGGCGTATCGCGACCCCCCCACAGACACTGTGGCAACCAGAGGGGCCTCGTCCAGGGCCACATCACCCACGTACACCATGGCCTGGGCCATGTGATTCGTGAGCTCAATTAGAGTTGGAGGAACCGACTCACCGTTCATGTTGCTCTTAAGCACCTTGACTCATTCCGTAACCGTCTGAAAAACCAGGACGGAGGCGAATACAGGTTTGAGAGTCGAACCCGCCAACACGTGCAGATGGCGAGAAAGGGATTCCATTCGTCTGTCCACTGGGTCCTTAAACACTGGGGAGTCTTCCACAGGAACCACAGTGGATTTATTCAAATAGGAAACAGTGTGATCCACCTTAGGTGACACGGCGCTGAAAGCACTTGGGCACCACCAGCATGTGCTTAATGCGCCGCCATTGCTCATTCATGATATCGTGAAAATCCTTGGGACAAGGAAAAACCTGACCCAACATCTGGGCTTTGCGGGAGCCGAAGACAACCCGCTCTTTCTGACTGTGTGGGCTCATCATCTACATGCAATGTCTCCCTTACTGATCAAATCAGTGCTTCCACCAAAGCGCATTCCCACGCCACAGCTGAGGGGGACTCATCCTCCTCGCCAGACAGGGATCCCTCAGGGAGGGCAGTGTCCGTGACAACCACATCAGGCCCTGATTAAGAGGACTGAGGGTGCATCGGCTGTTTTTGGATAGCAACTTGTAATATCACAAAATCCAGTTTGGATGCCAGAGTTTCTACTGCTGCTGACAGAGATATGAGGGATGGCGATCCGGAAGTTCCGGCATGTGCACATGTAAAGTCTGAGGGGGAATTTGTGTCCCGGGACTCCATTTGCAGTTTTAAAGAAAAAGGCATACTGTCCCTTTAAATTGCGGCTGCGGGATGTACCGCTCTATACCGCTCCGCCACCGGAGTCCCCCATTAAAGTTGCAGGAGCAACATATGCCCAAGGAAAGCCCACCAAAACAGAAGGCCCCTCTACTTTACCCCCCTGGAGCAGCAGCGCTGTGTCTGTCTTCAGCTTGCAGAAAATGCCTGACAGGAAGTGACAAAAACAACACTAGAGGCCGAGCAGTGCCTGTGAACACACAGGCTAACACAAAATGTTGCCTAATGTTAAAGTATAGGAAGCCCATACAGCGCCTATGCCCACACTTAAAATGGCGGCCGAAAACTGCGCCAAACACACAGGGAGCTAGTAAAAATGGCCGCTGCCCTTACACAGAAACAGCCTATGCCCACACCTAAGATGGCAGCTGAAAACAGCGCCAAGCTTTCAGGACACCCAGGGATGAAGCCACTGCGGGAATCCACCATAAGGGACCCCCAAGACAAGGTAACAACAACAATACCCCCCCAGGCGTCAGATGCCGCTATAGCGCCCCCAGCAGGAGCGGGGAGGGTCAGACCTGTCCTGACAGGCCTGGGGGATCTTTCAGAGGGACACAGCTCTGCTATCCCCAGGAGTGGGCCCACATCACCCCCACAGAAATCTGTCCCAGGGACACAGGGGGCATTGCATCACTCACCATACCATGGACCGAGGGGCTCCAATACAGCTTGCCTCCCACCCTGAGTGGGGGTGCTGCCAGCCAAGAGGGGTACGCTGCAACTCAGGGCGTTCCAGGTTGATGCGTCCCGGCAAAGCATCTGCTCGCAGGCTCGTCCCCATCCACCGGGGCTCTGTCGTGGCGAGGCCTGGGCGGACCACAACCTGCTCACACTCATTGGCCAGGCTGGGAGACCATAAGGATCTATATTATCCAGTGCGAAACCCCAGCCTGGCTGTCGCATGTAGTTCACCAGGAGGATCCCCCTGACACTAGCTAGTGATAGTAAGGAAAGAAATATAAACATTTCTCAAAAGAAATAAAAAACTGAGACTGAAGTCACAGCAGGGAACCTAGGTCCTACTCCTAAACTAGGCAGCAAGAAACTGATTAGTGAGCACAGTGTGTCTGGGGTAATGTCATGAGGGACAGCCCCTATAGGCATGTCGGGTGAAAAGTTTCTGAAAAGTTTCACTGCCTAGTCTACTCCTGTAGATGGCGCATTACCCATTGGTGAAGAAACTATGGAGAGCTGCGTCTGTCAGAGAAATATATTGATATAAAACTGCTGATATAAAAGGCATAATGGTCTCTAGAACAATCCTAATGTCCAGCAAAATTCTAAGCTTAACAGGATACAATGCAGGCATAATAATGAAAACCTTATGTAAAACTAAAAAGTCTTTAGATCTAGCTGTATACATACAGTATATACACAAGGTTTAACAAATGTGGGAGAAAGAAAACTACACAAAGACCAGCTTATCCACAGAAAAGTATTAGTGATTGAAATAGGGTCTCACCTCTGTCCTTTACATAACTCCTAACAAGTCCTGTCTGCAGGTGCCATAAACAATAAAGGTTTGCTTAGAAATCCAGACATGAATAAGAAGAGGCATCCTTGCTTTTTTTGCGCCATTATATTTTATCACCAGGACAGGCTGCTGACTGTTGGGCCATAAATCATACTATGTATTAGCTATAAGGAACTAACTTCTTATTACCTTGAAAGCATTCTTAATTAGGTATCTGATGTCCTGCAGATTCATCGTTCTTTTTTCAGGCCTGGCCTGTAGACCTGTATCTGTAATGGTATCAAAAGGCTTAAAGAGCCTTGGATCAGCTTCTAAGTAACAACCTGAAACCATTGCTTGCTTAATAGCTGGGGCATCCAGACAATCCCATGGAAGACAGTCTACAGAGAAAAATAGAAGTGGGTAAATCACCTCAAAGATTAATTACAGTGTTTAATAGAGGCCTCCAGGGATTTAGGAGCAAAATTAAGCCCTTATGCTGATTTAAACTGATGCATTTTGTTAGAGATGATTAAAGCTTATTTACTCATTGATTTATAACTGGACTTGTGGAGGATGATCTGTCAATTCAGTTCAGCTGCTACAACTGTGCTTTCAGAGTTCTTTTCTGCTTTCTTTCCTTTTTTAAAATCTTTAGCCTAGGTCAGTGTTTCTCAACTCCGGTCATCAGGGCACACTAACAGGCCAGGTTTGCAAGAAAACTGAAATACATCACAGGGGATATAATTTGCTACTCAGTGATTGCAGTATTCCAGTCTACATTTCCCCAAGGTAATACTTAAAGTCTGGCCTGTTAGTGTGCTCTATGGAGTTGAGAAACACTAGCCTAGTTTCACACTTCCATGATGAGGCACATCAAATGTGATTCGCACAGGAATCACACCGCATTCCTGTGCACATCACATTCAGTGTTTGTGCGGTATGATTTTAGGCATTTAACGGAATCAGATCGCATGGGTGTTCACACTCATCGCACTGAGTTTTGCAAGCTGTTTCGGGGTATCCTTAATTTAACACTGACACCTGAAGCAGATTGCAATAACGCCGTGCAATTTCAATGCGGTGTGGGAAACAGGGTTCACTGAGTTTCCCGCACTACATATATGTGAACCAAGGCTTAGGCTCCGTTCACACTTGTGCGACTCAAAAGTTACACGATTTCTGACTTTAAAGCAACTTTTACAATCTCTGGCAATCAAGCTGCATCAAAGTAGTGCAGTAACATTTTCAAAGTTGATGCAACTTTAACTCACATAGGTTTAAAGGGGTTTCATTTAAATTAATGGGCTGTGACTTTTCATGGGACGTTATGTGTCCGTGTCGCACAAGTGTGAACGGAGCCTTAATGTTTTAACCTAACTTGATATTCGCCAATTTTATCAAGATTCTTCTATAGTTTGTCACTGTTCTACATTTGAAAAATTCTTCATAATTTTGTATCATCAGCTACATGCTTATTATAATTAATATATGATAACACTTTAACCCCTTCCCCATGAGCGTCTGCTTACGGCCTCACGGAAGTGGGTCTTTATCTTTGGGGAGGCATATATTCACTACTGTGTTTGTGCTGAGAGCATGCTGCACAGCACACACAGCAGAGACTGAGCTGTCAGAGACAGCTCTGGGTCTAAAACGAATCATTGGGAACTGGGAGGACTGGTTCCCGATCACCTGATCGCTGTGATAGCCTGTGATTGGCTATCACAGTGATCCATCACTGTTCAGCCTTCCCCCTGTGTTTTTTTTCTCCTCTTGATTGGAGAAAAAGATACATAATAAAAAAGATAAAATAGCTAGATCAAGGTTTCATCTAAGTCAGTGTCTGGGTTAGGGTCAAAGGGTGTGGTTGGCGTAATGTGAGAAGAGCACGCCATGACTCATCTGTGCTCCGGTATCTCGAACAGCTGACTAGTGTATGCTGCGGGCGAGGGAGAAGTGTGGAGAGGAAGGAGGAAGGAGCAGTGATCCGGTGCTGGTGTTGACAGAGGAGAAAGAGAACAGTCTCGGTCAGAGGCAACAGCAGTGGGAGAAGGATAGAATCAAAGGTCAGGTTAGTGTATTTTAGATAGAATTTAAAAAAAAGCATGATTTAATTTAGTATCAGCGTCAGAATGCACACTCCTGTTTCTGGGCCATAAAACATGTGCAAACATCAGATAAAATACACATATGTAGCACCACTGTGATCATCAAGAGTAGGAGAATTTATTTCAGGTTGTTCTTTGATGGTAGGCCATGGTAATAGTAAGAAATATACAGCTACATTTTAAAAACATTTATTTTTTACTAATTTGTGCCAGTTTTTCTTTGATAAAAAAAAAAAAAATCAACAGATATTCATTATTTTTTTAATAAAAAAAAACAAATCTGTGCCAGAATAAAACTCTAAAAGCTGCTGAACACCATGTTCATTATACAAAAACACAACAAATATATAAAGCAAAAAATAGTGCAGCGCTGTGAAAAAATTGTCTAATAATCATATGTAAAAGTCCCAAAATCCAGTGAAGATGATAGTCCCACAACCGTTGTGATAGGTAGGAGATCCTAATGTAAACCCAGTGACCCCTCTCACACACAAATCCTGCTTACCAGATCTTGTGTGACCCCCTGTTAGAGTGGTCAACAAACACCTGTGTGCATCCCAGCTCACCTGCCACAGTGGTAACTTAAGATCAACGTCAGTTAAAACCATGAGGTACTGCCATGTGGCATGATCAAATCCAGCAAAATCGTTACATTAAAAATAAAAGGTTGCCAAAATAGTGTGATACCATATAAACCACCTCACCACAAACTGTATATTGGCACATCAACAGGGAGGGACCATTTGTGATTGGCCAACAGTTCAACATCAATTGAGCTAGTGTAATTAGACCAGGCATGTCCAACCTGCGGCCCAGAACCGCAGGCAATGCGGCCCACTGCCCCTTGACAATTTTTTTTTTGCTGGGGAGGAAGGAAGTCGGGTCGGGGGCATGGCCACAGCAGCTTCCAACTAACTGTCTCGGAAGGGATCATCCTCTAGTTGTGTTAAATTAGTGCTGGGGGGGGGGGGGGGGGGCGTTTTATTACTTATATACCTTAACTATAGTATATATTTTATATGCGGCCCGAGAAAATTTCTCTACACTCAATGTGGCCCAGAGAAGCTAAAAGGTTGGACACCCATGAATTAGACTAAGGAAGACGATTGCCTTGTCACTGCCATCTTGTGGGGATATACAGTGCTTTGCGAAAGTATTCGGCCCCTTGAACTTTTGCCACATTTCAGGCTTCAAACATAAAGATATAAAACTGTTATTTTTTGTGAAGAATCAACAACAAGTGGGACACAATCATGAAGTGGAACGAAATTTATTGGATATTTCAAACTCTTTTAACAAATAAAAAACTGAAAAATTGGGCGTGCAAAATTATTCAGCTCCCTTAACCACTTGCCGACCGCCGCACGCCGATCTACGTCGGCGGTCAGCCCCTCACAGGCAAAGTGACGTAGGGCTACGTCACTAGCTTGTGAGGGTCTAGGGAGCGAGCGCGCGCCGCCGGAGGCGCGCTCCCGCTCCCGCGTGGTCACGGACCCCCCCGCGTGTGTGACCGGCGGACCCGATGTCCGCCGGCCACTCTGCGATCGGCGGGGGAGAGGGAGAAAGTCAGGCAGCTTGTGTAAACAAGCTGCCTGTCATTCTCCCCTCTGTATGAGAGCTGATCATATGGATCTACTATGTAGATCCGTTGATCACTCTGCATACAGCTGAAGCCACAGCCAATCACAGTAAGAATCACGCCCCTAGGGACACACACAGCCCCTCCCTCTCAAATAAAGTTAACCCCTTCACTACCAGTGTATTTTTACAGTAACAGTGCATATATATAGCACTGATTACTGTAGAAATGTCACTGGTAACCCCAAAAGTGTCAAAAATGTCAGTCAAGGGTCCGATCTGTCCGCCCCAATGTCGCAGTACCGCAAAAAAAATCGCAGATCGCCGCCATTACGCGTTAAAAAAAAAACAACAAAAATGACAAAAATCTTTCCCTTAGACAGTAAACGCAATAACTTTTGCGCAAACCAATCAAAATACGCTTTTTGCAATTTTTTTTACCAAACATAGGTAGCATAAAACAAATTGGCCGAAAATGTTAAAAAATTCATATAAAAAAAAGGGAAAAATATTGCTATTTTTGCAAAATTTACGCTCTTTTTTTGTTTATAGCGCGTGATCAAAAAATCGCACAGGTGATCAAATACCGCCAAAAGAAAGCTCTGTTTGTGGGAAAAAAAGGACGCCAAATTCGTTTAGGTACAGCGTCGCACGACCGCGCAATTGTCCGTTAAAGTCACGCAGTGCCGAATCGCAAAATAGCCCCTGGTCGTTTAGCAGCCAAATCCTCCGGGGCTTAAGTGGTTAAGTAAATACTTTGTAGCGCCACCTTTTGCTGCGATTACAGCTGTAAGTCGCTTGGGGTATGTCTCTATCAGTTTTGCACATCGAGAAACTGAAATTTTTGCCCATTCCTCCTTGCAAAACAGCTCAAGCTCAGTGAGGTTGGATGGAGAGCATTTTTGAACAGCAGTTTTCAGTTCTTTCCACAGATTCTCGATTGGATTCAGGTCTGGACTTTGACTTGGCCATTCTAACACCTGGATATGTTTATTTGTGAACCATTCCATTGTAGATTTTGCTTTATGTTTTGGATCATTGTCTTGTTGGAAGAAAAATCTCCGTCCCAGTCTCAGGTCTTTTGCAGACTCCATCAGGTTTTCTTCCAGAATGGTCCTGTATTTGGCTCCATCCATCTTCCCATCAATTATAACCATCTTCCCTGTCCCTGCTGAAGAAAAGCAGGCCCAAACCATGATGCTGCCACCACCATGTTTGACAGTGGGGATGGTGTGTTCAGGGTGATGAGCTGTATTGCTTTTACGCCAAATATAACGTTTTGCATTGTTTCCAAAAAGTTTGATTTTGGTTTCATCTGACCAGAGCACCTTCTTCCACATGTTTGGTGTGTCTCCCAGGTGGCTTGTGGCAAACTTTAAACAACACTTTTTATGGATATCTTTAAGAAATGGCTTTCTTCTTGCCACTCTTCCATAAAGGCCAGATTTGTGCAGTATACGACTGATTGTTGTCCTATGGACAGAGTCTCCCACCTCAGCTGTAGATCTCTGCAGTTCATCCAGAGTGATCATGGGCCTCTTGGCTGCATCTCTGATCAGTCTTCTCCTTGTATGAGCTGAAAGTTTAGAGGGACGGCCAGGTCTTCGTAGATTTGCAGTGGTCTGATATTCCTTCCATTTTAATATTATCGCTTGCACAGTGCTCCTTGGGATGTTTAAAGCTTGGGAAATCTTTTTGTATCCAAATCCGGCTTTAAACTTCTCCACAACAGTATTTCGGACCTGCCTAGTGTGTTCCTTCTTCTTCATGATGCTCTCTGCGCTTTAAACGGACCTCTGAGACTATCGCAGTGCAGGTGCATTTATACGGAGACTTGATTACACACAGGTGGATTCTATTTATCATCATTAGTCATTTAGGTCAACATTGGATCATTCAGAGATCCTCACTGAACTTCTGGAGAGAGTTTGCTGCACTGAAAGTAAAGGGGCTGAATAATTTTGCACGCCCAATTTTTCAGTTTTTTATTTGTTAACATAGTTTGAAATATCCAATAAATTTCGTTCCACTTCATGATTGTGTCCCACTTGTTGTTGATTCTTCACAAAAAATTACAGTTTTATATCTTTATGTTTGAAGCCTGAAATGTGGCAAAAGGTCGCAAAGTTCAAGGGGGCCGAATACTTTCGCAAGGCACTGTAAATAACTGTCACGAGAGTAGAATTACCATCCACAACCCCATGTACACATGATAAAAGAGGACGATTAACTCGCCACAGACATCTTGTGGTTAAAAAGGGGAAACAGAATATTTGTCAATTCTCATAGATGGATAAGGAAATAATCCAAAACTCTAGGTATTATTTGCACATAAAAATTGGATTGGTAATTTAGCAAATAGAAAGCAGTTCAAGCCCAAAATTGTGAATAAAAGAATTAAAAAAAATATATAAAGAAAACAAATGATTGACCCTGGTAATCTGACGTCCAAGCCCCATCCCTACTGAAGAAGTTTACGCCTTGATATAACTCGTATAGGGGTTGGAGCCTACGTGCTGATGACACATTGCGGCTATCTCGTTTGAGAGACACATATGTTTAATGCCGGATCAGCTCGCACTGCTCGAGTGTTTTATCTTGTATTTTTATGGAACAATAACAATTTTAATTTAACAAAGAGCACTAGATTCTGCTATTCTCTTGTTCCCACTTATATTGTGGAGTGGTATCGAGGCCCACAGAGCTGGCTGGAGGGAGAGTAAGTTACAGAGGAATAGGGCGCCAGCAGCTTACTGGACCAATCACTTGTCCCCAAAGGGTACCTAGGGTGATTTTGACCTACTGGTAACACAGGGGTCAAAATATGAGTTGAGCGGGCTGATTGCACAGGTGGAGGGGAGCACCAGCACACAATTGTTTGTTTGCACTGTATGGTGGATCATCTTGTTGATTGACTCTATCAAGCCACACTTCGTATATATGGACTTTATTTCTTTCACATAGATTGTTTGAATTTTTTGGCTCTCCCACTATGAGTAGCACTTTTAATATATTGATTGAGTATTGTTGCATTATATGATGTATTTATTACAGTTGTGACGCAGCACTCTTTTGAGTTGGGTTGGATATATCGTCTTAAATCCTATACCCCCCTAGGTCTCAATACAGAGTCGGATATCAATTGTTTCATTAATAACAACTATCATCAATTAGGCGACTCAACCCTGATTAGATGTCACCCCTTAAGACTTTTTTATTTTATTTTATTTAATATATCATCTAACATTTGTTAGTATTGCAAATGTGTGCATACTGTATGTTTTAATATTATGAATTTTGGCATATTACCAGGGTCAATCATTTGTTTTCTTTATATATTTTTTTAATTCTTATAATCACAATTTTGGGCTTGAACTGCTTTCTATTCGCTAAATTACCAATCCAATTTATATGTGCTAATTACACCTAGAGTTTTGGATAATTTCCTTATCAATCTTTGAGAATTGACAATTATTCTGTTTTCCCTTTTTAACCACAAGATGTCAGTGGTGAGTAAATTGTCCTCTTTTATTATGTGTACATGGGGTTGGAGATTGTAATTCTACTCTTGTGACAGTTATTTATATCCTCACAAGATGGCAGTGACGAGAAAATTGTCTTCCTTAAGCGGAGTTCCACCCAAAAGTGGAACTTCCGCTCATTTGCTTCCTCCCCCCTCCGGTGCCACATTTGGCACCTTTCAGGGGGGAGGGGGAAACGGATACCTGTTTTTGACAGGTACCCTTCCCCACTTCCGGGAGACGGCCCTATCCCTTGGAAGTTTGGCCCCCTCCTCCTTCCCCTGCCGCCGAGCCAATCCGAATGCGCACGTTTAGTAGGGAGCCGCCCGTGAAGCTGCAAGGCTTCACTGCCGGTTTCCCTTACCGACAATGGCGGCGGCAGCACCCGACAGCTGATGGAAACATCAGCTGCGGTGCCGACATCGCTGGACTCCAGGACAGGTAAGTGTCCTAATATTAAAGGTCAGCAGCTACAGTATGTGTAGCTGCTGACTTTTAATTTTTGGAGGGGGGGGGGGACTCCACTTTAGTCTGATTACACTGGCTCAATTGATGTTGAGCTGTTGGCCAATCACAAATGGTTCCCTCCCTGTTGATGTGCCAATGTACAGTGCGTGATGAGGTGTGTGTGCCACTGATGATGTCACATGTGACTAAACCGGTTGGGCGGGGCATATACGCATACCACTTCGCATGCGTGGTCGTGAGTCGACCATTTTAACTTCTGGATATCGAGGATTTTAGCGCTTGATTCGCCAATCAATGCCTATATTTATGCTAAAAATGTGAGTGAAACCAAAATTGTTTTGATACGTTTCTAATTTAGACGGTATCACGCTATGTTGGCAATCTTTTATTTTTAATGTTACGATTTTGCTGAGTTTGATCATGCTACATGGCAGTACCTCATGATTTTAACTGAGGTTGACCTTCTCTCACCACTGTGGCTGGTGAGCCAGGATACACACAGGCGTTTGTTGATAACTCTAACAGGGGGTCACACAAGATCTGGTAAGCAGGATTTGTGTGTGAGAGGTGTCACTGGGTTTACATCAGGATCTCCTACCTATCACAACGGTTGTGGGACTATCATCTTCACTGGATTTTGAGACTTTTACATATGATTATTCGACAATTTTTTCACAGCGCTGCAATATTCATTACTTTTTACCACAAGATAAAAGCCCGATTTATTCTGAAAAAAAAAAAAAAAAACAATCTGTAATTCATCATTAAAGGGTTAAACTAGTAAGCTTCATTCAAAGAAGGAACACATTTTTATTCTAGGCCTTAGCATCTCAAAGATCAGTTTATTCACCACCAGCTTACGTATTCAAGTCTTACTATACACTACTTCACAATGACAGACGTTTCCCACCCAGGAGTATATTCAGCAAGACCAATTGTCTCTAGTTCAGCCTGCAGGAAAAACCAATCATATCCCCACTGCCAGCCAATGTATTAAATCAGCTGTGACACCTGCAGCTGCCTGAATATCGAAACATTACCTGGATCTGAGGAGATGCACTCACTGTTCGTCTAGTTATTTTTCACCCAGCTCAAGACTATTTTTAATCTACGTTTGTTTAGCTTGGTGGTGCATGTAGGCAGTGCTGTATTTTGGCCTAGGCCGACAAGGCCCAGGCCTAGGGCAGCACTTTGCAGGGGGGCAGCCGCCCCCCTCCACCTGTGACTCTATTGGCCACTGATTGCTAAAGCGGCCTCTCTCACCCCCTTCTCTCTCTCTCATTCACCCCCTCTCTCTCTCACTCACCCCCCTCTCTCTCTCTCTCTCACATACCTCCCTGTTTTTCACACTCCCTCACCCCTCTCTCTCACCCCCTCTCTCTCTCATCCCCCTCTCTCTCTCTCTATCAACCCCTCCTCTCTCATCCCCCCTCTTTCATCCCCTCTCTCTCTCATCCCCCCTCTATCCCATCCCCCCCTCTCTCTCTCTCTCTCGCTCATCCCCCTTCTCTCTCTCTCTCACCTCCTTCTCTCTCTCTCTCATCCCCTCTCTCTCTCTCTCGCTCATCCCCCCTTCTCTCTCAATCACCACCCCCTCTCTCTCACCCCCCCCTCTCTCTCTCTCACCTCCCCCCCCTCTCTCTCTCTCTCATCTCACCCCCCTCTCTCTTTCTTTCTCTCACCTCCCCCCTCTCTCTTTCTTCCTCTCTCTCTTAATTTCTCTCTCTCACCCCCCTGTCTCTCTCATCCCCTGTCTCTCTCACTCTCATCCCCCCTCTCTCTCTCACTCTCATCCTCCCTCACCCTCTCTCTCTCTCCCACCCCCTCTCACCCCCGTGAGATCTCAGGGGTTCATGCTTGGACTTGTAGACCTTCAATTTTTGGAGTTTCATCCCTTAAAGAGGAAAGAGTGGGGAAAATTTACTAAGGAGGGGGAGGGGGGGGGCGCCTAATTATAGTCTTGCCTAGGGCAGTACAAAACGAAAATACACCACTGCATGTAGGGCCTTCCATGGCCTCAACTTGAACCAATTCAATCTTAAACAGCTAAAATGCAAGCTGCCTAGAGGGATGTTTAGCTATTTGCTACAAAGTTGGGAGATAATAAAGTTTTGTACATACCTGTTAAACTTTCCTGCAAGACTGCACAAAAGCTGTACAGATCAGACTTCACAGTCACACTGTTTCGTAAAATTATTTCTGGAGATGACCAGCGATACAGCTGATCCGGAATAGGGAAATACGCAACCTCATTGTGTGTTCTGCCATCATTGCTGGTGGGTAAAAGCTCATATGTCACTTTATCATATTGCAAACAAAACCATATATAATGTATATTCTACACTTAGCGTGTAAATAGATATATAGACAGAGAGAAAATCCACAATAGTAGTTCTGTAGCACTTCCAGCAATTTATTTAACAGTTTGCAAAATCCACAAACTTCGCATGTGACAGAGCAGAGGGTAAAGCTCCTTAACTGCATGCACTCATCATCATCATGGAAAGAGGTGAGAGCTCCCAGCATTATATATTATACATACTGTCTATATGATAGATAGATAGATAGATAGATAGATAGATAGATAGATAGATAGATAGATAGATAGATAGATAGATAGATAGATAGATAGATAGATAGATAGACAGACAGGCAGACAGACAGAGTAAAAATAAGTTTGGTTTATTTAGGTTACCTTTTTAAGAATCTGCATAACAATCTTAGTACATTTCTACTGTTTTTAAATAAACTAAATTGTGTTTCTGGTATTAGCAGAAGATAGAATATTTTCCTTCAGGAAGCTCCTACGCTATGGCTAGGTTTTAGACATTTTGGAAATAGTTATCAGACCTGACTGGCAATGTCCTTATAAATACTATCATCATGCACTACCTCGCCCACCTTTACCATTGAAGAAGAGGTATATAGAAGATGAAGAATATTACAAACAAAAGAAGTCCGATGGAAGAGGTGCTATTAAATGCACAGATGCTATGTGAATTTCTTTACATGCCGGTGAACTAAAAAAGTGTAACAAAGTTATATAAAAATGATGATTAATTATGGGGAAAAAAATTTAACTAAAATAATACTCAAATGAACCTGTGGTTTCAAATAACTCTTACACCTTTATTTGTCAGTGGGGCTTCATCACATTTTTAGCTAACAGAAACACATTTTAGGTAGGAGACAGCAGGCCAGTGCTAAACCAAGAAATGTGTGGTCTTCCCCCAACACTTGATGAGTGGAAATGCCAGATTATACACTTCATACAGTAAAGCATATTTATAGTCACAGAAATTTGAAAATGTGACATAACACGGGGTTAAAGGCTTACTACTCCTAGCATGTCTACTCTGGATTTAATAAATATCTCACTGAGTTAGCATAGAAGGGAGACATTTATCGCAATTTCTCTGTCTGGGGGACAGGAGTGCTGTAAAATCTAGATTCTTGCATAGCAAACAGGGGGGAACCCCAACTGGAATATTCATAGCCCAGTGTTGATGGCTGGTGCCAATGGATGCACCCCAGGGAAGCGCTAACCCATCAAGAAGGACAAACACAGGGCACTGGGTATAATATAATACAACAAAAACATTTATTGAAATGCAGCACACTTACAGGTAAGCTCCCAAAAATCCAATTCCAAAAATCCAATTCCAGAAACCATTATACGGGCAGCAGGACAATGCAAAGCAGTCAAAGGCCCCACCCCTGACATCACCTCTCCAGTTTGACAGCTGGATGCTTGTAGTTGATGCCGTAGACACCTCTGTGTTGCCTGCTCAGCCGGCCAAGTGTGGCACCTTATCCCTGCTTTTGCTACACCACTGGCTGTGCTGAGATTGCTTCACATTGTCCTGCTGCTCCTATGCTGGTTTCTCCAGGCTGCTTTTTAAGAGCTCACCTGCAAGTGTGCTACATTTAAACAAATCTTTTTTGTTGTATCCTATTAACTTGCCATTGTCTTTGTCCTTCTTCTTGCTGTATGAGGAGATCCTTCCTAGGCCCGCTACGGGAGCTGCAGGGGAAAATAGATTCTCATCCAACCATCTTCCCTACCACTTTCTGGAATTGCATCACCAAGGACTTGAGGACTTCTGTAATATTGTGAGGAGCATTATGGAAGCCTTGCACATTTCTGTGGTTTAGCGCTTACCCATTTCTATATTGGATTACTACAACATACATACCTCTCTCATGTGTTAGGCCAAGTTTCTGTGGAAGTGTGATACTTTGCTAGATTATTTGACATGTCATTTGAAATATTTGGAAGACTGTAATGCTGGTTGATTATTTAATAAAAAAAAAAAAGCTGTGGTCATTATTTTAATTACAGTGAGGTCAGATTTGAGGATTCCAAGTACTCTGAAGACAACCCAAGGCTATGGGGTACCTCAAAAAGGTAAGGTGTTCACGCAGGTTTAGATTAAAACTACACCTAAGGCAAACAGATAAATAATATACAGCCCTGTCTGAGACAGTCATGTGTAAAAAAATCAAGAGGGGTTGTCCTGTTGACTGCTATGAAAGAGACTGCATTTTCTTAGAAAGACTGCTAATGCTGACTTTAATCTTGGAGCACAGGGTGACATCATTGTTGGTCTGGAGCAGTAATGGTATAAGTTATTTATAAAGTTGCTCAGAAAAGTGTATTTTCTCCTAAATACTAATGCAAAATATTCCTCCTAAAAATGCATGTGGGCATCAGTAGGGGGTAATCAGTAATAAAATGTTAGCGATCAAGAATGAGATAGAGAAAGGCACGTGTATAGATGGATCTGCACAATACACAGTGGAGAAAAAAATTATTTGATCCCCTGCAGATTTTGTAAGTTTGCCCACTTACAAAGAAATGAAGGGTCTATAATCTTTATCATAGGAGTATTTGAAATGATAGAGACAGAAAATCAACCAAAAATCCAGAAAAAAACACGATACAAATGTTATAAATTGGGTTGCAGTTCAGTGAGTAAAATAAGTATTTGATCCCCTACCAACCAACAATAATTCTGGCTCCCACAGACTGGCTACAGTATGTGCTCATGTGGTACACAAATTAGTCCTGTCAATTTAAGAAGTTGCTCCTAACAACAACTCGTTACTTGTATAAAAGACACCTGTCCACAGAATCTCCTTCTTCCATTCAAACCCACCATCATGGACAAGACCAAAGAGATGTCAAAGGACGTCAGATACAAGATTTAAGACCTGCACAAGACTGGAACGGGTTACAAGATTAGCAGCAAGAAGCTTGGTGAGAAGGAGACAACTGCTGGAGCGAATATTCGCAAATGAAAGAAATACAAAATAACCATCATTCGCATTCGGTCTGCAGCTCAATGCAAGATTTCGCCTCATGGGGCAATCATGAGAAAAGTAAGGGATCAGCCTAGAACTACAGGAGGAGCCTTTGAATGATCTTGACAGTTGGAACCACAGTCACCAAACAAACCATTGGTAATACTATACACCACCATGGATGGAAATCCTGCAGCACCTGCAGGGCCCCCCCTCCTCAAGAAGTCAGGTACCACTGAAGTTTGCCAATGCACATTTAAATCATTCAGGGAAGGACTGGGAAAAAGTGCTGTGGTCAGATGAGACCAAAATTAATGCCCCCTTTCAATGCAGAGTGATCAGCGTGCCCCCCCTTTTCAATGCAGAATGACCAGCGTGCCCCCTTTCAATGCAGAATGACCAGCGTGCCCCCTTTCAATGCAGATAGACCAGCTTTCCCCCTTTCAATGCAGACAGACCATCCAGTCAGCAGCAGCAGTGGTTTAGGGTGAGCTCAGGAATTCGGAGAGCACTATGGCGGCTGCTGGGAGTGAACTTCCTCAGCACAGCCCCGTCCAGAGTCCACTCTGCCCCGTCTAGAGTACGCTCTGCCCCCGTCTAGAGTGCACTCTGCCCCTCTACAGCCCTCGTAGGTCTCCGAGTGTAAGGAGAAGGAAGTTGTAGCCTCAGAATCATAGAGTGGAATCCACACCTCCCCCATGGAAGACACAGTGTAGACTGGAATGGGTTACAAGACTATCAGCAAGAAGCTTGGTGAGAAGGAGAGAACTGCTGGAGTGAATATTCGCAAATGAAAGAAATACAAAATAACCATCATTCGCGTTCGGTCTGCAGCTCAATGCAAGATTTCGCCTCATGGGGCAATCATGAGAAAAGTAAGGGATCAGCCTAGAACTACACAGGAGGAGCCTTTGAATGATCTTGACAGTTGGAACCACAGTCACCAAACAAACCATTGGTAATACTATACACCACCATGGATGGAAATCCTGCAGCACCTAAAGGGCCCCCCCTCCTCAAGAAGGCACATGTACAGGTACCTCTGAAGTTTGCCAATGCACATTTAAATCATTCAGGGAAGGACTGGGGAAAAGTGCTGTGGCCAGATGAGACCAAAATTGAGCATTGGCATTAACTCAACTCGCTGTGTTTGGAGAAAGAAAAATGCTGACTATGACTTTAAGAAGACTATCCCTTCAGTCAAGCACAGGGGTGGCAACATTATGATTTGGGGCTGTTTCTCTGCTAAAGGTACAGGCCAACTTTGCTGGATTGATGGGCCAATGGACAGGGCTATGTATTGTAAAATCTTGGATGACAACCTTCTTCCCTCAGCCAGAACACTGAAGATGGGTTGTGGATGGGTCTTCCAGCATGACAATGACCCAAAACATACTGCCAAGGCAGCAAAAGAGTGGCTCAAGAAGAAGCACATTAAGGTCATGGAGTGGCCTAGCCAGTCTCCAGAATCCTATATAAAATTTATGGAGAGAGTTGAAAGTTCGAGTTGCCAAGCAACAGCCAAGAAACCTTAAAGATTTAGAGAAGATCTATAAAGAATTGACCAAAATCCACCCTGAGATGTATGCAAACCTGGTAATCAACTAAAAGGAATGTCTTACTCCGGTGCTTGCCAACAAGAGTTTCTCCACCAAGAACTAAGTCATGTTTTGTTGGAGATCAAATATTTATTTTACTCACTGAACTGCAACTCAATTTATTACATTTGCATCATGTGTTTTTTTTTTTTTTTTTGGTTGAGTTGATATACTGTCCCCTGGGATCCTACAACCGATCCGGAGATAAACTGAGACATGTTGGAAAGAACCAGTCTGTTGGGCGAAACCGAAATTCGGTCTTGTACCCTGAACCAATTAGTTTGTGAACCCATTTGTCCTGAACCAGAGACGTCCAGAGTTCTTGAAAGCAACGCAGACGTCGCCCCACCCCCAAATCATGTGAGGGTGTCCCTTTATGCCAGGGGTGGGGAACCTATGGCCGGGGGGCCGAATGCGGCCCTTGAAGTCATTTGGTCCGGCCCCCCGTGCAGCCGAGTCTGTATCTCTCAGCTGATCTGTCAGAATGGAGCCGATGCTTTCTGTATAGTTTTCGACTCCGTTCTGACAGTCTGAGTGAGTCACAGGCGGAGATATCAAATGCACTCCGCCTGTGACCAATACAGGAAACATTGCCTCTTCCTCCAGCGCAGCACCGCTGCTAGCCAGCATTTCCCGCCAGCAGAGCACACAGCAGTACCAGGCAGAGCCAGCAGTACTCACAGCAGTACCAGCCAGCAGTACCCACCAGCAGTACCAGCCAGCTGTACCCACCAGCAGCACCAGCCAGCTGTACCCACCAGCAGTACCTGGCAGCAGTTCTTTTCAAAACTTACCACCACAAAGAGTTGACTGCTTTCCAGACTAACCGACGCAAACCTGGAAAACCAGTTGCGAGTAGCAACATCATCAATATCAGCTAACATCACACACCTCACCAGTTGCAGAAGCAGTTGCAGAAATCACATTAGGGGTGAGTTATTTGAAATGTTTGACCAAATATAACCAGGACATTTTTAAGTTGATAATTTTTTACGGCCCCCGAATGATTTTATAAATACCCAAATGGCCCTTGGCAGAAAAAAGGTTCCCCACCCCTGTTTTATGCAGAAGAAGAGTCATCCGCTGAACCGGAATGCAGAGAGACCAGCGTGCCCCCTTTCAATGCAGACAGACCAGCGTGCCCCCTTTCAATGCAGAATAACCAGTGTGCCCCTTTTCAATGCAGAGAGATCAGCGTGCCCCCCTTTTAATGCAGAATGACCAGCGTGCCCCCTTTTAATGCAGAATGACCAGCGTGCCCCCTTTCAATGCAGATAGACCAGCTTTCCCCCTTTCAATGCAGACAGACCATCCAGTCAGCAGCAGCAGTCGTTTAGGGTGAGCTCAGGAATTCGGAGAGCACTATGGCGGCTGCTGGGAGTGAACTTTCTCAGCACAGCCCTGTCCAGAGTCCGCTCTGCCCCGTCTAGAGTACGCTCTGCCCCCATCTAGAGTCCGCTCTACCCCTCTACAGCCCTCGTAGGTCTCCGAGTGTAAGGAGAAGGAAGTTGTAGCCTCAGAATCATAGAGTGGAATCCACACCTCCCCATAGAAGACACAGTGTAGGCAGAAGCAGACGGTCACCGGCTCCTCCAGGCATACATATATGGACACAGCAGAACAGACATTACCGCAGCCATGGTCACTGTCTGTAGCCCGGCTCTCCCCTCCTAAGTCACCGCATCCACCGATCCAGCCTGCGCCAAGCCGCGGCTGGTGTGACGGTTGCAGGCGGGGCTCTCCTCCGTCTGATAGCAGGCGCACCTAACCTGCTAGCCTCCGTTCCTTTTGCCACTAACAGAACTGCCCTCAGCCAATGAAAGGCGAAAGGCGGGGCAGGACGGCAATCGTGAATGGGATATGGGAGTGTCCGGGGCGCATCGCTCTGCGCCCCGAGGACACTCTAAAGGACGGCCAATCCCATCAAAAGAAAAGAGGCACATGATACCTAAACCCCCACCCCTCCCATAGCCAGCAATGAGTCTGGCGCCCCGCTGCAATAATAATTGCAATAATAATTTTTTATGCAATAATATTTTTTAATGCTAATTTTACTGTGACTAGCCTCGGGGAGGGCGGCGCCCCTTATTGACCAACCACCACTGAGGGCAACCATAATCCTAATCTACCCTCCATAAACTTGAGTTTGACACAGCTGCTGCACATGATCGATATGCAACCATCCCACCATCTTCTCAGGACCAATGCTCATTTAAAATGGTCTGTTGCAAAGTAGAAAACTGTTCTGAGGTCAGACAAATTGAAATTTGACATTTTTTTTGGCAACCAAGAGCGCTGCAACCTTCGGACTATGAAGGAGAGAACCTTCTGACTTGTTATCACCGCTCAGTTCATTAATGCGTATGGAATGGGAAACTTGCACGTTTGGAAAGGCACAATCAATGTTGAAAGATATATCCAGCTTTTAAAGCAGCATATGCACCCATCCAGGAAATGTCTTTTTTAGGGATGGCTTGCAAATTTCAGCAGGACAATGCTAAATCGCATACTATGTGTCTATAAGAACAACATGGTTTCGTAGTAGAAGAGTTCAGGTGCTTACATTGATTGTAAAGGAAAATGTTTTATTAAAAAAAAAAAAGAACAAACATGTCATACTTACCTGCTCTGTGCAGTGGTTTTGCACAGAGCAGCCCCGATCCTCCTCTTCTCAGGTCCCCTACTGGCGGTCTGGGCCCCTCCCCTTGCTGAGTGTCCCAATAACAAGCCACTTGCTGTGGGGCATTCATGCGTGCTTGCTCCTAAGCTGGCTCTCTGCATCCATAATACACAGAAAGCACGGCTCAGCCCCGCCCCGCCCCGTCCCGCCGGCTGGGACTGACAGCAGCCAGAGCCAATGCCTCCTGCTGCTGCATCTCAGCCAATAAGGATGGAGAGACCCGGGAGAGCCTCGGGTCTTGTGCACATCGCAAGATCGAAATCGGGCTTGGGTGAGTATTAGGGAGGGCTGAGGGAGGAGCTGCACACTGAAGGTTTCTTAGCTCCATGCATAGAATGCATGAAGGTAAAAAAACCTTCATCCTTTACAACCACTTTAACAGACCTGCCTGAAATCCCATTCACCAGTTAAAAATATTTTCTCTGTCGCTCATTGACAGACGTAGTCCTCGTTGATTAATAACAACTCGGGTTATACTGCCCTCTACAGGAGTAGGACTAGACAGGAAAGAAAACGTTCTGGCCACACCCTAGGGGCAGTCCCAGAGGGTATATCCTCTCACTTCCTGCTACAGCAAATCAGTTTTTTTCTGTCTAGTTAGGAGTAAGGACCTAGATGCCTTGCTAGGATCTTCGGTCCTGGCAGGATTTTTTTCTTAGAAAGATTTTTTTTAGACAGCTTTTTTCTCCAGTGTGTAAAGGGCTAAGTTGCGCTAATGAGTACTGAATCTACAGATAAATGTCAGATAAAGCACAATATTGATAGTCCACAATGGTGACAAGTCTGTATCCAAATGACAGGCACAGTCCAAAATAAAGGATTCCAGTATCAGATGGTTAAACCAACGTTCATATCTCCTTACCAGAAAGCAGAATGGAGTTCGCCCAAAAACTCAAATCAGATCAGTACACCCAGCCTTCAATCGATGTGTTCAGATAGTCCTCACATCCACAGATGGTGGTCATATATAAAGGAAAAATTGACAATCCATAGCATAATACTGTGGAATACTATTTCATCACCCAGAGGAGTGCACACCGTCACCAGATGGCTGATAGTAAAAAGCACCAGCACCCTTAAGTCCCAAATGCTTACCAGATAGTGAATAATAATAAGTGAAATAGGTAGGAATGGAAGTGACACACAGAGACCTCTCCCGACACCACTGCCTCTTACCAGATTGAAATAAGTGAGAGCCACACAGTCTGTCGTCCAGTCCCCGGAGCCAATAGCTCTAACGATCCCTCCAAAGTAAGACAGGTTCTCCCAGACTACAATGGGTTAAGCCACTCTCCCCAGAAGCCAATCCTTGGAGTAGGTGTCGCCGGGAGAAGATTCTTAGGCTGACTCAATCGTGTATCCAATATAGTGTAAATCAAAAAACAAAAGGCACTACATAGTGCATTACCAAAAACACTTTAATGGATAAAAATAGACAGCAACTTACAGAATGAGAATAAATTCAGCGAGGATAAAGGCAAGCCGCTGGCCGGTCGGCTCCTCCGCCCGTCCTATTCAAACACTCGTTCCCACAAGCAGGTGACGTCAGCACGCTGCGACCGACGCATGTTTAGTCAAATGTGACGTTTTCAAGGTACGGGCGGCGCGCTGACGCCACCGCTTATGTGCAAAAGACAAGTACCCCGTGTGATCCACCCGGGCGGCTCGAACCGCCATGTTAGATAAGGGAAAAACAGCCACAATGCCAATCACTGAAGAGGCTGCTGCCATACAAGTCATACAATATAAAAGATAACAAATAATAAAGAAAAAACGTAGATATCAAAAATATTAACTCAAAAAGCAGGAGCTAAATGGAGTTTTATAATCGGATTTAAAATGAATGGTATAAATAGCGCCGTCTGCTGGCAAGCACAGACGGCGTCTTAATGTCAATATTTTGAGTCGTGTGGAAACCAAGACCCTGTACAGTGCTGCCACAAACCATCATAGGTATGTAACAGGAGCCAAATTTCATATTCACACGGTCCAAAAATTAATCAAAATATATAAATATATGAATAAGGGACAAAAAAATTTAAACACCCACTCAAAGGTCCAATGGAACCACCTAATGGTAAATACAGGTGTTCATTGAACCAACTCCCACCAATGTGGTGTCGACCTCATCAGATAAATCTAATCCACATGACACACACACACACACTAATGGTTAAAACATAATTCTCCAGTGCTCCTGTGAGATCTTCAAGCAAGCAAGCTGTAACTGGGCGACGGGCTGGATGTTGAGATCCAGTGGTCACCCCGGTTCAGCCTACGAGCGCGTGCAGGCCATAGCTCCGCGCTGGGTCGGCCGCGACATAGTCCCACTGGACGGGGACTGACCCTGCGAGTTAAACGTCTCGCTTGAACGCCAATGACCAAGAGTCACGGCGTCAGTACTGGTCGACAGCCCCCCCACCCCGGTGGAGAGGGGTTCTGTCAGGAGTGGCGCCCGCCTGGTTCCGGTATGGTGAGTAGTATGTTCCCCCTTTCCCCCTGACGGGTTTGTGGTGAACGCGGGCCCCTCTCTGGAATGGTAGGATGGGTTTCCCCTCTATCCTATAACAGGTCACAGATCCCCCAATTTGAGTGTGATTTTTGTGAACAGAAACCAGGAGGCTTGGTTTGGGAGCTGACTATCTAATGTCATTTTAAAACTGTAAAGGTGACTGAAGTCAGTGGCAGTACTAGAATGGGCATTACTAATGAAGCAAGAGGTATCTTACCTGTCAGAGGTGTTCACAGGGCGATGCCTATGCCTGAATTACTGCAGTCCAGATCGCCATTCCTCCAGCAAGGGCAGAGAGCTGCCTTCCGACGGCCCACGGACCGCATGCGGCCCGCCAGGGTCCGGTACCGCCGGCCAGGCTTATCATCATCAGGGTGAAGGTTGTGGGGCCGAGATACTCCCGCAGGCGAACATAGAATCCTGTACAGGCCGCCACCATTGTCTGGCAGATCGCACGAGGCCGCCATATTGGCGTAGCCTCGTGTCTCCAGCATGGGGGCGGCCATGTTTGAGGTGACCAAACACCTCGTGGAGCAAGGGGGAGGCGCCGGAAGGCGTGTTAAGGGGCGGAGCCGCCACCTTTACCCAGGAAAAAGGGCCAAAGACTTCCTGTCTGTAACAGGACAGCACTGAGCAAGCTGATAGAAAACTTCTGTGCATCAGGGATGAGCCTTGGGGTCTCTCTCTCTCTCTGTGGGGTCCAAAAAGGCAGGTAACACTGAGGGGCGCTGTTGCGCTGGGGGATTACAAAAAAAAAAAAAGTTTTTTACTTTGTCATTTTTTTGTCGCTGGCAAATGTCTTGTATAATCATTGACTCTGCCGCATAGGTATCCCCACCTGATCCCCTCAAGGTGGCCGCAGGACCCTCCAGTACCCCACTTGTTTTTAATGCATTTTCGGCAGTTTTGGAGTCTTTGGTATCCCGGGTGGAGGTGGCCTGTCAGGGACGAGGGTCAAGAAGTGACCCCCGCCTACCCCTATTTTTTATCTGATACTTCAGATACGGATTTGGAGCTGGTCAATGCAGCTGCAGGTCCCTCTTATGGGGCTGTTGTCTCAGGTAATGTCTCCTCAGCAGTGAAGAGAACGTTTCTGCCTCCGCCATAGCACAAGAGTGGTGGATGCACTAGTTGTGTCCGTCCGGGAAACCTTTAGTCTTGAGGTTACACCGGCAGAGGTAGATGAGACTGAGATTCCTTTTTGGTACTTGTTAGCCTACCAAAAGGGCGAAGGATTTTCCTTTACCCAAATGGGGTCGTTTTGAAACGAACCCCTGTTATTTCCAAATGCATGGCTAGGCGCTATCCGTTTGAGGAATCCCTCTTTAAAGGAAGGTCATACGGTCAGGATACAGGATCGAGTTTCGATCACTTCCACCGGTGCGATTCTTCCCTTCTAACATTGAACGGTTTCAGGGGTTCTATTCAAACCTGTTCACAATGCCCAGGAAAGAGGGCAAGGTGTGTCCAATTTCTGGACTTGGGGAAAGATGGAGTCCATCCGAACAGTGGTGGCCTCCCTGCATTGGGGGGATTTCCTGGCGTCCATAGACATTTAGGATGCCTATCCTTATATCCCCATCATCGCAGGACATCAGCGTTTTCTTCACTTTCCCAAAGATCATCCCTGGTTCCCACCAGGAGACTGAACTATCTGGGCCTAATGATGGATACATCCTGGGCAAGAAAGTTTCTCCTTGCGGAGAAACTCCAGAAGGTTCAGTCAACGATTCAGATGTTGCTGTCCGTCAATTGGCTGGGACTGATGGTGGCCTTCTTAGAGGCAGTACCGTATACCCAGTCTCATACCCGAATTCTCCTGAAGGAGATTTTTTTCTAATGGAATCAGAATTCCGATTTCCTGGACAATCGGATCCGGTTGAGCGAGCGGAAGTCTCCGATGCTCAACCAGGGGAAGTCATTCCTTCCGATAGCATCCAGGTTACCAATAGGGTATCGGAACTGAGAGCGATCAGATTTTGTCTGATTTACTGGACCGAGCAGCTCTAGAGCAGCCCGATTCGGATCCAATCGCACTATGCCACGGTCGTGACTTAGGTCAAGAAAGGGGCACTTAGAGTGTCCTGGTGGCCATCGAAACGACTAGCATCTTTCATTGGATGGAACGGTTTATTCCGGATCTCCCCGCAGTGTTCACTCCGGGGGTGGGAAATCGGCAGGCAGATTATTTCAGCAATCAGATTCTGGATCAAGGGGTATGGCCTCTTCATCCAGAGGTTTTTTCACTAGCTGTCCCTTCATTGGGGCACCCCGGATGTGGATCTGTTGGCACCTTGGCTCAACAGGAAGGTGCGGAGGTTTGTAGCTCGCACCCGCGATCCTCTAGCGGACGCAGCAGAAACGCTGATCGCCCCGTGGGGGCAGTATCAGCTACGGCATGCCTTCCATCCTCTCAAGTTACTGCGGGAACTTCTTCGCAGGATAGAGGTGGAGGGAATTCCAGTTATTCTGGAAATACCGGACTGACTTAGTCGAGCCTGGTACGCCGACTTGGTGAGGCTAGTCGCGGACGTTCCTTGGAGATTTCCTCTCAGAGAGGATTTGCGGTCTCAGGGACCGATCTTCCATCTTGTTTTACTATCGCTGGCTTAATGGCCTGGCCATTGAGACCCAGGTACTGAAGGACAAGGGAGTGTCAGCTTCAGTTATTCCTACCTCTAGTTAAAGCAAGGAAAGCGACTTCCAGCACATGGAAGTCTTATATTGCGTGGTGTGAATCTCTTGGATTTCCCCCACATACCTATTCGGTGACCCGAATCTTGGTCTGTCTGCAACAAGGGGTTGAGCAGAAACTGTCCTTGAGCACATCAAGGGTCAGGTTTCAGTGTTAGCAATCTTCTTTCAGAAACTTTTGGCTAATCATTCCTTGGTGCGGAATTTCATCCAGGGGGTGCGACATCTGGCTCCGCCAGTGCGTGCACCCTTACCGCCTGGGATCTTAATTTAGTGTGGTCGGTTCTTCAGAAACTTCTCTTTGAAGATATTGGGAGATTCCCTTGCTTACAGTATACCAGAAGGTGGCCTTCTTGATGGCCATTACTTCTGCACGCAGGGTGTCAGAACTGGCCGCATTATCTTGTCGTTCCCCATATCTGGTGGTTCATAGTGATAAGGTGGTTCTTCTTCCGAATCCATCCTTCCTTCCTAAAGTGGTTTTCAGAGTTTTCATCTGAATAAAAATATTGTGTTACCTTCCCCGTGTCCTAAGACTAGCCATCCTTGGGATTACACTCCTTGGATGGGGTTCAGACAATCAGGGTACACTTGACTACTACGAACTTGTTTCGTAAGACGAACTCACTTTTTGTGATCACGGATAGCCCTAGAAGGGGGTTGCCTGTGTCTGCCGCGACCATATCTAGATGGACCAGTCAGACGGTGGTACAGGCTTATTCTATTAAGGGTCGGAATCCTCCGTTACCTGTTAAGGCGCACTCTACTCGGGCGCCTAGTGTTTCCTGGGTCTTCCGCCATCAGGCGTCAGCGATCCAGGTTTTCAAGGCGATGACTTGATCGTCGGTTCATACCTTTACATCATTTTATAAAGTTGATGTGATGGCATCGTCAGATGCCTCTTTTGGCCGCAAGGTTCTGCAGGCCGCAATCTGAGGAGACTGTTGGTCTATCTCAAGGGTTTGTTGGGTTTTTCACTCAGGTCTCATCTTTTTGCTCGATGAGTCCTTGATGCTTCTGGTTGGCTCCGGTTGGGCCTTCTGGATTTTGATTTCTGTTAGCCCACCCCTCATTTGTGGTACTGCTTTGGGACGTCCCGAGTTGTTATTAATCAACGAGGACTACGTCTGTCAATGAGCGACAGAGAAAAATGGATTTTTGTAAAATCTTACCGTAAAATCCTTTTCTCTTAAGCTCATTGACAGACGTAGTACCCGCCCCTCTGTTTTTGAGTTGGGTTGGGTTAAATTCTCTAAACACTGCTTTGTGACATAACTGATTTGCTGTAGCAGGAAGTGAGAGGATATACCCTCTGGGACTGCCCCTAGGGTGTGGCCAGAACGTTTTCTTTCCTGTCTAGTCCTACTCCTGCAGAGGGCAGTATAACCCGAGTTATTAATCAACGAGGACTACGTCTGTCAATGAGCTTAAGAGAAAAGGATTTTACGGTAAGATTTTACAAAAATCCATTTTTACGTATCTTTGGCGCAGTGTTGTTAAAAAAAGAGGGGGTGCTACTTCATGGTAAACATGGCTTCATCCTAATGTTCCTGAGACGTGTTGCTGCCAACAATTTCAAATGTATCTTTTTTTTTTCCTCAAATGGTACATTTTCTGAGTTTAAACATTTGATATCCCCTCCCCTCCGTGTGGGGTGTTCCTTTACTTGCATTGGGAGGGACCTCCTCCTGTCAGCCCTGCTTTAGCTGTCAACTTATAGCTTTACCATCTCCACACTGCCCCTCCAGGCTGGGTCTTGGGTACTGTCGGAGGTTGCGTCACTTCCGTGGAGACGGCGCCTTACTTCCGGTTTTCGGGCGTCGTCTCTTTGTAACGCACATCGTACATCGGATATGTTGTACAATATGACTATACTTTTTTAAACTTTCACATGCCAATTGTGACGAGACCCTTGCTCGCTCTGTCTGCTCCCCGACACTCCTCTGTTTCTAGTCAGTCAGCTTGCAGATCGCAACATCTGAAGGTTCGGTCAACCAAGGATCCGGGATCCGAACTACAGCTATGTGCCGTCCGGAATCCATTAGAACACACACCAGGCAGGCTGTATGTAAGTTCAAACAGGAAGACAATTTATTGGAAGAACACAGCACACTTTTATACAGAATTTGGAACATCCTTCCCCCAACAACCGCTTTCCCATTGGTCTATTTCACAGTACCTGCAGTTCCCTATAAGGTCCTCTCCAGCAATGCAAATGAGGGCTTGAAAATGAGTCAGCAGTGATTGGTCAGATAGCTTGACCAGAAGGACTGCCATGTGCAAGGAGACAGAAGCCCCAGGGGGCAATTAATGTACACAATAGTCAGACACAGAACAATGGTTCCCTAACGAGCCCTCAATACACATTACTCTGAGTGTCAATACATCCCTTAGCAGACAACAGGTGAGGTCATTAGCACACCTGACAATAGGTGAATGGAAAGCCACCTCAGACAAAAAGCAACATTGTTAGCCAGCCCGTCTCCCCATTGAACTTCCTGGAATGACCATATTAGGAGTTGGACTTCCTGCTCAGAGACCTCATGGCAAAGGGAACAAATGACCTTGCTGACAAATATGAAGCAATTCAACCCATCACCCATCTGTCCTTAAATTCCAGTGATGGTGAACACCATCACACCAATATTATATACACATTTCTTTATCCTACATTTAGATAGACAGTGACCTGTGTTTGGTTCTAACTGTCCCCTGTGTCTGCCCCAAGCCATGTATCTACCTGTGTGTTTGAGAAGGTTTGTCCACCTTCAGAGTCATACTTTTACCTAAAAGTATATTAGAATATACTGTACAATTACTAATATTGCTCTTTGTTTATTTCAAGATTATAACTGTCTGTATATGGTCCTGACGAAGCTTACAACGAAACGTGTTGACCTTTGAACAGACGTATTCTCATACCCATGCAATTCTGATATGTATTATATTTCTGTAGTGTACATTTAATAGTTATGTTCTTCTACATACGTGTTTGGTGAGCTGGACCTTCATGGTTGGTCAGCCTCATCATTTTAATGTGTCATTGATTTTAATTATCAACCAATAAATACTTATTTTATTATTTGGTATATGGTTATCTTTCTTATGATGTGCCCATAAAGTCCACACATATGTACAGTTGTTTTATACAACTGTTGTTCTTTTTTCTGACATTTAAAATTATGGCACTCTCCTGATAGCTCTTTTTGTTTTTAAACATTTGATATGTTTTCTATTGTGAATAAAATATAGGTTTAAGAGATTTGCAAGTTATTGCATGCTGCTTTTATGTAGATTTTACACTTCTTTGGAATTTTGGTTGTATTAATTTTTTTCATATCTTTAATGAACCGAAAGTAAAAAAAGAGACCTCAAAAGACTAAACATTGTAAGAGTTGTTTGTTATTATAAAAAATTTTTTCTCTGTGTTCACTGAAGAACACAACTGGATCTTTAAAATCTTGACTGATGAGCTATAGAGCCAAATGCAGGTAAAGAACACTCTATGAGAACGCCCACTGGGAGGGGCGAAACGCATCAACAAGAATCCGGGCTTTGCAGCAACGTCAACATCATTTCCGGGCTGTTGGAACGCAAACGGAAGTGTGCTGGAATGTACGCAGCTTTTCGTATGGTGAATACATGCTATTGGCATCCAACCTGCCTCTAGGAGGGTATAATTTAATTATCTACACATCTATGAACATCTGATATATTGTAAGTGCACATTTTACTTGGATATATTTAATAAAAATATTGAACATACTGCACTATTGGGATCTTTTTTGCATGAGGGGTGGGAACAGCAAGAAAAAATTCCCAAGGCTAAACTGTTGCCAACCAGGTAACAGAACAAACAAAAAGAACAACTGGTGCCCACCTGAAAAAAATGACACCCCAAAGAGGGAACAAGCCCCCTAAACAGCAGCCTATAAAACCTTGCGGCCAAAAGAGGCATGCATACCTGCGTCACTGACGCCTGATGACAGAAGGCCCAAGAAGCACTGAGCGCCCGTGTAGAATGCACCTTCACAGGGAAAGAAGGAACCTGACCCTTAATTGAATAGGCCTGAGTCACTGTCAGTCTGATTCATCTAGAAATTGTTCACAGAAGAAGCGGATAGTCTTTTTTGAGGCCTATCCGTAAGCACAAATAGTGAGTCTGACTTCCTAAAAGACTCCGTAGCTGCCAGGTACACCCGTATAGCCCGAACCACATCCAGGGAATGCAACGCAATGTCCATAGGATGTTTTGGCCTGGGACACAGGGAGGGCAACACAATGTCCTCATTCAGATGGAAATCAGAGACCACCTTTGGAAGGAACGATGGACAGGGGCGAAGAACCACCTTATCTTTGTGGATCACCAAATCAGGGGAACAACAAGAAAACACCGTCAATTCCGACACCCTGGGCGCAGAGGTGATAGCAACCAAAAAGGCCACCTTCTGGGATAGCGTAAGCAGGGGAATCTCCCGAATATTTTCAAATGGAGGCTTCTGTAAAGGTGAATGAGCCAAGTTGAGATCCCAAGGCGGAATTGGGGACTGCACTGGTGGAGTCAAATGTCCTACCCCCTGAATAAAACTGTGCACCAGGGAGTGCGTGGCCAGGGTCGTTGAAAGAAGACTGCCAAGGCCGACACCTGGCCCTTAATAGTACTCAAGGCAAATTTCTTCTCAATCCCCCCCCCCCCCCCCCCCCCGTTGAAGGAAGGTCAAGACCCAAGCCACCAAAAAAGAGCGAGGGGGAACACCAAGTAACTCACATGATGAAAAGTATGCTTTCCACATACGATTGTAGATCTTCCTAGAAGCAGACTTCCTAGCCTTCGGTAGTGTGGGAATCACCGACGCAGACAAACCTCTATCCTTCAGCACCTAGCTTTCAACAGCCAAGCCATCAAAGCCAGTGACTGTAAAGCAGGATGGAATATTGGCACTTGGGACAGCAGATCTTTCTTGAGATGCAGGCTGAGACCCAGTCGTATGTGACCTCATGATGGCCAGCCCCTATCAGATGGGGCTATGTTGCGACCAAACTAGCACGGGGCTGAGGTCTGCGCGCGCTCGCTGGCCAGACTGGGGTGACCACTGGATCTAGATTATCCAGCCCATCGCCCACTCCGGCAGTTGATTATAGATCTCACAGGAAAAATTACAGGGGAAAAAAAAATGATTTTTAGATATAATTGCCAGGACCAAAGATCCCAGCAAGAAACTAGGTCCTTACTCCTGACTAGGCAGAAAAAAACTATAGCAGAGAGGGGGAGTATACCTCCTGGGACTGCCCATAGGCGTAGTCAAGTCTTTTTCTGCCTAGTGTCCTACTCCTGTAGGGGGCAGTATAACCCAACGGTCAAGAAGATCAGGAGCTGTGTCCATCAATGAACGAAAGAGAGGTTTGTACATTTTAAATTGAACCTTTTTGTGAAATGGTGAAAACTGAATGTACTCAAAACTGTAAATAAAAATAATTTACTCTAAAAATCTAGAGGTTATTATTTTCCACTTACAGCTTTCAGAATTTGAAAAATCCCCTCAGGCTCGGTTCACACTGGAGCGATGCAGGAAACCATGTGAATTAGGGCTGAACGATATACGATGTGCACATCGACATCGTGCAGTGAACCTTGACGATAGTCACATCGCCGGACATGCGATAGTGTGGAAGGCAGAGAAGTTTGTCCTATCACTCACAGCGCTGCCTACGGGAAGGGGGAGGGGGCACACAGGACGCAGCCCGTCTCACTCGCATCGATCATCCTCCTGAAACAGCAGACACCTCTCTCCCCACATCTCACTGAGCATCCCCCTCCCCCTGCACATGTTCGGATGTAAACAGACAGGAGAAGGAACCCGGGAGTAGGGAGGGAGATTTCACTGCCAGAGCCGCGCTGATGATCTGAGGTCTGTGCATTGTTATAGATAAAGTGGAGGGGGCGCACAGTAACCGGGAAGGGCAAGTAGCACACATGAGGATATGTATTGGGAGGAGAGAGTACTTCTGCTAGTGGGGTTCTCTTAACCTGCTGTGAAACTTCCCACCCAGTTACATATAGTAATATTAACCCTGTATGGTACAATCAGAAGGCTGCAGTACTGCCCTACATTACCTTAACCCTATATGGTCAGAAGGCTGCACAGTCACACGTGATTGGTTTGCTGTGCCACTGCTCATGGCGCTCACCACTCAGTCACAGCCAACATTCACAACATTCATCACTACTAAAAATGCGCAACAAAGAGGATCCGCTGCAAAAAAATATAGCAATATATATCGTGGGAAAAAAAAATATCGCAATGTGATTTTTTTTTCAATATCGTGCAGCCCTAATGTGAATCCAGTATGGGTACCTGCATCACACCTGAGTCGCCGGCAGGTCACACTGCCCTCTGAACTGCTGCGGTTGTCAATACAAAGTTCATGACACCCCCAGATCGAGTTTGGTCTAATGTGATGCAAATTCAGCCATACAGTTTGTATGACTGACTTTGCATCACACAGACATCGCATGTGAGCTGCACAGCAATGCGGTCTGGCTTTGCACCAGTGTGAACCGACTCTCAAACCTGACATTTTCTGAAAGCACAGAATAAAAAAAAGTGCTACAGATTTTTTGGGCAGCGCAATAATTGCGCAAATGTTCATCATAGCTATTTTCACAAAAATTACACTAAAATCATTAATAGTGCACATAAACACAACATATACAAAATTACTGCTAAATTACTACTAAAGCATCATTTACATGTGGCATACTAAAGTGTATGCCCATGGAGGGCCTTGTTTACCCGCACGGGGATGCACATGTTCCGTGCATCCCTGTACAGGCAGTCCAATTTATGTCAATTGGGATGCAATGGCTGCACAGGCATAGCTGCTGTTCCCAATCTGACATTTCTGTGGGTGCATGACCCTGAACACAGACAGTGTGAGTTTAGGGACATGCACGCAGACCTACACGGATGTCAAATTGGGAGCTTTGTGGGTGCAGTTGCTACATCCCAAATTATATCAATGGGACTGCGTGCACAGAGATGCACGGAACACCTGTGCATCCCTGTAAAGGTAAGCTGTTTATGCCCAGGGTGAACAAGGCCTTAGGCCCCTTTCACACAAACAAACTGATCAGCCTGCCTGTCCATTTTTAAAGCAGGCCCAATCAGACCACCCATTGTTTTCTATGGAGAGGCTGATGTAAATGGACATGTGTCCCTTTACACCCGCCTGCATCCGATCCGATCCACTAAAAACAGATGGATGGGGATCCCTCTCCCCATCCATCTAGCAGATGTGATCGGATGGAAATGGACAGGAGTGTTCATGTCCATCCTGCATCAGTGGATGCAGATCTGTCATTCTCCAGCTCAGCGGGATCAGCAGGCGGATCTGCCTAAAAGAGTTCGCTCCATGTTTTTTTTTTTACAATTATATCTCTCTCTCTATATATATATATATACAGTGGGTACGGAAAGTATTCAGACCCCCTTAAATGTTTCACTCTTTGTTATATTGCAGCCATTTTCTAAAATCATTTAGGTTCATTCTTCTTCCTCATGAATGTACACATAGCACCCCATACTGACAGAAAAACACAGAATTGTTGAAGATTTATTAAAAAAGAAAAACTGAAATATCACATGGTCCTAAGTATTCAGACCCTTTGCTGTGACACTCATATATTTAACTCAGGTGCTTTCCATTTCTTCTGATCATCCTTGAGATGGTTCTATACCTTCATTTGAGTGCAGCTGTGTTTGATTATACTGATTGGACTTGATTAGGAAAGCCACACACCTGTCTATATAAGACCTTCCAGATCACAATGCATGTCAGAGCAAATGAGAATCATGAGGTCAAAGGAACTGCCTGAAGAGCTCAGAGACAGAATTGTGGCATGGCACAGATCTGGCCAAGGTTACAAAAAGATTTCTGCTGCACTTAAGGTTCCTAAGAGCACAGTGGCCTCCATAATCCTCAAATGGAAGACGTTTGGGACAACCAGAACCCTTCCTAGAGCTGGCCGTCCGGCCAAACTGAGCTATCGGGGGAGAAGAGCCTTGGTGAGAGAGGTAAAGAAGAACCCAAAGATCACTGTGGCTGAGCTCCAGAGATGCAGTCAGGAGATGGGAGAAAGTTGTAGAAAGTCAACCATCACTGCAGCCCTCCACCAGTCGGGGCTTTATGGCAGAGTGGCCCGACGGAAGCCTCTCCTCAGTGTAAGACACATGAAAGCCCGCATGGAGTTTGCTAAAAAAACACCTGAAGGACTCCAAGATGGTGAGAAATAAGATTCTCTGGTCTGATGAGACCAAAATAGAACTTTTTGGCCTTAATTCTAAGCGGTATGTGTGGAGAAAACCAGGCACTGCTCATCACCTGTCCAATACAGTCCCAACAATGAAGCATGGTGGTGGCAGCATCATGCTGTGGGGGTGTTTTTCAGCTGCAGGGACAGGACGACTGGTTGCAATCGAGGGAAAGATGAATGCGGCCAAGTACAGGGATATCCTGGACAAAAACCTTCTCCAGAGTGCTCTGGACCTCAGACTGGGCCGAAGGTTTACCTTCCAACAAGACAATAACCCTAAGCACACAGCTAAAATAACGAAGGAGTGGCTTCACAACAACTCCGTGACTGTTCTTGAATGGCCCAGCCAGAACCCTGACTTAAACCCAATTGAGCATCTCTGAAGAGACCTAAAAATGGCTGTCCACCAACGTTTACCATCCAACCTGACAGAACTGGAGAGGATCTGCAAGGAGGAATGGCAGAGGATCCCCAAATCCAGGTGTGAAAGACTTGTTGCATCTTTCCCAAAAAGACTCCTGGCTGTATTAGATCAAAAGGGGGCTTCTGCTAAATACTGAGCAAAGGGTCTGAATACTTAGGACCATGTGATATTTCAGTTTTTCTTTTTTAATAAATCTGCAACAATGTCAACAATTCTGTGTTTTTCTGTCAGTATGGGGTGCTATGTGTACATTCATGAGGAAGAAGAATGAACCTAAATGATTTTAGCAAATGGCTGCAATATAACAAAGAGTGAAAAATTTAAGGGGGTCTGAATACTTTCCGTACCCACTGTATATATATATATATATATATTTTTTTTTTTTTTTTTTTAGGGGGTGGGGACAGGGTTCTTTGGTGAGATATGAGAGGTCTAAACAGACCCCCTATCTCTTTTTTTGAGCACTTCACATGAATGAATAAGGAGACTGTATAGAGACTCCTCATTCATTCATAAACTGACAATCTGACATAGTAAACAGTCGGTTTACTATGCTCTGCTGATCAGCTGTCAGTGAATATGCCGGTAGTGATGGCTGCCTTGGTCCACTGTACTACAGGGAGGGGGCTGGTAAACACATGTTTACCAAGACCCCCCAAGCCCCAGCTTCACCCGCTCCGAGCCTGACAGCTCGCCCGAGTGCCGGTCAGCAGCTGTAGGAGGGATGCCACTGGAGGGATGGCTAAATCAGGGGTGCGGAGACTGACCTGGCAGGGGGGGGACATGCTGAGATCCCCTCTAAGCCCCTGAAGCCAGTAGAAGTGCCAGAGAAGGGATGCTGGCTTTTAGAGGTAGCTGCGGGGATCGGGTTTATGGGGGAGGGAATCAGTGCTGGAAGTGAAGAAAGGGGATGAAGGGGATAGGAAAGGAGAGTGGGGGGAGTAGTTATAGGTGAAAGAGAGCGGGCGGGAGTTGGAGAGGCTAGCGACAGGGAATTGGCAGCCTTGGGGGGGCAGTCACATTATAATCCGTTGATTAGTTATAGAATTGTTCAGCAGAACCTGGCGATATGAATTAGGGATATGAATTATCTAGGCATTTCTATATGCACCGAAGGAAGTTATCTAAATACACTTATAAAATACAGCAAACACTGACCAAATGAAGGCAGACTAAATACAGATAAAATATATCACAGTCACAATTATTATTTTACCTTTGTATCATGTATTCAAAGTGGCTTATCTTTGCCTGCCCTGCAGATACAACCTGTATGGCATGTGAGGAAAAGGAGCAGTGAACAAAACCACGCCAGTGAAGGAACATGAGGGCATCAACTGCCTGAAGTAGTAGGTTCAATATAGTTTCCATGGGCAATATCGGGCACTCTGAGCGCTGGAAGTTTTATAAACATAGTTAAGTCACTGTACTGCAAAAACTACATTCATTAAGACAAGTTAAATTGATCAAGATGCAACTTAAATGTACAGTACAGTTTGTATATACAATGTTCTATGGATAAACCCATATAAAAACAACAAAAAATATTTATCATTCACAATATAAGTATATATAGTAAGAGTCCACAATTAAAATAGATAAGTGGTGGACAAAAGGACACGGTGATCTGTTGTAAAGACAAAAAGCCAAAGTAAAAGTTTTATGGCTCACAGTACTTTGCTCTGCAGAACAGATTCCTTGGGATGTCCACTGGGCAGAGGTAATGATATGGTTGCTACATGAATAGATAAATCCACAAAACATGGACTGGAGGTTGTGAGAATCTGTAGCTTTTCCGCAGATCAGACTAGGGAAGGATGCACAGCAGTATGCAGAAGAAACAAAATTGCCAAAGCACAGGATTAGTAAAAACTTTGCAACATGTATTATTAAAACATATTCACACTTACATGTAAACAAAAGAAGTGTGGCTTGAACACGGGGGGAGATATTGTGTAACAGATGGGAGGTAGACAGCCTATAAGCAAATAGCAACTGATACACCATAAAGCTGGACCAGCCAGACCTAGCAACAAACAGGGGAGTTTACGGCCGTCCTATACGTTCACAGCCAGCACTGAGACCAAGGGGTGGGAGAGCACTACGTGTTTCAGGAGCCCCGCCCACTTGATCAAGTTTAGCTAAAGGGTAGTGGCCCCTGAAACGCCTAGCGCTTGCCCACCTCTTGTGCCCAGTGCTGGCAGTGATCGTGCAGGGTGGCCATAGCATTTGTTGTTAGTTCAGGTGGGTCCGGCATTATGGTGCATCAGTTGCTATTCCCTTTAGTAGCTGTCTGACTTTCATCTGTTACACAATATCTCCCCCTACATCCAAGCTATATTTCTTCTGTTTACATGTAAGTGTGGATGTGTTTATTTAATAAAAGTTGTTAGAAATCCTGCACTCTGGCAATTTTATTTCGAACTATAGACAAAACTTTTTTTAAGCTCAACAAAGTTCTTTCACACGGTCCGCCTCCGTAGGCGGATCCGTGCTGCTCAGCAGGGATCGATCCGCCGATCCCCGCTGAGCCGGCGGATGACAGCTCCGTCTCTGCTTGCAGTGCGGAGAGGGAGGTGTCACAGCCCCAGCTGCTCTCTATGGGGGATCGGATGAGAGCGGACCGCTTGTCCGCTCTCATCGGATCCGATCCCTGGACGGATGGAAAAATAGGGTTTCCATCCGTCCGGATTTCACGGACAGGATCGGATACGGATGGCAGCGGGTGTCAGCGGAGGTGTCTCCGCTGACACCCGCTGCCCCATAGAGCTGCATGGAGGATCCGATCAGATCCGCCTAAAAAACTGACAGGCGGATCTGATCGGATCGCCCGTGTGAAAGAGCCCTTAGTGTTATTTGATTTAATAAACAAAAAAAAATATATATAAACAAAATGTCAATACTATCAAGTGAATATAAATACCACTGCAAATCACTCACTGTTTTAACAAACAATTAATATTGCAAGGTGACTAAATATGTTACAAATGAGTGTTAAACACAATCATAATAAAGACCAAAAAGTACCCAAAAGTCAAAAAACTAATCAGCATGGAAAAATGTGCTGTAGATATGTAACACAAGTTCTCCACCAAATTCCCCAAATATGTTATCTTACCTGATTGACCCTCACTACAAAGGTCAAAAATCACCAGGGAACCAAAATACACAGCTCAACCAGATGGTTTCATTCAATACAGAAAAAAAAACTCAGGATGTCACGCTCCAAATATCTTTGCTTACTGCCCCATGGCTCTTGTGGTCTCTGAATCTCAAGCTCATTAAAATAAATAACAATCCATTTTGCTCACTCACTGAAAAACACATTTTATTCAAAGAAAATAAACGCTTATTCACATGAGTGGATAAAACAAGCGCCTTGGATACTATGGAGATCTGCTGCTGCTCTCACTTACATGCTGCACCCACCGCTGCTGCTGATGAATGTCAGGTCATGATATCCAGCAGCAGTGATGGGTGGCAACAATTTGGAGTGGAATTTAGCAAAAAGGGACTGCCTTGAAGATGGCTACTATTAAGCCTAGGACCCTCACGTAAGAGAAAAGGTTGGCTTTCGTAGAGCCTGAACATCGGCTCTTATTTTCTTGTGGAAGAAAAACACTGTACAAGGCCATATCCAAGAGAAGGTCCAGATACTCCAAACAATGGGTTGGTTCCAGCATAGAGCTCTGAATGCTCAGAATCCATCTGAACCTCTGTAAAGTCTGAACAATCTGTTTGACGCAAGCCAAAATGGCCTGTGCTGACTGTTCCCTTCAGCAAGAGGTAAAATGTCCTGAGAGAGAAGCAGAGCAAGCATGGGGCCAAGCATCTTTGTGAATACCCAAGGAGCAGTGAACAGACCAAACGGCAGGGAAACAAACTGTTTGTGATGTGAATTCACAGCAAACTGCAGAAAGCATTGATGTGCTGGAAGGATGGAGAATTATAGGTAGGCATCCTTGATGTCTACAGTTACTGGAAAATCTCCTGGATAAAGAGAAGCAATGACTGATCTGGTAGAGTACATACAGAACTTTTCACCCACAGCATGATATTGAAAATTGTTAGATTCAGTGAATCTAAAATTAAGTGAATGCCCCACTGGGATTTGGAACTGTGAACAGGTTGGAGCAGAGCCCCTGAAACCTATCACAATCAGAGACATGACACCCTAGACCAATAGTGTTGACAATGAAGCATAAACTCTAGGTGGGGATGAAGGAAGGTGGGAAAACAGGAATCGGAGTGGGGGTAGAGCCTGGAACACTACTTGTAACCCCTTGAGCTGAGCTTTGACCCCAGATGTATGAAATATCCTAAGACTAAACAGTTGCAAAGGGCAGCAATTAATCTTACACTTTTAGAAATGGGGTTGTCACCTCATTGTGAGGAGAACTTGTCCCCAGGCTTTAAGGCTTCAGGGGACCAGGCTTTTTGCTAGAGTGGGTTCCCAGGTTCAGGGCAAAAGAAGCTTGCATAGCCTTATATTGCTGGGGCAAAAGGATACATTCAACCGGTGATTTTTTTCAATAAAGCAGTCCAGGGAAAGAGGCATTTCCCATCGGAGGGAAGGGAGGCTCAAATCAGTCCGCAGGGAAATTACATTATCTAAATCAATACAGGAAGTCTGGTAAACCTAATTGCAAATCAAGAGTGAGCAATAAGAAAACACTAAACCATGAGCGTTGCTAGGATTGTGAAAGACCTGGGACACAATTGGGCCCATCAAAACGAGGGGAGTAGAAAGTCAGGGGTGTGTAACACACAGAGTGCAAGGGTCAGGTGGACATAATGCAGAGAGTGCAGGGGTCATGAGTACACAGCACAGGAAGTGCCGAGGTAAAGAGTACATAATACACAGAGTGCAGTGATGGGGTATAGATATTGCACAGAATGCAGGGGTCAGGTATACATAATGCACAGAGTGTAGGGTTCAGGAGTGTGTAACAGGCCACGAATCAGAAATTTATAATGCAGAGAGTGCAAGAGTCAGGTGTATATAGACCAAAGAATGCAGGGGTCCAGAGTTCATAACACGGAGTTCAGGAGTCATGAGTACGTAGCGCAGAGAGTGCAGGAGTCAGACGTACATAAAGAATAAAGTGTAGGGGTCAGGAGAATCTAATGCACAGATTGCAGAGGTCAGGTGTACATAATAAGGAGAATGCAGGGCTCAGGAGTGTGCAACACATGAAGTGCAAGAATCAGAAGTTCATAACGCAGAACGTGAAGGGGTCAGTAGTACGTAGCACAAAGAATGCTGTGGTCTGCAGTACCCAACAAACAGAGAACAGGGCTAAGGAGTACATAGTGCACAGTGTGCAGGGGTCAAGAGTACATAACACAGAGTGCTGGAGGCAGAAATACACAATGCACAGAGTGCAGTGGTAAAGAGTATATAAAGAAGAGGGTGCAAGAGTCAGAAGTACATAATATGCAGAGTGCAGGGGTCAGGTGTGCATACTCTACAGGTCTGCATCCATCAAATCTCCCCTCAGCACTCATCTCCACCCCGTGGACCTCTTTTAGGTAGCTCACATGGCTGGTTTGCACATATCTAAGGCTACACTCTGTTTCAAAGGGAAAGGGTTGGTAGAGGAGGTAGACAGGTATGCCTTTATGTCAAAAGTTATGTGAAAGTGAATGTGAGAGGTGACATCACTAACAAGGGTTATGACAATGCAGATTCCTAATGGCTGGAGGTACATAGAAATGAAACAAACAGTACATTTTCAGTGGGTGTTTGCTATAGACCCACCTCTAACACAAAGGATGAGGAGAAAATTAGGTGGAAATGAGGTGCCACATGACAAACCCCCTAAATGAACGTGCGGATCAAGGAATGTGTGGTCAAGGGATGCCGGGAAAAGTTTTCAAGGGCAGAAGCCTGCCTTTAATTGTAATCAAGGCAAGCTATTGTGCAACGCTCAATCGGAGAAAGGCCAAAACCAAAACCAGAGCCACCGAAAAAGAACGTGGATGGACACCCAGAGCCTTGCACCAGGCAATATACTGTAAGCCTTCCAGGTGCGACAATATATTTTCCAAGAGGTAGACTTTGAGTACCTTCAACATTGTAGGGATTGCCAAACCAGACAACCTCCTGTTTCTCGAAACCTGGCTTCAATATCCATGCTGTCCAAGCCAGAGACAGTAAAGCAGGGTTGCAGACTGGATGCTGGGACGGAAGATCCTCCCAAAAGATGCAATCGCCAGGGAGTGTCCGTGACCAGCCACACCATGTTGGGAAACCACGAACAATGTGGCCAGTCTGAGACTACCAGAAGGAAAGAAATCCCTTCATTCTCCATTCTGCACAGCAGGCGAGGTAGTAGTTTGAGAGAAGGAAAGGTGTAAATGAGATGATACTGCGCCCAATGTGCCATCTGAAGATCCACATCTGGGTTCCCCTAGCAGAGGCAGAACTGATGGAACACGTTCAATTGTAGGGACTACTTCTCTGATCCAGGGCGACTGAGGTAATCTGCCAACCATGTCTGGATGCCAAGGAATGTACATGGCAGAGAGAATCTCAACAGCAAAATGCATGATGTCTCCAGTGCTACTTCAGTGCTCGTTCTGCCTTGGTGGTTGACAGAGGCCACTGCTGTGGCATTATCTGACTGGCTCCTAACTGGGAGCCCCAGCAGAAGATTCACTGAGTGGTCCAGAGACAGCCTGATCGCTCGCAGTCCCAGGGCGTTGATAGGTAGCAAAGCCTCCCCTGTAGTCCAATGATCTAGTACCAATCTTGAACCCAGTTGGACAGGCTGGCATCCATAGTGGCTACCATCCAGTGGAGGGGGAAGGGATTTCCCAGTTTGTAGGGGGAAAACTGGAGCCACAAGCGGAGGAACTTGTTGACTGGCCCAGATAATTCTTGTTGTCCAGGGAAGAGGGACAGGATTTCCCTCTGCAGAACTCTTGTACAGAACTACGAATATGGGGCCGCCTTGAAGGTGGACACCTTAAGACCCAGAGCCTGCATGCAAGAGGGGAGGATTGCTTGCGGGACCAGGGTAGTTGAACCACAGTCAGAAGCCTCTGGAGCTCATCTGCCAATTTTCGAGACTCAGGCAAAGATACTCAAGCCTCCCAGTTGGAGTCAGGGCAGACCTCTTTAAATTCAGGACCCAGCTGAAGTCCCGCAGGAAGCCCATCATGATTTCCACATTGTCCGTCAGTGTAGCCTGGGAATCCACCCACAGAAATAGGCCATCAAGATAACAAGTCATGGGAAACCCCCAGTTGTTTCAGTAACACCAGAACTGGGGCAGGCACCTTGGAGAATATCCAGGGGCCAAGGCCAACCTGAAAGGGAGCACCACAAAGCGATAACTTACATCCCCCACTGCAGAGCAAAGTAACAGCTGATGTCTCTCGCAGATGGGTGCAGGTATGCAACCTTAATGTCTATGGACACCAAAAAATCCCCCTAATGAAGAAAAGCCACTACCAAACGGATGGATTCCATCTTAAACTTCTGCACCCACATGAAGCGATTCAAGGCAATGGAGGTCCAGAGTTGGGCGAACTCCATCTGTATATGGAACCATGTAAAGGTTGGAGTAAAACCCCTGAAACCATTCCAGGTCGAGCACAGGGACTTTTGCTCCCTTGTGCAGCAGATCCTGCCTCACCCTGCACAGGGCCCAAAGGTGTGATGGCAGAAGGTAAAGATTAGAAGGAAAAGTTTCTCTGATTGATCAGAAAGAAATTCTATCCTGTTGCCGGGCACAACCTGGTCGGGGACCCATTTTCCTAAAAATATTGGAGGTTCAATGACCCGAGAACCAGCGAAAAAAAACCCCACCCTACAAACGGGTGGGAACAAAACCTTCATACTAAAGAGAACTAGTCGGACCAAGCCTCAGAAAGTGCTCTCTCTTGGCTCAGGGACTGTCTCTATATCCAGCTTGGTCACCTGCAAGATGGCCATTGCTGTGTGGCTATAAGAAAATGGTCGCATGCACTTCCCCAGCCAGCTCCTATACAAGTCAGTTACATAGTTTGTGAGGTTGAAAAAAGACATCAGTCCATCCAGTTCAACCTATGATGTGTTTGTGTTTGCTGTTAACCGTACATTGTATACCCCTCTATGTTGTGGTCTTTAAGGTGCCCATCTAATAGTTTTTTAAACTATCGATGCTCCCTGCTGATACGACTGCTTGTGGAAGAGAATTCCACATCCTTACTGCTCTGACAGTGAAGAACCCCTAACGTATTTTAAAGTTAAACCGTTTTTCCTCTAGTTTTAGTGAGTGGCCATGTGTCTTATTGTATTCCCTTTCTCTGAAAAGTTTGTTCCTTATGCTAGGGTCGCCAGTACAGTATTTGTACATTGATATCATATCCCCCCTCAATCGTCTCTTCTCCAGAGAGAATAAGTTCTGTGCTTGTAGTCTTTCCTCATAGCCGATGCCCTCCATTCCCCTATTTATTTTTGTTGCCCTTCTCTGGACTTTCTCCAGTTCCAGCACATCCTTACTGAGGACCGGTGCCCAGAACTGGACAGCATATTCCAGATGTGGCCGGATCAGAGTCTTGTAGAGTGGGAGAATAATCTCTTTATTTCTGGAGTGAATCCCCTTTTTTATACATCCCAGTATTCTGTTGGCTTTTCTTGCAGCGGCTTGGCATTGCATGCCACTGCCAAGCCTGTTGTCTACCAGTACCCCCAGGTCCTTTTCCATCCTAGACTCACCCAGAGGTTTCCCCCCCAGTGAGTAACTTGCTTTCGTGTTTCTGACGCCCAAGTGCATTACTTTACATTTTTTAACATTAAACCTCATCTGCCATGTAGTTGCCCACCCCATTATTTTGTTCAGATCCGCTTGTAAGGTTTCCACATCCTGCATAGAAGATATTGGCATGCTTACTTTAGTATCATCCGCAAATACTGAGATTATACTCGATATCCCCTCCTCTAGATCATTTATGAATAAATTAAACAGGACTCTCCTCTGGAGCCAGTTCTCTATCCAGGTACTCACCCTATGGTCCATACCTACCTTCCTCAGTTTGTACAGTAAGCGTTTGTGGGGAACGCTGTCAAAGGCCTTTGCAAAGTCCAGATACACCACATCCACAGTCTAACCTTTATCTAGGTGGCAGCTCACTTCATCGTAGAAGGTTAATAGATTGGTTTGGCAAGAACGATTTTTCATGAATCCATGCTGATTACTACTAACAATACCATTTTCATTACTAAAGTCTTGTATGTGGTCCCTTAACATCCCCTCCAAAATCTTGCAGACTACTGATGTTAGGCTGACCGGCCTATAGTTACCCGGGATATATCTCGGCCCTTTTTTAAATATTGGTACCACGTTGGCTTTTTTCCAACCAGCTGGCACCATACCTGTCTGTAGACTATCCTTAAAGATCAAGAATAATAGTCTGGCAATCACCTGGCTGAGCTCTTTAAGAACCCTCGGGTTCAAGCCATCCGGTCCCGGTGATTTATTTATGTTAAGTTTCTCTAGTTTAGTTCTAAGTCTATCTTCTGTTAGCCATGGCGGTACTTCCTGAGGTGTATTATTTAGTTTAGCCTTACAAGCTGGCTTAGTGTTGCCCCCCGATTCTTTTGTGAAGACTGAAGAGAAGAAATTATTTAACACTTTTGCCTTTTCTCTGTCCTCTGTGGCCATATTTCCTTTGTCATCTTTTATGGGGCCAATGTGTTCTGGCCTAGCTTTCTTACTGTTTATATACTTAAAGAATTTCTTGGGGTTCTTTTTACTCTCTTCTGCTATATGTCTCTCGTGTTCTATTTTAGCTGCCTTGATTTCGTCTTTACATTTCTTATTACACTCTTTGTAATGCTTGAATGCTGCCAATGACCCCTCAGTCTTGTATTTTTTGGAGGCCTTTTCTTTAGTTTTAATATGCATTTTTATGGTGGAGTTTAGCCACCCAGGGTTTAGTTTTGCTCTTTTAAATTTATTTCCCTTTAGAATGCACTGGCCAAACTCTCTTGAAGCACTTCAATTTTTCCTCCGTGTTCTTTGTTCCCAGGGTCCTATCCCATCTGATATTTTCTAGCAGAGAGCGCAGTTTTGGGAAATTGGCTCTTTTGAAATTCAGTGTTCTTATATTACCCTTGTGTTTTCTATTACTATGATTAATACTGAAACTAATTGACCTATGGTCGCTGTTTCCTAAGTTGCCCCGTATCTCTATATCCGTGAGCAGGTCTGTATTGTTGGTAATCAGTAGGTCAAGTACCGCATTGTTTCTTGTCGGTGCGTTCACCATCCGACACATGAAATTGTCCTGCAAAACATTTAGGAACTGCCGAGTCTTGGCTGAATGCGCGGTTCCTTCTGCCCAGTCTATATCTGGATAATTAAAGTCCCCCATTATAATGACATTTCCCATCCTTGCTGCCAATCCTATCTGTAAAAGGAGGTCCGCCTCCCCCTCCTCCCTCTGGATGGGGGGCCTATAGCATACGCCCAATATTACCTTCCCTATAGTGCCTTCCCTTTTAAGTTCTACCCATAGGGATTCTGCCTCGTCCATAGCTCCATTATTAATATCATCCCTCATATTTGCTTGTACATTGTTCTTAATATACAGACATACACCTCCCCCTTTTTTACCTTCTCTATCCCTGCGATAAAGGGAATACCCCTGAATGGTCGCCATCCAATCATGAGAGCTGTCGAACCAAGTCTCTGTTATCCCCACAAAATCTAAGTCCTCCTCAAACATCAGCAGCTCCAGCTCTCCCATCTTGTTGGCCAGGCTTCTGGCATTGGTATACAAACCTCGTAATTTTGACCAGTTGCATATATCCTCGTTTGATGTTGTTTTTAGGCTGCTCTTGTGATTTTTCCCCATACCCACCTTGGGTTTAGGAGCTCTGAACACCCTACCGCTAATGTCCCCATTTGTGCCCTCTTAATCTTGCTCCCCACTGGCTAATTCTACATCTTTACCCTCCCTCCCATCACCTAGTTTTAAAGCCCCTCTAACCTTTTGGCCATCCTCTCACCCAGTACAGCTGCACCCTCCCCATTTAGGTGCAATCCGTCCCTACCAAAGAACCGGTGGCCGACTGAGAAGTCGGCCCAGTTCTCCAGGAACCCGAAACCCTCCTTACTACACCAGCTCCTCAGCCACTTGTTAACTTCCCTAATCTCCCGCTGCCTCTCTGGTGTGGCTTGAGGTACAGGTAGTATTTCTGAAAATACTACCTTGGAGGTCCTACTCCTCAACTTAGCGCCTAAGTCCCTGAAATCGTTTAGGACTCTCCATCTTCCTCTGCCTATGTCATTGGTACCCACGTGTAATCTGTCTGTGGCAAGGTCCACTGAAAAATGTCTAACAGATCGCTGAGAAAATGGCTGCTGGCAACAGTAAAGCACATGACAGCTGCAATGAGGCCTCCCAGAGCCTGCAGGGACAACTGCGAAGGCCCCCACCCACCCACCCACCCAGGGATGCTAGGAAAGGTTAGCTCAAGCACAGTGGACTGGAAGGTAGGAAATGGAGAGGGAGCCCGGCCAGGGGGGAAAGGAGTAAATACTAGAGGCCAGGGGAGGAGGAGTAGACAGGAGCGGCCACACCACAGAGTACCTGCGCCCCACACTGTGTCTGGGGAGGAAAGGGAGGGAGCATCCACACACCGATCCAGTGGAGCATGTGGGTAAGGATCCCATGACAGATCCTCTTTTCCACCAAACTAGGGTGCTGTCGGCCCGGGTAGCAATGTGACATGGACTCTGCACCCAGTCATGTGTGTCCATGCAAGACGTTTAACTCGCTGGCCACCCCAGTCCAGGATGGGGCTTGTCGCAATCAACCCAGCACCTGTCTGTGCCGTAGGCCACACTGGAATGACCACTGGATCTAGATTATCCAGCCCATCGTCCAGCCCATCTCATGATTAAAGATCTCCCCAGGTAAAAATTAGGTCCTTACTCCTGAAACACTAGGCATAATCAACTGGATTGACTATAGCAGGGTTTATACCAGCTAGGACTGCCCACAGGCTGTGCTGTTTTTTATTTTTTTCTGCCTAGTGTTCTACTCCTCTAGTTGGTACTATAAACCATATGGTCAAGAATCAGAAGAGCTGTGTCTGTCAATGAACGCAAGAGAAATACTCTGTTGCATTTACTAATTTCAAACCACACGGAGCTGATTGCAGATGTGAAAATTGGGGACAACTTGGACGATCATAATGTAATTACATTAGCTTCCATAAATGAAAAGGGATTTATAAATGGAGGATGGGCATGGATCGCTTTTCATTCATAGAAGCTATAGTACAGCTTCTACGAATGAAGGAGTGGGGAAAAAATGCCAGACATAGTTGGCACTCATGCCGAAATGACAATCCTCTAAATCAGCAGCACAAGGGCCACAATGCATTACCTGTAAAACAATGAACAGTAAAATATTGACAAAATATTCCAATGCTACGCTTTTAGACTTTTTCTAAATAACTTCCAACCAGGCACCACATTGTATCACTGTGCTCTGCTTTACTTGTATTTTCACTTTATGCAATTTTACATTGTTGTTGAATTAAACTAACATATCACAAAAATTGGATTTTTGTCTTACTGTAAAATCCTTTTCTCTGAAGTTCATTGAGGGACACAGTATCTGATCTCCATATCAGTAGGGTTATGCTGCCCCCTACAGGAGTAGGACACTAGGCAGAAAAAAGTTCTGGCTAGGCTTATGGGCAATCCCAGGGGGTATACCCTCTCTCTTCCTGCTATAGGATGTCAGTTTTTTATCAAAGCAGTGTCAGAGAAAATAATACCAACCCAACTCAAAATAAGAGGGGCGAGTACTGCGTCTGTCAATGAACTTCAGAGAAAAGGATTTTACGGTAAGACAAAAATCCAATTTTCTCTAAAGTTCATTGAAGGGCGCAATCTCTGATCTACATATAGGTAGGGATGTCCCAAAGCAGTGCCATAAAATGAGGGGTGGGAACAACAGAAAAATAAGTCCACAAGGCTCATCATAGCCAACCAGGCAACATAGGACTCATCAGAACAAGATGAGACCCACCTGAAAAAAACATTAAACACCCTCAAGGGAGACTATGAACCCCCTTAAACAGCAGCCTGCAAAACTTTGCGACCAAAAAAGGCTTCTGCAGATGCCACCCACATCCACCTTATAAAATTTTGTGAAGGTGTGAACAAACAACCAGGTAGCCGCCTTCCAAACCTGAAGCACAGATGTTGGCGAAAAGCCCAGGAAGCACTAAGCGCCCAAGTAGAATGCGCCTTAACAGGGAAAGGAGGAACCTGACCCTTAACCGAATAAGCCTGCACCACAGTCTGTCTGATCCATCTGGAAATAGTCGCAGCAGACGCAGCCAGCCCTTTCTTAGGGCCATCTGTGAGTACAAAGAGCGAATCTGACTTCCAATAAGGCTCAGTAGTCGCCAAGTACACCCTGCTTGCCCGGACCACATCCAGAGTAAGCAGTGCAAATTCCTTAGGATGTTTCGGCTTAGGACACAAAGAGGGTAACATGATGTCCTCATTCAAATGAAAACTGGTAACCACCTTCGGAAGGAAGGACGGATCCGGACGAAGTACCACTTCATCCCTGAGAACCACCAGATAGGGAGAACGACAGGACAATGCCGCCAGTTCCAACACCCTGCGCGCAGAAGTAATAGCTACCAGGAAGGTTACCTTCAGGGATAAGGTAAGCAGGGGAATCTCCCGAATACTTTCAAAAGGATGTTTCTGGAGAACTGACAGCATCAAATTAAGGTCCCAAGGTGGTAACAGAGGTCGCACCGGAGGTACCAATTATCGCACCCCCTGGATAAAGTTACGCACCAGGGAAAAAAAGCCAAGGACACATGTGGCAGGGTTTCTTTGGACGGAAAGCCAGGTCCGGGATGGAGGACCCCTGCATCCAAGGCCTGTCGACTGAGGTAATCCGCCTGAGAATTTTCCACTCCTGGAATGTGAACAGCGGAGAGAGCTGGAACAAAGCATTCCACCCATAGAAGGATGTTTGCCACCTCCAAGGCCGCAAGAACATTTTTGGTGCCCCCTTGGTGATTGACATAAGCCATGGCCATGGCATTGTCTGATTGAATACGCACTGGACAACCCTGTAGGTGCTCGGTCCAGTGGTCTAGGCAAAGCCTGATCGCTGTCAGCGCCAGAACATTGATCGGTAACCTGGACTCTTCCAGAAACCAGACTCCTTGAGCAGAAAACCTGCCAAGAACCCCTCCCCATCCAGACAGACTGGCATCTGTGGTGACACTTGTCCAATACCCAAGGAGGAAGTATTTCCCTTGCTTGAGCATTGGGGACCGAAATCACCAAATCAGGGACCCCCTAGTCACCTGGATCTGATTGTCCATCCTTGGATTCTTGTTCCATTTGAGAAGGATTTTCTTCTGGAGGATCCTTGTGTGGAATTTAGCGAAGGGGACCTCCTCGGAGGATGACACCATCAGTCCCAGGACTCTCATACAGGTCCGAATGGACGACCATTTGCTGGACAGCAACAGTTGAACCGTGGTCTGGAGTTTTGGAGTTTTTCCGGAGGAAGACATACCCTGGCGGAGTCCAACGTCAGGCCCAGATAATCCGATCTCATTGAAGGGACCAGGGACGACTTTTGAAGGTTCAGAATCCACCCGAATTCCTCCAGAGTTCTCATGGTGATCTCCAAATTTGCTACCAGCACTGAAGGAGACTCTGCACGGAGAAGCAGATCGTCCACCCAGGACCGATATCCCCCACTGTGGCAACAGCGCCAGGACCAGAGCCAACACCTTTGTAAAGACACGAGGAGCAGAGGCTAGACCAAAGGGTAACACCACAAAATGATAGTGATCTTCTCCCATGGCAAAACTGAGAACCCATTGGTGACCTGCACACATTGGGATGTAAAGGTAGGCGGCATCTTTGATGTCTACAGAAGCCAGGAAAGCCCCCCCCCCCTGCTTTAGGGAAGCCACTACCATGCAAACTGACTCCATCTTGAATTTTTGAACTCGCGAAGCAATTCAGTGCCTTCAGGTCCAGGATTGGACGCACCTTTCCGTCCTTTCTGGGGACCGTAAACAGGTTTGAAAAAAAGCGCTAAAAATGTTCCGCACACAAAACCGGAATTATTACTCCCTGTTGTACCAGGTCCTGAACTGCCCCAAAGAGAACCTGCAAGCGAACCGGGGACAGTCGCACATTGGGACAAGGGAAAAACCTCACCAGCGGGACGGATCGAAGCTCGATCTTGTAACCAGACTGTATGACCTCTTGAACCCATTTGTCTTCTATCCGGGAGAGCCACAGGTCTGGAAACCAGCAAAGACGTCGCCCCACCCCAGATACGGGTGAGGGCGCACCTTCAGGCCGGAGGGGCCTTGTCCTCAGGTCTGGTGAAACTAGATTTGTGTTTTCCAGACCAGGGCCGCTTAGACACACCCGAGGGAGTCTTGAAGGGCTTTGCCTTATCGACTGACCCTGAGGGACGAAAAAACTTTTTGTAAGCTGAAAAGGAGGGACCCTGTCTGTGACGTGGATCCTTACCCTTGTTAGCCTGTGGGAGAGGTACTCTTACCCCCTGTGAGACCTTTGATAATGTCATCCAGGGTAGCCCCAAACATCTGATCTCCTTGAACAGGTAGATCCGTCAAGAACTTCATTGAAGTCTGATCCGCAGACCAACACTTTAGCCAAAGTGTACGCCGGAGGACTACTGCCGAAACCGACAGTCAGCCCAATAAGGGAGCAGTATCCAGGGCGGCATCGCAAACAAATTTCAGCCCCTGCATCAGCTGGTCCAACAGCTCCACAAAGGCAGGAGGGACTGGTTTTCCCTCCAGATCACGGCGTGGCAACTTAGCCCATTCAGTCAAAGTTTGCACGACCAGGGCAACCGTAAACACCAGTCTTAGTGCAGACCCCGCCAGGAAGTACATATTGTGGGCCACAGACTTCGCCTTTCTATCCGCCGGATCCTTAAAGGACAGGGAATCCTCCACTGGGATCATGGTAGCTTTTCTCAGTTTTGAGACCAGAGGGTCCACCGTAGGTGGCACAGTCTACTTCTTTGTAAGGGACTCCTCAAAGGGGTAGCGTCTAGCAATCCGCTTAGGCACCCCAGGGAAGCGCTTAGGGCGGTCCCTATATTTTTTGAGCATGTCGTCAAAATACCAAATGTAACCTGCACCTTATTCACAGTCGCAGCTGCGTCCTCCATTTTTAGGGTCTCTTGCACAGATACAACTAGCGCGTCCACCAGCGCCTTTTTATGCGCGGCAATGAAGGTGGAAATGTCCTTCTCACTATCAGAGGAGACAGGGTGCAAGGTAGTTGGCCCGGCAGAGAGATCTGCGACTGCGATGGCTGAGTAAGACTCAGAATCTGAAACATCAGATAAGGTAAGGGTAGGCGGAGGGCGTTTTTTAGCACCTCGCCCCTTAAAGGCCACCTCCACCTGAGACACAAACTATTCGAGGACCGCTGAAATTCCATCACTGGAAAGCTGGGAGCCGGAGGGCCCTGCAGCCTCCCTGAGAGGGTCAGGTAGGGACACATGTTCCGCAGGGTCCATGTTGCACCAGGGGAACCCGTCAGCAAAAAATTGACGTTTTTTTTTTTTTTTAAACGTCCCACCGCGCTACAGCGCCCCCAGGAGGACAGGCAGCGTGCACTGAGAACCCCCCACAGAGAGAGACCCCCCCAGACTCACCACCCTACACCAAGATGCATCAGGAGGCTCAGAATGTCTGCACAGCACGTGTCAGCAGCAATGTCAGTCAGCAACAGGGTATAGGGAGGGGCTCCACCTACAAAAACACCTCAAGGGAACTCCCATTCAGTGATTCTCTATCAGAAAAATCCACCGAAAAATGGCGCAGAGTGTACCAAGATGGCCGCCACTTCATGCAGAGCACATGGGCTACAAGAAAAGCTACTGAGGACCCTTGTGGGGAACCCCCAGCCTCCTGAACGGGATCAATTGGAAGGTGAATTCTGGAGTGACAGTTAGACCCCCCCCACGCACGATCGTTCGTCCGTCCCCACCTGCAGCCTGAAAACTTGGATAGCCCCTGGGAGTAGACACCTACGTCCCAATATCACCAGTAGTGGGGGGGGGGGCAGTAGGTGGGAGGTGCGTGCCCGCGTCCACCCCAAAATCTGCCAAGGGAAGAGGGGGGAACATTTACTCACCATACCAGAACAGGCGGGTTCCATCTCCTGACAAAACCCCTCTCCGCCAAAGTGGGAGGGCTGTCGGCCAAATAGGAACGCTGCCACTCGGGCCTAGACACAGTCGTATGCAACCTGGCCAGACGTTTAACTCGCGGGGCCAGTCCCCATCCAGTAGGACTATTTCGCGGCCGAACCAATGCGGAGCTAAGGTCTGCGCATGCTCGTTGGCCGGCTGGGGTGACCACTAGATCTATACATCTAGCCCATCACTCAGATCCAGCATAGTTGCTTGTAGATCTCACAGGAAAAAATCCGGAAAAAAAGTAAACTAAAAAAAAATAATCTAGAAAAAACTTTGCCAGGACCAGAAATCCCAGCAAGGAACTAGGTCCTTACTCCTGACTAGGCAGAATAAAAACTGACATCCTATAGCAGCAAGAGAAAAGGTAAATACCCCCTGGGACTGCCCATAGGCGTAGCCAGAACTTTTTTCTGCCTAGTGTCCTACTCCTGTAGGGGGCAGCATAACTCTATTGATATGGAGCTCAGAGACTGCGTCCGTCTATGAACGATAGAGAAAGCAGCTTACTTCGTGAACAATATGACAAGCAAAAACACATCACCTTTTCATGTAAAATGTGGTATAGGGAACCAAAATTGACCCTCTCAAATACAAGGCTTGTTTTCTCCAGAGTGGATGAGGTGCACACAGCTAATAGATGGAGAATAAGAGGATGATGTAGATTTCTGTAAAGGAAAAAGAAACATGTTTTCTCAAACTGAATTATTACATGCAGTATGGTAAAGACTGCACTGGTAATTCTGAGTATAGACTGTTGTTTTCAATCTACATTACAAGCAGCAGCACATTTTTTTGGATTAGTTGCATATTTGTAATAAAGGATTACAGTTACTGCTTCTGTATGACATGTGTTCAGAAGACCAGTTTTGACTCAAGGCTAAAAAAATAAATACATTTTAACTTATCTGTAAATTTAATATCTTGGGAGTACAGTACAGGACACAAGCTAGATGATCATAGACGCTGGGTTATAGGCTGGTACTTTCAGGCACTGTCAAAGCTTTTGAGAGCACACCCCATGGATGCTCCCCTATAACCCTACCCCACTGCGTGAGTCTTCAGTTTTTTTGCAAGCAATGCAGAGTAACACAGGAACTATCCTGTACTGTAATTAAAGATATAACATTTGCAGGTAAGACAAAATTCCTTTTGTCTTAATCCTACAGTACAGAACAGTGGCTTGATATTCATAGAATATCAGACATCCCAAGCAATGACTAAGAAGACCAAGCAAAGACAAGGAAAGCAGAACTGTGCCAACAGGTGTAACATTAAAAAGGGTCAACAGACCCAACTCTGAGCATCGCTGCAGAAACCTTGTAGAAAAAAAGCTGCATTCGCAGATGTTTGGACAACCACCTGTTGGGGCTTCAAAAAAGTACGAAGATCAGGTGGCGGCCATAAAAGGCTGGGCAACAGAGGCCTGATGTTGGAATGCCCAGGAAACTCCTACAGACCTGGTGGAGTAAGCATACATAATAGTGCAGAGGTGATTTATCCTATAGGGTGTAAGCTCTTGAGATGAATTGTCTTGTCCACTTAGCAATGTTGAATCTTGAAGCAGGATGTGCATTGCAAGATCCTGAGGTTAGAACAAGTAATCCATCTTCCTGATAGGTACACTCTGATATCTTTGACCAAGTCCAGACAGTGAAGAGCAAACTTCTTTTGGGTGCTTAGGAGCCAGGCACACAGAAGGAAGGATTATGTCTTTGTGGAGATGGAAGGTTTACCCCACCTTAAGAAGAAAGGAAGGTCTTGTGCGCAAGACTACTTTATGCATGTGAAGCATAAGGATGGCTCCATACAAGAGAAAGCTCCTAACTCAGTGGCACGTGCGACAAACTTGATGGCCACCAGGATGGCTACTGTGCAGGAGAGATCAACCAATGGGAGATCCTTATTGAGTTCAAAGAGGGACTTCTGCAGAGCAGAGAGAACCAAATTAGGGTTCTAATGAAATACAGGGTGCTGTAAAGGTGGTTTGAACCCAGAAAATCCTTATAGTAGAACTATAGGCAAACCTTTATTTTTTTCATTTTTAATAGTAAGAGAGGGTTATACCCCTGTTAGTTTTTTTTTAACATCTGTTTCTCATGGGGGAAATTTACCCTCACTTATTTTCAATATCCAAAAAAATAAGTGAGAAGAAATCCCTGCAAATAAAGGAACCCATTGGCGCCACCCCAAGGCCAGGTCACCAGAACCAGTGTCCCCATTGTGAGATTTTAACCTTTATTAATGTTCTAACAACAAAGAAATGGCAGCGCAAGATCCTCATTAGAATGATAAAATTATTTATTCCATAAAAACAAATAGTACACTTACATTTTAAAATCTTGGTAATTGGCATAGATGGCAGATTAAAAACACCACAGGGTGGTACACAGTATGATGGAGAAACTGCAAGGCTGCTAATGCGTGTGCCTATCCTATCCCTCTAGCTGGTATCAGGGAGATAGGAGTTTTTTTTTACAAAGGAGTAGTACCTCTGAAACGCATTAGGCTGGCCCCAGCAGCACCCCCCCCCCCCCCACTTCAGACAGACGTGAGGGGGTTACCACGAGATGGACCTTGTGCAGTATGCTGAGGAATGACGAGCTTTCTGACAGATGTGATGATCTTATCTCCTTGATGCTGGCTAGAGGGATATGACAGGCTCGCACAATAACAGCCTGGCAGTTTCTTTATCATACTGCATACAACCTTGTGGTGTTTTTCATCTGCCATCTATGCCAATTACCAAGATTTTAAAATGTAAGTGTACTATTTGTTTTTATGGAATAAATAACTTTATCATTCTAATGAGGATCTTGCGCTGCCATTTCTTTGTTGCTTGCCCCCCCCTGGATCTTCCCCGATCTTCACCTGGCAAGTGTGTTGGAATGAAATATTTGTCCTCACATAGCTGATATCATAGACTGCTGTCTGTTGGGCTGGACCTTGTAGTGTGCTTTACAGGTTTGTGTTTTTTTATATACAGTACTTTAGTCATGTTCTGGGGACAACCCAAAATTTGTGATTTTCTTTTATTTTCACTTTTGATCATAATGGTAAACAGAACAGAGAGAGTGATACCCCCTAATGGCGGCAAAAGTAGCAATAAAAACTGACAGGGGTCAGTCACAAACAGAGATAACTTGTCATTGAAACAGGAGGCCTGGATATCCACATCCAGAGTCCCTCATTTCTGATATATCAGGGTAAATTTTCGGGGTAAAGTGCCCATTGCACTTGGTCTAGAGGGTGATGATGGAGGTAATCTGCTTTCTAATTGTCCTGTCGGGGTTATTGGGGGTTGATTAAAATAATAATAGGTAAAAAGAAAAATGATTTTAAAAGCCTTGTATATTTCATATTATGCATATAAGAGATTCTGAACAGGATGGCGTCCATCTTGTTTTTAAGGTGAAACAAAGTTCATATATACTTGTTAAACAAAATGTCTCTCACAGGCTTACAAAGGGTCTATGGTCTCAACAGAGATCTTTGTATTTCTATGTAATCGTAAATAAGATCCCTTTTGACATCTCGATCAGATAAAACTTAGTCAGTCTGACGCTATGTTAAGGGGGGATATCTCAGTCTGTCTATAAGTATATAACAATGGACAATACCCCAGTATATTCTAGCAGACATTTAAAGATGAACCATATAAGTTTTTATAGATACATTATCATATGTGAGAAGATATTAGCCATAATTATGTCATTATATTATGTAATGCATATACATATATATTTAGGAATGTTATATCACATTTTGGGTTTATATTCTCAGTAATAATCTTACTTAGAATTCTTTTTCTAATAAGTGTAAGGACATATGTATCTCGTCACTAGTTGCCTCATTTCAGAGAAGTCTAGTCTAAGTGCTCAAGGTGTTGTAAATCCTACAGGCCAGACATCTTAATTGACAGTGTAAGACATGGTCAAAGAAGTAATGGCTATTCACTAGCCAGAGGTCAGAGAGGTCATCAGATAAGGACATGGTGGTAATTAAGTTGAATACAAAATCTAATGAACGGTACGACACTGCCCTCTGGAGACAAAATACCAGGTGCAGTCTTGAGATAATTTCAGATTTTCCATATAAAAATATTATATTGTGTTAAATAATATAATTATTGGAATGGCATTACTTGCCCAGGTGAATTATGGAGATACAGGTGGACATTTATGTATGTACTGGGAGTCTGGATAAAGTTTTATGTTGTGTTTTATGATTAATCTTTACATATAGAGAAATCATCATTTAACTTTATTAGACCAAGTATGGGGTTAATTATCAAAAGGGGTGTGTCTCTGACCTCATCAGTTTAGGTATAGAATATCCCAACCAATTGGGATAATGTTTCATCCCTCTGGGTTTAACTTATGGTAATTTTTATAGCTCTTTGTTCTTACCATATAAAAGACCAACCCAGATGAGAGAGGAGATTACACACTTTACACTACTGACAACACACCTCACACTTACACCACACACGCTATTAGATTCCTCAACAGACTCATCCAGACATACTCCATATTTGTCCAATCATTCATCTGAAACTCGGAGGAAACTCCTCCCTCACTGGCATCCATCTTAGGACTCTGGTAACACCATCTTAAGTGTGGTAATTATGCCTTGCTGTATTATTTGATTTTATTCAACAATTGTTTATTCCTTCCTTATATGTTTTATATTGCATATTTAAGGGCAATGAGATTACAATCCCAGCCGTATAAGCCATAGTAGATTTTTCTCTAAAAAGCTGATTTTTGTTTTTATACATTTTTATTAATATCAGATTTCATGCATTATTTGCAATTTTAAGTCTTCCGTTTTGCATGGCTTATTCTCATTTCATCTGCAGTGGAATGACTTTGGCTATGTGATTACGCAGACCATTGTAGTCTGTTTATATAGAACATTAATTTATGGCTTATACTATACCTGGGAAGAAATGTTAATCTTGCTTTCATTTTGTTTTGGTTTCACTTTGTTTTAGTTTCACTTTGTTTCAGTTTCACTTTCGTTATTGAGCTAAACATCACATTGCATTGATTATTTGAAGTTAGTATTTTTCTGTAGAAGTTATCTTTTTGTGTCATTTCTTGTTTGATCATATATTGTGTTTACATGTCTGAGAATAAATATTTTTATATATATTCCACGCTGTAGACTGTACTCACTAAGATTGGTATATGCTTTTAAAAAGAAATTAATCAATTAAAAAGAATTCACGACATTGATTTATGGCAATAGGTGAAGACTCTCCTTTTTCACAGATCTTTGCTTATTAACCATGAATAAATACACTGCTATATTCAGAGCAGTATAAATATTCTGACATAAGTACGAGCGCAAGATATTTATTATTAAATATTCTTACATATAATGGAGGCACTGCTGAGATAATTATTGATTTCTTACATATGCCAATCATAAATATTGATCAGGTGACATAATCAATAACTTAAAAAAAAAATTTTTTTTTGGAATTTTTTTTTTATTAATTGTGAATGTGATAGAAATGCCTTAATTAAAAATGTCTACAGCAGGTAATGTTCACGCTGCCAACTCTGGCAAGGTGTGAGTCCCTAGTGGTAATGCCACAACCCCAGTAGATTTGGCACAGATCATAAATGTGTGGAAACACCTCTCGGAGTCTGAAATGGTGGAATATGTAAATGCTGGTTAGAGTCATATATCAAAATCCTCAGAACGTCGGGCCAATAAAGGGCATCTGACATGGGTAGAGGACAACCTGTATGTATGAACTCACCAATAGCTTATCTAACACCAAAAGACGTCAGGAAGTGTGATCACATATCTTTTGGTCATGGCCAATCTTACTGTATCTTTATGAGGAACTGCACCAGAAGGCTCAGCAAGAAGGAGTTTAGTAAAGTTTCAATCTCAACTCCAAATAAATGAGAGAATGAGATTAGGAACCTCCTTGAGCAGGTGAAAGTAACCTCTATTGGGACACATAAGTTAAGAGAATGTAGCGTGAAACTGCAAAATAAAGTAGAACTGTGGCAGAAATTTTATCAAAAGTAAACTGTAATGAAAGTAACCATTTGAAAGTGAAATGTAAATGATTAATGCAATAATTAGGAAGTTTTGAGCAAGGAAAAATGTTTTTCTAGCAAAAAGTTGCCGAGTAACCAGCAGTGGAAAAGTTTGAAAAAAAAATAATAATAAAAATGTAACAGTTCAAATTCATGACAGGAACTCATAAGTAAATAAATAAAAGAATTCCAAAAGGTCATGGTGTCCATGCAAAAGGGCAATGCTTTATTAGTCCTGCATTATTAAATATGAAATAATTAATCATAGACCCAGATATGACTCCCAGTCTGTTGGTTATGACCCAGACAAGGGGGGATAGTCAGGCAAAGAGTCCATGTCCTACCCCAGCCATATTCCTAAATATTTGGAGGGCAGAAATTGGGCAGCCATGCATAAATAGGTATGAGTCATATCAGGTCATTACAAAAAGACTAGCACCCCTAAAAAGACACCATGCACCTCCAGAATTAAAAAAGTTTTAAAAAGAGTACTGTTCCGATTTTTTTTTTTTTTTTTAGAAAAGGTCCTTAGATATTATTGACCATCTTGAGGCCTATGAAAACAACTGTCTGTGTTGTGCCTGCAGGATGTAATTTAAAAGTAAGCCCATACAAAAACCTCACTGCTGCTAGAGCTGTTCTCTAATATTTAAAATGTACACAGCACCAAAGCCCCATTGAATTTTTTTTTTGCTGTACTCAAAAGTGACTAACACCCTTCAATGAAGGAGTACAACCATCAGGAATTTAAATCCCTGTGTTTTGATGCATTGCCCATGTAAATAATAATATGTTTGGCAAAGGAGCAAGTTATGCCACCTAGGCCCCAAGGGGACACCGGATACCTTAAAGAGGACACCGGACATCCCATTAACAGGGGGGGGGGGGGACACCCACAAATAAATAGGGATTTGCCCCATCCTAGGGTTCCCCAAAATCCTCGGGAAGATCTGGAGCCATTTAGGCCCAGACCTCACGCCAGAACCAAGTAACTGGTTCTGATAGGGATCTGTCCCAATATGTCTGAACCCGAGAGACATAGGCACCGCAGGAGGCGGAGCCAATAATTCAATTCTAAAAAGGTTTTCAGCAGAATAGATGCCAAATTGAGCAGCTGATCACTTGATTCACTTTGGGCACTGCAGCCCAGAATTAAAATAAATTCCTTTTCAGGAACAAATCCAATGGCCAGCCAAAGGCCACAAAATCCTTAAATGCCCAAATGGCAGGAATCATAGGGATACACTGAATAGAAGTATAGGATACAGAGGTTCTAACACCATTTTATCCCAGGTCACAGCATTGAGGATCCTGAAATTCCTATCAGGGAATCTTGGTTGTTAGATACTAACTACCCTCCTATTTTTCAGTGGTCACTTCATCCCTCTGACTCAAACAGGTCGCTTAAAGCGGGCACATTTTGAAAAATCGCCAATGACGGTGATACCAAGGAGGATCAAACCCTAATGACGTAATGAAGTCAAGAGGTTAAAGGTTGTATACGGTAACCAAGAAGGAATCCTCAATGCCAGGTAGTTTTATTGCCTCCAATAAATTGCATTGATGCCCCAAAGGGGGAAAGATATTATATTTTTTCTCCTAAGTAGTAGGTAAATTTTAAACCAAATATTGTATCATTGTATAATTGTCCAATGCCTGGTATCCATAGCGATAAATACATCCCATGTTAATAAGCCCCAGAAGTCAGTCGCCCTAGGAAAGGTCGCATATATAGTCTCACCTTCCCTGGTGTCATATAAAAGACTGATCACACGGTGGACTAAAGGAGAACTCTGAGGAAGCTTAGGGTACCAACATCGCATTGAAATGTCAATTGATAAGAATGTATATTCATACTATATGTTTCATCCAATAGGAAGAGATTAACCTTCCATGCCAGGTCACTGATTGGTACAGACGATGATGTTTGCCAAAGACACAGCGATCGGATGGGTCATCTCTCCTTAGAGCTCCGCTCAAGACGGAACCCCTCATTGAATCGGATCCCTCTTCAGGAATCAAGCTGGGAGACGCCCCAGATTCTTGTTGACGGAGAGGAAGATTTGTTTCAACAGATCTTTGTGCATTTGATCCGAGGAAATCCATTGAAAAGGAATCGCACTACCTCCTGTTTTCAATTGAAGGAGATGTGAGAATGGTGCATTGCACATGTGAGCAAAAACCTCAGTCTAGGTGTATAACACTCTAGGCCATGCTGAAACCATTCATTATCCAACCAACATCCAAGGTTGAATGTTCAAACAGATTTCTCGGATTCCTGATTGCCAACATTGTTTTACTGCGCTTTGAATGGTAATTGTCAATGCCATTGCAGCAGTTAATTTCTGTCTCCATCAAGACTTTGCAAGCTGGAGATGCAGATTTCAAGGAACATTTGAGTTTCTTTACTGGGAGATCAGAATTTAAAGAGACTAACAAGGAACAGTTTGTGACATAGCTAACACCAGCAAAGTCGCTACGAACTGACATTTTGAACTGATTTTTTTTTCTCAATTTCATTTTTACCGCTTTACTTAAAAGTTATGAACAATTCCCAATATGAACTATTCTCTTACAAAAAGAGAACAAGACATTTTTTTTTTCCACTACTCCTTAAAAAGCTTTCTTTCCAGATAGGCCTAAGTTGCTCACTTGTCTACTGGGAAGAAAGGGGGGGATATGTCGGGGTTATTGGGGGTTGATTAAAATAATAATAGGTAAAAAGAAAAATGATTTTAAAAGCCTTGTATATTTCATATTATGCATATAAGAGATTCTGAACAGGATGGCGTCCATCTTGTTTTTAAGGTGAAACAAAGTTCATATATACTTGTTAAACAAAATGTCTCTCACAGGCTTACAAAGGGTCTATGGTCTCAACAGAGATCTTTGTATTTCTATGTAATCGTAAATAAGATCCCTTTTGACATCTCGATCAGATAAAACTTAGTCAGTCTGACGCTATGTTAAGGGGGGATATCTCAGTCTGTCTATAAGTATATAACAATGGACAATACCCCAGTATATTCTAGCAGACATTTAAAGATGAACCATATAAGTTTTTATAGATACATTATCATATGTGAGAAGATATTAGCCATAATTATGTCATTATATTATGTAATGCATATACATATATATTTAGGAATGTTATATCACATTTTGGGTTTATATTCTCAGTAATAATCTTACTTAGAATTCTTTTTCTAATAAGTGTAAGGACATATGTATCTCGTCACTAGTTGCCTCATTTCAGAGAAGTCTAGTCTAAGTGCTCAAGGTGTTGTAAATCCTACAGGCCAGACATCTTAATTGACAGTGTAAGACATGGTCAAAGAAGTAATGGCTATTCACTAGCCAGAGGTCAGAGAGGTCATCAGATAAGGACATGGTGGTAATTAAGTTGAATACAAAATCTAATGAACGGTACGACACTGCCCTCTGGAGACAAAATACCAGGTGCAGTCTTGAGATAATTTCAGATTTTCCATATAAAAATATTATATTGTGTTAAATAATATAATTATTGGAATGGCATTACTTGCCCAGGTGAATTATGGAGATACAGGTGGACATTTATGTATGTACTGGGAGTCTGGATAAAGTTTTATGTTGTGTTTTATGATTAATCTTTACATATAGAGAAATCATCATTTAACTTTATTAGACCAAGTATGGGGTTAATTATCAAAAGGGGTGTGTCTCTGACCTCATCAGTTTAGGTATAGAATATCCCAACCAATTGGGATAATGTTTCATCCCTCTGGGTTTAACTTATGGTAATTTTTATAGCTCTTTGTTCTTACCATATAAAAGACCAACCCAGATGAGAGAGGAGATTACACACTTTACACTACTGACAACACACCTCACACTTACACCACACACGCTATTAGATTCCTCAACAGACTCATCCAGACATACTCCATATTTGTCCAATCATTCATCTGAAACTCGGAGGAAACTCCTCCCTCACTGGCATCCATCTTAGGACTCTGGTAACACCATCTTAAGTGTGGTAATTATGCCTTGCTGTATTATTTGATTTTATTCAACAATTGTTTATTCCTTCCTTATATGTTTTATATTGCATATTTAAGGGCAATGAGATTACAATCCCAGCCGTATAAGCCATAGTAGATTTTTCTCTAAAAAGCTGATTTTTGTTTTTATACATTTTTATTAATATCAGATTTCATGCATTATTTGCAATTTTAAGTCTTCCGTTTTGCATGGCTTATTCTCATTTCATCTGCAGTGGAATGACTTTGGCTATGTGATTACGCAGACCATTGTAGTCTGTTTATATAGAACATTAATTTATGGCTTATACTATACCTGGGAAGAAATGTTAATCTTGCTTTCATTTTGTTTTGGTTTCACTTTGTTTTAGTTTCACTTTGTTTCAGTTTCACTTTCGTTATTGAGCTAAACATCACATTGCATTGATTATTTGAAGTTAGTATTTTTCTGTAGAAGTTATCTTTTTGTGTCATTTCTTGTTTGATCATATATTGTGTTTACATGTCTGAGAATAAATATTTTTATATATATTCCACGCTGTAGACTGTACTCACTAAGATTGGTATATGCTTTTAAAAAGAAATTAATCAATTAAAAAGAATTCACGACATTGATTTATGGCAATAGGTGAAGACTCTCCTTTTTCACAGATCTTTGCTTATTAACCATGAATAAATACACTGCTATATTCAGAGCAGTATAAATATTCTGACATAAGTACGAGCGCAAGATATTTATTATTAAATATTCTTACAGTCCACTCTTGGGATATTAACAGCAGAGATTGCTAGACAGTGTTTCTCCGTTTTACCCTGTCTTTTCAAAAGAGAGCATAGCCAGGAATAATAATAGCCCAGTCATATGAAAAATGAAGCCAAGATTAAGCAATTCCAATTAAATCATAGTTCTCCTCGTGCGCCAGAGCTTTTAACTCACCTATTTTGCTTGGCAGACTTCTGGCATTGGTGAACAAACACTTTAATTCATTGTCACATTTTACAAACTGATTCTTGTTTATTTTAGTACAAATAGTATAATTTCTAATTAACAAAAACCCTGTATCTTCACCTGCTGTACTGTGGAAAGCATACAAAGTGGTCCTTAACCTCTTGCCGACCACCCGCCTTAGTATTACTGTGGCAGGGCGGCTCGGCTGCTCAAAATCACGTAGTACTACGTGATTTTGTGCACGAGGTTTCAGCGGCGCGCGCCACGCTCCCGCTGTGTTTAGACAGCGGGAAGCGGGCTGCGGGAAGAGCGGTGGTGATTAACGCTGCCCTCTCGCGATCGTCAGGGAAACTGACTGAAGACCCGCCTGCTTATGTAAACAAAGCAGGCAGATCTTCTGTCAGACAGACAGGGAGAGATCAGCAGTTTCAGCCAAGAATAAATCGCGATCTCTCTGTGCCTGTCACAAAACCATCCTCCCACACAGTCAGCAAGCACTTTAGGCATACATTTAACCCCTTTGATCACCCCCAGTATTAACCCCTTCCCTGCCAGTGTAATTTATACAGTAACAGTGCATAATATTTAGCACTAATTACTGTATTAATGTCACTGGTCCACAAAAAGTGTCAAAAATGTCAGTTAGGAGTCCGATTTGTCCGCCGCAATGTTTGACACTTTTGGGGGTACCAGTGACATTACTACAGTAATCAGTGCTATAAATATGCACTGTTACTGTAAAAATGACACTGGCAGGGAAGGGGTTCATTATTATTGGTGATCAAGGAGTTAATGTATGCCTGGTGCTTACTGATGTGTGTGGGGGGAGGGGACTGTGTGACATAGGGACAGATCGCAGGTTCAGCTATGCTGAATCCTACAATCTGACCCTGCCTGTCACATAGGAGATCCGCCCGCTGTGTTTACACAATCGGGCGGATCTCCTCAGTCGATCCCCGGCGATCGAGAGTGATCACCGCCTCTCCACCCCTGGCCCGACTCCCGCTGTGTCTGAATACAGCGGGAGCGAGCCTCCGGCGGCGCGCACAAGCCGCCCACAAGGAGAGGGGTCCGATAACGAACCACTTTGCCGCAGTACGCTCCATGTGAGCGGTCGGCAAGTGGTTAAGGGGGGTAAAACCTTCCGGGGCTGAAGTGGTTAACAGACACCTAATCCAAATAGCATTGTAGCGCACTTTTGGTGTTGAGATGCGTAGACTGAAACTGAGTCTGAATTGGAAATGCTTCACAACTACACAGAATAAACTGAAATCCACCCACTCGCACCCACATAGATAACATCAGTACAGAATTAAATCTTTGTTTAACAAATACTGCCAAAAACAACAAAACAAAAATGTGACGCATACAGCAACAGACCCAACACTATGTTAGCAAAATGATTGTGTTGCTTTGAACAGAAAACATGTCCCCTTCATATTAGTCAGGGCAAACTCACTAGCCACTTGACCACCAGAAGATTTAACTACCTTCATGACCAGGCCATTTTGTGCTATACGACACAGCATTACTTTAAATTACAATTGCGCGGTCATGCAACGCAATACATAAATTAAAATTGATGGCCTTTTTTCCCAACAAATAGAGCTTTCTTTTTGGTGATATTTGATCACCACTGGGTTTTTAGACTGACAATTTTGAAAAAAGAAAAACTGAATTTTTGTAAAAACTAACTGTAAAATCTTTTTCTCTGAAGTTCATCGACAGACGCAGCTTCTCCATAATCATGACTACTAGGGTTATGCTCCTCCAATCAGGAATAGTCACTAGGCAGGAAAAAAACGTAACCACGCCTATCGGGCTGTCCCTATAGGCATAACCCCTCACACTCTGCTAATATCCCCAGTTTGTAGATGGACGGGTGCTGTGTATGTCGATGAACTTCAGAGAAAAGGATTTTATGGTAAGTTTATGGTAAGTTCTTACAAAAAACAAGAAAACTAAAAGGAGTTCCCTTTTAACAGCAGCCTGCAAAACCTTTCGGCCAAAAGAAGCACCCGCAGATGCCAACACATCTACTTTGTAGAATTTTGTGAACGTATGCACAGACGACCAAGTTGCCATCTTGCAAGCTTGTAACACCGACGCCTGATGGCGACAGGCCCACGAGGCACTCAAGGCTCTTGTAGAATGAGCCTTCACTGGAAAAAAAAGGAACCTGACCTCTCAATGAAAAGGCCCGTACCACCGTCTGCCTGATCCATCTGAAAATGTTTGCAGCAAACGCAGCCAACCCCGTACGAGGTCCATCAGCATGGATGAAAAGAGCATCTAATTTTCCTAAAAGACTCAGTGGTCTCTAATAAAACCCTGATCGCCCGAACCACATCCAAGGAATGCAATGCATACTCCTTAGGATGCCGAGGTTTAGGGCAAAGTGAAGGCAACACAATAAGTAAAAGTAAACCTGTGCGCTACCAAAAGAGAAAAGGAGGCGGATAACTAGGAGGAGGTAAAGATAGAAGAATGGAGCACCAGAGACCTACAGCCAATAATGTAGTGTCACCACATACAGTAAAACAATAATAAAAGCAAAAAAATAAGCGCAGGTATTCTAAAATTGGTGAACCATAACATAATCACTTAATAATGCATAAAGATAACTTGATATTAAAATAAATAATCTGTGGAGTGCTAAAAGGTGCCGAAGTGATAAATAGATAAAAATGTGGAAGTGTGAGCATCTACAATCCGTGAACCCCAACTCAAGGGTGGGAAAGAGATGGAGATAACAATAGTAATTGCAAAAAGAGGGGTGATGAATTCTTCAAATAATAAATGTGAATGTCCTCAAAAGGTGCTCAATAATTATAATCGTTGGATGGACACAAAACAGTGTCTTAAATAAACGTGAAGAGAGAGTGATAATATCCAAAAAAAGATATTTTAGATCAAAAAAAAATTTTAGTTGACTAGAGTGACCTATGAAGAGTGAACTAATGTCGCTCTTCATAAAAAAGTGAACAAAACTGGATCAGTGGAACAAGTGATGATGATAACCTAAATAAAATTTAATCAACAAATAAGAAAAAAATGTGAAGAAAAAAATGTAAAGCCCTCTGAAGAGCGAACCACTGTCAGCTCTTCAGTAAGACCAAATATCCAAATCAAAAAAGTGACGTGGTGAATAATATCACAAGGTGAATCATGCACTGAGATAATTCAGATAAATAATCAATCAAAAATCAAAAGAGTCCCAGTCCGAATGAAAATCAGTGCAAATAGAAAAAATTCAAGTTCATAACAGGTGCAAAGATCAAACAATTCCGGTGATTCCCAGTGCGACTCTTTAGTGAGCTGAAATTTCAGACAAAATAGGTGTAATGGCCGCTCACCTCCATTAACACTTTCAAGAGCATTTCAGGTGTCACTTGTCAACCTGTAGACTTAAGGGGATGTCTCCTCTGGATACTGAATATCTCGTAGTCACACTCCTCTATATGGACATCAGAAGGGGGGTAGCTGCTACCAGAGCTGATTCAAAGCACTCATATACCAGAAGAAATCGGAAGAGGAGCTCATAGTGTAGTAATTCCAAACATATTTAATAAATAAAATTCAAGGTTGCACTTACAAAAAAGTAGGTAAAAAAGAGCCTTTCAAACAGAGACCAATACCGCCGATGCGGTCACAGTATTCGCTTCCAACAGCTTCCTACTCCCGGTCTCGGCCGTAGACATGGAAGTGACGTCACCACGGTGTCCCGACGCGTTGCGTCAAAAAAACACGTGACTTTATCAAGGGTACAAACGCTTTTTTACCTACTTTTATGTAAGTGCAACCTTGAATTTTATTTATTAAATATGTTTGGAATTACTACACTATGAGTTCCTTCCGATTTCTTCTGGTATATGAGTGCTTCGAATCAGCCCTGGTAGCAGCTACCCCCCTTCTGATGTCCATATAGAGGAGTGTGACTACGAGATATTCAGTATCCAGAGGAGACATCCCCTTAAGTCTACAGGTTGACAAGTGACACCTGAAACGCTCTTGAGAGTGTTAATGGAGGTGAGCGGCCATTACACCTATTTTGTCTAAAATTTCAGCTCACTAAAGAGTCGCACTGGGAATCACCGAAATTGTTTGATCTTTGCCCCTGTTATGAACTTGAATTTTTTCTATTTGCACTGATTTTCATTCGGACTGGGACTCTTGATTTTTGATTGATTATTTATCTGAATTATCTCAGTGCATGATTCACCTTGTGATATTATTATTCACCACGTCACTTTTTTGATTTGGATATTTGGTCTTACTGAAGAGCTGACAGTGGTTCGCTCTTCAGAGGGCTTTACATTTTTTTTTCACATTTTTTTCTTATTTGCTGATTAAATTTTATTTAGGTTATCATCATCACTTGTTCCACTGATCCAGTTTTGTTCACTTTTTTATGAAGAGCAACATTAGTTCACTCTTCATAGGGCACTGTAGTCAACTAAAATTTTTTTTGATCTAAAATATCTTTTTTTTGGATATTATCACTCTCTCTTCACGTTTATTTAAGACACTGTTTTGTGTCCATCCAGCGATTATAATTATTGAGCACCTTTTGAGGACATTCACATTTATTATTTGAAGAATTCATCACCCCTCTTCTTTTTGCAATTACTATTGTTATCTCCATCTCTTTCCCACCCTTGAGTTGGGGTTCACGGATTGTAGATCCTCACACGCAACACTGCGCTTTATATTTATTTCCACATTTTCATCTATTTATCACTTCGGCACCTTTTAGCACTCCACAGATTATTTATTTTAATATCAAGTGATCTTTATGCATTATTAAGTGATTATCTTATAGTTCACCAATTTTAGAGTACCTGCGCTGATTTTATTGCTTTTATCATTGAAGGCAACACAATGTCTTCATTCAGATGAAATTCAGAAACCACCTTAGGAAGGAACGACTGATTAGGCCGAAGTACCACCTTATCTCTGTGTACCATCAGATAAGGTGAGCAGCAAGACAACGCCGCAAATTCAGATACTCTGCGGGCAGAAGTAATAGCCACCAGGATGGAAACCATCTGGAGACAATAAAAGTAGAGAAATTTCCCAATTTCACCAGATTTAGATCCCACAGAGGTAACGGGGATCGCCTTGGAGGAGCCATATAGCGCACTCCCTGGATGAAAGTCCAAACTAGGACATGCGTAGCTAAAGGGCGCTGTAAATATATAGCCAAAGCCGAAACTTGGCCTTTGATAGTACCCAAAGCCAACCGCTGTTCAACTCCTTTCTGCAGAAAGGCCAAAACCCTAGCGATAGAAAATAATCGAGGGTGCACTTTCAGCGAATCGCACCAGGAAATGTACGATTTCCACATACTATGGTAGATCTTCCTGGAAGTGGACTTCCTAGCCTCCAAAAGTGCAGGAATCACAGAGTCAGAAAGACCTCTATCTCTCAACATCTGGCTTTCAACAGTCATGCCATTAAAGCCAGCGACTGTAAAGCAGGTTGGAAGATCGGCCCTTGAGACAGCAGATCCTTTCCGAGAGGAATTCTCCAAGGAGCATCGGCGACAAACCATATTAGGTCTGCGTACTAAGACCGGCGAGGTCAGTCTGGGGCCACCAGAAACACCAGATTGCTTTCCACCTCTATCCTACGCAGAAGCCTCGGCAGGAGTTTTAGCGGCGGGAACGCATAAATCAGCCGATACTGACCCCACGGAGCCACCAGTGCGTCTATGGCCAGAGGGTCTTGAGACCTGTCTATGAATCACTGAACCTTCTTGTTGAAGCGAGAGGCAAACAGATCGACCCCGGGAGTCCCTCACCGAATACACAGGAGATGGAACACCTCCCCCCTTGATCCAAAGCCTGATGACTCAGGTAATCCGCCTGCCAATTCTACACACCTGGAATGTGTACAGCAGATAGAGCCGGAACAGACTGTTCCGCCCAAGCCAGAATCTCGGCCACTTCCTTGGCCGCCAAGACACTCTTGGTGCCCCCCTGGTGATTGAAGTAGGCCACCGCCGTGGCGTTGTCTGATTGAACCCAGAACTGGACAAACCTGTAGACGAGTCATCCAATGGCTCAGACAAAGCTTTATTGTTCTGAGCTCCAAAACATTTATCGGAAGTCTCGACTCTTCCAGCGTCCAGGAACCCTGGGCACAGAGCTTCTCTAGCACCCCGTCCCAGCCCGACAGGCTGGCGTCCGTGGTCACCACCATCCAAAACAATGGAAGAAAAGCCTTGCCCTGGCACAGTGCTGGAGACTGAAGCCACCAAAACAGAGCAACATTCGTAGTGGTGCTCAACCGGATCAGAGAATCCAAGAACTTCGGGTCCTTGTTCCATTTGACAAGAATCTCCCTTTGCAAAGGTCTTGTATGGAACTGAGAAAATGGAACCGCCTCGAAGGTCGACACCATCAGATCCAAGGCCCGCATGCAAACTCGTAGACAGGACAGATTGCTGTCCAACAACAATTGAATCGCCCATGCAACTTGCGTAGCTTGTCCGGGGGAAGAAAAACCCTTGCCAAGGCTGAATCCAGAGTCAGGCCTAGATAATCCAGTCTCAGAACCTGAGTCAGCGAGGATTTCTTGAAATTGATCATCCTACCAAACTCCTGCAGAGTTCTGACAGTGATTGTCAGAACACTCAACAAGGCTGCATGAGAGTCCGCTCTCAACAGGAGAACGTCCAGGTATCCCAGTACCGCAATTCCCCACCGTCCCAGCAGTGCCAGCACAGGTGCTAGTACCTTGGTAAATACTCTGGGAGCGGAGGCAAGGCCAAAGGGTAACGCCACAAATTGATAATGCTCTTCTGCTACTGCAAAGCGGAGGAACCGCTGGTGTCCAGCATAAATAGGGATGTGTAAATATGCGTCCTAAATATCTATGGAGGCTAAGAACTCTCTCTGATGTAGAGATGCCACTACCCAAACCTCTGAACCTGCACAAAACGGGTCAGAGCCTTGAGATCCAGGATGGGACGCACCTTGCCTTCCATTCTGGGCACTGTGAATAGGTTTGAATAAAAACCTTTTAAATGTTCCTGAGCGGGATTCGGTACAATCACTATTTGAGACAGCAAGTCGTGTACCGCCTCTTGCAAGTCCATTAACCGGACTGGGGATAGATGCAGATTGGACGGGAAGAACCTGCCTGACGGACGAGACCAGAATTCGATCTTGTACCCCGAACAGATCAGTTTGTGAACCCATTTGTCCTGAATCAAAGAGGTCCAAGGTTCCTGAAAGAATCGCAGATGTCCCTCCCAACCCAGACTTGGGTGAGGCCGCCCCTTCATGCTGATGAGCACTTGTCTGCAGCTCTAGATTGGCCGGTCTTGGGTTTTCCCGACCATGGCTTCTTGGAAGACCTGAACGGTTTACCTTTTCCTTGCGACCCGGAGGCACAAAAAAACATTTGTGAGCAGTAAAGGAAGGCCTCCACTTACGACTGACGCCTTGCCCTTAAAGGTTTGGGGTATATTAGTACTCTTGCCCCCCGTGGTACCTTTGACCAACTCATCCAGGACCAAAAAGTCTCTCTCCTGTAAAAGGAAGATCAGTCACGGCCTTTTTGAAAGCTTGGTCAGCCGACCAGCACTTCAACCACACCATACGTCTAACAACAATCTCTACTGCCAACATTCTGGACACCAACAGCGCTGAGTCCAGGGACCTATCACACATGAACATCAGGGCTTGAGCCAACTGGTAAAGTAGTTCCAGTACAGCAGGGGGAAGCTGTTCCTTTTCCAAGTTACTTTTCAGTAACTCCACCCAATCAGTAGCTACTAGAACATTCACAAATATAGATTTTAACGCGTGGCCTACTACTACTTGTAAATGGCAGGACAAGGATTCCACCCATCTATCCACGGAATTCGGAAAAAGTTGGCGACTCTTCCACCGGTACCAGAGTCGCTTTATTCAACCTGGTCATCGGGGAATCCACTTTCGGTGGAACAGTCCACCTAGTGGACACCGTCTCCGCAAAAAGATAACGGCGTGCAAAACGCTTAGGCACCACCAACATGTGCTTAATGCATCGCCATTGTTAATCCACAATAGAGTGAAAGAATTCAGGGACAACACCTTTCTCGATTTTTGGGATTTGCGGGAGCCAAAAGAAACCTGCGTCCCTGATGCTGTGGGTTCATCAACCAATTTGAGGGTTTCCCGTACTGAAACTATCAGGGCTTCCACCAAAGCGCGTACCCGCGCGGCAGCTGATGAGGACAGGTCCTCTTCAGCTTCAGAATGTGAAGACACCGAACCCTCAGGGTGGTCTGCGTCTGCAGCGGCCATATTTGGCTCAGAATCCGAAGACCCTGCCGTTAGAGGAGAGGGCGGAGGGCGTTTGTGGCTGGCATCATCAGAAAGCACAAGATCCACTTTTGACATCAGGCTTTGCAGAAGAACTGCTACTTCTGGCTGAGATTGTGAGCCGGAGTCACCCCCAGAGGGTCTGCAGGTGAAATCTCATCCTGGGACTCCATTGCACAAAACAAAAAATATAAATATTTTTTTTGGTCAGTGTCCTTTTAAGACTGCGAAAAATGCGGTCCGACCACTATTACTGCAGATTTACAACCTGATTATTAGGTAATAATAGCAGAGCGGAAGGGAAGAAAACACCCAGGGAACCCTCAGGGGAAAAAAAAAAAACGTTACCAGACCAGGAGGAAGCTGCCAGCACTGTCAGTGTAAAAACTAAACTAACACAGGTTACAGAGGAGGGGAAGGGAACTCTGCCTCCATCTGCAGAAACACCATGCGGCATGCTTGTCTAGCCAAAGGACCTCAAGAAAATGGCCAACCACACATTCTCAACGGGGGATTCTAGAAAATGGCTGCCAATGCAAACTAATGGGAATACAGCATCGGGAACCACAGTAAAATGGTGGCCCCCACGGCTCGCCATGCAGCCTCCAGAACCCCCCAAAAGGGGTCCCAGAACTAGAAGCATCTAAAGGTCCCTAAAAAGGGACCCACTCAGTACAGTCCACCCCTTCAAAAAAAGCACCAGAATGGACACATTATTACCGCCCCCCCCACCCCCCCAAATATAAAACCTGATAGGGGAAGGCAAAAGCCAAGGGGTGCACCAGACTAGTCCTCCGGGGTGCCAGGGAACCGAGGGAGCCCCTAAGGCCTGATTATTCCAACGAGGGGGCCCACGACCGCTCTGTGACCTCCAGGGGTGTTTGGGGGGGGGAACAGTTTACTGACCATACCATGGTACAAGGTGGGCGCCACTACGAAACAGATCACCTCCCACCCGGGATGGGGGTGCTGTCAGCCAGGGGGAAGCTGCGACTCAGGACGTTCCAGGTCATTGCTTTCCAGCAAGATGGGTCACTCGCAGGCTCGTCCCCATCCATCGGGGGCACTGTCGTGGCGAGGCCTAGTTCTGGACTATAACCTGCTCATGCTCGATGGCCAGGCTGGGAGACCTTAAGGATCTAGATTATCCAGTGTGAATACCGTAGCCGGCTGTTGCTTGTAGTTCCTCAGGATCTTGGTCCTCAGGAAGTAACTCATTGAAAAAAAATAAAAAGCACAAAACTTTCCCTGTTAAAGCTAAGGCCGAAGTTTCAGCATGGAGCTAGATCCTATTCCTAACACTAGGCAGAACAAACTGGGGATATTAGCAGAGTGTGAGGGGTTATGCCCACAGGGACAGCCCTATAGGCGTGGTTACGTTTTTTTCCTGCTTAGTGCCTATTCCTGATTGGAGGAGCATAACCCTAGTAGTCATGATTATGGAGAAGCTGCGTCTGTCGATGAACAATAGAGAAACAATATTTTTTTCTTTCTGTTATAAAACATATTCAATAAAAAAATAAAATTCCCTCATAAATGTAGGCTAATATGTATATATTGATTGGCTCCAATTTAGGCTCAAAGAAGGTGCAGAATATGTATGATAAATAGCACTTTTGATTTATGGCACAATTCATCACAGAGCTGATAATATTAGTAAAACATACTTTGTTTGTTAGCTCATATCTTATACTGCCCTAAATCGCTTGGAGGACCAGTGTCCCAACCTGGAAAAATTACTATCTAATCCACTGAACAGCTGCCGTGCCGTCCACTTGATCCCTAGCACATGGCAGTTGTTCCCGAAGGTAGACATACTGTACAACTAGCGGTGTATGCTGGATCACAGGGACAGGAGACTGAATATATTTTTTAAAGCGATAAGAGTGTGGTGTGCTACATGCACCCGATAAATTTGAGTACTCAATTGTTACTTGTTTAATAAACATCACCTGGTTTTAAAGATAAAGCACTATTGGAGATTTACTTTTTTACATACATCAATGGGGAGGAGATCAGGTTATTCTCAGGCAATGATACTTTGAAGGAGACATAAGGAGATCAGGATACACATATCAGTAAGGCTGGATGGGACTTAAAAGCACAATTTGACCAAACTTAATTGTGAGGTCACTGGAATTTAGATGAGAATGCCCCCAAAAGGGGAGCACGAGTGGGGTGTATATTTGTAGTACTTAAGGCAACCCTGACAGGAGTGGTGGTGATCATCAGCGGTGATTTTTCACAGAAGCACACTAATGGTCTGCACCTGTGTTATATATTTTTAATGCAACTTCTGAGAAGTTCTTTTTAAACTGTGTATTGGCACTATTACTTTCATGAGTATCAACTTGTTTATATTGTTTGCACATATGTTATTTTGAAAAAAAGTATGTTTATTTATTATTGACACATCATTGCGGATTTATTTACTGTAGATGAGTTAGCGCGGCACATTGATTGGATTAGATGTTGTAAACACATTTATGGGAATGTGAGAAGTGCTTGCACCTGACATTAAAATCTATATACTACTTGAAGGTTGCTCTTAAGTTTTTTGCTTTATTTTTGGGAAAATACTATACTGCAGCACAAATAGCACCTTTAGTATCCCTTTGAGCTTCATAAGAACTTCCATTGTGGTCCAAATTAAACATTATTTAAAGCTCCCCCATCCCAATCTATAACCTGATACCTGTCCCAAAACCTTAGATCACCCATGATAGACCCCACTCTACAACAATCATTGAAGCAATGAGACTCCCTCAAGTCTTCCAGGAAACAAATCTCACCCACCTCCCACTCTCAGGAATTCTCTACAATCCTGTATACAGTCCAGCCTTTGAAAACCCCTCTAAATTTCATCTGGTGGTTCACAGAAGGCATCAAACACGTACACAGGTTTCTTTCACTGGATGGCATCAAATCATTTTCATACTTTCAGAAACATTGGAAGCTGCCTCAGAGAGAACTTTTTAGACTTTACCAGATCACTCATTTCATACGTTCACTCCTTAACCCCTTCCCGCCGACTTAACACAATACGCGGCCTCGGCTTCAAGAGGTTGTACCGGGGTGATGCCTGCAGTTAGAGGCATTACCCCAGTACCATTTTTTTAGAGCCGACGGTTGGCTTTCTTGTAACAACTACTAATGTGGCTAATCAGCCGCTCAGCTGTTATTACAAGCAGTGGGAGGGGATGTACCCCTCCCTCTTCCGCCGCTTTCTGCGGCTTGCACGGGTCTCCTGTGCCAGATTCTATCTAAATGTTTGCTAGAATTTCGTAAAGTTTTTAGATGTGTTCAAAGGGTTAAGTCAGTGTCAACAAGTAGTTACACCTCTTTAGTGTCTGACTTGGTGTGTGTGTGTGTGTGTGTGTGTGTGTGTGTGTGTGTGTGTGTGTGTGTGTGTGTGTGTGTGTGTGTGCATGTAAACTATTTGGATTTTAGCACAGACCTTTCTCTTGTTCTTTTGCAATTTCATTTATAAAAACTGGATTTTTGTAAGAACTTTCCGTAAAATCCTTTTCTCTGAAGTTCATCGACAGACACAGCTCCATCTATTCAGAGACCATAGTGTTATGCTTCTCCCAGCAGGAATAGGCACTAAGCAGGAAAAAAGTTTAACCGCACCTATGGGGCTGTCCCTGCAGGCATAACCCCACACACTCTGCTATCAGCAGGAAGTTTAGTTGCAAGCAGTGTTTAGAAAAGAAAAAACCCTATTCATTCAGAAGTAGAGGGGCAGGTGCTGCGTCTGTCGATGAACTTCAGAGAAAAGAATTTTACGGTAAGTTCTTAAAAAAAACATTCATCGACAGATGCAGCTCCATCTATTCAGAGACCATAGGGATGTCCTAAGGCAGTGTATTCATGAAGGGTGGGAAGACAACGCAAAAAAGAACGTAACTCCCCAAAGGCTAAAAAAAAAAAAAAAGGCTAAAATTGGCTGACCAGGTAACATGGAGCTCAACCGGGAACAACCAGAGCTCACCAACAAAAAACATGCACCCTCAAAGAGAAACAAAAAAGATTCTCTTTAAACAGCAGCCTGCAAAACCTTGCAGCCCAAGGAAGCATCCGAAGATACTCACACATCTACTTTATAGAATTTTGGGAACGTATGCACAGACGACCAAGTTGCTGCCTTGCAAACGTGCAGCACTGACACCTGTTGGTGAAAAGCCCAAGAAGCACTCAGCGATCTAGCAGAATGCGCCTTCACTGGGAAAGGAGGAACCTGACCCTTCAGTGAATAAGCCTGAACTACCGTCTGCCTGATCCATCTGGATATGTTCGCAGCAGACACAGCCAATCCATTACAAGGTCCCTCGGCAAGGACAAAGAGAGCGTCTGACTTTCTAAAAGACTCAGTGGCCTCCAGGTAAACCTTGATCGCCCGAACCAAATCCAAAGAATGCAAGGCAAATTCCTTGGAATGCTTGGGCTTAGGACAGAATAAAGGCAGCACAATGTCTTCATTCAGATGAAAATCAGAAGCCACCTTAGGAAGAAACGACTGATTAGGTCGAAGTATCACTTTATATCTGTGTACCACCAGCTAAGGTGAGCAGCATGACAATGCTGCAAACTCAGATACTCTGCAGGCAGAAGTGATAGCCACCAAAAAGGCAACCTTCTGAGACAATGACAGAGAAATCTCTTGAATGTTCTCAAAAGGAGGCTTTTGAAGAACAGATAATACCAGAATGAGGTCCCACGGCGGTAGCAGGGACCGTCTCAGGGGAGCCATATGGAGCACTCCCTGTATGAAGGTACGAATCAAGGTACGTGTAGCTAACGGGCATGGAAATATATAGCCAAAGCCGACACTTGGCCTTTGATAGTGCCCAAAGCCAACCGCTATTCAACTCCTTTCAGCAGAAAGGCCAAAACCCTAGGGATGGAAAACAAGCGAGGGTGCACCTTCAGCGATTCACACCATGAAATGTACGCTTTCCACATACAATGATAAATCTTCCTGGGAGTCGACTTCCTAGCCTTCAATAGCGTAGGAATCACAGAGTCAGAAAGACCTCTATCTCTCAACACCTGGCTTTCAACCGCCATGCCGTTAAAGTCAGTGACTGTAAAGCAGGATGGAAGATCGGGCTTTGAGACAGCAGATCTTCCCCAAGAGGAAGTCTCCAAAAAGCATCGGCGACCATCCTTACCAGGTCTACTTACTAAGACCTGCGAAGCCAGTCTGAAGCCACTAGAATGACCGGAATCCATTCCACTTCTGTCCTGAGTAGAAGCCTCGGCAGGAGTTTCAGCGGAGGGAAGGCATAAATCAGTCGATACCGACCCCAAGGAGCCACAAGTGCGTCTGTGGCGTCACCCAGAGGATCCCGAGACCTGGCTACAAACCTCTGAACCGTCTTGTTGAGGCGAGGAGAAAACAGATCAACCTCGGGTGTCCCCCACCAAATACACAAGAGATGAAATACCTCCAGGTGTAGGGACCACTCCCCTTGATCCAACACCTGACGACTCAGGTAATCCACTTGCCAGTTCTCCACACCTGGAATGTGTACAGCAGAGAGGGCTGGAACAAACCTTTCCACCCAGGCCAGAATTTCGGCCAATTCCTTGGCTGCCAAGACACTCTTGGTGACCCCCTGGTGATTGATGTAAGCCACAGCTGTGGCATTGTCCGACTGAATCCGAACCGGACAATCTTGCAGACGAGTCGTCCAGTGGGTCAGACAAAGCGTTATCGCTCTGAGCTCCAAAACGTTTATCGGTAGTTTTAACTCTTCCACCGTCCAGGTACCCTGGGCACAGAGCTTCCCCAGCATGGTTACCACCGTCCAAAACAACGGAAGGAAAGACTTGCCCTGGCATAATACTGGAGACTGAATACACCACAAAAGAGCAGACTTTGTGTTGTGGCTCAACCGGATCAAAGAGTCTAGGGACTTCGGATCCTTGTTCCAATTGACAAGAATCTCCCTTTGCAAAGGTCTGGTATGGAACTGAGCAAACTGAACCGCCTCAAAGGTTGATACCATCAGACCCAAGGCCCGCATGCAAGTCCGCAGTGAAGACAGATCTTTTGCCAACAGCAACTGAATCGTCCCCTGCAATTTTTGCAGCTTGTTCGGTGGGAAGAAAGAGCCTCACCAAAGCTAAATCCAGAGTCAGGCCCAGATAATCCAGTCTCAAGGAAGGTATCAGTGCGTATCTCTTGAAATTGATGTTCCAACCAAACTCCTGCAGAGTTCTGCCAGTGATCGTCAGGTTGTCCATCAAAGCTGAATGGGAGTCCATTCTCAACAGGAGATCGTCTAGGTACTCCAGTACCGCAATCCCCCGTTGGTGCAGCAATGCCAACACTGGTGCTAGCACCTTGGTAAAAACACTGGGAGCTGAAGCGAGACCAAAGGGTAATGCCACAAATTGATAATGCTCTTCTGCCACTGCAAAGCAAAGAAACCGCTGGTGACTAGTGATGATCGAACGGTTAAGGTCCACCATCTGTTCGACCCAAACATTGGCTGTTCGAAATTCGGCCGAATTCCGAACTTTTTGCGGTAAAAGTTCGGAATTTGGCCACCAGAACCGCCCAAAATGCAATGGGACAGGAACTGGGCTTTAAAAGCCCGTGATTGGCCCAGAAACATCAGTAAAAGCAGATTGGAGTGACTAGGGGGTCCAGAGGCCAATCAGGAGTGAATACGCCCCCTACGCCTATAGTTAGATTCAATAATCTAGTTTCTATAGGGAAAGTTTTGGTGTCAGCTGTAGTGTAGTTTAGGGTGAAAAGACTCTGCTATGCCAGGGTGACCGTAATGTATATATATATATATATATATATATATATATATATATATATATATATAGAATCAAAAAAACTGAATTTTTGTAAAATCTTACCTGTAAAATTCCTTTCTCTGAGTCCTCCGACAGTCGCCACCTCCTCTAATAAGACTTAGTCAAAACAACAAAGGCATTTGCATATACACACCCATGGGGGCTGTCCCACTGGTCAATACCCCCCTGCAGTGACCACTCCCAACTCAGTTTGGTAGCATAGCAGTAGGTAATAAGAATACAACCCCAAAAGAGGGGGGCCACCACCAAACGGAGAGATTCCATACGGAACTTCCGAACGCGCACGAAGCGGTTCAGCACTTTCAGGTCCAGAATAGGACGTACCTTGCCCTCCTTTCTGGGCACAGTGAACAGATTTGAATAAAATCCCCGAAACCTGTCCCGATGAGGCACCGGGACAATCACCCCCTGAGCAAGAAGGTCCTGCACAGCTCGATGCAGGTCCTGCAGACGCCCTGGAGGCAAATGAAGATTTGAGGGAAAAAACCTGTCCGCCGGCCAGGAAAGGAATTCGATCTTGTACCCTGACCGAATTATTTCCTCAACCCACCTGTCCAAAAATCGGAGCAGCCAAGGTCGGAGGAAACCGCGCAAACGTCCCCCCACCCTTGAAACGGGTGAGGGGGCCCCTTCAGGCAGAGGCGGATTGACCCGCCGAGCCGGCATTGCCGGACTTCTGCTTGCCCGCCCAGGGCTTCTTCTGGCTACCTTGGCCCTTGAATTGATTCCGAAAGGCACGAAAGGAACCCAGATTGGGTCGAGAAGTGGAATCCCGTTTGCAGCGAAAGGGCTTGTTCTTCGGGTTCTGGGGCAGCAAGGTTCTCTTGCCCCCCGTGACGCCTTTTACCAAGGTGTCCAACGCCTCGCCAAAAAGGCGAGAACCAGCATAAGGAAAATCAGCAACTGTTTTCCGTGATGACTGGTCAGCCGACGAGCTCTTCAGCCAGATCAGTCGACGGTTAAGCACCGCAACACTAGATAGGCGCGCTACCAAAGGGGCCTCATTTAAGGCCGCATCACACAAATACATGACTCCTTGGTGAATTTGATCCACCATAGCCAGCCGGGCAGGTGGAACAGAATCAGACACGAGGTTGCTCCTAAGCACCTTAGTCCAATCAGCCACCGCCTGAGCCACCAAGACGGACGCAAAAACAGGTTCGAGCAAGGAGCCCGCCACCGTGTAGGAATGGCGGGCTAGAGACTCCAACCATCTGTCCGTGGGATCCTGAAAAACTGGGGTCTCCTCAGTAGAAAAATTGATTTTTGTAAAATCTTACCGTAAAATCCTTTTCTCTTAAGCTCATTGACAGACGTAGTCCTCGTTGATTAATAACAACTCGGGTTATACTGCCCTCTACAGGAGTAGGACTAGACAGGAAAGAAAACGTTCTGGCCACACCCTAGGGGCAGTCCCAGAGGGTATATCCTCTCACTTCCTGCTACAGCAAATCAGTTATGTCACAAAGCAGTGTTTAGAGAATTTAACCCAACCCAACTCAAAAACAGAGGGGCGGGTACTAAGTCTGTCAATGAGCTTAAGAGAAAAGGATTTTACGGTAAGATTTTACAAAAATCCATTTTTCTCTGTCGCTCATTGACAGACGTAGTCCTCGTTGATTAATAACAACTCGGGACGTCCCAAAGCAGTACCACAAATGAGGGGTGGGATAACAGAAATCAAAATCCAGAAGGCCCAACCGGAGCCAACCAGAAGCATCAAGGACTCATCGAGCAAAAAGATGAGACCTAAGTGAAACACCCAACAAACCCATGAGGTAGACCAACAGTCTCCTCAGATTGCGGCCTGCAGAACCTTGTGGCCAAAAGAGGCATCTGACGATGCCATCACATCAACTTTATAAAATGTTGTAAAGGTATGAACCGACGATCAAGTCATCGCCTTGAAAACCTGGATCGCTGATGCCTGATGGCGGAAGACCCAGGAGACACTAGGCGCCCGAGTAGAGTGCGCCTTAACAGGGAACGGAGGATTCCGACCCTTAATAGAATAAGCCTGTACCACCGTCTGACTGGTCCATCTAGATATGGTCGCGGCAGACACAGGCAACCCCCTTCAAGGGCTATCCGTGATCACAAAAAGTGAGTCCGTCTTACGAAAACAAGTTCGTAGTAGTCAAGTGTATCCTTCTGAACCCCATCCAAGGAGTGTAATGCAAACTCCCAAGGATGGCTAGTCTTAGGACACGGGGAAGGTAACACAATATTTTTATTCAGATGAAAAACTCTGAAAACCACTTTAGGAAGGAAGGATGGATTCGCATGAAGAACCACCTTATCCCTATGAACCACCAGATATGGGGAACGACAAGATAATGCGGCCAGTTCTGACACCCTGCGTGCAGAAGTAATGGCCACCAAGAAGGCCACCTTCTGGGATAATGTAAGCAAGGGAATCTCCCTAATATCTTCAAAGAGAAGTTTCTGAAGAACCGACCACACTAAATTAAGATCCCAGGCGGTAAGGGTGCACGCACTGGCGGAGCCAGATGTCGCACCCCCTGGATGGAATTCCGCACCAAGGAATGATTAGTCAAAAGTTTCTGAAAGAAGATTGCCAACGCTGAAACCTGACCCTTGATATGCTCAAGGACAGTTTCTGCTCAACCCCTTGTTGCAGACAGACCAAGATTCGGGTCACCGAATAGGTATGTGGGGGAAATCCAAGAGATTCACACCCCGCAATATAAGACTTCCATGTGCTGGAAGTCGCTTTCCTTGCTTTAACTAGAGGTAGGAATAACTGAAGCTGACACTCCCTTGTCCTTCAGTACCTGGGTCTCTATGGCCAGGCCATTAAGCCAGCGATTGTAAAGCAAGATGGAAGATCGGTCCCTGAGACCGCAAATCCTCCATGAGAGGAAGTCCCCAAGGAGCGTCCGCGACTAGCCTCACCAAGTCGGCGTACCAGGCTCGACGAGGTCAGTCCGGAATTTCCAGAATAACTGGAATTCCCTCCACCTCTATCCTGCGCAGAAGTTCCCGCAGTAACTTGAGAGGATGGAAGGCATGCCGTAGCTGAAACTGCCCCCACGGGGCGATCAACATTTCTGCTGCGTCCGCTAGAGGATCGCGAGTGCGAGCTACAAACCTCCGCACCTTCCTGTTGAGCCAAGGTGCCAACAGATCCACATCCGGGGTGCCCCAATGAAGGGACAGCTAGTGAAAAACCTCTGGATGAAGAGGCCATATGCGATTAGATCCGAATCGGGCTGCTCTAGAGCTGCTCGATCCAGTGAATCAGACAAAATCTGATCGCTCTCAGTTCCGATACCCTTATTGGTAACCTGGATACTATCGGAAGGAATGACTTCCCCTGGTTGAGCATCGGAGACTTCCTGGTCCGCTCGCTCAACCGGATCCGATTTGTCCAGGGAATCGGAATTCTGATTCCATTAGAAAAGAATCTCCTTCAGGAGAATTCGGGTATGAGACTGGGTATACGGTACTGCCTCTAAGAAGGCCACCATCAGTCCCAGCCAATTGACGGACAGCAACATCCGAATCGTTGACTGAACCTTCTGGAGTTTCTCCGCAAGGAGAAACTCTCTTGCCCAGGATGTATCCAACCTTAGGCCCAGATAGTTCAGTCTCCTGGTGGGAACCAGGGATGATCTTTGGGAAAGCGAAGAAAAACGCTGATGTCCTGCGATGATGGGGATATAAAGATAGGCATCCTAAATGTCTATGGACGCCAGGAAATCCCCCTGATGCAGGGAGGCCACCACTGTTCGGATGGACTCTATTTTTCCCCAAGTCCAGAAATTGGACGCACCTTGCCCTCTTTCCTGGGCACTGTGAACAGGTTCAAATAGAACCCCTGAAACCGTTAAATGTTAGAAGGGAAGAATCGCACCGGTGGAAGTGATCGAAACTCGATCCTGTATCCTGACCATATGACCTCGCGAACCCCTTAGTCCGGGGTTCTGGCAAGCCATGGATCCGGAAACCGGTGAAGACCTCCCCCCACCCCAGAGATGGGTAGGGGCGCATCAGGCTGTATTTTTCAGGCTTGGCTGAGCCGGACTTTTTGTTTAGCCGACCTGCGCCCTTTGAAACCCCTCTAAAGGGGCTTTGGAGGGTTTCGCCTTATCGCCCGCCCTCGCGGAACGAACAAACTCTTTATGAGCAGAAAGGGAAGGTCCTCGTTGGTTACGAGGTCCTCTTTATCCTAATAGTCTGTGGCAAGACAGCAGGTGGTAAAGCCTATCCTTTAAAGAGGCCTAGCCATGCGTTAGGAAATAACAGGGGTTCGTTTCAAAACGACCCCATTTGGGTAAAGGAAAATCCTTCGCCCTTTTGGTAGGCTAACAAGTACCAAAAAGGAATTTCAGTCTCAGCTACCTCTGCCGGTGTAACCTCAAGACTAAAGGTTTCCCAGACGGACACAACTAGTACATCCACCACTCTTGTGCTATGGCGGAGGCAGAAACGTTCTCCTCACTGCTGAGGAGACATTACCTGAGACAACAGCCCCATAAGAGGGACCTGCAGCTGCATTGACTAGCTCCGAATCTGTATCTGAAGTATCAGATAAAAAATAGGGGTAGGCGGGGGTCGCTTCTTGACCCCCGTCCTTGGCAGGCCACCTCCACCCGGGATACCAAAGACTCCAAAACTGCCGATAATGCATTAAAAACAAGTGGGGTACTGGAGGGTCCTGCGGCCACCTTGAGGGGATCAGGTTGGGGATACCTATGCGGCAAGGTCAATGATTATACAAGACATTTGCCAGCGACAAAAAATGACAAAGTAAAAAACTTTTTTTTTTTTTTGTATCCCCCAGTCGCAACAGCGCCCCTCAGTGTTACCTGCCTTTTTGGACCCCAGAGAGAGAGAGAGAGACTCCAAGGCTCATCCCTGATGCACAGAAGTTTTCATCAGCTTGCTCAGTGCTGTCCTGTTACAGACAGGAAGTCTTTGGCCCTTTTTCCTGGGTAAAGGAGGCGGCTCCGCCCCTTAACACGCCTTCCGGTGCCTCCCCCTGGCTCCACGAGGTGTTTGGTCACCTCAAACATGGCCGCCCCCATGCTGGAGACACGAGGCTACGCCAATATGGCGGCCTCGTGTGCTCTGCAAGACAATGGCGGCGGCCTGTTAGGATAGCGGCAGCTTAGCAGCGGCCTGCGGGATGCTGTATTCGGCCTAGCGGCTTGCGGGAGTGCATCGGCCCCCCAAACTTCACCCTGGATGGTGATCAGCCTGGCCGGCGGTACCGGACCCTGGCGGGCCGCATGCGGTCCGTGGGCCGTCGGAAGGCAGCCTGCCCTTGCTGGAGGAATGCGATCTGGACTGCAGTTATACATGCATAGACATCGCCCTGTGAACACCTCTGACAGGTAGGATACCTTATGCTACCACAGTAATATTCTAGTACTGCCACTGACTTCAGTCATCTTTACAGTTTTGAAATGACATTAGATTGTCAGCTCCCAAACCAAGCCTCCTGGTTTCTTGTTCACAAAAATCACACTCAAATAGGGGGATCTGTGACATGTTATAGGATAGAGGGGAGACCCATCCTTACCATTTCAGAGAGGGGCCCGCGTTCACCAACAAACCCGTCAGGGGGAAAAGGGGGAACATACTACTCACCATACCGGAACCAGGCGGGCGCCAACTCCTGACAGTACCCCTCTCCACCGGGGTGGGAGGGCTGTCGACCAATACGGACGCTGTGACTCATGGTCATTGGCGTTTAAGCGAGACGTTTAACTCGCAGGGTCAGTCCCCGTCCAGTGGGACTATGTCGCGGCCGATCCAGCGCTGAGCTATGGCCTGCACGCGCTCGTAGGCCGAACTGGGGTGACCACTGGATCTCAACATCCAGCCGTCGCCCAGTTCCAGCTTTCTTGCTTGAAGATCTCACAGGAACACTGGAGAAAAAAGCGGTCTAAAAAATCTTTCTAAGAAAAAAATCCTGCCAGGACCGAAGATCCTAGCAAGGCATCTAGGTCCTTACTCCTAACTAGACAGAAAAAAACTGATTTGCTGTAGCAGGAAGTGAGAGGATATACCCTCTGGGACTGCCCCTAGGGTGTGGCCAGAACGTTTTCTTTCCTGTCTAGTCCTACTCCTGTAGAGGGCAGTATAACCCGAGTTGTTATTAATCAACGAGGACTACGTCTGTCAATGAGCGACAGAGAAATCAAGGTAGCCTAGGCACACACCATCACGATTCCGTAGACGGTGCAAAGGGATAAAGAAACTTAAACCGTCTAGGTACCAGGAATGGATGTTTTAAAGTGCGCCACAGTTCATTAACAGTGTAATGAAACTCAGCGGGGCAGGGAAAAATCCGCGCCGACTTGCGGGTCCTGTGTGTCCCAAATGAGGACACAATGCCCGGAGGATTGGGCTCATCCTCCAAATGTAGGGTTTCCTTTACAGAAACAATCAACTCATCCATGGTCGCACGTTCTTCAGGCGACCCCGGGGGAGAATCATCAACCCCCTCCACCTCCGTCTCCCCCTCAGACCCCAGCGGGTCTAAGGATGAGCGAGACCCTGAAAAGGGCACGCCCGCCGCAGCAGCCATATCACCATCTGAATCAGAGGAGAGAGATAATCTGGGCCTCTTTCTAGCAGCACGTTCAGCCATCAGCACCTCCATTTTGGACACTAAGGACGCCACTACAGCGGCCAAATCAGGCATAACAGGGGCCACAGCAGGACTGGGGTCCCCCATTAGGGCTGGAGGGAATTTGTTGTCCTGAGAATCCATTGCCCAAGGTGAAAAAAATTGTGCAATAAAAAGGGTACTGTCCCTTTAACACCGCTGCAGAGTGCGTAGCCCACCGCTATATGAACAGTGACAAAAGACCCCCAATAGGAGAAGAAAACTGAGCCAGAAATGACAAAACAGTAGGTTATGGAAGAGACAGTCTGCAGAGCCCCACAGAGTGTTACCACCTAGGTCGCTGCTTCAGAGGAAAAGGAAGTGAGGTCATGAGAGGCTGAACTATAAGCTGCAAAGGAAAATGGCTGCCCATAGGACTGAATAGGAGACTTCGGGAAAATGGCCGCCGAACATGTGCGGAACGATCGTTCTGCCACACGCAAGATGGCGCCGGTTGGCACAAAAACATGCCAGCCCAAAGTAAAGATGGCGGGCCGCGCGTTTTTTCCCCGCTGCGGCCGCCACACACATCGTCTGCACCCCCAGTGAAAGCACCTAAGTGACACAGGGAAAAGGGCTCCCACAAACACACAGCACCATAGCGCAGCGTATGTACAAAGGACCCTCGCAGTGATCACAACAGGGAGACCCACACCGGCACAGACATGGGGAACACACAGCAACATAGGACTGCCACCCCAGACAGAGGCCCCACACAGAAGTACTTACCTGTACCAGATGGCGTGGGGAGCCTCTCAGAACGGAAAGCCGCTGTCCTCATCTGACAGGGAATGCCGTTAGCCAAGGACATTACACTGCAGCACCGCAGATGTGTCCAGTGAGGTAGCCACCTCACAGCTGCATCCCTGCTGCGAGCAGGGATGGGTCGTTCATAATGCCAGGACGAACCACGGCTGAATGCTCGATGGCGGGCTGGGGGTCCCTCTGACCCTCTGCCCTGGAGAACAAGGGCGGCCAGTCCGATTCCTAGGTCCGCATGAATCCATCTTCATCCGAAGAATCGACTAAAAACTAAAGCTGACAAAATAAACAGCTAGTAAATCAAAGAAAAACGGACATTTTCAAAGAAAATCAAATAAAAAAGATTAGAAAGGCTGAGACTGGAGCCCCAGCACAGGGAAAGCCTAACTACTCCTGACGCTAGGCAGAAAGAAACTGAGTTGGGAGTGGTCACTGCAGGGGGGTATTGATCAGTGGGACAGCCCCCATGGGTGTGCATATGCAAATGCCTTTGTTCTTTTGACTAAGTCTTATGCCTAGCTACTCCTGCGGAGCGGAAGTCAATACCCAATAGTGATGACTTAGAGAAGGGGGCGACTGTCGGAGGACGTAAGAGAAACACCATTTTGAAGCCCTAAAACCCAATAAATGCCCCTAAAAAGTGCCTAGGGTTCTGGGTCATGCCCCAGGGACTATTATTCACACAAAAAAAAGTTCTTAAAAATTGTCTTTTTTGATAGAGATATATATATAAATATATGTGTGTATATATATATATATATATATATATATATATATATATGGAATCAAAAAACACAATTTTGAAGCCCTAAAACCCAATAAATGCCCCTAAAAAGTGCTTAGGGTTCTGGGTCATGCCCCAGAGACTATTAATCACACAAAAAAAAGTTCTTAAAAATTGTTGTTTTATCTCATGCCGCTTCAGGCCACCAGTCCTCAAACTTTTTAAACAGGGGGCCAGTTCACGGTGCCCCCATCAATGTAGAGTGACCACAGCATGCCCCCTTCAATGCAGAGTGACCACAGCATGCCCCCATCAATGCAGAGTGACCACAGCTTGCCCCCATCAATGCAGAGTGACCACAGCATGCTCCCATCAATGCAGAGTGACCACAGCGTGCCCCCATCAATGCAGAGTGACCACAGCATGCCCCCTTTCAATGCAGAGTGACAACAACATGCCCCCTTCAATGCAGAGTGACCACAGCGTGCCCCAATTCAATGCAGAGTGACCAGCGTGCCCCCATTCAATGCAGAGAGACCAGCTTCCCCCTCAAAGCAGAGAGACCAGCTTGCCCCCTTTCAATGCAGAGAGAGCAGCGTGCCCCCATTCAATGCAGTGACCAGCGTGCCCCCATTCAATGCTGAGACCAGTGTGCCCCCATTCAACGCAGAGTGACCAGTGTGCCCCCATTCAATGCAGAGAGACCAGCGTGCCCCCTCAAAGCAGAGAGACCAGCGTGCCCCCTTTCAATGCAGAGAGAGAACTGTGCCCCCTTTCAATGCAGAGAGAGCAGCGTGCCCCCATTCAATGCAGAGTGACCAGCGTGCCCCCATTCTATCCTGAGAGACCAGTGTGCCCCCATTCAATGCTGAGACCAGTGTGCCCCCATTCAATGCAGAGTGACCAGTGTGCCCCCAATCAATGCAGAGTGACCAGTGTGCCCCCATTCAATGCAGAGAGACCAGTGTGCCGTGCCCCCTTCAATGCAGAGAGACTACTCAGTGCACTTACCTGCAGCCGTGGCTTCTCCTCAGTCCCCCGCGTCTCCTTAGTCCCCCGCGTCTCCTCGAGTCCTCCCACCTCCTCCTTGGCTCGCCTTTCGACCAATCAGGAAGCGGGTCTCCTGATTGGCCAGGAGGAGGATCCGTGTGACAATAGCAAATTTTCATTCGCTATTGTCACACAAATGGGTGGGCTAGGGCGCACTGCTCTGCGCCCCAGATCCACCCTTTTCTGAAGCCTATTAGAGCCTCTGGCTTTAATTAGGTGATTCAGAAAAAAAAAAAAAACAACATGAATGATACATCCCAGCCGGCGGGCCAGGTTCAGGACCCTGGTGGGCGGCATGCGGCCTGCGGACCGTAGTTTGAGGACCCCTGTCCTAGAGCAATGAACATTTCTCTGGTCTCCTTCCACTTTTCCTTTTGATTTCCTTCCAGCAGTACCAGGCATACAAAGGAGCAAGGTAAGTCTGAGGACTTCGGGGGAGAGTAAAGGGGGTGTAGGTTATGTGGGTTTTTTTCCTCTTTTTTTATGCGCATCTGGACATCAGCCAAACTCAGCTGGGTAAATTACTAGGCAAAATATACTAGGGAGTGCAGTGAACTGAATTGCACCACTAAATTCTAAATATTTGTTAACAAACACTCTTTACTGCATTTCATAAATCTGCTAGTTTTTGATAAGTAAATGTTTGAAAGGCCATTAGAAGCACATAACAAAAAACATTGTGCTTTTCTGTGATCATAGCACCATAGCACCATTATTCTGAAGAATTTAATAGAATTTGTTTTACAACTGTGGGTATATACCATTCTTATCTTCCATTACTACTGTGAAAATCTAAAACATGTTTCTTATCACTTTACCTGCAGTCTCTGTTTATCTACTTCCACAATTAGTTGATTGCTTGATCAATTCATATTTTACCTGATATTTTTTTGTTCCTGAATAAGAAGATCAACAAAGCGCTCCTTACTGCAGTTTTCATGAGTCGTCACTTTGAGGCCCTTTACTGTAACTTCAGTACACCCCCACATCAAACTACATAAAAAAATGACAAACATTGTTAAAGATAAAATCCAGCATTTAGTTGCCTACTTACACTAGCACCTAAACACAGCAACTGTACTAAAGTTAGAAAATTCACTTAAAGGTTCTGCATAATACCTCCCTTACAAATAAAGAACTCATATCTCTATACAGGGTCAGTAGCAGTGTACTTCCTAAAAAAATATGCCATGTAACCTCCTTTTTCAAATTTTTGCATCATAAATCATATTTAAAATAGTTGTAAACCTCAGACATGAAATATGAACAAAACATATCCCTCTATAGTGTGTACTTTATATTTACGTTGGCAAAGTGGCTCTCCCAGGCAGAATCATGTTAATAAACTTCCATCTGCCTGGGAGGAGCTAGGGGAAGCCAGTGTGTGTGTCAGCGGGCTCTGATTGCTGCCTGACACCGGCGATCTCTCCCCCACTGACAGAGAAGGATGGATGGCTGATGTAAATGCAGCCGTCCGTCCTTCTCCCTCGGATGATCACAGAGGCTACGTGATCCTTCTATATAGGATCGCATGTCTCTGTGTTCATCTCACAAGCCCAACCCCCCCCCCCACAGTTAGAATCACTCCCCTAGGCTTACATTTAACCCCTTAATCACCTATACTGTTAACCCCTTCCCTGCCAGTGTCATTATTACAATCACAGTGCATAATTTTAGCACTGATTACTGTAGTAATGTCACTGGTCCCCCCAAAAGTGTAAAAATGTCAGTTAGGGGTCCGATCTGTGCACCGCAATGTCGCAATCCGGCAAAAATCGCAGATCGCCGCAATTACTAGTAAAAAAAACCAAAAAACAATAAAAATTACATAAATCTTTCCCGTAGTCTGTGGACATAATAACTTTTGCGCAAACCAATCAAAATACGCCTATTGCAATTTTTTTTACCAAAAATATGTAGCCGAAAACAAATTGGCCTACAATATTAAAAAAATTTGATTTTTTTTTTTGGGGGGGGGGGATGTTATACAGCAGAATGTGAAAAATATTTTTTTTTTTGGCAAAATTGTCGCTCTTTTTTTGTTTATAGCGCAAAAAATAGAAATCACATCAAAATCAGATCAAATACCACCAAAAGAAAGCTCTATTTGTAGGAAAAAAAGGACCTCAATTTTATTTAGGTACAGCGTCCCATGACCGCGCAATTGTCCATTAAAGTAACACAGTGCCAAATCGCAAAATAGGGCCTGGTCATTAAGGGGGAAAATCCTCCGGTCTGTAAGTGGTTAAAGGCACTAAGAGCCTAAATCACTGTACCTCCAACGCTGATCTAGTTCTATTTTACCTCAATTTTGCCTCTTTTTAGGTGCAAATGCAATTCACTATAACTCCATCAGAAACGTTATGAGCAGTGTGAAATTCACTAAGATCCAATAACGTCAGGACTGGACTTAAAAACAGTCCAGCTAAAAGGTGCACTGTTTTGTTCAAAATCACAAAATATGGCAGGAAAAAAATAAAAAATGTGTGGAAAAGATGTGTTATATGATCTTGAGTTAAACTGCTTTTAAACTGTGTGAAAAAGTTAAGTAGGAAAAAAGATTTTAATAAAAGTATAAAACGCAAAAATAGCTCCAGAGTCAATTTCTGGCAGATAGCCCATGTGCGCATGCTCCATACCAAAAAGTAGGCTAAAAATAATGTTTTTGAAAACATTAGTGGGAGTTATAGTGAATTGCGGCAAATACCGCTGCAAATTTGCGGTAAAACGGCGCTATTCCAGTGCTAATGAGAGAAATGCACATATCTATGTATGTCTATATATATATATATATATACAGTATACATATATACAGTGGGTACGGAAAGTATTCAGACCCCCTTAAATTTTTCACTCTTTGTTATATTGCAGCCATTTGCTAAAATCATTTAAGTTCATTCTTCTTCCTCATGAATGTACACATAGCACCCCATACTGACAGAAAAACACAGAATTGTTGACATTGTTGCAGATTTATTAAAAAAGAAAAACTGAAATATCACATGGTCCTAAGTATTCAGACCCTTTGCTGTGACACTCATATATTTAACTCAGGTGCTTTCCATTTCTTCTGATCATCCTTGAGATGGTTCTACACCTTCATTTGAGTCCAGCTGTGTTTGATTATACTGATTGGACTTGATTAGGAAAGCCACACACCTGTCTATATAAGACCTTCCAGATCACAATGCATGTCAGAGCAAATGAGAATCGTGAGGTCAAAGGAACTGCCTGAAGAGCTCAGAGACAGAATTGTGGCAAGGCACAGATCTGGCCAAGGTTACAAAAAGATTTCTGCTGCACTTAAGGTTCCTAAGAGCACAGTGGCCTCCATAATCCTCAAATGGAAGACGTTTGGGACGACCAGAACCCTTCCTAGAGCTGACCGTCCGGCCAAACTGAGCTATCGGGGGAGAAGAGCCTTGGTGAGAGAGGTAAAGAAGAACCCAAAGATCACTGTGGCTGAGCTCCAGAGATGCAGTCAGGAGATGGGAGAAAGTTGTAGAAAGTCAACCATCAATGCAGCCCTCCACCAGTCGGGGCTTTATGGCAGAGTGGCCCGACGGAAGCCTCTCCTCAGTGTAAGACACATGAAAGCCTGCATGGAGTTTGCTAAAAAACACCTGAAGGACTCCAAGATGGTGAGAAATAAGATTCTCTGGTCTGATGAGACCAAAATAGAACTTTTTGGCCTTAATTCTAAGCGGTATGTGTGGAGAAAACCAGGCACTGCTCATCACCTGTCCAATACAGTCCCAACAGTGAAGCATGGTGGTGGCAGCATCATGCTGTGGGGGTGTTTTTCAGCTGCAGGGACAGGACGACTGGTTGCAATCGAGGGAAAGATGAATGCGGCCAAGTACAGGGATATCCTGGACAAAAACCTTCTCCAGAGTGCTCTGGACCTCAGACTGGGCCGAAGGTTTACCTTCCAACAAGACAATGACCCTAAGCACACAGCTAAAATAACGAAGGAGTGGCTTCACAACAACTCCGTGACTGTTCTTGAATGGCCCAGCCAGAGCCCTGACTTAAACCCAATTGAGCATCTCTGGAGAGACCGAAAAATGGCTGTCCACCAACGTTTACCATCCAACCTGACAGAACTGGAGAGGATCTGCAAGGAGGAATGGCAGAGGATCCCCAAATCCAGGTGTGAAAGACTTGTTGCATCTTTCCCAAAAAGACTCCTGGCTGTATTAGATCAAAAGGGGGCTTCTACTAAATACTGAGCAAAGGGTCTGAATACTTAGGACCATGTGATATTTCAGTTTTTCTTTTTTAATAAATCTGCAACAATGTCAATTCTGTGTTTTTCTGTCAGTATGGGGTGTTATGTGTACATTCATGAGGAAGAAGAATGAACTTAAATGATTTTAGCAAATGGCTGCAATATAACAAAGAGTGAAAAATTTAAGGGGGTCTGAATACTTTCCGTACCCACTGTATATATATATATATATATATATGAATCACAATATACACATATATATATATATATATATATATACTGTATATGTTTTTTTATTGATTTGCCTATGCGCATATATATGAAAAGCAACACAAATATAGCTTCTCCCCAAAAATAAAACATTGTATATGTGTGAAATTAAGATATTTTTGGGTTGTTAGATATAGAAAGTAACAAT